>NC_058082.1:16862050-17515565 GCF_014858855.1 Bufo gargarizans | reverse complement strand
AGGGGGGCACGTAGGTCATTCCTTCCTATAATCTGTTAGTGGAATAAAACTTCTAGGAATCATAATTTTTAGGAAAACTTGACAGCAATAGTAAATTATGTCAGAGTGACACGGACATACATAGCTGTGGGGAAACGCGTGTTTGACGGTGTTAAAGGGGTTATCCGACTTAAATAAATCTATTGTAATTGCTTTTATTGTAGACCAGTGAATGATTCTTAAAATCACTTACATCACCTATCTATCACTATTTGGCCAGTTCAGTTCTGGGTCATGTGACCCCTGACGTCAGCAAGCCTGCTCTACTGATGACGTTTCGTTTACAGCCTTCTCCCTGCTTGAGGCAGTGGCCAGGCTGTGTAAACGAAACGTCAGAGCCTCTGGTGCCCTCCCCCCTCCAGCTCTCCTCGCTGCCTCGGCTCTGGTGCCCTCCCCCCTCCAGCTCTCCTCACTGCCGCGGCTCTGGTGCCCGCCCCCTCCAGCTCTCTTCACTGCCTCGGCTCTGGTGCCCTCCCCCCTCCAGCTCTCCTCCTGCCTCGGCTCTGGTGCCCTCCCCCCTCCAGCTCTCCTCACTGCCTCGGCTCTGGTGCCCGCCCCCCTCCAGCTCTCTTCACTGCCTCGGCTCTGGTGCCCGCCCCCCTCCAGCTCTCCTCACTGCCTCGGCTCTGGTGCCCGCCCCCCCCAGCTCTCCTCACTCTCTCACTGCCTCGGCTCTGGTGCCCTCCCCCCCCCCCCTCCAGCTCTCCCCCGGCCTGGTGCCCCCCCAGCTCTCACTGCCTCGGCTCTGGTGCCCTCCCCCCTCCAGCTCTCCTCACTGCCTCGGCTCTGGTGCCCTCCCCCCTCCAGCTCTCCTCACTGCCTCGGCTCTGGTGCCCTCCCCCCTCCAGCTCTCCTCACTGCCTCGGCTCTGGTGCCCTCCCCCTCCAGCTCTCCTCACTGCCTCGGCTCTGGTGCCCTCCCCCCTCCAGCTCTCCTCACTGCCTCGGCTCTGGTATGCGATCTCTCATGTGCAGTACAGACCAGAGCCGAGGTGATCTCTTCTCCGGCAGCAGGGTATGTCATTCCCTCCTGCATTCACTGGGGCTAGAGGTGGCAGTTTGTAAACGTTCCCCTCTGCGTCTGAGGATCGTTATTACAGCCCTGGCCCCCCCTCCCCCACTAGTACACATTGAACACCCCTTGGGAAATATAAATAAATAATTGGCCATCATCATCATTATTCATCTATATAAAATCCCTATCTGCCACCAATATATGTATTTATCTAAGCAATATCCATATTGAATATACAGGTCCTTCTCAAAAAATTAGCATATTGTGATAAAGTTCATTATTTTCTGTAATGTACTGATAAACATTAGACTTTCATATATTTTAGATTCATTACACACCAACTGAAGTAGTTCAAGCCTTTTATTGTTTTAATATTGATGATTTTGGCTACAGCTCATGAAAACCCAAATTCTATCTCAAAAATTAGCATATCATGAAAAGGTTCTCTAAACGAGCTATTAACCTAATCATCTGAATCACTAATTAACTCTAAACACCTGCAAAAGATTCCTGAGGCTTTTAAAAACTCCCAGCCTGGTTCATTACTCAAAACCGCAATCATGGGTAAGACTGCCGACCTGACTGCTGTCCAGAAGGCCATCATTGACACCCTCAAGCAAGAGGGTAAGACACAGAAAGAAATTTCTGAACGAATAGGCTGTTCCCAGAGTGCTGTATCAAGGCACCTCCAGTGGGAAGTCTGTGGGAAGGAAAAAGTGTGGCAGAAACGCTGCACAACGAGAAGAGGTGACGGACCCTGAGGAAAGATTGTGGAGAAGGAACCGATTCCAGACCTTGGGGGACCTGCAGGAAGCAGTGGACTGAGTCTGGAGTAGAAACATCCCAGAGCCACCGTGTACAGGCGTGTGCAGGAAAGGGCTACAGTGCCGCATTCCCCAGGTCAAGCCACTTTTTGAACCAGAAACAGCGGCAGAAGCGCCTGACCTGGGCTACAGAGAAGCAGCACTGGACTGTTGCATGTCATTCGGAAATCAAGGTGCAGAGTCTGGAGGAAGACTGGGGAGAGGGAAATGCCAAAATGCTTGAAGTCCAGTGTCAAGTACCCACAGTCAGTGATGGTCTGGGGCGCATGTCAGCTGCTGGTGTTGGTCCACTGTGTTTTATCAAGGGCAGGGTCAATTGCAGCCGCTATCAGAGATTTTGGAGCACTTCATTCTTCATCTGCTGAAAAGCTTTATGGGAGATGAAGATTTCATTTTTCAGCACGACCTGGCACCTGCTCACAGTGCCAAAACCACTGGTAAATGGTTTACTGACATGGTATTACTGTGCGCAATTGGCCTGCCAACTCTCCTGACCTAACCCCATAGAGAATCTGTGGGATATTGGGAAGAGAAAGTTGAGAGACGCAAGACCCAACACTCTGGATGAGCTTAAGGCCGCTATCAAAGCATCCTGGGCCTCCATAACACCTCAGCAGTGCCACAGGCTGATTGCCTCCATGCCACGCCGCAGTGAAGCCTCCTGGGCCTCCATAACACCTCAGCAGTGCCACAGGCTGATTGCCTCCATGCCACGCCGCATTGAAGCCTCCTGGACCTCCATAACACCTCAGCAGTGCCACAGGCTGATTGCCTCCATGCCACGCCGCATTGAAGCCTCCTGGGCCTCCATAACACCTCAGCAGTGCCACAGGCTGATTGCCTCCATGCCACGCTGCATTGAAGCCTCCTGGGCCTCCATAACACCTCAGCAGTGCCACAGGCTGATTGCCTCCGTGCCACGCCGCATTGAAGCAGTCATTTCTGCAAAAGGATTCCCGACCAAGTATTGAGTGCAGAACTGAACATAATTATTTGAAGGTTGACTTTTTTTGTATTAAAAACACTTTTATTTTATTGGTCGGATGAAATTTGCTAATTTTTTGAGATAGGAAATTTGGGTTTTCATGAGCTGTAGCCAAAATCATCAATATTAAAACAATAAAAGGCTTGAACTACTTCAGTTGTGTGTAATGAATCTAAAATATATGAAAGTCTAATGTTTATCAGCACATTACAGAAAATAATGAACTTTATCACAATATGCTAATTTTTTGAGAAGGACCTGTATATTTGAATAATATAGATATTGCTTAGATACAGATAATGCTAATGATATTTTCACACTAGCGGCAGGACGTATCCGACAGGCTGTTCACCCTGTCGGATCCGCCCTGCCGCTATTTGCCCGTGCCGCTGGACGGATCCGTTATTGCAATGCATTTCTAGACGGATCCGCAACTGGATCCGTCTACAAATGCTGTCAGTTGTCACACTGATCGGCGGATCCAGCAGGCACGCAGCTCCGACGATGGAGCTGCCTTGCGGATCCGTCCTTCCGGTCTGCGCATGCACAAACCGGGAATACTGTGAAAAAGACTGACAGAGGGATCCATCCATCCGCATGACAAGTGTGTATTTTTTATTTTTTTTGCAAAGTGCAGAGCAGGGTGAGGGAAAGGTCAGGTTGTTCACGCCCAGAAATATTCATGAGGCAGAGCTCAGGCTTTGTCAGTACACGCCCCCTCAGCATGTACTTCAGCCTGTAAACACAGCAATAACACAACCATGAAAAGGTGTAATGTATGGGTTTTAACTTGATGAAATCTAGCTTAACCAAATTATATGTATATCCTGATGGATTTTAACTGTTTTTTAATTTTTTTTATTAACTCGGATAACCCCTTTAACTGGGGTAATTTATCAACTGGTGTACAGCAGAACTGGCTTAGTCGCCCATAGCAACCAATCAGATTCCAGCATTCATTTTCCAAAGGAGCTGTCAACAATGAAAGGTGGAATCTGATTGGTTGCTATGGGCGACTAAGCCAGTTCTATTGTTCACCAGTTTGATAAATGACCCCAAACGTGTTTATTATCACACCGCGCCGGCACATCTCATGCTGTATCATATTCCAAAGCTTCCAAGAATTGTCCCTGATCGGGGGCAGATGATGTTTAACCACCTCAGGACCGCCGTACGCAGGATTGCGTCCTGCCGGCGGTCCTGCTCTTCTGGGTGGACGCATATACGCGTCCTCCCGCGAGAGCCGAGATTTCCTGTGAACGCGCGCGCACAGGCGCGCGCGCTCACAGGAACGGAAGGTAAGCGAGTGGATCTCCAGCCTGCCAGCGGCGATCGCTCGCTGGCAGGCTGGAGATCCGAATTTTTTAACCCCTAACAGGTATATTAGACGCTGTTTTCATAATAGCGTCTAATATACCTCCTACCTGGTCCTCTGGTGGTCCCTTTTGTTAGGATCGACCACCAGAGGACTCAGGTAGGTCAGTACAGTCGCACCAAACACCACACTACACTACACACCCCCCCCCCGTCACTTATTAACCCCTTATAAACCCCTGATCACCCATGATCACCCCATATAAACTCCCTGATCACCCCCCTGTCATTGATCACCGCCCTGTCATTGATCACCCCCCTGTCAGGCTCCGTTCAGACGTCCGTATGATTTTTACGGATCCACGGATACATGGATCGGATCCGCAAAAAGCATACGGACGTCTGAATGGAGCCTTACAGGGGGGTGATCAATGACAGGCGGGTGATCACCCATATACACTCCTGATCACCCCCTGTCATTGATCACCCCCCTGTCATTGATCACCCCCCTGTAAGGCTCCATTCAGACGTCCGCATGATTTTTACGGATCCATGGATACATGGATCGGATCCGCAAAACACATGCGGACCGTCTGAATGGAGCCTTACAGGGGGTGATCAATGACAGGCGGGTGATCACCCATATACACTCCCTGATCACCCCCCTGTCATTGATAACCCCCCTGTAAGGCTCCATTCAGACGTCCGCATGTGTTTTGTGGATCCGATCCATGTATCCATGGATCCGTAAAAAATCATGCGGATGTCTGAATGGAGCCTTACAGGGGGGTGATCAGTGACAGGGGGGTGATCACCCTGATACCTGATCACCCCCTGTCATTGATAACCCCCCTGTAAGGCTCCATTCAGACGTCCGCATGGTTTGTGGATCCGATCCATGTATCCATGGATCCGTAAAAAATCATGCGGATGTCTGAATGGAGCCTTACAGGGGGGGTGATCAGTGACAGGGGGGTGATCACCCTGATCACCCCCTGTCATTGATAACCCCCCTGTAAGGCTCCATTCAGACGTCCGCATGTGTTTTGTGGATCCGATCCATGTATCCATGGATCCGTAAAAATCATGCGGATGTCTGAATGGAGCCTTACAGGGGGGGTGATCAGTGACAGGGGGGTGATCACCCTGATCACCCCCTGTCATTGATAACCCCCCTGTAAGGCTCCATTCAGACGTCCGCATGTGTTTTGTGGATCCGATCCATGTATCCATGGATCCGTAAAAAATCATGCGGATGTCTGAATGGAGCCTTACAGGGGGGGTGATCAGTGACAGGGGGGTGATCACCCTGATCACCCCCTGTCATTGATAACCCCCCTGTAAGGCTCCATTCAGACGTCCGCATGTGTTTTGTGGATCCGATCCATGTATCCATGGATCCGTAAAAAATCATGCGGATGTCTGAATGGAGCCTTACAGGGGGGGGTGATCAGTGACAGGGGGGTGATCACCTGATACCCTGATCACCCCCTGTCATTGATAACCCCCCTGTAAGGCTCCATTCAGACGTCCGCATGTGTTTTGTGGATCCGATCCATGTATCCATGGATCCGTAAAAAATCATGCGGATGTCTGAATGGAGCCTTACAGGGGGGTGATCAGTGACAGGGGGGTGATCACCCTGATCACCCCCTGTCATTGATAACCCCCCTGTAAGGCTCCATTCAGACGTCCGCATGTGTTTTGTGGATCCGATCCATGTATCCATGGATCCGTAAAAAATCATGCGGATGTCTGAATGGAGCCTTACAGGGGGGGTGATCAGTGACAGGGGGGTGATCACCCTGATCACCCTGATCACCCCTGTCATTGATAACCCCCTGTAAGGCTCCATTCAGACGTCCGCATGTGTTTTGTGGATCCGATCCATGTATCCATGGATCCGTAAAAAATCATGCGGATGTCTGAATGGAGCCTTACAGGGGGGGTGATCAGTGACAGGGGGGTGATCACCCTGATACCCTGATCACCCCCTGTCATTGATAACCCCCCTGTAAGGCTCCATTCAGACGTCCGCATGTGTTTGTGGATCCGATCCATGTATCCATGGATCCGTAAAAAATCATGCGGATGTCTGAATGGAGCCTTACAGGGGGGGTGATCAGTGACAGGGGGGTGATCACCCTGATCACCCTGATCACCCCCTGTCATTGATAACCCCCCTGTAAGGCTCCATTCAGACGTCCGCATGTGTTTTGTGGATCCGATCCATGTATCCATGGATCCGTAAAAAATCATGCGGATGTCTGAATGGAGCCTTACAGGGGGGGTGATCAGTGACAGGGGGGTGATCACCCTGATCACCCTGATCACCCCCTGTCATTGATAACCCCCCTGTAAGGCTCCATTCAGACGTCCGCATGTGTTTTGTGGATCCGATCCATGTATCCATGGATCCGTAAAAAATCATGCGGATGTCTGAATGGAGCCTTACAGGGGGGGTGATCAGTGACAGGGGGGTGATCACCCTGATCACCCTGATCACCCCCTGTCATTGATAACCCCCCTGTAAGGCTCCATTCAGACGTCCGCATGCGTTTTGTGGATCCGATCCATGTATCCATGGATCCGTAAAAAATCATGCGGATGTCTGAATGGAGCCTTACAGGGGGGGTGATCAGTGACAGGGGGGTGATCACCCTGATCACCCTGATCACCCCCTGTCATTGATAACCCCCCTGTAAGGCTCCATTCAGACGTCCGCATGTGTTTTGTGGATCCGATCCATGTATCCATGGATCCGTAAAAAATCATGCGGATGTCTGAATGGAGCCTTACAGGGGGGGTGATCAGTGACAGGGGGGTGATCACCCTGATCACCCCCTGTCATTGATAACCCCCCCTGTAAGGCTCCATTCAGACGTCCGCATGTGTTTTGTGGATCCGATCCATGTATCCATGGATCCGTAAAAATCATGCGGATGTCTGAATGGAGCCTTACAGGGGGGGTGATCAGTGACAGGGGGGTGATCACCCTGATCACCCCCTGTCATTGATAACCCCCCTGTAAGGCTCCATTCAGACGTCCGCATGTGTTTTGTGGATCCGATCCATGTATCCATGGATCCGTAAAAAATCATGCGGATGTCTGAATGGAGCCTTACAGGGGGGGTGATCAGTGACAGGGGGGTGATCACCCTGATCACCCCCCTGTCATTGATAACCCCCCTGTAAGGCTCCATTCAGACGTCCGCATGTGTTTTGTGGATCCGATCCATGTATCCATGGATCCGTAAAAAATCATGCGGATGTCTGAATGGAGCCTTACAGGGGGGTGATCAGTGACAGGGGGGTGATCACCCTGATCACCCCCTGTCATTGATAACCCCCCTGTAAGGCTCCATTCAGACGTCCGCATGTGTTTTGTGGATCCGATCCATGTATCCATGGATCCGTAAAAAATCATGCGGATGTCTGAATGGAGCCTTACAGGGGGGGTGATCAGTGACAGGGGGGTGATCACCCTGATCACCCTGATCACCCCTGTCATTGATAACCCCCTGTAAGGCTCCATTCAGACGTCCGCATGTGTTTTGTGGATCCGATCCATGTATCCATGGATCCGTAAAAAATCATGCGGATGTCTGAATGGAGCCTTACAGGGGGGGTGATCAGTGACAGGGGGGTGATCACCCTGATCACCCTGATCACCCCCTGTCATTGATAACCCCCCTGTAAGGCTCCATTCAGACGTCCGCATGTGTTTTGTGGATCCGATCCATGTATCCATGGATCCGTAAAAAATCATGCGGATGTCTGAATGGAGCCTTACAGGGGGGGTGATCAGTGACAGGGGGGTGATCACCCTGATCACCCCCTGTCATTGATAACCCCCCTGTAAGGCTCCATTCAGACGTCCGCATGTGTTTTGTGGATCCGATCCATGTATCCATGGATCCGTAAAAATCATGCGGATGTCTGAATGGAGCCTTACAGGGGGGGTGATCAGTGACAGGGGGGTGATCACCCTGATTACCCTGATCACCCCCTGTCATTGATAACCCCCCTGTAAGGCTCCATTCAGACGTCCGCATGCGTTTTGTGGATCCGATCCATGTATCCATGGATCCGTAAAAAATCATGCGGATGTCTGAATGGAGCCTTACAGGGGGGGTGATCAGTGACAGGGGGGTGATCACCCTGATTACCCTGATCACCCCCTGTCATTGATAACCCCCCTGTAAGGCTCCATTCAGACGTCCGCATGTGTTTTGTGGATCCGATCCATGTATCCATGGATCCGTAAAAAATCATGCGGATGTCTGAATGGAGCCTTACAGGGGGGGTGATCAGTGACAGGGGGGTGATCACCCTGATTACCCTGATCACCCCCTGTCATTGATAACCCCCCTGTAAGGCTCCATTCAGACGTCCGCATGTGTTTTGTGGATCCGATCCATGTATCCATGGATCCGTAAAAAATCATGCGGATGTCTGAATGGAGCCTTACAGGGGGGGTGATCAGTGACAGGGGGGGTGATCACCCTGATCACCCTGATCACCCCCTGTCATTGATAACCCCCCTGTAAGGCTCCATTCAGACGTCCGCATGTGTTTTGTGGATCCGATCCATGTATCCATGGATCCGTAAAAAATCATGCGGATGTCTGAATGGAGCCTTACAGGGGGGGTGATCAGTGACAGGGGGGTGATCACCCTGATCACCCTGATCACCCCCTGTCATTGATAACCCCCCCTGTAAGGCTCCATTCAGACGTCCGCATGTGTTTTGTGGATCCGATCCATGTATCCATGGATCCGTAAAAAATCATGCGGATGTCTGAATGGAGCCTTACAGGGGGGGTGATCAGTGACAGGGGGGTGATCACCCTGATCACCCCCTGTCATTGATAACCCCCCTGTAAGGCTCCATTCAGACGTCCGCATGTGTTTTGTGGATCCGATCCATGTATCCATGGATCCGTAAAAAATCATGCGGATGTCTGAATGGAGCCTTACAGGGGGGGTGATCAGTGACAGGGGGGTGATCACCCTGATCACCCTGATCACCCCCTGTCATTGATAACCCCCCTGTAAGGCTCCATTCAGACGTCCGCATGTGTTTTGTGGATCCGATCCATGTATCCATGGATCCGTAAAAATCATGCGGATGTCTGAATGGAGCCTTACAGGGGGGGTGATCAGTGACAGGGGGTGATCACCCTGATTACCCTGATCACCCCCTGTCATTGATAACCCCCCTGTAAGGCTCCATTCAGACGTCCGCATGTGTTTTGTGGATCCGATCCATGTATCCATGGATCCGTAAAAAATCATGCGGATGTCTGAATGGAGCCTTACAGGGGGGGTGATCAGTGACAGGGGGTGATCACCCTGATCACCCTGATCACCCCCTGTCATTGATAACCCCCCTGTAAGGCTCCATTCAGACGTCCGCATGTGTTTTGTGGATCCGATCCATGTATCCATGGATCCGTAAAAAATCATGCGGATGTCTGAATGGAGCCTTACAGGGGGGGTGATCAGTGACAGGGGGGTGATCACCCTGATACCCTGATCACCCCCTGTCATTGATAACCCCCCTGTAAGGCTCCATTCAGACGTCCGCATGTGTTTTGTGGATCCGATCCATGTATCCATGGATCCGTAAAAAATCATGCGGATGTCTGAATGGAGCCTTACAGGGGGGGTGATCAGTGACAGGGGGGTGATCACCCTGATCACCCTGATCACCCCCTGTCATTGATAACCCCCCTGTAAGGCTCCATTCAGACGTCCGCATGTGTTTTGTGGATCCGATCCATGTATCCATGGATCCGTAAAAAATCATGCGGATGTCTGAATGGAGCCTTACAGGGGGGGTGATCAGTGACAGGGGGGTGATCACCCTGATCACCCTGATCACCCCTGTCATTGATAACCCCCCTGTAAGGCTCCATTCAGACGTCCGCATGTGTTTTTGTGGATCCGATCCATGTATCCATGGATCCGTAAAAAATCATGCGGATGTCTGAATGGAGCCTTACAGGGGGGGTGATCAGTGACAGGGGGGTGATCACCCTGATCACCCCCTGTCATTGATAACCCCCCTGTAAGGCTCCATTCAGACGTCCGCATGTGTTTTGCGGATCCGATCCATGGATCCGTAAAAATTATACGGACGTCTGAATGGAGCCTTACCAGGGGGGTGATCAATGACAGGGGGGTGATCAGGGAGTCTATATGGGTGATCACCCCCCTGTCATTGATCACCCCCCTGTCATTGATCACCCCCCTGTCATTGATCACCCCCCCCTGTCATTGATCACCCCCCCTGGTAAGGCTCCATTCAGACATTTTTTTTGGCACAAGTTAGCGGAAATTTTTGTTTGTTTTTGTTTTTGTTTTTTCTTACAAAGTCTCATATTCTACTAACTTGTGTCAAAAAATAAAATCTCACATGAACTCACCATACCCCTCACGGAATCCAAATGCGTAAACATTTTTAGACATTTATATTCCAGACTTCTTCTCACGCTTTAGGGCCCCTAAAAAGCCAGGGCAGTATAAATACCCCACATGTGACCCCATTTCGGAAAGAAGACACCCCAAGGTATTCGCTGAGGGGCATATTGAGTCCATGAAAGATTGAAATTTTTGTCCTAAGTTAGCGGAAAGTGAGACTTTGTGAGAAAAAAACCAAAAAAATCAATTATCCGCTAACTTATGCAAAAAAATAAAAAATTCTAGGAACTCGCCAGGCCCCTCATTGAATACCTTGGGGTGTCTTCTTTCCAAAGTGGGGTCACATGTGGGGTATTTATACTGCCCTGGCTTTTTAGGGGCCCGAAAGTGTGAGAAGAAGTCTGGGATCCAAATGTCTAAAAATGCCCTCCTAAAAGGAATTTGGGCCCCTTTGCGCATCTAGGCTGCAAAAAAGTGTCACACATCTGGTATCGCCGTACTCAGGAGAAGTTGGGGAATGTGTTTTGGGGTGTCATTTTACATATACCCATGCTGGGTGAGAAAAATATCTTGGTCAAATGCCAACTTTGTATAAAAAAATGGGAAAAGTTGTCTTTTGCCAAGATATTTCTCTCACCCAGCATGGGTATATGTAAAATGGACACCCCAAAACACATTCCCCAACTTCTCCTGAGTACGGCGATACCAGATGTGTCACACTTTTTTGCTGCCAAGGTGGGCAAAGGGGCACATATTCCAAAGTGCACCTTTCGGATTTGCAGGCCATTTTTTACACATTTTGATTGCAAAGGTACTTCTCACACATTTGGGCCCCTAAATTGCCAGGGCAGTATAACTACGCCACAAGTGACCCCATTTTGGAAAGAAGACACCCCAAGGTATTCCGTGAGGGGCATGGCGAGTTCCTAGAATTTTTTATTTTTTGTCGCAAGTTAGTGGAATATGAGACTTTGTAAGGAAAAAAGAGAAAAAAAAATCATCATTTTCCGCTAACTTGTGACAAAAAATAAAAAATTCTAGGAACTCGCCATGCCCCTCACGGAATACCTTGGGGTGTCTTCTTTCCAAAATGGGGTCACTTGTGGCGTAGTTATACTGCCCTGGCAATTTAGGGGCCCAAATGTGTGAGAAGTACCTTGCAATCAAAATGTGTAAAAAATGGCCTGCAAAATCTGAAAGGTGCACTTTGGAATATGTGCCCCTTTGCCCACCTTGGCAGCAAAAAAGTGTGACACATCTGGTATCGCCGTACTCAGGAGAAGTTGGGGAATGTGTTTTGGGGTGTCATTTTACATATACCCATGCTGGATGAGAGAAATATCTTGGCAAAAGACAACTTTTCCCATTTTTTTATACAAAGTTGGCATTTGACCAAGATATTTTTCTCACCCAGCATGGGTATATGTAAAATGACACCCCAAAACACATTCCCCAACTTCTCCTGAGTACGGCGATACCAGATGTGTCACACTTTTTTGCTGCCAAGGTGGGCAAAGGGGCACATATTCCAAAGTGCACCTTTTGGATTTCACCGGTCATTTTTTACACATTTTGATTGCAAAGTTCTTCTCACACATTTGGGCCCCTAAATTGCCAGGGCAGTATAACTACCCCACAAGTGACCCCATTTTGGAAAGAAGACACCCCAAGGTATTCCGTGAGGGGCATGGCGAGTTCCTAGAATTTTTATTTTTTGTCGCAAGTTAGTGGAATATGAGACTTTGTAAGAAAAAATAAATAAATAAAATCATCATCATTTTCCGCTAACTTGTGACAAAAAATAAAAAGTTCTATGAACTCACTATGCCCATCAGCGAATACCTTAGGGTGTCTACTTTCCGAAATGGGGTCATTTGTGGGGGTTTTCTACTGTTTGGGCATTGTAGAACCTCAGGAATCATGACAGGTGCTCAGAAAGTCAGAGCTGTTTCAAAAAGCGGAAATTCACATTTTTGTACCATAGTTTGTAAATGCTATAACTTTTACCCAAACCATTTTTTTTTTTGCCCAAACATTTTTTTTTTATCAAAGACATGTAGAACAATAAATTTGGCGAAAAATGTATATATGGATGTCGTTTTTTTTGCAAAATTTTACAGCTGAAAGTGAAAAATGTCATTTTTTTGCAAAAAAATCGTTACATTTTGATTAATAACAAAAAAAGTAAAAATGTCAGCAGCAATGAAATACCACCAAATGAAAGCTCCATTAGTGAGAAGAAAAGGTTGTAAAATTCATTTGGGTGGTAAGTTGCATGACCGAGCGATAAACGGTGAAAGGAGTGTAGTGCCGAAGTGTAAAAAGTGCTCTGGTCATGAAGGGGGTTTCACCTAGCGGGGCTGAAGTGGTTAAAAACACCCGGTGTTTTGCCTGCCAGACAAACCCAAAGCTTTTCACTTCTGACAAATCCAGTAAAAAGTCATACACCACCATCTTACTGCACATCGGCATGAGGGAGGAAGAAGAGGGACCATGACCCTGAGAGGACGTGGACAGTCTACAGTCACAATCAAGCTTCTGTTCTAGTGTGAGGTAGAGATGTACCGAACTATTCGCTGGCGAACAATTCCCGGCGAACATAGCTTGTTCGCGTTCGCTGCTGCGGGCAAACATAATGCGATGTTCGGTCCGCCCCCTACCCGTCATCATTGAGCAAACTTTGACCCTGAACCTCACAGTCAGCAGACACATTCCAGCCAATCAGCAGCAGACCCTCCCTCCCAGACCCTCCCACCTCCTGGACAGCATCCATTTTAGATTCATTCGGAAGCTGCATTCACAGTGAGAGGAGGGACAGTGCTGCTGCTGCTGCTGCTGATTCAATAGGGAAAGCGTTAGCTAGGGCAGTGTTCTGTGTCCACAGACTCATCTGATCTCTGCTGTAAGGACAGTGTCCTGACAGCACCCCAAAAAGCCCTTCTTAGGGCTGGTACATCAGTCTGCTTTTATTTATTTTTTCCTCTGTAATCTAATTGCAGTTGCTGCCAGCGTGTGTGTCAGGCTCACAGCGTATACTGTGCCCACTTGCCCAGTGCCACCACTCATATCTGGTGTCACAGTTACTTGCATTTAAAAAAATTTAAAAATTTAATTTGACTGTAATATAATAGCAGTTAGCGTCTACTCTGGCAACTTCTGCAGTGCCACCAGTGCCACTCATATCTGGTGTCACAGCAGCTTGCACGCATAGTACAACTAAACTAATCTAAAAAAAAATCCAGGCAGAGGCAGGCCACCCCGCAGGGGCCGTCGTGGTCGTGGTGCTGTGATTCCCTTTGGCCCTAGAATAATGCCCAGTGTTCAGAGGCCACGTACCCTGAACTCGAAAAGTTCTGAGGACATAGTTGACTGGCTAACCCAGGACACCCAATCTTCTACAGCTTCCGCTCTGAACCTTGACGCGCCATCCTCCTCCAGCTCAGCTTCGGGCAACTCTCAAGTTACCACTCGCCCGCCTGCCGCCACCACCAACACTAGCACCACAGCTGCTTCACTTGATCTGTCAGAGGAGTTATTTACACATCAGTTGGATGAAATTAGTGACGCAACCATTATTGCCAGAGGATGGAGATAACAGGGATATGTCTCAGTCAGGCAGCATTACACACATGGACGTACAGTGTGATGATGATGATGATGTTGTACCTGCTGCTGCTTCCTTTGCTGAAGTGTCAGATACAAGTGAAGCGTTGATGATAACGATGTGTCCATAGATGTCACGTGGGTGCCTGCTCGAAGAGAAGAAGAACAGGGGGAAAATTCAGAAGGGGAGACAGAGAGAAGGAGGAGACGAGTTGGAAGCAGGGGGAGGTCGTCGCAAGGAGCTAGTGGCACAGTCAGACAGCATGTATCGGCACCCGGGGTCAGCCAGACAGCACGCCAATCAACGCATGCTGTTGCCACCACCAGAATGCCATCATTGCAAAGCTGGGAATTTTTTTGCCACGTTACTAGACGCTCATGCGCAATGCCTGTAGGCTCATGTGTCCTTTTCAGGAGGTGACAAACCTAGTCAGTCGCACCAAAGGCACCATCAGCGACATCATCCCATTTGTTTCCTTCCTAGAGCGTGCCCTGCAAAGAGTGCTGGATCAGGCCCTAGATGAGCATGAAGAGGAAGAGTTATGGTCACCATCACCACCAGAAACAGCCTTATCAGCATCGCTTGCAGGACCTGCGGCAACGCTGGAAGAGGAGTCTGAGTAAGAGGAGTCAGAGGAGGAATGTGGCTTTGAGGAGGAGGAAGACCAACCACAGCAGGCATCCCATGGTGCTCGTTGTCACCTATCTGGTACCCGTGGTGTTGTACGTGGCTGGGGGGAAGAACAGACCTTCAGTGAAATCAGTGAGGACGAGGAACGGGACATGAGTAGCTCGGCATCCAACCTTGTGCAAATGAGGTCTTTCATGCTGTCATGCCTGTTGAGGGACCCTTGTATAAAAAGGAAGAAGTAGAACGACCTGTACTGGGTGGCCACGCTACTAGACCCCCTGTGTAAGCAGAAAGTGCCTGAAATGTTAAAGAATTACCGGAAGTCGGAAAGGATGCAGCAGTTCCAAACAAAATTAAAAAGTATGCTTTACACAGCGTATAAGGATTATGTCTCAGCACAACGGTAATCTAACGTGGGAAGAGGTGAAAGTAATCCTCCTCCTACCACGACCACGCTGGCAAGGACAGGACGCTTTACAAATGTGTTGTTGATGGAGGACATGTAGAGCTTTTTAAGTCCTACGCATCGCCACAGCCCTTCGGGATCCACCCTCAGAGAACGACTCGACCGACAGGTGGCAGACTACCTCGCCTTAACTTCAGATATCGACACTCTGAGGAGCGATGAACCCATTGACTACTGGGTGTGCAGGCTTGACCTGTGGCCTGAGCTATCCCAATTTGCGATAGAACTTCTGGCCTGCCCCGCTTCAAGTGTCCTGTCAAAAAGGACCTTCAGTGCAGCAGGAGGTATTCCCCTTCGTGATCATTACCTTGTGGTGAAAAGGCTTGCGTATCACAATGAAGCGATCACCTCTATGAGTGTGTTGGCAATGGCAATGTTGGCACATCCCAGATGATATGGTCGTTGCTTCATTGTGAACAGACCAAAAGCGATCGGCTGGATAATTTTGCATAGAAAAAACATTAATTTTCTTTGTGATCATCTAAGGCGATCATTAAAGTCTACTAGGCCAACAATGGGCCCACACTGCAGATTCATTGTTTTCTGGGTCACTTAACTGTCACTGAACTACCTCAGCACGACCATAGGCTTTGAAAAAACCCCATTGCCTGCAATCTCCCAAACATGCGCACGAGCACAGTCATCACTACACCAAGATTGACGCATAGAGGAATAAAATTTATGTCATGAGTGTGTCAACTATTGACAACTCTTTGTGGTTGTCTAAAATCTATTCCATACACGTCCCCTGATAGTGGAGGTAACAGGGATTAAACTGATAGGAATAGTACTACTTAAACACACCATTCATTTCTGGTGGCACAGTACATTGCAAGCCATAAGCGCAGTGCCCCAAATTGGAAGTAAGAGGACCGACCTAGCATCTTTTTCCATCTCCCGGTTCCTAGAATCTATTCCACACACCGGCCCCTGATAGGGGATAAAACAGAGATTAAACTGGTAAGAACAGATTTTTTCAATTAAAAAAAAAGAGGACAGTCTCTGCGGAGCTGGGTATTTTTTGGCCGCGTTACTGAACGCTCATGCACAATGGCTGTAGGCTCATGCGTACTTTTGCGGAGGTGACAAACCTGGTCAGTCAAACCCAAGGCAACATCATCGACCTCATCCCATATGCGTTTTTTCTGGAGCATGCCCTGCGAAGAGTGCTGGATCAGGCCATAGATGAGCATGAAGAGGAAGAGTTGTGGTCACCATCACCACCAGAAGCAGCCTTGTTGTCATTGATTGCTGGACCTGCGGCAACGCAGAGAGAGGTGTCTGAAGAAGAGGAGTCAGAGGAGGAAGGTGGCTTTGAGGACATGGAAGACCAACCACAGCAGGCGTCCCAGGGGCTTGTTATCACCTTTCAGGGACCCTCGGTGTTGTAGGTGGCAGGGTGGAAGAAGAGACCTTCAATGACGTTAGTGAGGACAAGGAACAGGACCTGGCTAGCTTGGTATGCAACCTTGTACAAATGGGGAGTTTGCGGTTGTGCAAATGGACTCTTTGCGGTTGTTTGCGGTGCGTTAAACGGGGAGTGGACTGTGGACTGTGAAGCGGGCGTAACCCTTGCACTACCTGATCGATACAACATCATACCTGATCGTATACACACACTGGATGTTTTAAAGCACGTTATTCGAAACAATTTAGGATTGTTAGGTGATTTATGCCCTTTATGGATTAAAACCCGACTCTGCGTCAACTACGCAATTTGCCATGGGAGTTTTGCCAAGGATCCCCCTCCGGCATGCCACAGTCCAGATGTTAGTCCCCTTGAAACAACTTTTCCATCACTATTGTGGCCAGAAAGAGTCCCTGTGGGTTTGAAAATTCGCCTGCTTATTGAAGTCTATGGTGGTTCGCCCGGTTCGCCGGTTCGCGTACATTTGCGAAAATTCGCGTTTGCCGTTGGCGAATGGAAAATTTTATGTTCGCGACATCTCTAGTGTAAGGGACAGAAGAAAAATTGTGTAGAATATGGAAAGAGAGGGAAACCTTTCAAAATGAACCAAGCCTAGATTCGGGAGGACTGTCACACTCCTGCAGCTGTGCCTGATGAATAAATCTGGCCTTGCTGACGGTGCCCCATCTTGCCACCGTTGCTGCCTTCCTGCCTACCATCATGTGGCCTGCCTACCGTTATGTATAACAGATAAGATAAAGGTTTACTAAACAAGGTATAAATGTGCTAATGCAATAACTAATGACTTTGCTTGGTTCCAATCCTGGAGGAGCGACAGTACAAGGTCAGGACAATAAGTCCTAAAAGCTGCACCACAGATCAGCAGATAAGAACTTCTACTTGGTGTGGTACACCCCCAATGGTGGGAGATACCTGACCGCAGGTCTACTCTCTACAACACAATCGAGAACAAGATCATAGACCGGTGGTCATCCTGCACAGGTCACTATGATGAGGTGAGTTCAGGTGGGCTGAGCAGCTGTCGGTCCAGGAAATGCAACAGTCACGTGGACTTATAGAAAAGACTATTGTGTGTTTCAGCAACAAGCATTCCATTCAAGACGACACAACATGTGAACACAACCTTAGGGCTCATGTACACGAATGTTCAGTGTATTGTGGTTTCCGTGATCTATCTGCACCACAAGAAAATAGAATGGGTGTACATGGTCGGTGGCAACAGACGTGTGTAAGCCCTTAAGCCTCATGCACACGACCTTTGTTCGGGGACGCAAAAGATGCGGACAGCACTCGGTGTGCTGTCCGCATCCATTGCTCCGTTCCGTAGCCCCGCAAAAAAATAGAACATTACGTTTTGCAGACAAGAAAAGGCATTTCTACAATGGGCCGCCTGTTCCGTTCCGCAAATTGCAAAAGGACCACGGGCGGCTTCCGTGTTTTGCGGATCCGCGTTTTGTGGACTGCAAAAAACGGAACGCTCGTGTGCATGAGGCCTTAGTGTGAGGAATCAGAAGTGAAAGAGCTCCTCACCTGATGATGATGATGATGATGGAGGGTAGTAGGTGCAGTTTTGATTCTTAGTTCCTGAAAGAAGAAAGAAACACAAACAGTGATTAGTTGCCTCCATGTGTGTGACATTAGTGACGGTCATGCACTACTGAGGCATGACCACCACTATCTGACCAGCTATGGAGGAGTAATCTGGAGGCCATTTTGTAGGCTGTATAATAATGATGCTGCATGGTGTTGGTTTGTGCAGCACCTGAGCGCCTGAAGATTCATTTACACAAATGACTGATATTGGCAGAATCTCTGGGCTGAGGGGTTTACTAAATGCACATGATCTAATGTGACATAAAATCTATCTCTGCACAGTGGTGCCCATTAACTAATACCAATATAGTTACAGGGCTGTGTACCCCGTATTCCGCAGGAAGCTGTGTGGTGACTGAGGAGTATGATGAAGTCACTGAACTGCACTCAGTAAGGCCACTTTAGTCCTGAGGCCTCCAAGAAGCCCACTATGATGTTGTTGAGTGTTTCTGGGCGCTGCTCTCTCCTTCTGTCCGGTGCCACCCTAAATGTATTGGCCAAAATCCAGCTTCTTAAAGAGCCAGAGCTAATGTCTGGATGTCCCAGGATTTATTAGGGTCTTCCTCCCTCCATTCTGGGCCTGAACAATACAGTCCATTAGGTCCGCCAAGACTGATTCAGCTTTGTTTCGACATAAACAACCCGGCTCGTTTTCTGAGCTTCGCTGACTCTTTACAAACATTTTTGTTGATAAGTTCAGGACATGCAAACCCGCTCAACAAAATCACCCCAAACCCACCTTAGAAAGCCCAATTTTATAAGCCCATTCATTTTCAGCGTGAATTTGCCTAAAGTGTATTTGAAGATTAAGGACATTCTCTCTAAATTTGACAATTAAGCTCATATAGCTATCCGCTGACCATTCTGACCTCTGCCTGATCTCTACTAAAAACTGTGCCTGAAATGTAAAGTAATGTCACCAATGCAATATGTAAAGCTGTAAATTCCTATTAACAGGCTGGTAACCACCACTTCACACCAGTCATCACTAGATGGTGCTGGTACGTTCTCCTCTAAAAGGGACAGGAAGTGAGTAGTGAGAGTGAGGAGAGAGTCCGTTCAGAGTGAGAAGAGTCTGATGAAAGTTCCCCATGTAGCTACCACTTTAGCCCCTTGGCAGTGGCCAGGCTGAGGGAGGTTGGAGGAGGAATCATCAGAAGCTGTCTAGCACAGACCAGTGTAGACTTATATATAGAGCAAATCTAGTGAAGATAGCAACAGTCATAGCACCTAGTGACCAGGTGACTGGGAGAAGCCTCAAGCACCTGGACCACTACAACTAAGCACAAAGTTGTGTTTTACCACATCTATGGATCATGTGGTCAAAAGACCAAAAAATACCTTTAGGGGTCTCTAACTAATGATAAAATATGTCTTTATTCATTCATTACTAAAATCGTGATACTTAAATTCTATAAGGAACATCTAGTATTAAAACTTTCAGAATACAGTGAGATGTTGGATAGATTTGTTCTTCTCATATATGTAACTATCCACTGTTGCTTATTACTGGCAACAACTCAGGGATGTAGTTACATTGAGCATGGATTCATATAGATTCCTATCATGGTATTTCACCCATGAAAGTACTTGAAGCAGGGAATCAGTTTAGTGCCCTCATGTGTATCCAGTTGGACCAGAGATACATGTGGCTATCACTGTCTTATCATATCCCTGAAATATGGGCCGGTTGAGAATTAGTTAATTTAAATTTTTGTGTGTGCTTTGTACTATACCACTCAGTACACCAGAACTGGTGGTGACGTTTCCAAGAGAAGCGAGCGCACGGCATGCGACTAATGTGACGCACCGGCAACAGCAGCGGAGGCATGAAGCGCACAGCGTCATAGCAACCAATGACGCAGTGCGCTCCTGCTCTGAACATGAATCCAGGCCGTGTTACCACGGACCGCTCTCGGCCGCGGAACATGGCCGTGTGCATTCGGCCTTACTTGGGGATTTTTTTTACATGTGAGACCTTTTTTTTATTTTAACACTTTATTTTTATTTATTTTATTTCACACTTTTCATCCCCCATAAGGTCATACAAGACCTCTAGGGGACATTTAACTTCACTTATTTTTTTTTTTTTCACTATTGATTTCTCCTGTAACTGGGGCTGACATAGTAGCCCCAGTTACAGGGGAAATACACCCCCCAGAGAGGCTGTACAGCAGAATACTGCACTGTACAGCCTCAGTGCAGGGCTGATCGAGGTCTGTGAAAGACCCAACAGCTCCTGCACTCTCCGGCCCCGGCAGTCTGGAACACGAAGCGCATAGCATGATTAGCGTGCAGCTGCCATCTCTGAATGGACGTTCTGGACCGTCCATTCAGAGATATAGAACCACCTCCCGGATGTTTTTAGTCAACGTGCGAATCGATGGTAACATTGTTTCTCCACTCCACCCCTCCAGCTAGAAGGTTCGAGTTCAGCTAGAAACTGTATATAAGGAGAGCAGTCACAGACCCTAGTGTTCTGCAGTTATGGAACAGTGCTTAGAAGAGGAGACTCTGCCAGATACTTGAGTGACCAGAAGAAGACGCTTAGATGGGGAGTTCTGCTGCCGATAGCTCTATGCAAGTATCTCTCTTCTGGCAGTTTTTCTCAATTCAATGTGCAAGATCTGCAGGATTAAAATAGTTTGTGGTCCTGGCTACGGTGGGAAACAGAGTGGATGAACCAAGTTGGGGAGGAGTGACTTGGCTAAATGGCTGAGGTATGCCAGAAGCCATGGCCGTGTGCGAGCTAAATGAGGGACAAAAATTAATCGGGTAGGAAAGATTAATGCGGAACTCATAGAGCTAAGCTGGTGAAGGCTTTGGCAATATCGACCTGTGGGTTTGGAACGTAGTACGTAAAACAGGAATATTGCCATCTGCTAATTTTCTGGATGACGTGCGCTGGGACCCCGTGACTTGATGCTGCGGATGCCGCCCCTATGCGAAACGAATGGCCCAAAATGGCCTTGACGTCGAACCCTAGTCCGGAAGCTAAGATTCTGATGTGGTGAACAAACTGTGATGCCGTTGAGATGTTTAGAGTTTAAGGTAAAAAGAGGGCTGCCCGGCGTAGGATCTTTTGAGGTGGCTAATAGCTTTTTGAACACGGCAACCGGGCACCAGTCATTGAAGGTCTGGTAATAGCACATTTTGACTGGCGGTCCCACTTGAGAAGTTTTGGTGGAGTGGAGTGATAGGGTGCAATGCGTCTGCTGCCAGGCTAATTGATCTAAAGTTAGGCCTGCGTGTCCAGGAGAGCTGGTGAATTCCCCAGGCTCTAAGAACCTGTAAAAACAGGGGTACATGGCTGCTTTGATCACTATTTTTTTCTATGGCCTGAAAGGATCATTGTCTAGGGAGGTGGAAAAGGCCCTGAACATTGCCCCGGTTTCCTGCGGGACTCTGTCTTGCTGCTGTTCTTTTGAATCCCTCTCAGGGTGGATTTTATGGCTTGAGACGAAAATATGACAGGCTTGCTGGGTGATCTAAAGTGAAAAAATGTTGTACCCCTGCCAGGTATAATTTGATGGTATTGAATGATAGGTGAAGGTCTGTGTGACAATAAGCTAGGAATGCCATGACATAAGTTGTCCAATTGTTCTTGTGGATGTCTGAGGGAGAATTGTATGAAGGTTTCCCACCCTGTCTTGTAGTTCCTGGCTGTATTGAGGGATAAGGAGTTATGGATGAGTGACTTAGCCGTTCTGACATGCTTACTTAATCCATCGTCAGTGTCTCGAGGGTGTGTGGAGGGATCCCTGATGGATCTGCGTCTGGCATTACCTGAAAGAAGACAGGGAAGTTGAAACGGGAGAGGGCATCGGCCGCCGTGTTTGCTAAACCCTGTATGAACCTACATGAGAAATGAAAATTATACTGTAACGCAAGACACACTAGTCTGCGGACAAAAGGCATGATTTTTGGAGAAGAGGAACGGCCTTTGCTGAGGATTTCTATGACTGCCTGATTGTCTGTGACGAAGATGACTGGCTTATTCCTCGAAATCTCCCCCCAGATCTGGGCAGCTGCGACGATGGGATAGATTTCTAGAAGTGGAGAGGATTTGATGGAACTCTGAACGGAAGAAATCTGAGGCGGCCAAGGACCCACGAACCAGTGGTTGTTAAATATGGCTGCAAACCATTTTGAAGCTGCTGCGTCGGAAAAGACTGTGGGAGAATTATGGTCCCACGAAGGGACGAAGAGGGAGATGCCATTCCAGTTCGAAAGGAAATGGTGCCACATGTGTAGATCGGCCGTTGCGGCGGCATCGAGATGGATCAAAGCGTCCTGATCCAAGGCAGCAGGTAAAAGTTGCAGCAATCTGGAAATGAAAACCCGCCCCTGAGTCATGATCTTAGAGGCGAAATTTAACATTCCCAGAAGTGACTGGAGTTCAACCTTGGCGAAGGTCCTGGCCGTGAGCCGATTTCCTGATGGATCTTGGGATGTCTTGAGTTTTGTCGTCGTACAATCTGGCTTTCACATCTTACCTAGTGTTCGAAGAGGATCCCCAGGAAGGTTATTACTGAGAGGACCTTCAACTTTGTTGCCGGGGTAACGGGACATTTAGTTTCGGAAAAATATGTCGAGAAGTCCCTGGGAGCTGATTGGGTGCTGGATCTGATGTGTATCGATCACAGGAAGTCATCAAAGTAGTGGATGACCCTGGAGCAATCCTCCGTGATGACCAAGACCCAGTGGAGAGCCTATGGCGAATTGATCAAACAGCCAGGGCTGCTCTTTGGGTATCCAAAAGTCAATCTGTCTGCAAAATAGTACAGTGTCCCTCCACTTGATGCCATAGAAACGTCCATAATTGAGGTGAAACTGGAAGAAGTTTAAAGGCGTCGGCAATGTCTGCCTTGGAAAGCCAAGTGCCTGAGTCCCAGCTGGAGAATCAACTCGAATGGCTTCATCCAAGGAAGAGTACTGCATGGAGAAGTCCTCAGAAGGATATGAGCAGAATTTAACTAGGTGTGCTGGAAGCATGAGGAGCAGAAGGTCGAATATCAGCCTTTTTTATTTAAACTTTTTTGGGACCAGACCAATAGGGTTGACCCTCCAGATGTCAAAGGGAGGGACTGCAAATGGACCCAGGAGAAAACCCTTGCTGATCTCGGACTGGATGAGGATGTCCACTGATTCTGGATCTGCCAAGGCGGAACGGAGATTGGAGCCTTCCCAATGTTGTCTGCGGGGAGGAAACTAGCCCTGTGTGGAACCCCTGGAACCAGAAATCAAAAACTGACTACGAATGTGGGTCGTGATGATGCAGAAGGAGGGCGGCTAGTAGATCGATGTTGACTCCAGCTAGTCATAGATGTATATACGATCTTTGCGGACAAGACGACTGGGGATGGGCCCTGAAACAAATGGAGCAAACGTGCAACGCCTTGCATTTTGCTAAATAACAGTCAGAACAATTGAAATTATTGCAGACCTGACTTCTGCCCAAAAACACTATGGGCCTGCCCCATTTGTCGACGTTTTGCCCTGACTTGAAGAACCGGAAGGGATGGCAGAAGCTATACCTTGGTCCAGAGATCTTGAATTGGGATACCAGTCGGAGGAATGCGAGATGGATTGACAGGTGGCACAGGTGAGTGCTTTGAGACCCGCAAAATGCCTGCAGAACAGCTCCATGTCTAGTGTGGACCAATCCGTGATGTGCTGGAATTGGGACAGAGCAGCAGCGGTTTTGGCAGAGAACGAGCAATGATAGTCATAAAAAGCATGACCTCCATACTTGTGTCCCAAATCAGTGACCCTGTATAGGTAGGTGTCGAGTTCCTCCCTACGGTGTGTTTGCGCAGAGCATAGGATATCCCAGAATAGGCTGAAAGCCAGCACAAACTCCGGAATGGAGAGTTTTTTGTGCAACCGGGCAGCTTTGGATTTAAGAGTCACTGACACGTCTCCACATGCAATGGTCTTGTTTTCGTTGGAATCGTGGGTGGAAATCAGTATGGAAGCCAGGTTTATGTCTTTACCTGCCAAAATGTCCTTCCGGATGTTGTCAGGAACGAAGTGTGACGGGGCAATTGTAAAGGAGCTGGGGGCCCTACCTGGGGTTGGGGCATGAGTGGTGGAGGGGCCTGGAACCGGAGAAGTAGGAATGTTCGGAATTGACGGCCTGATCTCCACAACCAGCAACCTGCTCTGGATGTCAGACACTGAACTGGCAAGAGTGTTGATAGTTGAGTGAAGCTGGGCCAGCGCTGTCTGGATCGTGGACAGGGACACTTGTTCTTCCGCAGCTAAGATAGGCTCAGCAGTTAGTAGTCTGTACAACTCTGCTTTGCGAGCCGAGGCAGGATAGCGGATGCCTCTCCTAGTTAGTTCGGTCATTAGCTTTGGAATGGTCCACTGCCAAAACGAAAGATTGCTTCCATGGGCCGAGCTGGGTGATTCCGGAATGGAGCGAGTCTCTTGGCGATATCGGAAGCGTGGGACATCATGCTGTGGAATAAATGACGGAAAGTAAGGACAGCGAGTGAATCTGTGAAACCCTCTGAAAATAAATACCAAAGTGTGACAGGAAACCGTCACCAAGAAGAGGGGTAAGAGGGCTGAACCACCTGATGAGCTGGCCTAGATTACCTGAAAGAAAGGCGACATACATGATTCCGGCCAGATCCTGAATGACGAAGTAGTAAAAACCAAACTTACCTGGACTTGGCGTATAAAACCGTGGAACTGGAATGACCTGGATGGAAAGGGACCTGAGACTGGTACCTGGGGGAAATCACCTAAACGAAATTTGAACCAGACAGAACTTTGGGGTGACCCTGGAAAACATGGGGTGAGGCTTGAGAGATGCTGGAGATAAAGTAGAACCCTATGTGGATCAGGGAGCGGGAGCCCGCAAAGTCAAGGAACTTGACCGTGCCTGATACATGTGAGGCAAGAGCGCAAAACGAATAACCTGATGCGTATCAGGTGGTCAGGAACCCGTGAAGTAGCTGCGTGGCTAGTGGCAAATGCCCCTGAAGCGCATCAGGGTCCAACCAGGTTGAAACGGCCTGATGCGTGTCAGACAACCGATGTACCTGCTGCGTGGCAGGACAGTGAAAAGCACCTGATGCGTGTCAGGAATATACAAAAATAACATGAGAAAAACCCGTCCCTGATGTGTGTCAGGGCGGTAAATGAACCTGATGCGTGTCAGGAAAATAAAACATGAACTGCTGCGTGGCAGACAAAAGAACGAATGAACCTGATACGTGTCAGGGAAAAGAAATGACATGAATCTGCTGTGTGGCATACAAATGACCGGATAAAACCTGATGCGTGTCAGGACAATAAAAAGGCAAGAATCTGCTGCGTGGCAGACAATTACTGAATGAACCTGATGCGTGTCAGGAAAAATGACATGAATCTGCTGCGTGGCAGACAAACTACCGAATAAGACCGATGCGTCTCTGGAAAATAACATGACATGAATCAGCTGCGTGGCAAACAAATGACCGATGCGTCTCTGGAAAATGACATAACATGAATCTGCTGTGCGGCAGACAAACGACAGGACAAGACCCGACCGTCCCAGTAATAATAATGACGTGAATCTGCCGCGTGTCAGACAGACGACCAGATGACCCTGATGCGTTGAACCGGATTTTTTTTTTTTTTTTTTTCACTGCTGCACATCTTTCCCGGGCTAGTACTACTACTGGGGACGTCTGCAAAGGCCTATTGTGTCTGACCTAGCAGGAAATAAGTTGTCCCATGCCACCATCTATATGCAGGCTGTGGTTACTACAGAATAATGGCTGGGGCTACTAGTGGGGACGTCTTGCTGCAGGTGATTTATGGAGTTGGTATCATCTTTAAAGGGCTTCTGTCACCCCACTAAACGTTTTTTTTTGTTTACTTATAATCCCTATACTGCGATTTATGCATACATAATCTAATTAATAATTTCGGTACAGTAGATTCTGTTAAAAACGTACTTTTAAAATATGCAAATTACCTTGCTACCAGCAATTAGGGCGGCTACTTGCTGGTAGCAGCCGCATCCTTCTATCCTAAAGACGCCCCCTCCGCAACGCCCCCTCCGCATGTTGATTGACAGGGCCAGTGAACGGGATCGTCCTCTGGCTAGCCCTGTCTGCTATCAAGATCTCGTGCCTGCGCAGTAACGGTATTCAGTCGGCGCAGGCGCACTGAGAGGCAGCCACTTGCTCGGCCGCTCCATCCTCAATGCGCCTGCGCTGATAATGTCATCGAGTACACCCGTCTCCTCCAGGTGTACTCGATGACGTCATCAGCGCAGGCTCCCATTAGGGAACTTCCGTTTTTAAAAGTTCCCTAATGGACTGTAGTGGACTGTAGCATGGATTGGTCCCTAAACTATGCAACTACAGGTCCCAGAATAATAGGAAAACAAAGGTAAATGCTGCCGATGCTGTGGGCAGATTCTGAGCTAACCGCCCGGAAGACGCGGCCGGTGTTGCTCAGGAGACCAAGCGGGAGGCTGGGTCCAAGTATCGCGAGAGGATGGCGAACGGAATACACTGAAAGAAACGGGTGCCGAGGCTCCCAGAACGGGGAGCAGCTAAAGGCGCCGCAAGCTTACCAGATGGGCGAGATGATGGTAACGGCAGTGCGACTCAGGCGGCAGTGTGAACCGGGCAGCAGCGAAGTTCAGGCAGCAGCGAAGTTCAGGCGGAAGCGAGGTCGGGAGAGCGGCGGCGTGCGCAGGAGACCCGGAACTCAGAAGGGACGTCACGTAAGAGCGCGCCGTCCATGATGGGAGAGCGAGTCGGCGCCAAATAGGCCCCTCCCACAAACACAGGCTGAGCGTCAGCCTTAACTACATGTGGGAGTTTAAGCACAAACATAGGCTCTATTGCCCAGTAATTTGCTGGTGCACAAGCTTATCTTCCACCTAACCACGTTGCCGGCAGTGCAGTTTCGGCAGCACTTAGGAATTCTACTTCCTTTCGGGAACTGATGGTGGGCACATGCCCTCTTTGGAAGATGCCAGCTATATTGCTCCCAAAAAGCCATTCCTTCCTTGTACCGTCATGTGGCAGAGAACATGGGCAGCTCCTTGCAATTCTCGCAGTGTGGCAAGGTGCACGCCACCATAGACATATGGAGCTGCTGTTACAGGTAGGTACATGCCTTTCATGGCCCACTGGGTAAATATTTTATCTGGTGAGGCAGCACCGCACCAAAAAGGCCACGTTTGTGTTGGTCTCGTTTCCACACCAGCTGCTTATCCACCTCCTCCTCATTGGACACCCCCCCCCCCCCCAGCTGTAGGGCACAGGGTCACTCCCACTCCCTCCTATCATATGTGTAAAATGAAGTGTTTCCATGTGGTGTTAGAGCTGATCAGCCTGGGCGGGAGTAACCACACTGCCGATCACTTGGTAAAGTGCATCAAGCAGCAAATATCCTGTCAGCTGTCTCCCCGCCAACTCCAACTGGGCATGGTGCTCAGTGACATAGGCCGCACCTTCATGGCTGTACTGTATTTGGGGAAACGACACATGCTCCCTGCATGGCGCACATGATCAATTTAGTCATGCAACGCTTTGTGAAAAAGTACACTGGCTTACAGAAGGTTCTGGCCATGTCCAGGAGACCGTCCTTGCATTTCAGCCATTGTTATATGGTATGGAGCGTCCTCCTGGACTTGCAGTAACAAAATGGTATGCCATCACTCGGCTAAATCCGCTAAGTTCTAACTCCCTGGAATTCCACATTGTAGATGCTAGAGCGTATGTACAAGCCGCGTAAAGTGGTGAATGATTTTGTCCCTGGATAACCATACTTTTAATCCATTGCTATCAAAGAAAATGGGGGAATGTTTTCCTCCCTCCAAAAGGAAGGCCAAATTACTTTATTACCAGGAAGCACTGTGTACGCAATCTGTCACAGCTATTGGCGAGCAGACACCTGCTGCCCACGTGTCTGGTGCCCCTCTTCATTCCCCCTGCAGAGTCTCCTACCTCCCGTTGCCACTGCTACCACAAGTAGAAGAAGCCTCAGCAGCAGCAGGTTCAGTATCATCTACATGATGGAGTAAATTTTCCATGTACTGTACCAGGTTGACGCAAATCAGCAGACATATCGCCTCAATGCCCAGGTTCAGTTCTACTCTGGCCTTTCGATGGCACATACACTGTTCGCTGACTTCATGGGCTGCTGAGCAGGCAGACCGGAACACTAGCCCCAACTTGCCCAGTACATTGTCTCCGATCTCGCTTATCCAGCCTCCAGTGTCATTTCAGAGATGTTTTTCAGCACAGAAGGGGGTGCGGTGACACCCAAATGGACTAAGTTGTCTTCCGCCAGTGTCCAAAACATAATTTTTCTGAAATATAAAAAAGGCATGGATCTGTGAGGATTTTCACACTCCTCCGGCTGAGGACAATGAATAGATCTGCCCTTGTTGACCGTGCCCCATCGTGCCTCAGCCTCTGTCTGCCTGCCTACCATCATGTCCTGTACCATATGGCTGGTGCTGCTGCTGCCACCGCCGGAGCTGCTGTTCTCTGCTGTTAATCCTCTACTGTCATTTCCATTACCAGTACTGCCACTTCCATTACCAGTACTGCCACTTCCATTACCAGTACTGCCACTAATTACCAGTACTGCCACTAATTACCTGTACTACCACTACCATCACCAGTACTGCCACTACCATTACCAGTACTGCCACTTCCATTACCAGTACTGCCACTTCCATTACCAGTACTGCCACTTCCATTACCAGTACTGCCACTACCATTACCAGTACTGCCACTAATTACCTGTACTGCCACTACCATTACCAGTACTGACACTTTTATTGCCAGAACTGCCACTACCATTACCAGTACGGTCACTTCCATTACCAGAATGCCACTACCATTACTTTTAATGCCACTACCATTACCAGTACTGCCACTACCATTACCAGTACTGCCACTACCATTACCAGTACTGCCACTACCATTACCAGTACTGCCACTACCATTACCAGTACGGTCACTTCCATTACCCGTACTGCCACTACCATTACCCGTACTGCCACTACCATTACCTCTACACAGTCACCACTATTGCCACTACTACTACCCCTTAACAGCCACACACAAATACTGCTTTGTCTGATCCATGCTGTGCTGCTACTGCTGCCTCTACTATTGCAGCTGATGCCACTGTTACTCTACCCTTTCCACATCCAAACTGCGCTGCTTCTACTTCCAATTCAAAGAGAGAATTTTTCTAGGCTCGTTCAGAACAAGCCATTTTTTCATTGCTTCTCTTACCCAAATAAATGTAATAAAACGTGATCAAAAAGTCACACACACTTCAAAATGGTATCAATAAAAACTACAGATTGTCCCACAAAATGAGCACCCCCCCCCCCCCCCCACACACACACACAGCTCAGTAGATATAACTCAAAAAAACTTATGGGGTCAGAATATGTTGATGTAAAAATTTACAATAGCCCAGCATAAATTTACATCAGCGGCCGAGCATTTAAATATGAGGTCCGCTGGAGCGTGCAGCAGGCACCATAGCCACCGGGTGTCTTCTGTTTTAAACTGAAGACACCCGGGACTAATGTCCACTGCTGGCGTTAATGCCATTTGTGGACTTTTAACCCTTCAGATGCCCTATCGGGGTTCAGAGGAGCCGGATTGTATGTGCAGCAGTCCCTGTCCTCCTGCTGCACATTAGTTCCAATTGAGCCCCTGCCTGTGGCAGAGCTCTATAGGAAGATAGTAAATAGAGATGAGCGATTTTCATACTTTAAGATTTGTTCACTCTTCGTTTGGTGGTAAAAGCAGAATTGAGTTATCGATTCTGTTACCACGGACCATAACGCAATTCTATGACGGAATACATAACAGAATGCCTTCCGTTATTCATTCCGTCGTAATAGAAGTCTATGGGCTGCAAAACGTATCTGTCCCGCTTCCGTTATGCAGGGAAGTCCTCTCCTGATCCCGAGTCCTCTCCTGCATAACGGAAACAGGACGGATCCGCTATACAGGCCATAGACTTCTATTATGATGGAATGAATAATGGATGGCCTCTAAAGGCATTCAGCCATAGAATTGCGTTATGGTCCGTGGTAAGGGAATCCATAACGCAATTCTGCTCTTACCACCAAACGAAGCGCAAATAAATTTTATAACATGAAATTCGCTCATCTCTAATAGTAAACGTCTCATCTACTCTAAGGCTAATGCACAGGAGTCTATGAGAGAAGCAATCTGATGACTGCTGATATAGTTCCTTATGGGAAGTATAAAAAGGTGTAACAATGTTTTTAATTAGAAAAAAAAGACCGAAAAAGTTAAATCACCCCCCGTTCCCCCAAATGTAAATAAAAATATGTAAACAATAAAATAAAATACACATCATAGGCATCGCCGTGTGCGAAAACATCAAAATATAATATTTTTCCCATACGGCAAACGGTGAAACAGAGTCAAAAGTCAAAATTTGCAGTTTTTTGTTGCTTCACCTCCCTCAAAAACTTAAATAAATAGTGATCAAAAAGTCATACACAGCCCAAAATGGTATTATTGAAAAGTACAGATTGCAGAGGAAATAATTAGAGGTCAGTTTTACCGCATAAGAAATGGCATTAAAAAAGAAAAAACATAAAACTGCGGTGGAATGGTGTTTTTTTATAATTCCACCCCATTTGGATTTTTTTTCCTGCTTCCCACCACATTTTATGCAACCATTTATGGTGCCATTAGAAAATGCATCTTGTCCCACAAAAAACAAGCCCTCGTACGGCTACGAGAATGAAAAAAAGGCTGGGAGTAAAAGTCAAAAATAAAAAAATTGAAAATGTCCTGGTCGTTAAAGGGACAAACACCCCACCTTCAGGAAGGAGATAACGCCAGGGCGCAATGCCGATAGGCCCCACGTCCCTACTCCCTAAGAAGCCACCGTCAGTGGGACTAGTTGCCAGGGTGATGGACTGATGCTGACGGATTGTAGATCTTACGTCCTGGTCACTTACCCCCCAGGTAGGCACAGTTGTAATAGCTGCACTTTTTATGAGTGCTCTGCAGGGTGGTATTTCTCTTCTCCTCATTATAATCGGTGACCTGAAACACTTCATTCCCTGGAACAATCACTATGTCATTCCGTAGAAGATACGAGAAGTTCAGTAATTTCGCCCCAAAGCAGGTGATAAAGGATAATGTAATGCTTCTATTTTCTTCCAATCCAATGTTAGTTAAGGTATTAATATATAATCCCAGTCTTACTGGGGCCTGAGGGTCAGATGGCGGCTTAAACAGAAGCTCTGGGAAACTCCTCTGTGTGTACAGTGGTTTTCCATCACACCCAGGTTGAAGCAAATTGAAAGCTCTGGTAATATAGAAATGCAGTGAATGGAACCTGAAGGTCTTGGGATTTTTACTATATATTTGTATATCCCTATCCAGAAGTTTGCTAACAGAGAAATTCTGAACTGAGAAGACTATTAATGCGATCCCGTATTCATCCTTAAAACCGTCAGGAAGACGTCCCAGCAAATGTTTTTCTTTTTTCCATAAATCAGATGCAATATTCCAGGAAACATTAAGGTCACGTGTCTTCATTCTTTCCTTCCTCAGTAATCCTGGAGCTATAGACTCCATTTTCTCAGTGCATCCGATGTATTGGTCATCAAATGAACCCTCAAACATTTCCAAGTCGTAAATGATGCAGAAGACCTGCAAAATCCAAAAACATAAGTCAAAGACATAAAGACAGAGCAGAGGGGGAAGAAATCAACAAGAAATTTAAAAAAAAAGCTCTGGGTCGTGTTACCAAACCTTGCAGCATGACCACAGCGCTCCTTGATGTTCTCCTGGAGCCGGTGGGCAGTTTAGGTAGGTGCAGGCGGTGCGATGATGCAGACTGGAAGAGGCCTGTGTCCTGCACCAAATCACTGACAACCGCAGAGGGGTAAGTATTTGTGCTTAGAATTTGTATTTGGCAGTAGGCTGTTAGGCCAGGTTGAGATTAAGGGAGCAACCCCAGCCAGAAGCTGCACCTCTTATCCCTGACCTGGCTGCACCACCAACACTACGGGTGGGCCAGATAAACAATTCAGTGTTGACCTTCAACCCTAAGGTGCAACCCTACGTACTGCCCTGGAAGCAGCCTCATGCACCTTCTGTTTGCCTGCCAGAGCCCTTTCAGCCGGAGGTTTTGAACCCCTTTGCATCGGCTAGGGATTCCGGCTTGCAGCATGTCACAGCTGCATTCTCCAGGCTGTCTGCACAGCCAGTACCTACAACCACCACCAGAGGTCAGTGGCGTACTGCTGCAACTATGAGCTACCAGAGGCAAGAGCCCCCCCTAATGGGCTTCTGTAGCTCAAGCAGCGAGGAGGACATGGATGCCCTCCTCTAAATGCATTTTTCTTTAAAATAATGACATTTGGGAGCCACGTCGTGGACTATTCCTGACGGGTGAGGACCCGTTGGCATTGTGTGCTTTTAACATTTTCTATTTTCAGGTTGCCCTATTTTGTCCTCACCCTGATGGTCATGAGCTCTAAGGACTCCCCCCATCAGCATTTAACCCCTCATGTCCAAGTTCATTGTTTTAGCCCCTTTCTCAGGTTACTTGATAGCCTTATGGAACTACGGTTCTAAATATGCTGCTTTTATAACATTTTATACCTCCTTGGATTACAATTAACTCTTTTATCCCTGTGGATTACAATTGACTTTTTACCTGTTTCCAGAGGCTTCAACTTCAAACACTTCTAGTCAAAGGACTCAAGTTATTTTTGAGCCTACCCTTAATAAATTGCACTATTTTATTTAAAATGTTCACCGCAACATAAAAGATTGCACCCAAAGAAAAGACTCAAAAGATACCTGAGCTCTTTGTGATTTCATACTGTGATATTTTTGCACTAGTTACCAGTTTACCTGTTATGCAACGTTTAAGATAACCTGCCCATTGTGTGTATTCTCCCCTAGGTGCCGCAATGTGACCTTCCTGCACTATTTGTGACATTTGCACTTACCAATGTAGCAACTTACTCTTGTGTGCCTTATTTGACAGCTCTTGTTCTCTCCTTCCTTTATATGAACTGCCTTTATGCGGATGCTTAAAACTAATGGCCTACTCTTAGTGCACAGGTAGGACCAAGTGGTAAGTCCCGGCAGGTCCAGTAACTACATGGGTAACCCCGCTGCTTTGGGAATCGTTAGAAGCCATAGACCGCTTTATCCTGTTTGTTTCATGTTCAGGATTGTTCCAATCCCGTGGTGTCTCATTTCCAGGAGATCCATGGGATTGTAATACCCTCCTCCTGTGACATTGCCAGAAGAGCATGGAGACTAAAAATACCTCCCCTTCTGAGCCGATGCCTAAGGTATGGTACCTCAAGCCTTAGAGCCATATTTTAGCTACCCCATAGTCACCATAGTGATCGTGCTTTAAGCCAAATTTCTCAGGCTTTGGTGCATGAAAGGGAATACAGGATAAAGCCACCCTTTAATTTGTGGGCATTCCATACATAATGGTGGGACTACAGAGTAAAGACCCCCCCCATGCTTTCTTAGGTGTTTTAGGGCCAGAACACTACAAAGTCAGTCAGTAATGTTTGCTTAGTGCAGTATTAGGTTCACTGGTTATACCAAGAGAGGGAAACTGTGTGTTGTACACCTTCCTCTAGCGGGCAGGAACCTGGGAGTAGTAAGAGGGTATATGTTTCTTCAAACTAAAAGTGACAGGTACCACGCCCCCTTTTATACAGATACCCCGCCCCTTTTATATTGATTGATATTGTTTGATATAAAATTTATAGTGTTTGATATAAAGTTTATATCACTTGATATTGTTTGATATAAAGTTTATATCGCTTGATATAAATTTTATATCGCTTGATATTGCTTGATATTAAGTTTATATTGCCTTATATTGTTTGATATAAAGAGTATTCGTCCATTAAGGTCTTACCACTTCTGCCAGCTTCTTACTAAAGATGGCAACATCCTCCCAGACATTCTTCTCAGATTACTGTTAGTGCTAAAACAGGATGTTGAGCTTTTTGAGAGACTCACGACAGCTTACTACAGATGGTGAAATCTAATGTCCGGCAGTTATAAATTAAAATAAATAAATAAATAAGAGAGACATCAACTAATGAATGTGCTAATAGTTGCAACATGTGTTTTACAACAGGATCCGCCTATATAAACAGGACACAGTCTGTGCATGGTTAGCACAGAGATACGTATCCCCGTACATGCATAGGTCTATCCAACTATCTGTCTATATCCAGCTATCTGTTATCTATCTATGTATCTATACATCCATATACCCCATCTATCTAAATTCTATCTATCCTTCTATCTATCTATTATTTATCTATCTTTCTAGCTACCTATCTATAGTCTATCTATCCATCTATCTGTTTTCTATCTACTTATCTATAGTCTATTTTTCCATCTATCTGTCTATTATCTATCTATCTATCTATCTATCTATCAATTATCTATTTTTCTATCTACCTATCTATAGTCTATCTTTAAATCTATCTGTTATCTATCTATCTTTCCATTTATCTATCTATCTATGTATCTATACAGCCATATACCCCATCTATTTAAAGTCTATCTATCAATTTATCTACATATCTATCCTTCTATCTAACAATTATCTATCTATCTTTCTATTTACCTATCTATATTCTATCTTTCCATCTATCTGTTATCTATCTATCCATTTATCTATCTATCAATCCATTTTTATCCAGACAACTGTCGATCTATCTATCTATCTATACATCTATCTTCTATCTATTCATTTCTCTATCCAACTATCAATCTATCCAGCTATCTGCTATATATCTATGTATCTATACATCCATATACCCCATCTATCTAAATACTATCAATTATCTATCTATCTAGCCATCTACCTGTTTTCTATCTATCAATTTATCTACATATTTATCCTTCTATCTATCAATTATCTATCTATCTACCTATCAATCTATATAACAATTTATCCATTTAACTATCTATCTTTCTAGCTATTTCTATCTATCCATTTTATCTATCAATCAATTTTTATCCAGACAACTGTCTATCTATCTATCTATCTATCTATCAAGCTATCGGTTATCTATCCATTTATCTATCCAACTATCTATTATCTATGTATATATACATCCATATACCCCATCTATCTAAATTCTATCTATCCTTCTATCTATCTTTCTATCTACCTATCTATAGTCTATCTAGCCATCTACCTGTTTTCTATCTATCAATTTATCTACATATCTATCCTTCTATCTATCAATTATCTATCTATCTACCTATCAATCTATATAACAATTTATCCATGTATCTATCTATCTTTCTATCTATTTCTATCTATCCATTTATCTATCTATCAATCCATTTTTATCCAGACAACTGTCTATCTATCTATCTATCTATCTTTCTATCTACTTATCTTTAGTCTATCTCCCCAGCTATCTATATTTATAGTGCTTGATATTAAAATTTATATTGCTAGATATTAAATTTATAGTGGTTGCTATTACAATTCTATATTGCTTGATACTAATTTTATATTGCTTGATATTAAATGTATATACTGTTGTGCACTGTCACAACCACCCCCCAAAACTATGTGTCAAAACACCTTAGAATTTCTCTGTGCCAAGTATCCCCACCACTCTGTGGCAATATACACTGCAATGTTGCAAAGTTGTATTCATTTAAAATGTTTACACAATACAAAATTTCAAAATTTCAAAATGAGCAATTTATCCGTATATCTATCGACCCCAATCTAACGTCTCAATAGATAAATATTTTATCTATCTATCTTTCTATCTATTTCTAACCATCTAGCTACTATACCATGGCTATCTATCAAACATCTATCTATTTACATTTCTATCTATCAAACACCTATTTATCTATCTATCTATCTAACTGGCTGTCATTCTATCTTTCTTACTATCTATTATCTATCTATCTATTATCTATCTTTCTATCTATTTTTTATTTATTTTTTTATTTAATTTTTTTATTGGGAAAACTACAAAACATTTACAATAAAAAAAGAATTTTTTTACAATCTCTCAATTCTTAGTGACCCAAATAGTTATATATAAATATATTCCGCTCATCTTTTCATGGTATTTATAGAAAAGAAAAGAAAACCCTCCCCTCCCTCCCTCCCAATTTGTGGTGCGTCAAAGTAGGACCCCTATATATGAAACAACCTGATCTCAGCTAACCAAACCTCCAACCACCCCATATCCTACTCCATTGGTATTCGTTTTCCCTCCGTCTATATAGAATTTTTTCATAGTTCTTTACTTTATCAATTAAATTTATCCATGTGTTTATGTCTGGAGTGGATCGGGCAAACCAGGTCCGGCTGATCAAAACTCTAGCCAACATCAGTATTCTGCTCAAAAAAATCTTTTGATGGTTATGATTTTTTAGTTTGGAGAGATCATTAAGAACAAATACTTGTGGTTCAAAAGGAATTCGAATTTTTAGTTTACACATAATACAGTTATTGATACCATTCCAGTAGTTTATAAGTTCTGGACAGGTCCATATCATATGGAGGAAATCTGCTCCAACAGTATCACATTTGGGACAGTTGGACGTGTCTCTTAACCCACATTTGTTCATCCACAAATGGAGTAATATATAATCTGTGGCAGATATAAAATTGTATTAGAACATGGTTAAAGTTCTGGGATAGTGAAGTTAAATTCCCAAAAATATTCTCCCACCCTTCTATTTGTAAATTCGGACAATCCACCTCCCACAATTTTTGTCCTGGTGAGTGTATATCACTAAACCGTACCTTAAGTAATAACTTATATATATTTGAAATTTTTATTCTAGAAAGTGTACCCCCTACCCAATCATTCAAAAAGGATAAATTATCTATATCCAACATCCGCTTATCATCCAAACTTGATAATACAGAACGCAATTGGAAATACCTAAACCATGAAAAAATTTTTATATTTTGTGTCATTTCTGTATAAGGTTTAATTTCTCTATCTTTAACTACCTGTGAAATATATAAAATTTTATTTTTCTGCCAAAATGTGTCGGCTGCAATTTCATCCAGCCTTTGTAAATACAAATTATGCCAAAGAGGCGTAAATGTGAGTGAACCCTTAACCTTCAACCATGTCCTAGTTGTAGCCCACACCTTAAGGAGTAGTTTTATAGTCTCTCTATAGCCTTGCTCATAACTCTTCAATAGGCCAGATTCCAACAAGGAAAAAATATTATTGTGAGCGTGACTAGTTACCAACTTCCCCAGAAGTGCGCTATGCTCTGATTCGTAGCATCTCAGTAGCTGGGCTGCAATAAAGTACCCCTTAAAATAGGGGAGGTTTAAACCCCCGCACTCCACTGATCTATACAGGTACTCCAGCTTAATTCGAACTCGCTTTCTTCCTCATATTAGATCATTAATTAGTCTCTCCATAAGTTTAAAATGTTTATCTTGTATCCAAATAGGTGTATTCCTGAGCACATAAAGAAATTGTGGTAGTATCACCATTTTAACTAGTGAAACTCGATCAGCTCTAGATAAGGGAAGTTTCAACCAGATTCCTATTTTAGCTCTGATCTTTACCATTATGGGGATCAGATTGAGTTCTACAAAATTTTCGACCCGAGGCGATATAGTCAAACCCAAATATTGAAAAGTATCAACAATATCCAACCGTGTAGCAGGAACCTCTTTCTGTGGCAGGGGGTCTATTGGGAGCAAGCTGGTCTTAGCCCAGTTTATAAGAAGACCAGACACCTCACCAAATAATTTAACCATTTGAATAATCCTAGGGAGAGTGGTTTCCGTATGATCTATAAAAAACAGGACATCATCTGCATATAATGAGATACGGTCTTGTGTTCCTAACGTACCAAATCCTTTGACCTCATCGTCCTGCCTGATGGCCATCGCAAGGGGTTCGATATATATATCAAATAATAAGGGAGATAATGGGCAACCCTGACGGGTGCCTCTGTTTAGCTCGATACTACCACTCAAGATTCCATTAAGACTCAATTTAGCCCTTGGAGATCCATACAACAACCTAAGAGTGCGTATAAACCTCTCTCCAAAGCCCATCCTAACAAGAACCTTCCAGAGAAAACGCCACTCCACCCTGTCAAAGGCCTTAGAGGCATCCAATGACAGGATGGAGCGGGCGGTCCCCCCAGGGGCCTGGATATTAGAAAATAGCCGATGTAAATTATGATGTGTACCCTTGTTTTTAATAAAACCGCTCTGATCCGGATGGACTATGGAGGAGATGACCCCAGAAAGCCTTGTAGCAAGGACCCTCGCCAAAAGCTTTACATCTGCATTAAGCAGTGAAATTGGTCTATAAGATTCTAAATCTAGAGGGTCCTTGCCTTTTTTTGGAATTAGTATCACTGTAGCCTCCATCATTGAATCTGGCAACATCCCATCCTTCATTGATTCAGTAAAAACCTCCAGTAATCTAGGAAAAATACAGTCCCCATATTTACTATAAAGTTCATATGGAAGGCCGTCTAAACCAGGAGTAGAATTGGCTGAACATAATTTAATAGCTCCCTCAAGTTCCTGAATTGAGACCTCCAATTCTAATGCTTTCTTTTGCGTCTCAGTGATAGTTGAGAAGTTGATCCTATCTAGATATAAATCTATCTTATCGTCTGTAATATTAGAATCAGCCTTATACAGATCAAGAAAATAATCAAAAAAGGCCTTCTCCACCGGACCCTGTCCAGTAACTATCCTACCATCCCTCACTCGAACCTTGTCTATATGTTTTTTGGGTTGTTGATTGGAGATTACTCTAGAGAGGAGCTTACCGGGTCGCCCAGACTCTGTAAAGTATTTTTGCCCTTTAAAGAAGAGATTCTGTTGAGCTTTATCCAGTAAAAAATTAGCATATATTTGTGTGGCTTTTTGCATATTTTCCCTATTATTCTCCGTCTTATTTATATGGAAGGATTCTGTCGCTGACATTACATGTTTTTCTAAATTTTTCTGTTTTTTTCCATATTCTCTTCTAAGATTCGTAATATTACTAACCATCAATCCCCTCATGTACGCCTTAAAGGTATCCCATACCACTTGAATTTTTGCTGAGCCGTAATTAATATCCCAGAATCGGCCTATTTCATTTCAAATTATTTCATGTGTCTTTATGACTGATAGCCAGTAAGGGTTTAGTCTAAAGGGAGGTTTTGATGTATATCTTTCCTGAGACAAGCATAGTTCAAATACTAACGGGGAGTGATCAGATATTGACCTTGTTTCATATTTCATTCGTTTTATCAATTTCACATATTTGCTATTTATCAGTACCAGGTCTATTCTGGACAGTGATTTGCCTGCTTTACTAAAGCATGAAAAAACCCTTTTCCCCTGTCCCAGAAACTCCCAAGCGTCCTCAAATCCAGCCTCCAGGCAAAACCGTGCGAGGGGAGACCCCTGGACCGGGCTGTCACTCCTAACAGTCATAGAGACCCTGTCACATAGAGGATCGATGACACAGTTAAAATCGCCAATAATCAATGTTGGACATTCTGGCCATCTATCCATGAATAATAGAAGGGAATTAAGAACCAAAAGAGAAAATGGCGGAGGGATATAAACAAAGGCCAGAATGCATAACTCTCCCCCTAACCTGCAATATAGAAAAATAAATCTTCCCTGTTGGTCGACAGAGGATGCCTCACAAACGAAATCAATAAGTCTATGTATCAAAACCGTAACACCTCTCGAGTAGTTGGAGAGGGTAGAATGATACGTGTGCACAGCCCATCCCCTGTCGACCACCCTAGTGGTCTCCTCAGTAAGATGGGTCTCTAGCAGGCATACTATTGCTGGTAAATGGGCCTGAGTCAGGTCAAAAACCGCTTGTCTCTTACCTTTTTCCCCCAAACCACGTACATTCCAAGAAAAAATTCTAATCATCGTCATCTACAATGGTTAAGTGGAGGATCAGGAGAGAGGGAAAAAGGAAAAAACAAGAGAAGGAAAAAAAAAGAAAATAGCAAACTGAGAAAAGGGGAACCATGCCCACTTTGACGCACCACAACCCAACCCCACCCCCCCTCACCCCCCTCCCACATGCAATCCACCACATATTGTAGTAGATTTCTTTCCTATGACCAACCCTCGACCCTCCCCCCACTCAGCCACCCCCACACCGCGATTAAGAAGCAAAGAAAACTATTTTTTTGGGGGTATAAGCCCCTTATAATACTAATTATTCCCGCCCGATCGTAACCCAATTGAGTCATCGATTGTTTCGCTCTAGCCAATCCGTGGCTTCTTCTGAGGTATCAAAAAAAAAGATTTTATCTTCAAAAACAATCCGCAATTTGGCCGGGAATATAAGAGAATATTTAATATCCCTTTCTCTTAGCTTCTTTTTAACAGTCATAAATGTACGTCTCTTTTCTTGTATTTCTTTCGAAAAATCAGGAAAAAAGGCCAGTCTAATCCCATTATACAGAACCGGTGAGGATTCCCTCGCCCTTCTCAGGAGGACATCTCTGTCCCCTGTAGTCAGTAGCTTAGCAAGGATTGACCGAGGTTGTCTCCCTGGAATTGGTTTTCCTCCTGGGACCCGATGGGCTCTTTCAATCATAAAAAGAGGAGAGAATGACTCTTTACCAAAGTTCTCAAGAATTAATTTCTGTACAAATTCGGTTGGTTTTTTTTCTTCCTCACCCTCTGGGATCCCTATTATTCTCACATTATATCTTCGTGACCTATCCTCCAGGTCCACTGCCTTTTTCTTCAAGAGATTATATTCCACTTTAAGTGTAGAAACTTCCGTATTTATTTTTTTGGATTCCTTCTGTATTAGGGTGACAGAACTTTCAAGGGTGTTGACTCTGTCTCGCATTTTGGACAATTCATCTTTTATTAGTCCCACATCAACTTGAATAAATCCAAGTTGGGTTGTAACCACCTGTATTAGGTCCCCGTTCTGTTTAACCGCTAGGAGTATTTCTTCCAGCGGTGAAGAGTTATCATTAGGGATTGCTTCCCCCATTATTCCATCTTCCTCTTCAGGGTATCTAGCGCCTTTTTGTATTTCTAGGTCTGTTACCTCTGATTCATAATTTTTTTTTTCCAAAAACTCCTTTTGTCCACCCCTCGTATTGACCCTTGGGGACTTCAGAAACTGGTCCAATTTTGTTGGTTCAGCACCTTTGGACCCATGTTTCTGACCTGATAGATCAGTCGAACGCCTAAAGGCTTTTGGGCCCATAGCTTATTCCTCTTTATTCCTTTTTTTAAAATATTTTTATTTTTTTTTTATTTTTTTGGAGTATTTATTTTGTTTTGTTTTTTTGTTTTTTTTTTCCCCCTTATTCCACCTCCTTCTCTCCTTTAAATATATATCTTTTCTTCTTTGCTCTCCTTCTTTCTCTTTTTTTTTTTTTTTTACTTTACTTTTTCTTTTTTTTTTTTTTTTTCCTTTTTCCTTATCCCCCTTTCCCTTTTTTTTTTTTTTATAGTGCCTTCTTCTTAATTCTGTTTCTCTTCTCTTCTTTTTTTTTTTTTTTTGTGTCCACTCTTCTTTATACTCTTTCCCCTCTTATTATTATATATATATTTTTTTTTTCCCCTCTCCACCTTATACTTTAAACTTTAGAGTTCACTTTCTTGTAATCATGTGCAATCATGTGCAATTATGTCAAACTCCGTTCAAGGTTAGTTGGAGTCAGCAATCGTGAGGAGGTTAGTCACTAAAGAAGAGAAGCTTATCAGCTTATCATCTTCTCCAACAATCCATTAGGTGGGGGGAACAAAAATAGGGGGGGAACACAGAGGTTACTCACGGCACCAAAGGGGGGGTAGCAGTTCAGGCAGGAGCCGGAGGCACAGTCCACGGGGGTAAAGGAAAAAAGAACCTCCAGACAACAAACTGTTCACAACGACATGGTGGGCGATAAAGGAGGCAGGAGCGCAGAATCGGGAATGGCAGAATCAACAAGCAGCAGCATGCAGGCTTGGACAAAGAGCAGGAACCGGAGGCAGCCCCCACATCCGAACCAGCAGTCGATAACAGCGCCGCGGTTCAACAACGCTGATCACCCGTTCCCGGTCCCAGAGAGGGTGGATGGAGGATTCGGCACAGAGACGCCAGCATAATCGAAGCGGCAGCGGTGTAGCTGAGCAGCGGGGAAAGCCGGGAGCGCGACGTCCACTACGTCATCACGTCATCCTCGACACAAGTATCCCCACCACTCTGTGGCAATATACACTGCAATGTTGCAAAGTTGTATTCATTTAAAATGTTTACACAATACAAAATTTCAAAATTTCAAAATGAGCAATTTATCCGTATATCTATCGACCCCAATCTAACGTCTCAATAGATAAATATTTTATCTATCTATCTTTCTATCTATTTCTAACCATCTAGCTACTATACCATGGCTATCTATCAAACATCTATCTATTTACATTTCTATCTATCAAACACCTATTTATCTATCTATCTATCTATCTAACTGGCTGTCATTCTATCTTTCTTACTATCTATTATCTATCTATCTATTATCTATCTTTCTATCTATTTTTAACCATCTAGCTACTATAACATGGCTATCTAGCAAACATCTATCTATTTACATTTCTATCTATCAAACATCTATTTATCTATCTATCTATCTAACTGGCTGTCATTCTATCTTTCTTACTATCTATTATCTATCTTTCTATCTATCTATTATCTATCTTTCTATCTATTTTTAACCATCTAGCTACTATACCATGGCTATCTATCAAACATCTATCTATTTACATTTCTATCTATCAAACATCTATTTATCTTTCTACCTATCTAACTGTCTGTCTTTCTATCTATTATCTATCTTTCTATCTATTATCTATATGTCTTTCTATCTATTTAGCTATCTATTTATCTAGCTTCTAATATCTATCTAACTTCCCATCTTTCTATCTATTTTCCTATCAATCTATCCATTTATCTAACAATTTATCCATTGATCTGTCTTTCTATCTATCTTTCTATCAATTATTCTATCTATCCAGCTATCTAACAATTTATCCACTTATCTATCTATGATCAATTTATCCGTCTATCTGTGCCAATATAGACAGACAAACCCCACCACTCTGTCAATACACAATTTGAAATGTTTACACAATACAAAATTTCAAAAATGTTGTACAATATGCTGTAAAAATGTCAAAATGATCAATTTAGCCGTAAATCTAGCTATCCCAATCTAACGTTTCAATAGATAAATATTTTATCTATCTACCTATCAATCTATATAACAATTTATCAATTTATCTATCTATCTTTCTATCTATTTCTAATCATCTAGCTACTATAAGGCTGAGTTCACACGAGCGTGACAGATTTGGTCCGGATGCGTTCAGGGTGCGTTCAGTTAAACTCGCACCATTTTGCAAGCAAGTTCAGTCAGTTTTGGATGCAATTGCGTTTAGTTGTTCAGTTTTTTCCGCGCGGGTGCAATGCGTTTTGATGCGTTTTTCACGCGCGTGATAAAAAACTGAAGGTTTACAAACAACATCTCTTAGCAACCATCAGTGAAAAACGCATCGCACCCGCACTTGCTTGCAGATGCAATGCGTTATTAACGCAGCCCCATTCACTTCTATGGAGCCAGGGCTGCGTGGAAAACACAGAATATAGAGCATGCTGCGATTTTAAAGCATTGCAGAAGTGATGCATGAAAAAAAACGCTCGTGTGCACAGCCCCATTGAAATGAATGGGTCAGGATTCAGTGCAGGTGCAATGCGTTCACCTACTGCATTGCACCCGCGTGGAAATCTCGCCCGTGTGAACGCAGCCTAACAGGGCTATCTATCAAACATCTATCTATTTACATTTCTATCTATCAAACATCTATTTATCTAGCTATCTAACTGGCTGTCATTCTATCTTTTCTTTCTATCTATCTTTCGAGCTATCTATCCATTTATCTAACAAATGTATCTTTCTATCTATCTAACTGTCTGTCTTTCGATCTATTTTGCCTAACAATCTATCCATTTATCTAACAATTTATCCATTTATCTAACAATTTATCCATTTATCTATCTATCTATCTATCTATTTCTAACCATCTAGCTACTATAACAGGGCTATCTATCAAACATTTATTTACCTTTCTATCAAACATCTATTTATCTTTCTACCTATCTAACTGTCTTTCTATCTATTATCTATCTAGCTTTCTTTCTATCTATTATCTATCCATCTTTCTATCTATTATCTATATGTCTTTCTATCTATTTTAGCTATCTATTTATCTAGCTTCTAATATCTATCTAACTTGCTATCGTTTTATCTATTTTCCTATCAATCTATCCATTTATCTAAGAATTTATCCATTGATATGTCTATCTATCTTTCTATTAATTTTTCTATCTATTGAATCTGTATTCCGCGCACTCTGTATGGAGACTGACTGTAGGGTTCCACCCCAATAGATCCAATAAGAATTCACAGCAGCCTTAGGTATCGATGCTTAGGCACATTTATTGATGTTAGTTTCACATGCGACAATATGTATAACGTTTCGGCATACCAATGCCTTCGTCAGATTCTACAGAAAGAGAATTTAAAGTCATATTAAACAAAAAGAAAACATAAAAGACATAATACATGACCAGTGATCATACAAAATGTACAAAGTCAAGTTCATTATGGCAAATACATCAGACGTTGCAGGAACATCAGTAGACAATAAAGGTTCAGGTAATTCGTATATCCGGTGCTGTAAGTCGTATACACACAAGCAAGGGGTCCAGACAGGCAAGGAGGTCTCTCATTGTAAAGCTAGACGGATAAAGCCTGTTGAAACTCATTCTGTCACTTTTATATTAAGGAAAATTAACAAAAAATCAGGCAAGTTCACATATGTAGTAAAGGCTATATAGCCACTTACCTATGCCACAAGGTGAGGGAGAAGACAAGATAGATGGACGCAGTGGAAATCAGCATGTGCATAGCATGCTTAGACTAAGGATGGCGTCTGAGGAGGCGAATGGTGGGCTGACATTTAAAAGAGCCGCCTATCGTCACGTGAGGCCGGCGCGATCCAAAACGCCGATGCGTTCCAGCTTGGAACGCATCGGGCGCATGCGCAGCGGAGGCGGAAGTACGTAACCGGAAATGAGGTGCCGAGGCCTGGGCAAATGACTGGTAACCAGGAAGACGGTGCATGGAACGCACCGTGGCCAGCAATGTGGGACAACTAGTGGCGATAACGGATAGGCAGCCATCATCATATGTCAGCCGTACTATCGCTATATAATAGTGGAATAAGGGTGAGAAATAGGAAAAGCGGAGAAAAGAAACAGTAAATCACAAGGAGAACAGAAAATAAGAACAAGGAAATAACGAAGTCCATTATAGCCCAGGTGGTACAGAAATAAGAGTAAATAGAGTAAACACCCTTATTCCACTATTATATAGCGATAGTACGGCTGACATATGATGATGGCTGCCTATCCGTTATCGCCACTAGTTGTCCCACATTGCTGGCCACGGTGCGTTCCATGCTGGAACGCACCGTCTTCCTGGTTACCAGTCATTTGCCCAGGCCTCGGCACGTCATTTCCGGTTATGCACTTCCGCCGCCACTGCGCATGCGCCCAATGCATTCCAAGCTGGAACGCATCGGAGTTTTGTATCGCACCGGCCTCACGTGACGATAGGCGGCTCTTTTAAATGTCAGCCCACCATTCACCTCCTCAGACGCCAGCCTTAGTCTAAGCATGCTATGCACATGCTGATTTCCACTGCGTCCATCTATCTTGTCTTCTCCCTCACCTTGCGGCATAGGTAAGTGGCTATATAGCCTTTACTACATATGTGAACTTGCCCTGATTTTTTGTTAATTTTCCTTAATATAAAAGTGACAGAATGAGTTTCAACAGGCTTTATCCGTCCAGCCTTACAATGAGAGACCTCCTTGCCTGTCTGGACCCCTTGCTTGTGTGTATACGACTTACAGCACCGGATATACGAATTACCTAAACCTTTATTGTCTACTGATGTTCCTGCAACGTCTGATGTATTTGCCATAATGAACTTGACTTTGTATGTCTTAGGACATCTGTGACAGTGCACAACAGTATATACATTTAATATCAAGCAATGTAAAATTAATATCAAGCAATATAAAATTGTAATAGCAACCACTATAAATCTAATATCCAGCAATATACATTTTAATATCAATCACTATAAATATAGATAGCTGGGGAGATAGACTAAAGATAAGTAGATAGAAAGATAGATAGATAGATAGATAGATAGATAGACAGTTGTCTGGATAAAAATGGATTGATAGATAGATAAATGGATAGATAGAAATAGATAGAAAGATAGATAGATAAATGGATAAATTGTTATATAGATTGATAGGTAAATAGATAGATAATTGATAGACAGAAGGATAGATATGTAGATAAATTGATAGATAGAAAACAGGTAGATGGCTAGATAGACTATAGATAGGTAGATAGAAAGATAGATAGATAGATAAAAGGATAGATAGAATTTAGATAGATGGGTATATGGATGTATTTATACATAAATAATAGATAGTTGGATAGATAAATGGATAGATAAAGGATAGCTAGCTAGATAGATAGATAGATAGATAGACAGTTGTCTGGATAAAAATGATTGATAGATAAAATGGATCGATATAAATAGCTAGAAAGAAAGATAGTTAAATGGATAAATTGTTATATAGATTGATAGGTAGATAGATAGATAATTCATAGATAGAAGGATAGATATGTAGATAAATTGAAAGATAGAAAACAGGTAGATGGCTAGATAGATAGATAATTGATAGAATTTAGATAGATGGGGTCTATGAATGTATAGATACATATAGATATAGCAGATAGCTGGATAGATAAATGGATAGATAGAAGATGGATGGATAGATAGAAAGATACAGTACAGACCAAAAGTTTGGACACACCTTCTCATTCACACACTGAAGGCATCAAAACTATGAATTAACACATGTGGAATTATATACATAACAAAAAAGTGTGAAACAACTGAAAATATGTCATATTCTAGGTTCTTCAAAGTAGCCACCTTTTGCTTTGATTACTGCTTTGCACACTCTTGGCATTCTCTTGATGAGCTTCAAGAGGTAGTCACCTGAAATGGTCTTCACTTCACAGGTGTGCCCTGTCAGGTTTAATAAGTGGGATTTCTTGCCTTATAAATGGGGTTGGGACCATCAGTTGCGTTGTGGAGAAGTCAGGCGGATACACAGCTGATAGTCCTACTGAATAGACTGTTAGAATTTGTATTATGGCAAGAAAAAAGCAGCTAAGTAAAGAAAAACGAGTGGCCATCATTACTTTAAGAAATGAAGGTCATTCAGTCCGAAAAATTGGGAAAACTTTGAAAGTGTCCCCAAGTGCAGTCACAAAAACCATCAAGCACTACAAAGAAACTGGCTCACATGCGGACCGCCCCAGGAAAGGAAGACCAAGAGTCACCTCTGCTGCGGAGGATAAGTTCATCCGAGTCACCAGCCTCAGAAATCGCAGGTTAACAGCAGCTCAGATTAGAGACCAGGTCAATGCCACACAGAGTTCTAGCAGCAGACACATCTCTAGAACAACTGTTAAGAGGAGACAGGCCTTCATGGTAGAATATCTGCTAGGAAACCACTGCTAAGGACAGGCAACAAGCAGAAGAGACTTGTTTGGGCTAAAGAACACAAGGAATGGACATTAGACCAGTGGAAATCTGGGCTTTGGTCTGATGAGTCCAAATTTGAGATCTTTGGTTCCAACCACCGTGTCTTTGTGCGGCGCAGAAAAGGTGGACGGATGGACTCTACATGCCTGGTTCCCACCGTGAAGCATGGAGGAGGAGGTGCAATGGTGTGTGGGTGCTTTGCTGGTGACACTGTTGGGGATTTATTCAAAATTGAAGGCATACTGAACCAGCATGGCTACCACAGCATCTTGCAGCGGCATGCTATTCCATCCGGTTTGCGTTTAGTTGGACCATCATTTATTTTTCAACAGGACAATGACCCCAAACACACCTCCAGGCTGTGTAAGGGCTATTTGACCATGAAGGAGAGTGGTGGGGTGCTGCGCCAGATAACCTGGCCTCCACAGTCACCGGACCTGAACCCAATCGAGATGATTTGGGGTGAGCTGGACCGCAGAGTGAAGGCAAAAAGGCCAACAAGTGCTAAGCATCTCTGGGAACTCCTTCAAGACTGTTGGAAGACCATTTCAGGTGACTACCTCTTGAAGCTCATCAAGAGAATGCCAAGAGTGTGAAAAGCAGTAATCAAAGCAAAAGGTGGCTACTTTGAAGAACCTAGAATATGACATATTTTCAGTTGTTTCACACTTTTTTGTTATGTATATAATTCCATATGTGTTAATTCATAGTTTTGATGCCTTCAGTGTGAATCTACAATTTTCATAGTCATGAAAATAAAGAAAACTCTTTGAATGAGAAGGTGCGTCCAAACTTTTGGTCTGTACTGTAGATAGATAGATAGATAGATAGTTGTCTGGATAAAAATGGATTGATAGATAGATAAATGGATAGATAGATAACAGATAGATGGAAAGATAGATAGATAATTGTTAGATGGAAGGATAGATAGGTAGATAAATTGATAGATAGACTTTAGATAGATGGGGTATATGTCTGTATAGATAGATAGATAGATAGATAGATAACAGATAGATGTAAAGATAGACTATAGATAGGTAGATAGAAATATAGATAAATGATAGATAGATAGATAGATGATAGATAGGATAGATAATAGATAGATAGATAATAGATAGATAGATGGAAAAATAGACTATAGATAAGTAGATAGAAAACAGATAGATGGATAGATAGACTATAGATAGGTAGCTAGAAAGATAGATAGATAATAGATAGATAGAAGGATAGATAGAATTTAGATAGATGGGGTATATGGATGTATAGATACATAGATAGATAACAGATAGCTGGATATAGACAGATAGTTGGATAGACCTATGCATGTACGGGGATACGTATCTCTGAGCTAACCATGCACAGACTGTGTCCTGTTTATATAGGCGGATCCTGTTGTAAAACACATGTTGCAACTATTAGCACATTCATTAGTTGATGTCTCTCTTATTGAGACTGTACCCTACGCACGCTGCAATTGGCGTCACGAACAAAAACTATAGACTTATATACCCATATTCCGGAACCACTGCATAATCTTGGCGTCCGTGTAACCTGTACCACGGTCCTGCTCATTGCATTTCCACATTTGCAGCCATGGATTCAAGCTGAAATCCGTTTCTAGTTCGCACAATGTTGTGTCGGCTCATGAGATCACTATTAGGAGATATCAGCGTCCTTCTCATTCATAAGGAGGTGCCCTCTGATAAGAAGTGTATAACGTTCTTCCTGTACCGTCATGTCTCCATAATTATGATGGCCACCACAAGCTTCCATGCACTATATGGGGAGGAGTATAGGGACACCTACACATTACACCGACAGGAGCTGTCCTCACATCCCTCTCAGAAGCATTACTATGGAGCTGCTCCACCCTTTGCTCTTCTATGAAGGCATTGGAGTCTGTCTGTGGGAATTTTTTGCCCATTGATGTAGAAGAGCATTTGTATATAGCTGCGGCTTTCTCCTCATTGGGAGCACATAGACATTCAGCTGAACTGAGAGTGTATATATATGGGGGAGTTGGGCGAGATGACCGTCAGAGGAACGATCGCTCAGCCAACAGCTACTGAGGGTTTATGGGCACCATTAGAGGTTTTATCTTTTGGATTTTTTTTTTTTTTTTTAGCCTTTTGTATTTCATATAACAGACTGCAATACTTCTGTACTGCCGTGTATTACTGTCTGTCATACTAGGCCTGTACATACTGTAGACATTGGGGCCTCTAGCTGCCATCAAACCTACTGGGACCCCGTAATCACATTGCAGGGGGGCTGAGGAGGTGACAGACGGAGGGTTCTCCACGTTTAACCACTTAGGCGCCATTGTTAATAGCAGTTTCGGCATCTGGGGGTTTACACTGTCAGGATCGGAGTTATTTACAATCGTGGCCATTACGTCCCTTTCCCAGTAATATTATAAATCTTATACCTGTAGAGATTTCAGGACAAACAGCCCGAGGCAGAAGAGAGGCAGCCGGGGACGAGACATCGGAGAAAGAGACCCTACAAGAAACACATCGGGTCACTAGAATAAAATGTCAGGAGGCTGAGGGGACAGGAGACAGGAGGGAAGGATAAGAGACAGACAAGAGGGAGAAGAGACAGAAGGGAAGGATAAGAGACAGACAAGAGGGAGAAGAGACAGAAGGGAAGGATAAGAGACAGACAAGAGGGAGAAGAGACAGAAGAGAATGATAAGAGACAGACAAGAGGAAGAAGAGACAGAAGAGAATGATAAGAGACAGACAAGAGGGAGAAGAGACAGAAGGGAAGGATAAGAGACAGACAAATGGGAGAAGAGACAGAAGGAAAGGACAAGAGACAGACAAGAGGGAGAAGAGACAGAAGAGAAGGATAAGAGACAGACAAGAGGAGGAAGAGACAGAAGGGAAGGATAAGAGACAGACAAGAGGGAGAAGAGACAGAAGGGAAAGATAAGAGACAGACAAGAGGGAGAAGAGACAGAAGAGAAGGATAAGAGACAGACAAGAGGGAGAAGAGACAGAAGAGAATGATAAGAGACAGACAAGAGGAAGAAGAGACAGAAGGGAAGGATAAGAGACAGACAAGAGGGAGAAGAGACAGAAGGGAAGGATAAGTGACAGACAAATGGGAGAAGAGACAGAAGGAAAGGACAAGAGACAGACAAGAGGGAGAAGAGACAGAAGAGAAGGATAAGAGACATACAAGAGGGAGAAGAGACAGAAGAGAAAGATAAGAGACAGACGAGAGGTAGAAGAGACAGAAGAGAATGATAAGAGACAGACAAGAGGGAGAAGAGACAAAAGGGAAGGATAAGAGACAGACAAATGGGAGAAGAGACAGAAGAGAAAGATACGAGACAGGTGAGAGGGAGAAGAGACAGAAGGGAAGGATAAGAGACAGACAAGAGGGAGAAGAGACAGAAGGGAAGAATAAAAGAACAAACAATAGGGAGAAGAGACAGAAGGTAAGGATAAGAGACAGAAGGGAAGGAAAATATACAGACAAGAGGGAGAAGAGACAGAAGGGAAAGATAAGAGACAGACAAGAGGGAGAAGAGACAGAAGAGAAGGATAAGAGACAGAATGGAAGAATAAGAGACAGAAGGGAAGGATAAGAGACAAACAAGAGGGAGAAGAGACAGAAGGGAAGGATAAGAGACAGACAAGAGGGAGAAGAGACAGAAGGGAAGAATAAGAGACAGACAAGAGGGAGAAGAGACAGAAGCGAAGGATAAGAGACAGACAAGAGGGAGAAGAGACAGAAGGGAATAATAAGAGACAGACAAGAGGGAGAAGAGACAGAAGAGAAGGATAAGAGACAGACAAGAGGGAGAAGAGACAGAAGGGAAGGATAAGAGACAGGGCTGCAGACAGTAAGCGACAGACAAGAGGGAGAAGAGACAGAAGAGAAGGGTAAGAGACAGGGCTGCAGACAGTAAGAGACAGGCTGAGGGTCTGCAGTTGATGGATTGTCCCCACTTACCCCTGGACCTGGTGCCCAGTGTCTTCTCAGTCTTCTCCTCCTCGGTCGCTGCTTCTCTGGATGATCAGGTAATGATGATGATCGGAGCTTCTCGTAGCTGAGACGTTATATTTATCCCTCAGTGTTACAGCTGGAGTCGTAATAACACTTCATGTCACCTGGGACACTTCTATACCAGACTGGCAGAAACAAGATCCAGCAGCCGGAGAAGACGGCGACAGCCACGAAAAGGTGACAGACGTCAGTTACCAGTATACTGTCACAATGTGAACCCCAGTCCTGTGGTCTGACTGTCGTCTAGATCAGTTACAGACACACAGCCTGCGGGATTGTCCTCTGTTTTCGATGCTTTATCTCCCCGATGTGCAGCTGTTTCCACATGTCTCCTGTTCGCACGGTGCTGCCAACATTCTTTTTCATTCCCTGTGCATTTTGTGTCAGGTATATTTGATGCAAGCCCCAGAAGAGTGGAGCGGAGGATAGGAGTGGTAGTGTCTCTGGTTGCAACAGTTATTCAGAGTGCCAGTTTTCAAACCATTGCTCCCTAGAGCCAGGGCAGCATTAGGGCATACCCTGATGTTGGGGTGCAGAGTCCCACTATCCTCGTGGGTACTGCAAAGTTGTTGTATTATACTTTTTATGCCTTATATAGCCTGTTTGTATGCTGCAATGTGTCCTTGTGCATAATCCCTGCTAACAGGTGTATTAGAATTGATTTACACTGAGCTCACCACTAGGGGGATATAACACCTCCCATATATACAGTACAGACCAAAAGTTTGGACACACCTTCTCATTCAAAGAGTTTTCTTTATTTTTATGACTATGAAAATTGTAGATTCACACTGAAGGCATCAAACTATGAATTATCACATGTGGAATTATATACATAACAAAAAAGTGTGAAACAACTGAAAATATGTCATATTCTAGGTTCTTCAAAGTAGCCACCTTTTGAAGGTAAACTTCCTGCTGACCATACTTTGGACGTACAAGTGCCTGATGCCATCAATCCATTGCCAAAAACTGATTGGGTGAGCAAACACCAAAGATGTCTAGCTGATGCACAAGAAATTGTTCACCATCGCATGAATAATGCTCACAAATAGCAGCAAAAAGATTATGACCAATCTTCATAAGTGCAAGATAATGCACCTGGGACGTAAAAACCCAAGAGCAGAATATAAAATCAGTGATACAGTCCTAACCTCAGTATCTGAGGAAAGGGATTTAGGGATCATTATTTCAGAAGACTTAAAGGTAGGCAGACCATGTCATAGAGCAGCAGGAGATGCTAGCAGAATGCTGGGGTGTATAGCAAGAGGAATTACCAGTAGAAAGAGGGAGGTGCTCATGCCGCTCTACAGAGCACTAGTGAGACCTCATTTGGAGTATTGTGCTCAGTACTGGAGGCCATATCTCCAGAAGGATATTGATACTTTGGAGAGAGTTCAGAGAAGAGCTACTAAACTAGTACATGGATTGCAGGATAAAACTTACCAGGAAAGATTAAAGGACCTTAACATGTAGAGCTTGGAAGAAAGATGAGACAGAGGGGAGATGAGAGAGACTTTTAAATACATAAAGGGAATCAACAAGGTAAAAGAGGAAAGAATATTTAAAAGAAGAAAAACTGCTACAAGAGGACATAGTTTTAAATTAGAGGGGCAGAGGGTTAATAGTAATATCAGGAAGTATTACTTTACTGAGAGAGTAGTGGATGCATGGAATAGCCTTCCTGCAGAAGTGGTAGCTGCAAATACAGTGGAGGAGTTTAAGCATGCATGGGATAGGCATAAGGCCATCCTCCATATAAGATAGGGCCAGGGGCTATCCATAGTACTTAGTATATTGGGCAGACTAGATGGGCCAAATGGTTCTTATCTGCCGACACATTCTATGTTTCTATTTTCAAGCAATTGCGATAAACTATTTGAGGTAATTTGTTTTCTCTGGTGATCTCATAGGTGTCAGTTGCTCGATTTGGGATAGCTGAAATGATGTAGGGAACTCTTTCCCACTTACTGTCCAACTTGCTGGTGCGATGATTGTTCTTAAACCATACATAATAACCAATTTCAAGAGGCTCTGCTTTGGCAGATTGGTCATAATCTTTTTGCTGCTTTTTGTGCATCAGCTAGACAGCTTTGTTGTTTGCTCACCCAATCAGTTTTTGGCAATGGATTGATGGAATTAGGCACTTGTACGTCCAAAGTATGGTCAGCAGGAAGTTTACCTTGTCGGTAGAGTTGAGCGAACACCTGGATGTTCGGGTTCGAGAAGTTCGGCCGTACTTCCCGGAAATGTTCGGGTTCGGGATCCGAACTCGACCCTAACTTCGCCCCGAACCCGAACCCCATTGAAGTCAATGGGGACCCGAACTTTTCGGCACTAAAAAGGCTGTAAAATAGCCCAGGAAAGGGCTAGAGGGCTGCAAAAGGCAGCAAAATGTAGGTAAATCCCCTGCAAACAAATGTGGATAGGGAAATTAATAAAAATAAAAATAAAATAAATTAAAATTAACCAATATTAATTGGAGAGAGGTCTCATGGCAGAGAATCAGGCTTCATGTCACCCAACACTGGAACAGGCCACTGTCAGATATTTAGGCCCCGGCACCCAGACAGAGGAGAGAGGTCCCACAGCAGAGAATCAGGCTTCATGTCATAGCAGAGAATCAGGCTTCATGTCATAGCAGAGAATCAGGCTTCATGTCAGCAGAGAATCAGGCTTCATGTCATAGCAGTGAATCAGGCTTCACGTCACCCACCACTGCAACAGGCCATTGTCAGATATTTAGGCCCCGGCACCCAGGCAGAGGAGAGAGGTCCCATAGCAGAGATTCAGGCTTCATGTCATAACAGAGAATCATGCTTCATGTCACCCAACACTGGAACAGGCCACTGTCAGATATTTTTAGGCCCTGGCACCCAGACAGAGGAGAGAGGTCCCATAGCAGAGATTCAGGCTTCATGTCATACCAGAGAATCAGGCTTCCTGTCACCCAACACTGGAACAGGCCACTGTCAGATATTTTTAGGCCCCGGCACCCAGACAGAGGACAGAGGTCCCATAGCAGAGAATCAGGCTTCATGTCATAGCAGAGAATCAGGCTTCATGTCATAGCAGAGAGTCAGGCTTCATGTCAGCAGAGAATCATGCTTCATGTCATAGCAGAGAATCAGGCTTCAAGTCACCCACCACTGGAAAAGGCCATTGTCAGATATTTAGGCCCCGGCACCCAGACAGAGGAGAGAGGTCCCATAGCAGGGATTCAGGCTTCATGTCATAGCAGAGAATCATGCTTCATGTCACCCAACACTGGAACAGGCCACTGTCAGATATTTTTAGGCCCCGGTACCCAGACAGAGGAGAGAGGTCCCATAGCAGAGATTCAGGCTTCATGTCATAGCAGAGAATCAGGCTTCCTGTCACCCAACACTGGAACAGGCCACTGTCAGATATTTTTAGGCCCCGGCACCCAGACAGAGGAGAGAGGTCCCATAGCAGATAATCAGGCTTCATGTCATAGCAGAGAATCAGGCTTCATGTCATAGCAGAGAATCAGGCTTCACGTCACCCACCACTGGAACAGGCCATTGTCAGATATTTAGGCCCCGGCACCCAGACAGAGGAGAGAGGTCCCATAGCAGAGATTCAGGCTTCATGTCATAGCAAAGAATCAGGCTTCATGTCACCCAACACTGGAACAGGCCACTGTCAGATATTTTTAGGCCCCGGCACCCATACAGAGGAGAGAGGTCCCATAGCAGAGATTCAGGCTTCATGTCATAGCAGAGAATCATGCTTCATGTCACCCAACACTGGAACAGGCCACTGTCAGATATTTTTAGGCCCCGGCACCCAGACAGAGGAGAGAGGTCCCATAGCAGAGATTCAGGCTTCATGTCATAGCAGAGAATCAGGCTTCCTGTCATCCAACACTGGAACAGGCCACTGTCAGATATTTTTAGGCCCCGGCACCCAGACAGAGGAGAGAGGTCCCATAGCAGAGAATCAGGCTTCCAGTCATAGCAGAGAATCAGGCTTCATGTCATAGCAGAGAATCAGGCTTCATGTCATAGCTGAGAATCAGGCTTCATGTCAGCAGAGAATCATGCTTCATGTTATAGCAGAGAATCAGGCTTCACATCACCCACCACTGGAAAAGGCCATTGTCAGATATTTAGGCCCCGGCACCCAGACAGAGGAGAGAGGTCCCATAACAGAGATTCAGGCTTCACGTCATATCAGAGAATCAGGCTTCCTGTCACCCAACACTGGAACAGGCCACTGTCAGATATTTTTAGGCCCCGGCACCCAGACAGAGGAGAGAGGTCCCATAGCAGAGAATCAGGCTTCATGTCATAGCAGAGAATCAGGCTTCATGTCATAGCAGAAATCAGGCTTCATGTCATAGCAGAGAATCAGGCTTCACGTCACCCACCACTGGAACAGGCCATTGTTAGATATTTAGGCCCCGGCACCCAGACAGAGGAGAGAGGTCCCATAGCAGAGAATCAGGCTTCATGTCATAGCAGATATTCAGGCTTCATGTCATAGCAAAGAATCATGCTTCATGTCACCCAACACTGGAACAGGCCACTGTCAGATATTTTTAGGCCCCGGCACCCAGACAGAGGAGAGAGGTCCCATAGTAGAGATTCAGGCTTCATGTCTTAGCAGAGAATCATGCTTCATGTCACCCAACACTGGAAAAGGCCACTGTCAGATATTTTTAGGCCCCGGCACCCAGACAGAGGAGAGAGGTCCCATAGAAAAGAATCAGGCTTCATGTCATAGCAGAGAATCAAGCTTCATGTCATAGCAGAGAAACATGCTTCATGTCACCCAACACTGGAACAGGCCACTGTGAGATATTTAGGCCCCGGCACCCAGACAGAGGAGAGAGGTCCCATAGCAGAGATTCAGGCTTCATGTCATAGCAGAGAATCAGGCTTCATGTCACCCAACACTGGAACAGGCCACTGTCAGATATTTTTAGGCCCCGGCACCCAGACAGAGGAGAGAGGTCCCATAGCAGAGAATCACGCTTCATGTCATAGCAGAGAATCATGCTTCTTGTCACCCAACACTGGAACAGGCCACTGTCAGATATTTTTAGGCCCCGGCACCCAGACAGAGGAGAGGTTCATTCAACTTTGGGTTGCCCCTCAATATAATGGTAAAATGAAAATAAAAAGAGGATTGAATGAGGAAGTGCCCTGGAGTACAATAATATATGGTTAAGGGGAGGTAGTTATAAATGTCTAATCTGCACAAGGGATGGACAGGTCCTGTGGGATCCATGCCTGGTTCATTTTTATGAACGTCAGCTTGTCCACATTGGCTGTAGACAGGCGGCTGCATTTGTCTGTAATGACGCCCCCTGCCGTACTGAATACACGTTCAGACAAAACGCTGGCCGCCGGGCAGGCCAGCACGTCCAAGGCATAAAAGGCTAGCTCTGGCCACGTGGACAATTTGGAGACCCAAAAGTTGAATGGGGCCGAACCATCAGTCAGGGGTGTGCACACGTACTGTTCCACCATGTTAGTGAAATGTTGCCTCCTGCTAACACGTTCCGTATCAGGTGGTGGTGCAGTTAGCTGTGGCGTGTTGACAAAACTTTTCCACATCTCTGCCATGCTAACCCTGCCCTCAGAGGAGCTGGCCGTGACACAGCTGCGTTGGCGACCTCTTGCTCCTTCTCTGCCTTCGCCTTGGGCTTCCACTTGTTCCCCTGTGACATTTGGGAATGCTCTCAGTAGCGCGTCTACCAATGTGCGCTCGTACTCGCGCATCTTCCTATCACGCTCCAGTGCAGGAAGTAAGGTGGGCACATTGTCTTTGTACCGTGGATCCAGCAGGGTGGCAACCCAGTAGTCCGCACATGTTAAAATGTGGGCAACTCTGCTGTCGTTGCGCAGGCACTGCAGCATGTAGTCGCTCATGTGTGCCAGGCTGCCCAGGGGTAAGGACAAGCTGTCCTCTGTGGGAGGCGTATCGTCATCGTCCTGCGTTTCCCCCCAGCCACGCACCAGTGATGGGCCCGAGCTGAGTTGGGTGCCACCCCGCTGTGAACATGCTTCATGCTCATCCTCCTCCACCTCCTCTTCATACTCATCCTCCTCGTCCTCCAGTAGTGGGCCCTGGCTGGCCACATTTGTACCTGGCCTCTGCTGTTGCAAAAAACCTCCCTCTCTTCGAAGAGACTGGCCTGAAAGTGCTAAAAATGACCCCTCTTCCTCCTCCTCCTCCTCCTCCTGGGCCACCTCCTCTTCCATCATTGCCCTAAGTGTTTTCTCAAGGAGACATAGAAGTGGTATTGTAACGCTGATAACAGCGTCATCGCCACTAGCCATGTTGCTGGAGTACTCGAAACAGCGCAACAGGGCACACAGGTCTCGCATGGAGGCCCAGTCATTGGTGGTGAAGTGGTGCTGTTACGTAGTGCGACTGACCCGTGCGTGCTGCAGCTGAAACTCCACTATGGCCTGCTGCTGCTCGCACAGTCTGTCCAGCATGTGCAAGGTGGAGTTCCACCTGGTGGGCACGTCGCATATGAGGCGGTGAGCGGGAAGGCCGAAGTTACGCTGTAGCGCAGACAGGCGAGCAGCGGCAGGATGTGAACGCCGGAAGCGCGATCAGACGGCCCGCACTTTATGCAGCGGCTCTGACATGTCGGGGTAGTTGTGAATGAACTTCTGCACCACCAAATTCAGCACATGCGCCAGGCAAGGGATGTCAAACTGGCTAGTCCCAGAGCTGCAACGAGATTTCGCCCACTATCGCACACCACCAGGCCCGGGCTTGAGGCTCACCGGCAGCAACCACTCGTCGGTCTGTTGTTCTATACCCCGCCACAACTCCTGTGCGGTGTGGGGCCTGTCCCCCAAACATATGAGTTTCAGAATTGCCTGCTGACGTTTACCCCGGGCTGTGCTGAAGTTGGTGGTGAAAGTGTGTGGCTGACTGGATGAGCAGGTGGAAGAAGAGGAGGAGGAAGCCGAGTAGGAGGAGGAGGCAACAGGAGGCAAAGAATGTTGCCCTGCGATCCTTGGTGGCGGAAGGACATGCGCCAAACAGCTCTCCGCCTGGGGCCCAGCCGCCACTACATTTACCCAGTGTGCAGTTAGGGAGCTATAGCGTCCCTGGCCGTGCTTACTGGTCCACGTATCTGTGGTCAGGTGGACCTTGCCAAAGATGGCGTTGCGCAGTGAACACTTGATTTTATCGGATACTTGTTTGTGCAGGGAAGGCACGGCTCTCTTGGAGAAGTAGTGGCGGCTGGGAACAACATACTGTGGGACAGCAAGCGACATGAGCTGTTTGAAGCTGTATGTGTCCACCAGCCTGAATGACAGCATTTCATAGGCCAGTAGTTTAGAAATGCTGGCATTCAGGGCCAGGGATCGAGGGTGGCTAGGTGGGAATTTACGCTTTCTCTCAAATGTTTGTGAGATGGAGAGCTGAACGCTGGCGTGTGACATGGTTGAGATGCTTGGTGACGGAGGTGGTGGTGTTGGTCGTACATCCTCTGTTTGCTGGGCGGCAGGTACCAACGTTCCTTCAGAGGCGGAGGAAGAGGCCAAGGCGGCAGCAGCAGAAGAGGTAGCAGGGGAGCCTGAGCGAGTTCCTTGTTTTTAAGGTGTTTACTCCACTGCAGTTCATGCTTTGCATGCAGGTGCCTGGTCATGCAGGTTGTGCTAAGGTTCAGAACGTTAATGCCTCGCTTCAGGCTCTGATGGCACAGCGTGCAAACCACTCGGGTCTTGTCATCAGCACATTGTTTGAAGAAGTGCCATGCCAGGGAACTCCTTGAAGCTGCCTTTGGGGTGCTCGGTCCCAGATGGCGGCGGTCAGTAGCAGGCAGAGTCTCTTTGCGGCGGGTGCATTGCTTTTGCCCTCTGCTCCCTCTTTTGCTACGCTGTTGGCTCGGTCTCACCACTGCCTCTTCCTCCGAACTCTGAAAGTCAGTGACATGACCTTCATTCCATGTGGGGTCTAGGACCTCATCGTCCCCTGCATCTTCTTCCACCCAGTCTTCCTCCCTGACCTCCTGTTCAGTCTGCACACTGCAGAAAGACGCAGCAGTTGGCACCTGTGTTTCGTCATCATCAGAGACGTGCTGAAGTGGTATTCCCATGTCCTCATCATCAGGAAACATAAGTGGTTGTGCGTCAGTGCATTCTATGTCTTCCACCGCTGGGGAAGGGCTAGGTGGATGCCCTTGGGAAACCCTGCCAGCGGAGTCTTCAAACAGCATAAGAGACTGCTGCATGACTTGAGGCTCAGACAGTTTCCCTGATATGCATGGGGGTGATATGACAGACTGATGGGCTTGGCTTTCAGGCGCCATCTGTGTGCTTTCTGCAGAAGACTGGGTGGGAGATAATGTGAACGTGCTGGATCCACTGTCGGCCACCCAATTGACTAATGCCTGTACCTGCTCAGGCCTTACCATTCTTAGAACGGCATTGGGCCCCACCAAATATCGCTGTAAATTCTGGCGGCTACTGGGACCTGAGGTAGTTGGTTCACTAGGACGTGTGGCTGTGGCAGAACGGCCACGTCCTCTCCCAGCACCAGAGGGTCCACTAACACCACCACGACCATGTCCGCGTCCGCGTCCCTTACTAGATGTTTTCCTCATTGTTACCGTTCACCACAATAAGAAAAAAATTATTTGGCCCAATGTATTGATTTCAAATTCAGGCCTTTTTTTACAGGCACCTAACACTATCTGGCTATCTATTTAGGTACTGTAATACACTAATACAGGCACAGCAGTAACGACAGATTTAGCTGAATATAAATTGTAGGCCTAGTATTTAGGCGCTGGATGACAGGTATACGTTTACGAACAGAATTTGACTTGGAAATGCACGGTAGCGTGTGAAGTTATTGAGGATGACCCTATCCGCACCTTTAATCTAATATACCCTTTTATGGATAGATTTAAACTTGGCCTGAAACATCAGAAACCACTGATTTAGGGAATTGCTAAGTTGGGAATTGTATTTCAACCCAGAACAAAAACGGTGCTTTGACGGACACTAAATAACTTGACCAGCCACAGCAATAACCACAGATTTAGCTGAATATAAATTGTAGGCCTATTATTTAGGCCGGGAGAAGACATCACTTAAGCCAGACGAATCCAGGAAGTGGATGTCGCGCTGGACGAAGGTAAGTATGAAAACTGAAGATGGGAATACCCCTTTAAAGGTAATGAAATTGTAGCCTTACTGATAGAGGACTTTAGGAATGGTCCTGGTGATCCTGGTTCAGGCTTGTGAAGTTGCCAAAGGCTGGTAAATCCTTCACGGTGGAGTCCAAAGGTCCTAAGGCACTAATAAGATGTGTCCATAACCTTTTGGGGGTCTCCTTTCTTTAGCGTTTTCTGAGTAGATAAAGCACTACAGCTCTGGGCTGAGATATTTAGCTGAGGGATGAAGATAACAGACTGCATACACTGCTAGGCTGTGCTCAACTGCAACTCTAGTCTCAACAGGAAGTTGTCCTTCATTACTCTTTCAACAGTATAGGCTCTACAGACTTAGCAGGTAGTTCAGGCACTTGAATTGGAGGTTGATGTTCCTCTGTAACACTCATCTGGAAGGATTCCTCCTGGAGTATCTTATTCCTCATAACACATTTTCAAGCAATTGGGATGAACTATTTGAGGTAATTTGTTTTCTCTGGTGATCTCATAGGTGTCAGTTGCTCGATTTGGGATAGCTGAAATTATGTAGGGAACTCTTTCCCACTTACTGTCGAACTTGCTGGTGAGATGATTGTTCTTAAACCATACATAATAACCAATTTCAAGAGGCTCTGCTTTGGAAGATTGGTCATAATCTTTTTGCTGCTTTTCGTGAGCATTATTCATGCGATGGTGAACAATTTCTTGTGCATCAGCTAGACATCTTTGGTGTTTGCTCACCCAATCAGTTTTTGGCAATGGATTGATGGCATCAGGCACTTGTACGTCCAAAGTATGGTCAGCAGGAAGTTTACCTTGTCGGACAAACATGAGATAGTAAGGTGTATACCCTGTGGAACAGTGAATGGTATTATTATAGGTATACATCAATTGAGGTAGAAGAGTAGGCCAATAATTTCTGGTAGCAGATGGCAGAGCTCTAAGCATTTCTATTAAGGTCTGGTTCATTGTTTTACAAAGTCCATTACCTTGGGGATGGTAAGCTATTGTTCTGATTTTCTGGCAATGGTGAAGTGAACACAGTACTTTGAAGAGTTGTGACTCAAAGGCAGATCCTTGATTTGTAAGTATTTTCTCTGGACATCCGTATGGTAACAGGAAATGTTTCCAGAAGGCATCTGCAGTTGTTTTAGCGGTCAAATCCTTAACAGGTACGGCTACAACAAATTTCGTGTAGTGATCAATGATGGTCATAGCGTATGTGTAACCTGAGCGACTTGGTTCCAGCTTCACATGGTCAATTGCAACGATCTCCAATGGTTTTTGGCTTACAATAGAATGTAAAGGTTCTTTTTTATCATGCTTTTCACCTCATCCAATAGCACAGGCGGAACACTCTCGACACCACTTCTCAATGTCTTCTCACATTCCAATCCAATAGAATCATCTACGGACGGTAGCTTCTGTCTTCTGCACGCCAAAGTGTCCTGATTTGTCATGGTACATCTTGAGAATGATGCTTGCATTCCGACGGGGGATTAGGATTTGGTATACTGTCATAGGTAACTGAATCCAGGCTTCTTCTCAATAGTAGGCCCTTCTGCAGAAAGAGTTGTTTTCGGTGTCTCCACAACTTCAACAGTTCTGGGTCTGCATTTCTTCTGCGGATTCTCTCAGGTGTTCTTCCACTTGTGAGGAAGTCATGTAGTTCTCCGATTACTCTACTTTCTGACTGAAGTTTGATCAATCTCTCCTTTTCAATTTGAGACTCTGGATTGTTCTGTAGATGGGGATTTATGACTCTTTTGTTTTTGATGGAGAGGATGCTTTGTTGGGCAAAATGTATGTAGAAATTAGGCATCTCCACTTCTTCCCAGACATCTACGTGTGCAGTAGGATCTTCCTTGGTAGGCAGGCGAGATAAAACATCTGCATTCTCGTTGGACTTGCCTGTTCTGTATTTGACAGTGAAGTTGTAGTTAGCAAGGTGTGAGGCCCATCTTTGTTCTAAGGCGTTATCAGTGAAAGCTATGAAGTGAGTTGCTGCAAGGTAGTCCTTCAATTTTTCAGTGACAGCCCACACAAGTGCGAGGAACTTTAATTTGAAAGAGCTATAGTTCCGGTCATTCCTTTCAGCTCTTTTCAGGGATCTGCTAGCATAAGCAATTACTCTCTCTTTACCTTCTTGCACATGAGACAGGACAGCTCCCAGGCCTTACTGGCTGGCATCAGTGTAGAGATGGAAGGGCTGATGGTAATCTGGATATCCCAAGACAGGTGGTTCGGTCAGATTCTTCTTCAGGATCTGGAAGGCAATTTCCCTGTCTTCATTCCACTCCACAGGTATCTGCGTCTTCTGATACTTTTTTGGGTGTTCCTGAATTGGCTTAGCAATCTGGGTGAAGTGAGGGATGAAGCGTCTGTAGTATCCTCCAAAACTAAGGAAACTTCTCACCTCTTTCACTGTGGTAGGAGTAGGCCAATTCCGGACTGCAGCTAACTTTTCAGTATCTGGTTTAACACCTTCTCCACAGACATGTCCCAGGTACTTGACTTCTGGCTTCAGCAGGTAGCACTTAGAGGGTTTGATCTTAAGTCCATGTTTAATGAGGACTTGGAAGACTTCTGCAAGATGTTTTAAGTGGTCTTCGTAGGATTTAGAATAAATAATGACATTGTCCAGGTAGAGTAAGACAGTCTCAAAGTTTCTATGGCCTAAACAGCGTTCCATTAGTCCAAAGGGCATGGAATTAAAATCAAATAGGCCCATGGGGATGGTAAAAGCTGCTTTCTCTCGGTCTTCAGGAGCCATGGTTACTTGCCAGTATCCACTGGTCAGATCAAGAGTATAGAAATAGGCTGATGATCCCAGTGCTGTCAGGGATTCTTCAATCCTGGGTAAAGGTTAGGCATCCTTGTGGGTGATTTGATTAAGTTTTCTGCAATCCACACAGAATCTGATGTTGCCATCCTTTTTCCGGACAAGAACTAAAGATGCAGCCCATGGACTATGGCTGTCTTGGATCATATTGGAATCCTTCATCTCTCGGATCATTTGTTTCACAGATTGGTACATTCTTGGTGGTATAGGCTGGTACCTTTCTTTTATTGGGGGGTGAGAACTGGTAGTGATAGTGTGTTTGATCCCACGGACTTCCCCATAATCCGTAGAGTGCTTACTGAAGACTTGATGATGTTCCTTCATGATGTTTAAAACTCCTTCAATTTGTTTTTTGGGCGTAGAGTCGTCTCCCACATTGAGTTCTTCCCACCATGATGCAGACGGAGCATGTTCGGGAGTACTGGAGCTCTGCGCGGATTGTCCTATTTTAGTTGTAGGCAAGCTGAGAATATCCTGGAAAAAGACTTGTAATAACTGAGCAACAGGATAATGTTTATGGAGGGTAACATCTTGATCATTCACGTTTATGAGACGGACAGGCACTTTTCTTTGGGAAACAGTCACTTAGCTCCTGGCAGCTCTGACTAGAGGATGGTCATCTAGCTCTAAGGGCTCTACCGTGGCTTGGTAGTCTTGACCTTGAATTCCCAGGGCGGCACTACACCATAAGAGTGTCTCTGTATTTGGTTTGAGGATGACAGGCTGGTTACCTCGGATGCGGACACAGCAGGTTTCTCCTTTCTCATTGGCGAATTTCTATTGTGCGCTTAGCACACGGATGGTTTGTTGTATGCCACTTTTGGAGGCAGGTAAAGCAATAGGCAAAGATTGATGTAATGCCTCAAGCATTTTGGTGTAACAATTCCTAAGGACATTCATTCCTAAAATCACTGCAGAGCCACCTTTGTTTCCGTCTTGTACAACAATAACACCTTTTCTAGGTAGGGTGGTTTCTCCTACTTGCAGAGTTGGTTCCCAATAACCATGTATTGGCACGGGTTTCCCATTGCTAGCTGTAAGATACAACCAGGATTCTAGTGGTTGTGTAAGTTGGTTCTGGTCCCAGTATTTATCAAAAGCAGGCCGTAAGATGGTAGTGACCTGAGATACGGTGTCCAGTAGGGCTACAAAGGGAATTCCATTAATTCGGATTGCTACTTCTGGACGGGATCCTACGTATCTGGGCATCCAGTTGGGATCTAGTGGACCTATTGGTTTACATTCCGAGAGGCGGTTCTCAGCCTCGAGGTTTTCTCTTTTTACTGCCAGCACATTGTTTCTGTATGTCCTATTGTAACATCCCAGAGTTATGTTACAAAACTATTTTTCCTCACTACTATTTGTTGGTAACATGTGCCTTGTCATCTAATGTGATTTTATTTAATATTCCTCATAAATGTGCATTTAAAGCCCTGTTAAATGTATTTTGCTGTAATTTTCTTGTGCACCAGCAGGTGGCAGCAATGTTTAGCAGAGACTTAGTTCAGTGTAGTGTTTCTAAACTGGAATAGTACATTCCAGTTTAGCTCCCCCCTCTTTGAGGAGGTGTGGATTGTTCCCACATTCTGCCTCATGGGGTGGAGAAGGAAGTTCAGTTAGTGTTCCAGCTCTCACTGCATGGGGAAGGCTGTGCTGGTAGGAGCTCCCAGTTCTAGGGATCCAAGCCAGTCTCTTGTCTCGGCTGAGACAAAAGATCATCATTCCCAATCTGAGCCTTTAGCCTCGGCTGGTGAGAAAGCAAGCAGCCACCTCCATGACTCCAGGAAGAACCATACCCTGTGAGCACAACTGTGAGTACCGTCCAGAGACTAGGAGAAGCCAAATTCCTCCTCAGCTAGTCAGTCCCCAACACAGCAGAAGACAGATAGCGCAGAAGATATAGATTCCTGCCACATAGCAGAGCCATAGCAGATGATTTATCCTGCAAGAGAGCTCCAGACACATGATAAAAGCAGAAGATATAGATTCCTGCCACATAACAGAGCCATAGCAGACGATTTATCCTGCAAGAGAGCTCCAGACACATGATAAAAGCAGAAGATATAGATTCCTGCCACATAACAGAGCCATAGCAGACGATTTATCCTGCAAGAGAGCTCCAGACACATGATAAAAGCAGAAGATAAATTCCTGCCATACATTGCCAATACCTGCTGGGACCCAAGACTATTGCTGTATCTCATATGGATTACTGCTGCATCAAGTAAAGACAAGTTTGAACTATATTCCAAGTCTGGATCTCAATTATTGCTACTAAATCCCTCAATTGCTCCTACTAGCACTACTCATTTTATTGCAAGTGAGCCAAGATCCAGGAGTCCAGCCGTACTCAGGTAGGAGACACCGTTGACACCATTACTGCTACCACACAGAGACATTACACCACTCTGGCATTCCTAACCTGGTATGTGAGTTGCAATACCTTAAAGGGCCCTGAGACGGTATCCTGCGCACGCTGCAATTGGCGTCACAAGCAAAAACTATTAACTATTACTTACACCTGACCCAGTCATTGCATATTATAACGTCAGAGTTCATTATTCCAATCCGGCTTACTGCAGTATCTTATGACAATAGGTACAAATAGGTCGCCTGCGGGCGTTGGAGCGGTCATTTGGGCGCCCGCCAGGACTTCTGGGATATATATCTTTGTAGTCAGGAGGGAAAAGTTCTTTTCGTACAGGTCTCTCATCCTCCAATAATAAAGGCTTCTCCCACTGTTCTAATTTCTGACACACCTTCTCCAGGCTTTTTGTCTGTCAAGGCTGCTACGGCATCAGGGACTGGAGTTTGAGCTGCCTGACTGGTTACCGGACAACATTTGGAAGGGGTAGGAGGCATATGGACAAGAGTTTCAGCAATTTTAGTAGGCTTTGCTGCGTACTTTGTCCCAGAATGCTAATGGCTAGCTCTTTGAAGTCTAGGAAGGCGTCACTTGGGTGTTGTGCAGCTAACATTCTCAACTGGCTTTTTAGATTGTCAGTGTTAACACCTTCAATGAATTGTTCCTTTAAAGTTTTGTCTTGGTTCTCAGCCTCACGGGGGTCTACCTGAACCACAGCTCTAAGGGCTTCTTGTAATGATAATGCACTCACCGGTTTGTTGTTTTGTGCTGAAGAACCTCATTTTGACTTCTGACACGGTCTTGGGTTCAAAGATGGTGCAGTGTAGAGTCTATCAAAGATCTGTCCCAGTGTTCTTCTTTCAGAGCTGGGCCAGGACTTCACCTCCCGGAGTGCGGCTCCCTCTAATTGGGCTAGAAGAATTTCCATTTTCTTGCTCTGTGGAAACAGGGTACAGTCTGAACAAGGCACACATTTTCTCTTTAAAATGTCTTAGGGTGTGAATTCCCCAGAGTATCGTGGGAACCAAGGGGCCCCAAAGTAGTAGGGCATGGTCAGTGGCATCATGCTGGCTGCTGCAGTGACTGGTGGTGGACTGGGGCCAGCTGCGACTGCTGCAGGGGATACGCTGAGGTCAGGCTGCGTGGCTTCCTCCTGAACAGACATGGCAATGACAGTTTATTTAAATGCTGCAGGCGAAATTTGACTTGGCACACTTTTTTAGATGGGGTTGCTATGGGCAACCGTTGCGGGTGTATGGCCCTTCAAGAAGAGATGGGCCAGTGATGGCCGGAGGTTATTGCAGGGTGAAATTTTGGTTAAATGTCCCCTTATGACTAATAATAAGTTCTGTACAAGTTGCAGACTTAAATCGGGGCTTGTACTTGCTTATTTTTCCATGGAGGCAATCTCGATCCTCCGTTTTTTCTGTCCGCACCAAATCTCGCAATGCGCAAGAGTACGTCACATGCAAGTCCTGTGCGTGGCGTCTCTTCAACGCAATTCCACAGCAGAGGGGGCGGTGACACAATTTGCATATAACCCGACCTCCCTGGACCGTTACAGGAGCGGTAGGCGGCTGTCATGCCCTGCTCGGACGGTGTACGGAGGTCTGTCAGATTGGCAGCACGTGTCTAACCATTTGTTTTGTTTTCTTCTGGAATCATGCTGGATCTGCCTTCCGTCAGGTGCTCTGGGTGGGGTCATTGGCTTAAATTGCCTTCACTCCCAGAGGGCTGCGCGGGTTATAGAATTCACTCTGGCCTTGGATTCAAGGAAGGAAGGATTGTCTGTTCCAGCTCAGATAAGTTTGGTTTTTGTTTTGTTATTTGCGGTCTAGGCTGTTTGTGTGTCTTCTGTCCCTTCTCCCCTTTCACCATCTCAGGGATTCTAGGGTGTTTGCATTCTAGGCACGAGGACACTTCATTCTTACCATCAAGGTCTGAATGTGGGCTTAGCAGCATAGGGAGAGAAGTCAGGGATGTACTAGGAGGTGACCATTCCCCTGCATCTAGCCTAGACACTTGTTTATTTGGTGATCTGTATATCTGAGATACTGTCCGCCGTGACAGCGGCACTTTAAATAATCACTTTGTATAAGGGGCGGTGCGCTAACGTTCTCTGCGCTGAAAGGGGGTGCAATTTGAATTTCCCGCCAAGCTGCTCTGTGATTGCACAGAAAATAACTACAAGTCCGTTAGGCGGCAATTTTTATTTATCAGAAATCCTGTTCTATAAGGCACAGAGGATACTGATCCTGTTCTATAAGGCACAGAGGATACTGATCCTGTTCTATAAGGCACAGAGGATACTGATCCTGTTCTATAAGGCACAGAGGATACTGATCCTGTTCTATAAGGCACAGATGATATAGATCCTGTTCTATAAGGCACAGAGGATACTGATCCTGTTCTATAAGGCACAGAGGATACTGATCCTGTTCTATAAGGCACAGAGGATATAGATCCTGTTCTATAAGGCACAGAGGATATAGATCCTGTTCTATAAGGCACAGAAGATACTGATCCTGTTCTATAAGGTACAGAGGATACTGATCCTGTTCTATAAGGCACAGAGGATACTGATCCTGTTCTATAAGGCACAGAGGTTACTGATAATATTCTATAAGGCACAGATGATACTGATCCTGTTCTATAAGGCACGGAGGATATTGATCCTGTTCTATAAGGCACAGAGGATACTGATCCTGTTCTATAAGGCACAGAGAATACTGATCCTGTTCTATAAGGCACAGATGATACTGATCCTGTTCTATAAGGCACAGAGGATATAGATCCTGTTCTATAAGGAACAGAGGATATTGATCCTGTTCTATAAGGCACAGAGGATACTGATCCTGTTCTATAAGGCACAGAGGATATTGATCCTGTTCTATAAGGCACAGAGGATATTGATCCTGTTCTATAAGGCATAGAGGATATTGACCCTGTTCTATAAGGCACAGAGGATACTGATCCTGTTCTATAAGGCACAGAGGATATAGATCCTGTTCTATAAGGCACAGAGGATACTGATCCTGTTCTATAAGGCACAGAGGATATTGATCCTGTTCTATAAGGCACAGAGGATACTGATCCTGTTCTATAAGGCACAGAGGATACTGATCCTGTTCTATAAGGCACAGAGGATACTGATCCTGTTCTATAAGGCACAGAGGATATTGATCCTGTTCTATAAGGCACAGAGGATACTGATCCTGTTCTATAAGGCACAGAGGATACTGATCCTGTTCTATAAGGCACAGAGGATACTGATCCTGTTCTATAAGGCACAGAGGATACTGATCCTGTTCTATAAGGCACAGAGGATATTGATCCTGTTCTATAAGGCACAGAGGATACTGATCCTGTTCTATAAGGCACAGAGGATACTGATCCTGTTCTATAAGGCACAGAGGATACTGATCCTGTTCTATAAGGCACAGAGGATACTGATCCTGTTCTATAAGGCACAGAGGATACTGATCCTGTTCTATAAGGCACAGAGGATACTGATCCTGTTCTATAAGGCACAGAGGATACTGATCCTGTTCTATAAGGCACAGAGGATATTGATCCTGTTCTATAAGGCACAGAGGATACTGATCCTGTTCTATAAGGCACAGAGGATATAGATCCTGTTCTATAAGGCACAGAGGATACTGATCCTGTTCTATAAGGCACAGAGGATACTGATCCTGTTCTATAAGGCACAGAGGATACTGATCCTGTTCTATAAGGCACAGAGGATACTGATCCTGTTCTATAAGGCACAGAGGATACTGATCCTGTTCTATAAGGCACAGAGGATACTGATCCTGTTCTATAAGGCACAGAGGATATTGATCCTGTTCTATAAGGCACAGAGGATATAGATCCTGTTCTATAAGGCACAGAGGATACTGATCCTGTTCTATAAGGCACAGAGGATACTGATCCTGTTCTATAAGGCACAGAGGATACTGATCCTGTTCTATAAGGCACAGAGGATACTGATCCTGTTCTATAAGGCACAGAGGATACTAATCCTGTTCTATAAGGCACAGAGGATATAGATCCTGTTCTATAAGGCACAGAGGATACTGATCCTGTTCTATAAGGCACAGAGGATACTAATCCTGTTCTATAAGGCACAGAGGATATTGATCCTGTTCTATAAGGCACAGAGGATATTGATCCTGTTCTATAAGGCACAGAGGATACTGATCCTGTTCTATAAGGCACAGAGGATTCTGATCCTGTTCTATAAGGCACAGAGGATACTGATCCTGTTCTATAAGGCACAGAGGATATAGATCCTGTTCTATAAGGCACAGAGGATACTAATCCTGTTCTATAAGGCACAGAGGATATTGATCCTGTTCTATAAGGCACAGAGGATACTGATCCTGTTCTATAAGGCACAGAGGATACTGATCCTGTTCTATAAGGCACAGAGGATACTGATCCTGTTCTATAAGGCACAGAGGATACTGATCCTGTTCAATAAGGCACAGAGGATACTGATCCTGTTCTATAAGGCACAGAGGATACTGATCCTGTTCTATAAGGCACAGAGGATATAGATCCTGTTCTATAAGGCACAGAGGATATTGATCCTGTTCTATAAGGCACAGAGGATACTGATCCTGTTCTATAAGGCACAGAGGATTCTGATCCTGTTCTATAAGGCACAGAGGATGGGGGGCGGAGCTAGCCGCGGAAGAGAATGGCCGCCTGAGCTGAGAGCTCCTCACAGCAGCACCTCTTTAAAGCTATTTAACGGGTTCCCTCCCTGCTCTATGATGGGGAAATCTAAGAGAGACAAGCCTAAGGAGGCACAGATGACGCCCAAACATGCCAGAGGACAATCCGACCTGGATAAGTTCCTGAGGAAGAAGTTATCTTCGCCGGCAGTTAGATCCAAGATGGCGCTGGAAGCAGCCGCTGCCGCCGCCGCTACATGCACTGAAGACTCTGATGATGAAGGCTCCTGTGCAATGTCCGAGGGACGCAGCGAGCGTGGCGCGACACCCATCACCAGGGCTTTCCTTAAAGAGTCGTTAGCCCTCGCTTTTGAGCCAGTCCTGAGAGAACTATCCGCCATCAAGACGGAGTATAAACAGACGGGACATAGAGTGGCAGCCCTAGAAGACTCCCAGCTCGCTATAACAAATCATAGCCGTGCGATGCAGTCAACTGTGGAAGAGATCCAAGAACATTTGAACACCACTTACCTGTATCTGGAAGACCAGGAGAACAGGAGCCGCAGAAAAAACATTCGCATCAGAGGTGTTCCTGAAAGCGTGCAAAGAGAGGATATCTTAGACACGGTCAGTCAACTCTTCTCCTCCTTACTGGGACAGGAAAGGGCAGAGAAAATAGTTATCGAGAGAGCCCACAGGGCCCTCAGACCCAAGCCACCGCCAGAAGCACCGCCACGAGACATTGTTTGCGGACTGCTGAGTTACGTAGACACTGCCGCCATCTTAGCTGCCGCCAGGCATAAAAGCGACCTGACAATTGAAAACGCCAAAATACAGCTGTACCAAGACCTTGCAGCAAGCACCCTGGCGAAACGCAGGCAGCTCAAGCCACTCACCGCTCTCCTTAGAGAAAGAAGACACCCTCTGCGCTGGCTCTTCCCTTTTGGTCTGTGTGCTACTATAAATGGAAAGCAGGTCACGGTCCGACATCCAGCAGACCTCGCCAAAATGTGGGACGCTTTGCAGATCGACCCTCTGGATATCCCCTCCTGGCTGCCTATGGCAGGGGACTTAAAGCTACCTCCGCTTCCCGCACTTGAAGAATGGAAACTAGCTAAAAAATTCAAATCGCCGCAAGCGAAGAAACGGCAAGCGGAACTTCGGGACACTTGAAGATCCTCATAACCAGTCAAAAATGTTCCACTCCCCTCAGGAGATGCCCAATGTTCGAGCTGCAACCACACTAGTTCCAAGTGCAGTTAAACGGACTCTCAAGTATCGTATATACTATCACGTTTTTGGTTTGATGTATTAAGGTCCGTGGTGCTGCCATTACCTTCTCACCTATTCCTCACCTTTGCTGGTATAGCGCCCCTTGCAGCGGAAATCTCATCAGACCCTAGTCAAGGCGCATTATAATATTGGTGAGGGAGTAATGGGGTGCTATATATTTCTGTCTTCCCAGGACCTCAAGATGCCACATTACTGTGTCACTGTATAACAGCCTTTTACCTGTTTCAGGACTGTTTTTCCTTATGTTAATAACCCATTGCTTAATTATCTTGGGGGAAACACGTATTTAAGACGGGTCACCTAGCTTCTATTCAGTTGGAACCCAACCGCCTCAATAATATGCCTGTGCTGTGAGAGGCCCATACAGGCTTTGTGTATTTCACAGTTTCTCTACCCCCCTACCTACCTACCTACCTACCTACCTCCCTTTCCTAACTTTCTCTTTATTCTTCTCTTGCTAGCCACTACCTTCCCCTCCCCGCTCAACTCCTTCTTTGAGCACCCTCCCCTTCAGAGGGCCTCTAAGTACCTACTCTCTTTGAGTATTAATATGCTTAATCTTGATTTCATGTGTTTTGTTTATAGTTTTCTAAGATGGGTACTGTTCTCAGCAGTTTTTGATCCTCTGGGATGCAACATCTGGCACGGTCACATAACCTACCACACCTGATGGATTCCTTAAAGGTAACCTCACTAAACGTAAATGGGCTTAATATTCCCCAAAAGAGAAGCCAGGTCTATCAAATGCTTAGGAGAGAGAGGGCAGACCTCCTGTTCTTGCAGGAGACACATTTCAGACACAATCATATCCCAACCCTTTTCACTAAACAATACCCGAAATGGATACACAGCTCCCATTCTTCTGCCTCCAGAGGGGTGTCCATTGGTATTGGTGTCAATGTTCCTTTTCAGATTCAGGTGCAGTATATAGATCCTGAGAGCAGATTTGTATTCCTGAAGGGTACGCTCTTTGGTAACAAGATGACCTTAGTCAACATGTACGCCCCTAACGCCAAACAATTCCTTGGTTACTAAGGGTATTAAAACTTCTTAAAGATTTTAGGGAAGGAATATTGATACTGGGAGGTGATTTAAACCTGGCCTTGGATCACCCCTTGGACTCTACCTCTGGAGCCACCAAATGCTCTGCTGCACAAATCTGTAAATTGCGGAGGTCACTCTCCGATCATCAAATTACTGATGCTTGGAGATTGACCCACCCGAGTGTCAGAGACTTCACGTTTTATTCAGCTGTACATAGGTCATTCCAGCGCCTTGATTATCTCTTTCTCTCTAATCATGTCCTGGAGAGGATTAAATCCTCATCTATTGGGCAGATTACAGTGTCTGACCACGCTCCTGTCTCTCTGGTGTTCCAGTTGAAGGGCCTCCCTCCTAAAGCATGGTCATGGAGACTTAATGAGACCCTCCTGGAAAATGAAAGAGACAGGCTTAAGTTGGAGGGGAAACTTGAAGCCTTCTTTGAATTGAATTGCACCCCTCTCATGGATAAGGCCATGATATGGGAGGCACACAAGGCGTATATGAGAGGTGAGCTTATATCCTTGGGCACATGGGTGCGCAAACAAAGGACGCTTCAAGTGGACTCGGTCCTAACCCAAATTTCTGTTTTGGAGAACATCTCTAAGAGGGATGCCACTGATGCCCATTATAAGGAACTCACAAAACTAAGAACACAGCTGAAAGATCTTCTAAACATCAAATCAGCTAAGGCCCTCAAGGTTGCTAAATATAAGATCTATATGCACGGTGATAGAGGCTCTAAGTTACTTTCCCAAATGATCAAAGGACAGAGGGAGAAAACCTTTATACAGAGAATCAAGTCCGAAGAGGGGCATCAGCTTACCAACACACCAGCGATTGCGGAGGAATTCACAAAATTTTACTCCTCCCTTTATAACCTAGAATCCAGTAGCCCAGAACTTACACAGGCCAATATTAAGTCCTTCCTTGAGACAATCAAAGTTCCGACTCTAGACTTAATAGAAAAAGAAAGGTTATTGACCCCGGTTACGGTAGAGGAGATATTAGAGGTATTAGCAAGCACCCCATCGGGGAAATCCCCAGGACCAGATGGGCTACCTGTAATATACTACAAAAAGTTTGGGAAAACTCTTGCTCCACAACTAGCAGATCTATGTAATTCCTTATTAAGCGGCACCTCCCTCCCTCCACAATCTCTAATCGCTCACATAACAGTGATACCCAAAGAAGGGAAAGACCCCGCTAAATGCAGCAGCTATAGACCAATATCCCTACTTAATGTAGATATTAAAATATGGGCCAAACTCTTAAGCTCTAGAATAGCGAGGCTACTCCCTAAACTAATAGGCGAGGAACAGGTGGGTTTTATAAAGGGACGGGAAGGTAAACATAACGTTAGCAGAGTTGTACATGCCATATACTACGCAAAAAAACACAAGATCCCTTTGACCCTGCTAGGAACCGATGCTGAAAAAGCATTTGACAGGGTCAATTGGAATTTCATTGAAAGTACCTTGTGCCATTTTGGGTTTCCCCCTCTGTTCATCTCTGCCGTCTTCTCGCTTTACTCGCATCCTTCAGCTAGAGTCCTAATTAATGGTTCTCTATCCCCATCCTTCAATATCTCCAATGGAACGAGACAGGGCTGCCCTCTCTCTCCGGCTTTATTCATCTTAACCCTTGAGCTTCTCCTTTGCAAAATAAGGTCTTCTGAAATTATCAAGGGACTTCAAGTGAAGGGGAAAACACATTCACTGGCAGCCTTTGCGGACGATTTGCTCCTCTTTATTACAAACCCAGCTGTTGCAATCCCAGAGGTGATAAAAATACTCACGGACTTTGGAGTAGTTTCGAATTTCAAGGTCAATTATGACAAATCAGAGATACTTAACATCTCAGCACCGGAAAAACATATGATAGAAGTTAAAAAGCATACTTCTTTCCAATGGCCCAAAGAAGCCATTAAACATTTGGGTATCATGATCCCGGCAGACCCCTCACATTTATTTAGACATAACTATATCCCCTTATTTAGTAAAATTAAGTCTTTCCTGGCCTCTATCAAACTACCCTTTCTCTCATGGTTGGGCAGGAAGAATTTACTAGCTACTTATGTTCTTCCGCAGATCCTTTATACCCTGAGATGTCTACCTATTCCGCTAACAAATAAGTTCTTCTCCGATTTCAGATCCCTATTCAGTAATTTTCTATGGTCTAATAAAAAACCACTACTAGCATACCCCTTGCTTGTTAGGAGGACTAATAGAGGAGGCTTATCTTTGCCAGACCTTAAGACCTATCTACACGCCATTCAGTTGGAGAGATGGATTGAATTGGCCAGACCCCATAACGACCAACTACATGTATCGTTGGAAAAAGCTCTATTAGGTGAGGACGCTGCCCATAACTTTTGGGTTGCCTCCCCAACTAAGAAGAAAAAACACCCTCTGAGTGCCTTAACACACTGTATGCTCCAATACTGTAATGGTTCGTCAGCTCTATCAATGTCAGCTAACAAATTATCCCCTGTAGCCCCACTCTCCGTCCTTCCGTTTTTTCTTAACAGAGGTGGGAGTGACTTTCATAAAGCTTGGTCGTTTCTTTCAGAACTCAAAATATCCAATTTGGTTAAAGCCAAAAATCTTCAGGAGTTTCTCACTAGAATTCAAACTTACATTCCCAAGCCCCTTAGTTCGAGACTAGTTGAACTAGACCTAGAACTCAGCTGCAAAAAGTATAAGAAGAAGATACACATGGAGACTCAGGTAGATCCCACTTGGCTTGAGAACTACACCCTGCTTCCCTATCCTCCCACAAAAACCCTGTCCAAGCTGTACTCTCAACTCGTATTAGACTCTTCAGGTGATAAACCCACATATTTGAAAGCTTGGGAACGGGAGCTGCAGTTGACCCTCTCAAACGAAGACGTCAATACGGTTTTGAAGCACTCTCACGGATTTTCGAGGTGTATTCGTATCCGGGAGAACTCCTTCAAAATAGTATCCAGGTGGTACAGAACCCCAGATTTTCTATATAGAGCCCACCTATCGCCCTCAGATAAATGCTGGCGTTGTCAGGACGAGTGTGGAACCATTTCACACATTTGGTGGTTCTGTAAAACCATTTCTAACTTCTGGACAGAAGTAGAACAAATTATTAATAGAGTTTGTAGTTTCCATGTCTCTTTATCACCAGCACTCATACTTCTATGGCTGCCGCACGGAGGCTTTAGACCCTCCCCCAACGATTTAGCCACGAATATGATAGGAGCAGCTAAATTGGTTGTTCCTACCAAGTGGAAAAGTACCGAACCTCCTACCATTAAAGAATGGTTAGATAGAGTGCATCAGATCTGCCTTATGGAAGAGATGGTTGGCTGGGTAAGGGGAAATAGGAAAAATTTTCTGAAAACGTGGCAGCCATGGCTGGACTTCTATAAGAACTATAGTTAGATTAAATGCTTCCTCCCCTCATGAATACATTAAAGTACGCTCTCTCACTGGCTCAATATCTAGGCACACAAATTTTTACACAAAATGTTATTTTCTTTTCTTTCTCTACCTTAAAGTGCTGCGTTTGGTGTACCTTCCCCTTCTTCCCTGTGCTCCAAAAACTTACCTTAACAAGGCTTCGGTGTACTTGACCTACAACTTACCTTATGTAATCGGCATCAGAATGCTCCCAGCCCTTAATTCTGAGCTGAAACAACCCATCAGTTTTGTTCAGTTCTATACGTTTTGTTTTTGAATAGACTATGCAGAAGCTCACTGTTAGCCAAATCAGGAAATGTTCCTTAAATGAGCTAGATATGGTTTGGCGATTAGACTCACATTGTGCCTTACAGGATAGGATTCATGAGAAAGTAGTCAATTTATTTACCCTATTTATGCTATTTCTGCTCTCATTCTCTGCAATTAGAGTTATGCATGCTCCACCCCAACAGTGTTATAACTACTGTATTGGTGCCTAAGGCATTTCTTGTATCTCATGTGCTTTATTATTCTGTGTAGATCTTTCATGTTTGTTACCTATGAAAATTCTTCATAAATAAAGAATATACAAAAAAAAAGGCACAGAGGATACTGATCCTGTTCTATAAGGCACAGAGGATATAGATCCTGTTCTATAAGGCACAGAGGATACTGATCCTGTTCTATAAGGCACAGAGGATACTGATCCTGTTCTATAAGGCACAGAGGATATAGATCCTGTTCTATAAGGCACAGAGGATACTGATCCTGTTCTATAAGGCACAGAGGATACTGATCCTGTTCTATAAGGCACAGAGGATACTGATCCTGTTCTATAAGGCACAGAGGATTCTGATCCTGTTCTATAAGGCACAGAGGATACTGATCCTGTTCTATAAGGCACAGAGGATATAGATCCTGTTCTATAAGGCACAGAGGATATAGATCCTGTTCTATAAGGCACAGAAGATACTGATCCTGTTCTATAAGGTACAGAGGATACTGATCCTGTTCTATAAGGCACAGAGGATACTGATCCTGTTCTATAAGGCACAGAGGATACTGATCCTGTTCTATAAGGCACAGAGGATACTGATCCTGTTCTATAAGGCACAGAGGATACTGATCCTGTTCTATAAGGCACAGAAAATACTGATCCTGTTCTATAAGGCACAGAGGATACTGATCCTGTTCTATAAGGCACAGAGGATACTGATCCTGTTCTATAAGGCACAGAGGATACTGATCCTGTTCTATAAGGCACAGAGGATACTAATCCTGTTCTATAAGGCACAGAGGATATAGATCCTGTTCTATAAGGCGCAGAGGATACTGATCCTGTTCTATAAGGCACAGAGGATACTGATCCTGTTCTATAAGGCACAGAGGATACTGATACTGATCCTGTTCTATAAGGCACAGAGGATACTGATCCTGTTCTATAAGGCACAGAGGATACTGATCCTGTTCTATAAGGCACAGAGGATACTAATCCTGTTCTATAAGGCACAGAGGATACTGATCCTGTTCTATAAGGCACAGAGGATACTGATCCTGTTCTATAAGGCACAGAGGATACTGATCCTGTTCTATAAGGCACAGAGGATACTAATCCTGTTCTATAAGGCACAGAGGATATAGATCCTGTTCTATAAGGCACAGAGGATACTGATCCTGTTCTATAAGGCACAGAGGATACTGATACTGATCCTGTTCTATAAGGCACAGAGGATACTAATCCTGTTCTATAAGGCACAGAGGATATAGATCCTGTTCTATAAGGCACAGAGGATACTGATCCTGTTCTATAAGGCACAGAGGATATTGATCCTGTTCTATAAGGCACAGAGGATATTGATCCTGTTCGTAGTGACGCCAATTTATTTTATGCGGTATGCCAGACCTTGCAAGGGAAATATGTGTGAGGTCACGGTGTGAGCAGTAGGTGGGCCGAGGTAAGTACAGTTCTGGTTACTCACGGTTACGTCGTCCCTGGGCAGGCTCGCATAAGTGATGAGGAGAACGGCACAGGAATTCTCTGGGGCACACTCTGATGTAAGAGACACTGGCCAGATGGTGATTTGAGGTGCCCTTGCTGGTCTTTTGTATGGAGGTACAACCATTGACTATAGTGTTAATAGAGGAACTTGAGACTGAGGCAAGCAGGATGAAACTCAAAGTGGAACTTTACTGAAGATGACTTCTAAAAACAGTACATCCAAAGTATTTAAACAGTCTCAGTACAGAGATAGCACTGCTGCAGGTCCTCTGCTGACAGGGTGCAAATGTCCCTCTCTAGATATTAAATATAAGGAAGTTGTAGCCTTACTGAGAGAGGACTTCAGGAATGGTCCTGGTGATCCTGGTTCAGGCTTGTGAAGTTGCCAAAGGCTGGTAAATCCTTCACAGTGGAGTCCAAAGGTCCTAAGGCATTAATAAGATGTGTCCATAACCCTTTGGCGGTCTCCTTTCTTTAGTGTTTTATGAGTAGATAAAGCACTTCAGCTCTGGGCTGAGATATATAACTGAGGGATGGAGATAACAGACTGCACTACACTGCTAGGCTGTGCTCAACTGCAACTCTAGCCTCAACAGGAAGCTGTCCGCACTAGCTAGGCCTGAGCTGAACTATATATATGGGAAGGTGTTATCGCCCCCTAGTGGTGAGCTCACTGTAAATGAATTCTAATGCACCTGTTAGCAGGGATTATGCACAAGGACACATTGCAGCATACAAACAGGCTGTATAAGGCATAAAAAGTATAATACAACAACTTTGCCGTACCCATGAGGATAGTGGGACGCTGCACCCCAACATCAGGGTATGGCCTAATGCTGCCCTGGCTCTAGGAAGCAATGGTGCGAAAACTGGCACTGTGAATAACTGTTGCAACCAGAGACACTACCACTCCCATCCTCCGCTCCACTCTTCTGGGGCTTGCATCAAATATACCTGACACAAAAAGCACAGGGAATGAAAAAGAATGTTGGCAGCACCGTGCGAACAGGAGACATGTGGAGAGGACTGCACATCGGGGAGATCAGAGGACAACCCCGCAGGCTGTGTGTCTGTAACTGATCTAGACCACAGTCAGACCACAGGACTGGGGTTCACATTGTGACAGTATACTGGTAACTGACGTCTTTCACCTTTTCATGGCTGTCGCCGTCTTCTCCGGCTGCTGGATCTTGTTTCTGCCAGTCTGGTATAGAAGTGTCCCAGGTGACATGAAGTGTTATTACGGCTCCAGCTGTAACACTGAGGGATAAATATAACGTCTCAGCTACGAGAAGCTCCGATCATCATTATTACCTGATCATCCAGAGAAGCAGCGACCGAGGAGGAGAAGACTGAGAAGACACCGGGCACCAGGTCCAGGGGTAAGTGGGGACAATCCATCAACTACAGACCCTCAGCCTGTGTCTTACTGTCTGCAGCCCTGTCTCTTATCCTTCTCTTCTGTCTCTTATCCCTCTTGTCTGTCTCTTACTGTCTGCAGCCCTGTCTCTTATCCTTCCCTTCTGTCTCTTCTCCCTCTTGCCTGTCTCTTATCCTTCTCTTCTGTCTCTTCTCCCTCTTGTCTGTCTCTTATCCTTCCCTTCTGTCTCTTCTCCCTCTTGTCTGTCTCTTATCTTTCTCTTCTGTCTCTTCTCCCTCTTGGTTGTCTCTTATCCTTTCCTTCTGTCTCTTCTCCCTCTTGTCTGTCTCTTATCCTTCCCTTCTGTCTTTTCTCCCTCTTGTCTGTCTCTTATCCTTCCCTTCTGTCTCTTCTCCCTCTTGTCTGTCTCTTATCCTTCCCTTCTGTCTCTTCTCCCTCTTGTCTGTCTCTTATCCTTCCCTTCTGTCTCTTCTCCCTCTTGTCTGTCTCTTATCCTTTCCTTCTGTCTCTTATCCTTCCCTTCTGTCTTTTCTCCCTCTTGTCTGTCTCTTATCCTTCCCTTCTGTCTCTTCTCCCTCTTGTCTGTCTCTTATCCTTCCCTTCTGTCTCTTCTCCCTCTTGTCTGTCTCTTATCCTTCCCTTCTGTCTCTTCTCCCTCTTGTCTGTCTCTTATCCTTTCCTTCTGTCTCTTCTCCCTCTTGTCTGTCTCTTATCCTTCCCTTCTGTCTTTTCTCCCTCTTGTCTGTCTCTTATCCTTCCCTTCTGTCTCTTCTCCCTCTTGTCTGTCTCTTATCCTTCCCTTCTGTTTCTTCTCCCTCTTGTCTGTCTCGTATCCTTCCCTTCTGTCTCTTCTCCCTCTTGTCTGTCTCTTATCCTTCCCTTCTGTCTCTTCTCCCTCTTGTCTGTCTCTTATCCTTCCCTTCTGTCTCTTCTCCCTCTTTTCTGTCTCTTATCCTTTCCTTCTGTCTCTTCTCCCTCTTGTCCGTCTCTTATCCTTCCCTTCTGTCTTTTCTCCCTCTTGTCTGTCTCTTATCCTTCCCTTCTGTCTCTTCTCCCTCTTGTCTGTCTCTTATCATTCTCTTCTGTCTCTTCTCCCTCTTGTCTGTCTCGTATCCTTCCCTTCTGTCTCTTCTCCCTCTTGTCTGTCTCTTATCCTTCCCTTCTGTCTCTTCTCCCTCTTGTCTGTCTCTTATCCTTCCCTCCTGTCTCTTGTCCCCTCAGCCTCCTGACATTTTATTCTAGTGACCCGATGTGTTTCTTGTAGTGTCTCATTCTCCGATGTCTCGTCCCCGGCTGCCTCTCTTCTGCCTCGGGCTGTTTGTCCTGAAATCTCTACAGGTATAAGAATAATAATATTACTGGGAAAGGGACGTAATGGCCGTGATTGTAAATAACTCCGATCCTGACAGTGTAAACCCCCAGATGCCAAAACTGCTATTAACAATGGCGCCTAAGTGGTTAAACGTGGAGAACCCTCCGTCTGTCACCTCATCAGCCCCCCTGCAATGTGATTACGGGGTCCCAGTAGGTTTGATGGCAGCTGGAGGCCCCAATGTCTACAGTATGGACAGGCCTAGTATGACAGACAGTAATACACGGCAGTACAGAAGTATTGTAGTCTGTTATATGAATGATCAAAAGGCAAAAAGAAAATGTAAAAATCCAAAAGATAAAACCTCTAATGGTGCCCATAAACCCTCAGTAGCTGTTGGCTGAGCGATCGTTCCTCTGACGTTCATCTCGCCCAACTCCCCCATATATATACACTCTCAGTTCAGCTGAATGTCTATGTGCTCCCAATGAGGAGAAAGCCGCAGCTATATACAAATGCTCTTCTACATCAATGGGCAAAAATTCCCACAGATAGACTCCAAAAACTTCATAGAAGAGCAAAGGGTGGAGCAGCTCCATAGATGCTTCTGAGAGGGATGTGACGGCAGCTCCTGTCGGTGTAATGTGTAGGTGTCCCTATACTCCTCCCCATATAGTGCATGGAAGCTTGTGGTGGCCATCATAATTATGGAGACAAGACGGTACAGGAAGAACGTTATACACTTCTTATCAGAGGGCACCTCCCTATGAATGAGAAGGTCGCTGATATCTCCTAATAGTGATCTCATGAGCCGACACAACATTGTGTGAACTAGAAACGGATTTCAGCTTGAATCCATGGCTGCAAATGTGGAAACATTTCTACCTTTACTGACTGTGATATTACAGAGAGAAGATACTCTGGGACGGCTCTGGTTTAGGAGAAATACAAAAACTTATAACACATTTTAGGGATTTTAAACAGGTGTAATGGATATTTCAACAGGGGAGCATCTAGCCTTTCTGCTGCCTGAGGCAAAAATTGAAACGGCAGATCTACAAAACATACAGGGTAATACAGCGCCACATACCGTCTCCGTCCAGTGATGTCTCCTCTGATGTACATGTTCTCTGTCCTCATCTTCTCCATTCAGACCAGACCACCATGATGATTTCTTTCACTCATCTCTTCTCTCTGCAGAGTTTGACAAACATTGAGTTTTACATCTTAGGTTCCTACTTTTCCATCTTCCTCCCACCTTCTCAACACCCCTTTCTGCCTTCCCCCCAATACTGTGTCTGCTGTGCCCCCAATATTATCCTGCAGGAACAGTCCCCCTGAAAATACCGTCTTCAGTAATTATTGACACACAGTGCCCTAAAAAATAACTGTGCCCAGGAAAAAGTGCCCCAACACTAATAGTGTAAACATAATGCCCCCCCCCCCAAATAATTGTACTAAGCTGATACTGTGCCAGGGTACCCCCACAGTAACAGTGCTCCCCAAAGTCCCACCAATAGAAATAATTATCTGCCAGAGTGCACTTAGTGTTAACAGTACCTCAATAGTAATAATGTCCCTCATTGTGCCCCAGAAGTAATAATGCCCCCATAGTGCTAATACTAGTGTCCATGTTCCCCATAGACCCCCAGAAGCAAAAAAGCCCATCATAATTCAGGGGGCATTGTGGTGGGCTTTAGTGTTATTGGGGATCTATGGGAAACATGAACACTAGTATTGGCACTATGGGGGAACATTATAAGGGGAATTAATATTACTGGGGGCAGTAGTATTAGTTCCCCTTATAATGTGAGCCAGTACAAAAATATCCCCTTATAATGTGTCCCACAGGTCGGTTCGGCTGCACAGGGGCCCAGTGCGGGAGGGGGGCCCATGACAAGGTTCGTCAGCAGAGCAGCTGGAGACTTCCATTGTGGAACTGCTCATCTCTATATTCATCTGTATCTCCCTTAGAGATGAGTGAATTTATGAAAAGATCGATTTGGTCGATTCGCCGAATTTTAGAAACAAATTTGCTTCGTGATGAATAACTTTATCATTAAGCGCATATTTTTGTAAGTAGCTGTTTCAATGACAGGGAGCTGCGATAGCGCCACCCCCGTCATTGCACCCCTCAGATGCCGCGTTCATACTGTACATTATGTCGGAGTGGTGACATCATACGTCACCACGCAAAGGATTTCGACCGAGATCTTCAATCAAGATGGAGGCTGGCGGCCCGTCACGAGCAAATGGAGGAGGTAAGTATATATATATATATTTTTTACACTATTTTAGGTTAAATCGATTCACTAACACGAAGCACAAGGAAATTCAGTTTTGAGTTAAATTGAATTTATCAAATTCTGATCGAATTCCACTTCCTGGGATTCGTTCCCCTTTTCTCTAATCTCCGTCCTCAGGACAGCGATACAGATTGATGCTGCGGCGGAGAGGGGGGGGGGGGGCGTCTCACTTCCCCGTTCCTCTGATAGGCTGCAGACCTGGTGCCTGTAGTCTATTAGAGGCCAGTACAGTCAGCGCAATGACATCATCACACCGCCTGAGCCGTACAGCGCGGGACAGAGGACGGAAGAGGCCTGCATCGTATCAATGAAAGAGGCATGGAGGTAAGTATGCAAGTTTATTTATTTTTTATTACCACTATGCTGTTGCCCATTAAGGGGAAGAGGGAGAGGAGCACTATGGGGGCATCTGCTAGGGGGCATTATATAATGATACACATGGGTGGCACTATGGGGGGAAGGGCACTATGGGGGCATCTACTGGGGGGCCCTGTATATTAGAATTATATACTGGCACTATGGGGGCATCTACTGGGGAGCCCTGTATATTAGAATTATATACTGGCACTATGGGGGCATCTACTGGGGGGCCCTGTATATTATAATTATATACTGGCACTATGGGGGCATCTACTGGGGGCCCTATATGTTAGAATTATATATGGCACACAAGAAGGGCACTATAGAGAAGGGGGGAGGAGAACTATGAGGCATCACCTGGGGGGCATTTTCTACTGTCACACATTATAAAGAGAATTATTATTATACTACCGGGGGCATTATGGTGGGCTTTATTACAATTGGGGGTCTATGGGGAACATGAATACTAGTAAGGGCAGGATGGGGGCATTGTTACTTCTGGGGCACAATGGGGGACATTATTGTTATTGGCGGCAGTATTAACACTAAGTGCACTTTGGCAGATAATGATATCATTTTTGGGAGCACTATCACTGGGGGGCACCTGGCACAGTATCAGCTGAGCACAATTATTTTGGGGGGACATTATGTTTACACTATTAGTGTCAGGGACACTATTTACTGAGCAAAGGTATTTTTTAGGGCACTGTGCGCCAATAGTTATTGTAGGGGGCACTATCTGTGTGGCACTAGCATTTTCAGGGGGGCTGTTTCTGCAGTGCAGTATTGGGGAGCACAGCGGACACAGTATTGGGGCAGGATGGGGTGTTCAGAAAGTGAGAGGATGATGGAAAAGTAGGAAACTAAGATGTCTGTTTGTCAAACTCTGCAGAGAAGAGAGATGGCTGAAAAAAATCATCATGGTGGTCTGGTCCAAATGGAGAAGATGAGGACAGAGAACATCTACATCAAAGTAGACGTCACTGGATGTCTTTGCACAGGGGCCTCTGCTGTCTGTGTCCACCCCTGGTGTGCCACCACAAGAAATACCTTCATAGTGCACCCTCTTATAATGTGTGCCGGTACAAAAGGTCCCCTTTTAGTCCTCACAGTAGCACCAATGTCCCCATAGTGCTCCCCCAGTTATAGTAATGCTTCCCCATCGTGGCCTAACAGCCTACTGCCAAATACAAATTCTAAACACAAATACTTACCCCTCTGCGGTTGTCAGTGATTTGGTGCAGGACACAGGCCTCTTCCAGTCTGCATCATCGCACCGCCTGCACCTACCTAAACTGCCCACCGGCTCCAGGAGAACATCAAGGAGCGCTGTGGTCATGCTGCAAGGTTTGGTAACACGACCCAGAGCAATTATTTTTTATTTCTTGCTGATTTCTTCTCCCTCTGCTCTGTCTTTATCTCTTTAACTTATGTTTTTGGATTTTGCAGGTCTTCTGCATCGTTTACCACTTGGAAATGTTTGAGGGTTCATTTGATGATCAATACATCGGATGCTCTGACGAAATGGAGTCTATAGCTCCAGGATTACTGTGGAAGGAAAGAATGGAGACACGTGACCTTAACATTTTCTGGAATTTTGCATCGGAATTATGGAAAAAAGAAAAACATTTGCTGGGACGTCTTCCTGACGGTTTTAAGGATGAATACGGGATCGCATTAATAGTCTTCTCAATTCAGGGTTTCTTTGCTGGCGATGCTCTGAATAAGGAAATAAATAAATATAGTAAAAATCCTGAGACCTTCAGGTTCCATTCACTGCATTTCTATATTACCAGAGCTTTCAATTTGCTTCAACCCGGGTGTGATGGAAAACCACTGTACACATATAAGAGTATCCCAGGGGTTCAGTTTAAGCCGCCATCTGACCCTCAGGCCCCAGTAAGACTGGGATTCTATATTCATACCTTTACTGACATTGGATTGGAAGAAAATAGAAACATGTCAGTATCCTTTATCACCTGCTTCGGGATGAAACTACTGAACTTCTCGTATCTTCCACGGAATGACATAGTGATTGTTCCAGGGAATGAAGTGTTTCAGGTCACCGATTATAATGAGGAGAAGAGAAATACCACCCTGCAGAGCACTCATAAAAAGTGCAGCTATTACAACTGTGCCTACCTGGGGGGTAAGTGACCAGGACGTAAGATCTACAATCCGTCAGCATCAGTCCATCACCCTGGCAACTAGTCCCACTGACAGTGGCTTCTTAGGGAGTAGGGACGTGGGGCCTATCGGCATTGCGCCCTGGCGTTATCTCCTTCCTGAAGGTGGGATATTTGTCCATTTAAGGCCTCATGCACACGACCGTTGTTGTGTCCTGTTCTGCAAAATGGGTTCCGTTGTTCCGTGATCCGTTTCCGTTTTTGTTTCCGTGTCTCTTCCTTTATTTTTTGAGGATCACCAGACATGAAGGAAAGTAAAAAAAAGTCTAAGTCAAGTTTGCCATGCAAATGATAGGAAAAAAGCGGACGCGGATGACAATCTTGTGTGCCTCCGCGTTTTTTCACGGACCCATTGACTTGAATGGGTCCGCGAACCGTTTTCCGTGAAAAAAAATAGGACAGGTTATATTTTTTTGACGGACTGGAACCACGGATCACGGACGCGGATGACGGTGCATTAGCCAAGTTTTCAACTGACCCATTGAAAGTCAATGGATCCACAGAAAATCACGAAAAACTGAACAACGGACACGGAATGAAACAACGGTCATGTGCATGAGGCCTAACGACCAGGAAATTTTCTATTTTATTGTTTTTGTCTTCCCAAGAAGATAACTTTTTTATTTTTTTCATTCATGTAGCCGTACGAGGGCTTGTTTTTTGCGGGACAAGATGCATTTTCTAATGACACCATAAATGGTTGCAAAAAATGTGATGGGAAGCTGGAAAAAAATTCCAAATGGGGTGGAATTATAAAAAAACACCATTCCACCGCAGTTTTATGTTCTTTATTTTTTAATGCCATTTCTTATGCGGTAAAACTGACCTCTAATTATTTCCTCTGCAATCTGTACTTTTCAATATTACCATTTTGGGCTGTGTATGACTTTTTGATCACTATTTATTTAAGTTTTTGCGGAAGGTGAAGCAACAAAAAAACTGCCAATTTTGACTTTCGACTCCGTTTCGCCGTTTGCCGTATGGGAAAAATATTATATTTTGATAGTATGTTTTCGCTCACGGCGATGCCTATGATGTGTATTTTATTTTATTGTTTACATATTTTTATTTAAATTTTTCGGGAAAGGGGGGTGATTTGACTTTTTAGATTTTTTTATAATTAAAAACATTTTTACACCTTTTTATACTTCCCATCAGGAACTATAACAGCAGTCATCAGATTGCTTCTCTCATAGACTCCTGTGCATTAGAGTAGATGAGACGTTTACTATTAGAGATCAGCGAATTTCATGTTATAAAATGTCTTCACGCTTCGTTTGGTGGTAAAAGCAGAATTGCGTTATAGATTCCGTTACCACGGACCATAACGCAATTCTATGACTGAATGCCTTCAGAGGCAATCCGTTATTCATTCCATCATAATAGAAGTCTATGGCCTGTATAGCGGATCCGTCCTGTTTCCGTTATGCAGGAGAGGACTCGGGATCAGGAGAGGACTTCCCTGCATAACGGAAACGGGACAGATCCGTTATACAGGCCATAGACTTCTATTACGATGCAATGAATAACGGAATGCCTCCAAAGGCATTCTGTCATGTATTCCGTCATAGAATTGCGTTATGGTCCGTGGTAACGGAATCCATAACTCAATTCTGCTTTTACCACCAAACGAAGTGTGAATGAATCTCAAAGTATGAAATTCGCTCATCTCTCTCTTCCTATAGAGTTCTGCCACAGGCAGGGGCTCCATAGGAACTATTGTGCAGCAGGAGGACAGGGACTGCTGAACATACAATCTGGTTTCTCTGAACCCCGATAGGGCATCTGAAGAGTTAAAAGTCCGCGAACGGCATTAACGCCAGCAGTGGACATTAGTGCCGGGTGTCTTCAGTTTAAAACAGAAGACACCCGGTGGCTATGGTTCCTGCTGCACGCTCCAGCCTCATATTTAAATGCTCGGCCCCCGACGTAAATTTATGCTGGGTGATCGGGAAAGGGTTAAACAGACAGCTGCAGGTCACAGTTGCTGTGCTTTGTTCTTCCTGCCTCACAAGCTTTGTTTGCTCTCTGGATTCTGGATTTCTGACGTGCAGCCTGTTTGTGACCGCTCCTCTGCTGATGTCGCCTCTGACATCAGGTTTAACCTATTACCTAGATCAAAGAGGTAAAAAAAAATCTGTGCTCCTACCCCTCACCATACATCTGCCCCTGATACCTGCTTTTCTTGTCTGTGCTTTCTTTCCCCTGTCTGGGCATCAGACTATCTGGACAGATCTGTTTACTTTCTTAGTTTCCTGTTTTGTTGAATAGGTAGCTTTATTGATAAAGCCTGGCTGCACTGCACAGTGATGAGTCACAGGCTGGCCCCGCCCCCTACTAGTCAGTCTGCAGAAGCTCCGCCCACTACATACGGCCATGTTACCACACCCATAATGAATCCTGCTAGTCTATTTCTCACTCAGTTTTTTAATCCCATCACTGACCTTCCACAGGCTCTAAGAGTGCGATAAACAGAAGCACATCAAATCACAAGTGTATCTAATCCTATCATGTATGATACAGCCTGCTGAGCCGTGTATCTAATACTATAATGTATGATACAGCCTGCTGAGCCGTGTACCTAATCCTATCCTGTGTGATACAGCCAGCTGAGCTATGTATCTAATTCTATCATGTACAATACAGCCTGCTGAGCTGTGTATCTAATATTATCCTATGTGATACTGTCTGCTGAGCTGTGTATCTAATCCTATCCTGTGTGATACAGCCTGCAGAGCTGTGTATCTAATATTATCCTATGTGATACTGTCTGCTGAGCTGAGTATCTAATCATATCCTGTACGACACAGCCTGCTGAGCCATGTATCTAATCCTATCCTGTGTGATACTGTCTGCTGAGCTGTGTATCTAATCCTATCCTGTGTGATACTGTCTGCAGAGCTGTGTATCTAATCCTATCCTGTGTGATACAGCCCGTTGGAATGGTGACTGTACTTGGTAAATACCCAGCAGGGGGCACTGTGCTGCTCTGTAAGAACGAGCCATCCCCATGTATAACAGGGTAATCTGGGGCTTTCCCCTTAGTGCGACCACACAGTACTAATGCCCACATTGTTGTGTATCTAATGCACACTGAGTTGTGTATCTAATTTTATGTGTGATATGGTCTGCTGAGCTGAGTATCTAATCCTATCCTGTGTGATACTGTCTGCTGAGCTGTGTATCTAATCCTGTCATGTGTGATACTGTCTGCTCAGCTGTGTATCTAATCCTATCATGTACGATACTGTCTGCTGAGCTGTGTATCTAATCCTATCATGTACGATACTGCCTGCTGAGCTGTGTATCTAATCCTGTCATGTGTGATACTGTCTGCTGAGCTGTGTATCTAATCCTATCCTGTGTGATACTGTCTGCTGAGCTGTGTATCTAATCCTATCCTGTGTGATACTGTCTGCTGAGCTGTGTATCTAATCCTATCCTGTGTGATGCTGTCTGCTGAGATGTGTATCTAATCCTATCCTGTGTGATACAGCCTGCTGAGCTGTGTATCTAATCCTATCCTGTACGATACTGCCTGCTGAGCTGTGTATCTAATCCTATCCTGTGTGATATTGGCTGCTGAGCTGTGTATCTAATCCTATCCTGTGTGATACTGCCTGCTGAGCTGTGTATCTAATCCTATCCTGTGTGATACTGCCTGCTGAGCTGTGTATCTAATCCTATCCTGTGTGATACTGCCTGCTGAACTGTGTATATAGATCCTCATGCACATGACCGTATCCATTTTGCGGTCTTCAAGTCGTGGATCCATTAAATAAAGATACTGTCCGTGTGCGATCTGCATTTTTTTGCAGTCCTATTGACTTCTATGGGTTCGAGATCTGCAGTTTGAGGACCAGAATAGGACAAGTTCTATTTTTTCTGGAACTGACACACCGATGACATCCATGTGTTTTCCATGTCCATAAGTCAGTTCCAGAAAACATTTTTGCAAAGTGCCGCCCCCCAAGGCCCTATCGCGTCCCAGGTTTAGTGGAAGGCTGAGTGGTGTTGAGCGGCCTATATGTGTCACGGTGCTCCTACCTGGATACTGCGGGACCCCAGGCTTTGGCTCCGAAGGAAATAAAGGGGAATATTTGAGTTAGGGGATGAAGAATAACTTGAGTTCAGACCTTGATATAAAGTTCATCGGCAGCTTTACTTGAATAAACGTTCATCCAAACGATTTGCAGGCTTTGTCTTGCTTCCAGGTCGCACACGGACAGTATCTTTATTTAGCGGATCCACTACTTCCAGGCCGTAAAACAGATACGGTCGTGTACATGAGGCGTAATCCTATGTTTTTCATTCCTGTCCACAGCAGGGTTTATCTTGGCTTTCATTCTCTGTGCTGCACTAAACTCTGCTTAGGTCTGGTTTCTGTACTTTAGGCCTGTTCTGGTATCCTTGGAGGGGGTGCCTTGGGCTGTTATTCCTCTCCTGACACTCAGTAAATAACTTAACTTGCAGCTGAAGAACGATTTCCTCAGGTCCCTATGGCTTCCAGACATCTTCTTCCATGGTTAGCAGAGCTTAAGCTTCTCTGGATGACATAGGCATGTCAGGCTGTGAGCGTGCCACACCTTACTCTTCTCCTGTGCAGACTAGAACTAGAACTCGAACTAACTAGAACTGCTGCCCCTCCCTTCTGGTAGGAAGCAGGACTGGCCCACCTCTGCCCAGAGGGGGGAGAATGGAATGACCAGTTCCATTTTGTCTAAGGATAGCTCTGCCATGTACGCTGCCACCTGCTGGTGAACCAGGCACATTACATGAACAAAACTTTTTAATGATAATAATAAAAATGCACAGTGTTAAAGGAAATAAATACAGAGGATGACATTTATGTTAGCCCATTAGAGACAGTAGCAGGATGTAGGAATGGTAACACCACTCCAGGGAGTTACAATAGAACATGTCCTATTCCAGACCTCATAATGCAGACCTCAAACCCATAGAAGTCTATGCGACTGCAAAAAAATGCAGATCGCACACTGACAGTATCTTTATTTAGCAGATCCGCCACTTCCACGCCGCAAAACAGATACAGTCGTGTACATGAGACGTAATACTATGTTTTTTCGATCTTGTCTACAACAGGGTTTATCTTGGCCTATCATGTGTGATCCACATGTGATACGACCGTGATCAGCCCGGGGAACCCGGTGCATGTGCAGGACACAGTAATTTATGGTACAGCCGGTCTCTATCTGATCGGGGTGTAAGCCGTGTACCGGGGTGGGCTCCCCAGGATACAGCGAAGTCACAGACGAGAAAAGCGACACCGACACCAGCTTTATATGTAAGAACAGAAACTTTACTTTAACAGTGGTAATAAGTTATAACACAACAATATAAAGACACCCAGAATATTTCATATTTCAGACTCCCTCCCTCAGTCAGTGTCCCTCTCCGCTGGACAGTCCTAGACCGGTGGTGCACACAACAGAGCCTACAAGTCGTGCTATGCTGCAAAAGGGGACAAACCTAGCCGGTGGCGGACAAGTCGTTACCGTGCCGCAGAACAATTCGGTACAGTCTAGCAAAAATAGAACCCTATCTATCTAACTACTTGCAGACCTAAACTTGGTTTCTGGTACTGGAGTCACTGATGCAACATAAAGCATAAACGGGTTCACTGACCTGAGTCCCTTCTGTATCAGAGGGTGGCTTTGACCGGGATGGCCACAAGCCCCTTTACACAAATGCGGCCTTGCCGAGGTAGATGATGTTTCACTACACAGCTCACAGCAGCCTTTCCTGGAAGCAATCCTTTCTCTAATAAGCAGGATCAAATAGTAAGTAGTAATCAGTCTCTCCTTTCCGCCACTACGATCACTTTCAGACTCCCTGCAGCCAGGATGTAACCGGATGGCCTCCTTCACACACAATCCTCTCACTTCCTGGTTATCCTCACAAAAACAGCCTGCACGAGTGTCATGGAACCATGAACCGGACGTACAACAAGAGATGGGTGGAAATAAGAAGGCTTTATTGAAAATCAAGCTGTAAGGCGAAAGTCCAAACGGATGGCTAAACCGAAGCAGGGTCTTGCGAAGCCAGAGGTCAGGAACCAGAAGGGTGGTCAGACGAAGCCTGGATCAGGAACCAGCAGGGTAGTCAGACGAAGCCTGGATCAGGAACCAGCAGGGTAGTCAGACGAAGCCTGGATCAGGAACCAGCAGGGTAGTCAGACGAAGCCAGGATCAGGAACCAAAAGCAGCAGCAGTCTTAGAAGCATGTGTACACAGGAGGACCAAGCAAGGAACTGAAGCCACAGACCTCCTATATATATGAGCTGGGCATCCAGCTCCTCCCAGTGGGAAGGAGAAGCCGCAGGGTGGGAGGCTACAAGAAACCCAGAAACCAAGATGGCCGCCAGCACATGTCAAATGAAGGGGAACAGCAAGAAGGTAAGACCATGACAACGAGTCATCATCTATTTTACATATTCAAGTCCCAGCATGTACTAGTTGTAACTGCGAAATAGTGGGATCTATTGGCAGAAATGCCAAATAACAATTATATACAAACTTTGAACAAAGAGAGTTTCATGAGGGTTCCCCTGTCCCTACTGGCTCTACCTCATATACCGGAATAGCGGGGTCTACCCTTCTCTTCACCGTGTATGGAACCGCCACCCACTATCCATCTAACTTCCCAGACGGACGTTTGGCTTTGACCATCACCCAGGGCATACCAATCTTTCTGCACTAGTCTTGGGTTAGGTAGTACCACCTGTCACGGATGATCCGCGAGAATATTGAACTGTCCTCCCAATATTATCAATATTACTCTGCCTTATTAAACAGTAATTATTTCCCTAGGCCCCAGAACCTACAATTTGATTATTCAGAGCGTCTCCTTCTGTCCTTCTGTTGCACCCAGAGAACAACATAGTCCTTTTGTTCAAGTCAGTCAATAGATGCCCAGCAGATAACGCAATTACAGCTGGCTTCCTCAGGTTGACAAAAGAACTTCCCTGTCTGAAGAGATATCACAGCTAGGTGTGAAGACTGCACCTGGGGGGGGGAGACATTTGGTGTCGCTGCCATAAGGGGTCTGTAAGCTGGCTTGCTGCAGACAGGCCGGCACCAAGGTTTCCCAGACTGCAACATGAATCTGAGATATGATTTTTACCTTTTTAAGAGAGCTCATGCATCTTACGGACGTAAAAATTACATCATCGTGTCACTCAGAAGTCACTGGACGTTTACATAGGACAAACATAACTCTGGGAGGTGCCCAGATAAAGTTATGGTGTTACCCCATCATAGAACCAGTTATAATAGTAATATTTGGTATCCCTGAACTCCATATTTTGTGGGGAATGTGAATATGTGCTTGTTACTTGTGTACAGCGGAGACATCCTGCGATATGGCACATGCCATATTTCAGAACTGACATTCACCTCAGGAATACAGCCTGCCCAGCAGGCGGACTCTCAATTCCCCGTCTTGTTTCTGGGACCCTTTATAACAAAGACCTAGCATCTGCTAAAGGAGTTCTCCACTTTTAACAACACCTAAAGAGGGCCTCAGCCAGAGAACCTGTGGGCTGTAGGCATATTACACTGGACAAAGGCTTCTTGGACTTTACCCCTGCAACGGACTATTTCACCAACGGACATCTTTTCTGCGGAAACTAAGTATTTTCTTTCTTTTCTCTCTTTTTGTTTATTGGACTATACTTTCCTTGATTATTGTGTTAATAATTACTGTGCATCGTGATAATTTGTATTGTATATAGATATATAATAAATGACCTCCAAGTCATTTCTCTAGCCATATGCCTGTTTTCAAACACTGCAAAAACTTACCCTAGCCTCTCCGAAGAGAAAGCTACTCGGTTGTGTTATCTAGATAGTGGGTTCCTCGCTCCCATAAATTGTGAGGTGGTGGCAGTTAAACTATGTACGGACTCAAGTTAGACTGTCGGTGTGCTGAAAGTGGCTGGGAGGCCTGTTTGCGGATTGACCACTAGGGGCGCTGTGACGGTTTTGTGACGTATTGTGGCCGCGGCGGTCGCAGTTCGTCACACCACCTGTCCCAGGCGCTCCTCCACAACCTTGCGAACCGCTCTCAGCTAGCGGGGTGCTCCTGCACCCATGCGGTGGTACTTCTCAGTGGGGGCTCCATCGGGTTAGGCATGAGGAGATCTTCAATCTCATGTCCGACTCTTCCAAACATGAGAAGAAACGACCCCAGTCGACAGGGCGTTTCTTTGGGCCCCTAGCCGGGCCCCTTAGTAATTCGTTTAACGGGCCCACCAGCTGAGCAAATTTGGGTATAAACCTCCTGTTGTAACCAGCCAGTCCCACGAACGCCCGCACCTCTCGTAGTGTATTTGGCTAGGCCACTTCTGAATGGCCTCCACCTTGCTGGGGGCCGGTTTTACCCCTTCCTGGGTGACCACATGTCCTAAGTACTCTATCTGCTGTCGGAACATCTGGCACTTTTAGGGCTTAATCTTGAGCCCATGGTCTCGTAGCCATCCCAGGACTTGTTGCAGCTTCTGGAGGTGATCTTCAAAGGAGGCCCCAAATACTACTATGTCACCCAGGTATATCAATACTGACTCGAAGTTGAGATCCACCAGACAGTGCTCCATCAAATTCTGGAATGTCCCCGGAGCATTGGAGAGGCCGAATAGCATCCGGTTGAACTCGTAAAGTCCCATAGGTAGAATCAAGGCCATCTTTGCTATGTCCTTCTTGGCCACCGGCACCTGCCAGTACCCACTAGCCAGGTCAAGAGTCGAGAAGATCTTCGCTTGGCTGACAATTACTCCTCAATCCGCAGAAGGGGGTAGACATCCCAGACGGTCTGAGCATTCAGCTTCCGATAATCCACGCAGAACTGGAGACTCCCAACTTTCTTCCGCACAAGGCTACCGTAGCAGCCCATGGACTTTGACTCTCCTGGATCACCCGGTTTTCCAATATGGTGGCCACCATATCTTCACCTCCTGGTACATGTTAGGTGGGATTTGCTGGTAACATTCCCTGATCGATGCAGCATCGCCGGTCGGGATTTCATGTTCGATGGCAGCAGCACAGCCAAAGTACTCATCATGTCTCGAGAAGGCCTCCTGAAATTCCCAAAGGGTGTCTTACAGCAGATTTAGTTTTCCCTGGGTCAGGGTTCTGCAGTCCACCCCCATCTGGGCCATGATCACTCGATCGTTCCACTCTGCTGTTAGGGTTTCCCTTGGATGGATCTCCACGGCATAGGTCCAGGCTGATCTCCTATCAGGCTGTAGTGTGAAGTCCCTTTGTCGAACGATACCATCTTTTGACACATTAACTGTGGCCAGCAAGGTGTTTCCAGGGACGGTTAACTTGCAGGTCTCAACATTGCGGCAGCGTACAGGCACACATCCATCCTTCACAATGGCGAGGGTCTGGGCTACCAGCTGACGAGCCTGTGTTTCTTCCAGATAAGCGGGATCGATCAGGACCTCCAGTCCATTCAGTCGTCGTCCAGCCCCACCGGCAGCATCAATATTCACTCTTGTCTAGGTGGGATCTTCACCAGGGTCCTCCGTGCCACCCTTACATCTCCAATAGGTCGACCGGACATGTTACTCTTTTGCAGGCTACAGCTCCTAACCATCTGTTGTAAAACCTTCTGGGTAGGCCGGTGTGTGGTGGCCTGTTGCCAATAATTTGGCCCTTCTTTGGCATAGAGTTGATGGTCTAGGTCTCTCAGTACATTCATGCCCAAGGTCACCTCCATTCCTTTCCTGGACGAATGGTCCACCAGAACAACCCCCTTCTTGCCTATGTCTTGCCCAAACAGTCGGACCCACATCCAGACTATCCCTCGGACATCCATCTCTCTGTTATCAGCCGTCAGCCTGATGATGTTCCCGTCTTCGGGCTCCATCATATGCCGGAAGTGCCTCTCGAAGAACTCCAGAGGCATAAGGGTGCACTCCGACCCTGTTTTGACTAGGCAGCAGACCTTCCGGCCTTCCAACTCGGCTTCTATAATGGGGCTTCTGGCATACAGATCATGTTCTTCACGCAGAGGGCTTAACTTCTGGTGCACTGCCGCAGAATGCCCAGCTAATGCAGTGGTCGGAAGTTTAACGTCGGCTTAGACGCTACCTGTTCTGGGCACTCTCTGGCCATATGGCCGTACTATTAGCAAGTCCAACAGAGAGGCCCTCTTCTGACCGTCCCCCTCACCTGGGTTGCTCTGAGTGAAGTGGCACAAGGTGCGGGGATAATTTCCGGATGCCGGAGCAGCTCGGCCTTCATCTGGGACACTTCCAGCCGAAGCTCTTTCAATTCCGCCCGCAGGGCCTGGACCATATCCTTTAAGGTCTCCGATTCTTCAGACCCCGGCCGGTCCTTTGTAGTATGTGTGCTATTCATTACTCTCGCCGCTGCAGGTATGGGCTCTTACTCTCTCCACTGTGGCTAAGTATATGCCGTAGAATGTTATGTCGGCCATTGGCACTTTGGCACACCCCCCTTGGGCTCTCTCTAGCAGGGAGAATATCTTCTCTAGGGTATCTCTCTCGGAGTCAGGCCTTACCATCACTGTCTGTCTGACATCACCCTCTAGGGCTCCCAACGCAACCTCTGCCCGCAGTTTGGGGGTCAAGTTACACATTTTAACCACACTTTGCACCCTTTCAGTCCAGTCCTGCAATGTCATGTTTCTACCGGCATACTTTGGTAGATGACGCAGTAGTGCCCATACCGGGATGTATCCTACTGGGGTGGCCATGTTGTTGGAGGCAAGCTGGTCTAGCATCTGTGCACCCTAGGCTGGGTCCTGATCCGGCACCACTGGCGCCGGGTGACGGTCTCCAGCCGTGTTCCCGTCCATAACGGTCGCTGTATTTTGCCGACTACGCCAAGATGTAAGCCGTGTACCGGGGTGGGTTCCCCAGGATACAGCGAAGTCACAGACGAGAAAAGCGACACTGACACCAGCTTTTTATGCAAGAATAGAAACTTTACTTTAACAGTAGTTTTAACACAACAATAACCAGAATATCTCATTTTCCAGACTCCCTTCCCCAGTCAGTGTCCCTCTCCGCTGGACAGGCCTAGACCGGTGGCGCACACAACAGAGCCTACAGGTTGTGCTGTGCTGCAAAAGGGGACAAACCTAGCCGGTGGAGGACACAGCAGAGCCTGCAAGTCGTTACCGCGCTGCAGAACAATTCGGTACAGTCTAGCAAAAATAGAACCCTATCTATCTAACTACTTGCAGACCTAAACTTGGTTTCTGGTACTGGAGTCACTGATGCAACATAAAGCATAAATGAGTTCACTGACCTGAGTCCCTTCTGTATCAGAGGGTGGCTTTGACTGGGATGGCCACAAGTCCCTTTACACAAATGCGCCCTTGCCGAGGTAGATGATGTTTCACTACACAGCTCACAGCAGCCTTCCTGGAAGCAATCATTTCTCCAACATGCAGGATCAAATAGAAAGCAGTGATCAGTTCCTCCTTTCCGCAACTACGATCACTTTCAGACTCCCTGCAGCCAGGATGTAACCGGATGGCCTTCTGCACACACAATCCTCTCAAGATGTCAGCACCTTCACTTCCTCACAAAAAACAGCCTGCATGAGTCATCATCTATTTTACATATTCAAGTCGCAGAGTACTGGTTGTAACTGCGAAACAGTGGCATCTAGTGGCAGAAATGCCAAATAACAATTATATACAAACTTTGAACAAAGAGAGCTGGCTTACAGTCTCACACCTACTGACACCGCACATGTGGCGCTGCCTCCTCTCTCTCTTATTTTACATGATTTCACTTTAACATTTACAGGAAATTAGTTGCCTTGGCCTGTGTATTGCTGTAGTGGAGGTTTATCGTTTTTGCGTTTTCATTTTTCTTTCCTATCTTCCTTGAGCCATAACTTTTTAATTTTTCTGTTCACATAGCTGTGTGAGGGCTTATTTCTTGCAGGACAAGTTGTACTTTCCAATGCTACCATTTATTATTAGTGTTGAGCGCGTATATTCTAATTATGAATATTTATTTTGAATATTGCAACTTTGAGAATTCGCGAATATTTAGAATATAGTGCTATGTTCGTCATTTTTTAACATCTGAAAACATGATTCCTCCCTGCTTCTTGCTTGTGGGCCAATGAGTCATTGGCCCACAAACAACTTAAGCAGGGAGGAATCATGACTTTAGATGGGAAAAATGACTAATATTATGAAAAACGAATATATAGCATTATGTTGAATATAATCGTTTTTTAGAATATTCGTCTTTTTTTTTTAAATCTATACAGTTGTTCCACTTTGGCAAACTCCTCCCCGACAAGAGTCCCCATCACCATGGGAATGCCTGGGGGTTAGAATATACAATCGGATCTGAGTTTTCACAATCTCAGTGAGATCATGAAAACTCTGATCCGATAGTATATTGTAACCCGCATGCGTTCCCATGGTGACGGGGACACTTGACTGGGGGTTAGACTATACCATCGGATCTGAGTTTTCACGATCTCAGTGAGATTGCGAAAACACAGATCCGATGGTATATTGTAACCCGCAGGTGTTCCCATGGTGATGGGGAAACTTGATCGTGAAAACTCAGATCCGATTGTATATTCTAACCCCCAGGCATTCCCATGGTGACGGTGACGATTGTCAGGGAGGAGTTTGCTGAAGTGGAACAACTGTACAAATTGAAAAAAAAAATTGACGAATATTCAAAAAAACTAATATATTCGCTATAGTGCTATATATTTGTTTTTTAGAATATTCGTAATATTCTAAAACAAGAATATATAGCAATATAGCAAATATTCTAAAAAAACAATGTAGCGCAATTTAGCTTATATAGTGCTTTAATCTTCTTTGTCTAATAGTTGGAATTTTTTTCTCATCTGAAGTTCAGATTGGAAAAAAATTACAACTATTAAAAAATAGATTATAGCACTATATTAGCTAAATTGCTCTACATAATTTTTTTCGAATATTCGCTATATTGCTATATATTCTTATTTTAGAATATTACGAATATTCTAAAAAACAAATATATAGCACTATATCGAATATATTTGTTTTTTAGAATATTCGTATTTTTTCCCATCTGAACTCATGATTCCTCCCTTCTTAAGTAACTTAGGCAGGGAGGAATCATGACTTCAGATGGAAAAAAATTACGAATATTCTAAAAAACGAATATATGACACTAAATTCTAGTGCCGGCTCTCCCAGGGGTGCAACTTCCAGGCCCAGAAGCAAAGAGCACTTCCATCAATACACATGAAAGCGCTCATTGCTGAAGTGCTGACACCCTCATATTGCAGCGGGGCACGGGAGCGGAGCGCATAGTTCCCTGCCCTGCCGTCAATCAGTAGTGAAATTGCGGTGCAGGCGCGCGCGATGCCATCATCGTGAGCGCCTGTGCCAGGACTCAGCAGCACAGTGACGGTACTCTGTGAGCAAGCGTAGGTGAGTATTTAGCTTTTAGGTTTTTTTATTTTATGTGCCAACTTTGGGGGACATGTGGGGGGGGGGAAATATGGTGGGATACTGTGTGGGGGCAATCATTATGGGAGAGATTACTATTTGGGGGAAAAATTACTATACGGGCAATGTGGGGGAAACTACTGTGTGGGGGACACAACTGTATGGGGGCAGTGTGGGGGACACTACTGTATTGGAGTAGTGTGGGGGACACTACTGTGTGGGGGCAGTGTGGGGGACACTACTGTGTGGGGGCAGTGTGAAGGAAACTACTGTGTGGGAGCAGTGTGGGGGACACTAATGTGTAGGGGCAGTGTGGGGAAAACTACTGTGTGGGGGACATTACTGTATGGGGCAGTGTGGGGGATACTACTGTATGGAGCAAGTGTGGGAGAAACTAGTGTATGGGGCAGTGTGGGGGACACTACTGTATGGGGGGCAGTGTGGGGGACACTACTGTGTGGGGGACACTATTGTATAGGGGCAGTGTGGGGGACACTATTGTATGGGGGCAGTGTGGGGAAAATTACTTTGTGGAGGACACTACTTAGTGTGGAAAATGTGGGGGACACTACTGTGTGGGGACAGTGTGGTGGAAATTACTGTGTGGGGGACACTACTTTGGGGGGAGTGTGAGGGAAACTACTGTATGGAGGCAGTGTGGGGGAAATTTCTATATGGGGAAGTGTGGGGGAAATTACTATATGGGGACCTTGCTATTGGGGATGCACTGTAGGGGCAATTCTATCATTTTTGGGGACACTATACAGGGATTATTGCCTGGAGCACAATATAGGGTGTTATTACCGGGGGTCTCTAGGGGACATTATAGCTGCTGTGGACACTATAATGACATTTGGGGTAATTTATCAGACTGGTGTAAAGTAGGACTGGCTTAGTTGCCCATAGCAGCCAATCAGATTCCACCTTTTATATTTGACAGCTCTTTTGGAAATCCAGTTCTACTTTACACCAGTTTGATGAATGACCCCAATTATGTCTATTAGGGTCACTTTTTTTCAGTAGTATAGTTCCTGGGGCATTGGGGGGAACAACATGCACAGTATTGGGGGTGACAGCAGGATAACACTGTGGGGACACCAGGATGGGGAGGTTGATGGAAAAAATGAGAAATCTAACGTGTCTGTGTTACAAACTCTGTAGAGACGAGAAGGAATGTGTCATGGCGTTCTAATGGAGGAGAAGAGGAAAGAGAAGGTCTACATGACAGGCGATGTACCTGGATGTATGTGGGGGTGGGGGGAAGTGCCAGAGAAAAGACCCGCCCTGGGTGCCAAACACCCTGGGCACACCACTGCGTACCAGCACCATCTAGTGATGACTGGTGTGAAGTGGTGGTTACCAGCCTGTTAATAGGTATTTACAGCTTTACATATTGCATTGGTGACATTACTTTACATTACAGGCGCAGTTTTTAGTAGAGATCAGGCAGAGGTCAGGATGGTCAGTGGAAATTTGCCAAATTTAGAGAGAATATCCTTAAACTTCAGAGACACTTTTGGCAAATCCACGCTGAAAATGAGTGGGCTTATAAAATTGGGCTTTCTAAGGTGGGTTTGGGGTGATTTTGTTGAGCGGGTTTGCATGTCCTGAACTTATCAACAAAAATGTTTGTAAAGAGTCAGCGAAGCTCAGGAAACAAGCCGGGTTGTATATGTCGAAATCAAGCCGAATCAGTCTTGGTGGACCTAATGGACTGTATGTTTAGGCCCAGAATGGAGGGAGGAAGACCCTAATAAATCCTGGGACATCCAGACATTAGCTCTGGCTCTTTAAGAAGCTGGACTTTGGCCAATGCATTTAGGGTGGCACCGGACAGAAGGAGAGAGCAGCGCCAGAAACACTCAACAACATCATAGCTGGCTTCTTGGAGGCCTCAGGACTAAAGTGGCCTTACTGAGTGCAGTTCAGTGACTACATCATACTCCTCAGTCACCGCACAGCTTTCTGCGGAATACGGGGTACACAGCCCTGTAACTATATTGGTATTAGTAAATGGGCACCACTGTGCAGAGATAGATTTTATGTCACATTAGATCATGTGCATTTAGTAAACCCCTCAGCCCAGAGATTCTGCCAATATCAGTCATTTGTGTAAATGAATCTTCCGACGCTCAGGTGCTGCACAAACCAACACCATGCAGCATCATTATTATACAGCCTACAAAATGGCCTCCAGATTACTCCTCCATAGCTGGTCAGATAGTGGTGGTCATGCCTCAGTATTGCATAACCAGGGGCGTAGCTTTAGGGGGTGCAGAGGTAGCAGTCGCAACCGGGCCCAGGAGCCTGAGGGGGCCCAAAGACCCTTGGGCCACATAAGAAGACACCGGTATTATAGAAAGTGCATGCTGGTCAAGTTACACCTATGGCTGGAGGGAAGGGGTTAGGTCAAGAATTTGACATGGGAGGAGTGTTGTTTAAATTTTTGCCTCAGGGAGCACAAAGGCTATGTGCTCCCCTGCTCCTGGCCACAAAGCACTGAGGGAAGGGTGGCCCAAGTGGAACTCTCGCACCAGGGCCCATGAGCCTTCAGCTATGCCACTGTGCATGACCATCACTAATGTCACAAACATGGAGGCAACTAATCACTGTTTGTGTTTCTTTCTTCTTTCAGGAACTAAGAATCAAAACTGCACCTACTACCCTCCATCATCATCATCATCAGGTGAGGAGCTCTTTCACTTCTGATTCCTCACACTAAGGGTTCATGCACACGTCTGTTGCCCGGCCGTGCCTGTATTGTGGCCTGCAACAGCGAGTCCGCAATATACAGGCACCGGTCATGTTCACCCATTCTATTTTCTTGTGGTTCAGACAGATCACGGACCCATCCAACTTCAATGGGTCTGCTCCCATCTGCGGCAACCACAAAACACGGAACATTCGTGTACATGAGCCCTAAGGTTGTGTTCACATGTAGTGTGGTCTTGCATGGCTGCTCTCTATCGGTTACTGGTGCCTCTATTACTGGTGGTCATTCCTGTCCTTCTCATGCATAAGATTGTAGAGTGACTATATGGAGGAGAAGACTTCATCTTGTTTGGACTATTTAGTGGATTGTATTAAGGTTGTGGCTTTGTCCATTCTTTGAAACCAGATCTCCTTAGACCTGTAACTGGAAGGCCACGTGTCGTGTCACTAGCTAGTTTGAGTTCATATGTGAATAAATCTTAGAAAAATAATTATGCAGGTGTTAGAGGAGGACTTGTTTGGGGGAATCCTTTTTGCTGAAACACACAATTGTCTTTTCTATAAGTCCACGTGACTGTCTCATTTCCTGGACTGACGGCTGCTCAGCCCACCTGAACTCACCTCATCATAGTGACCTGTGCAGGATGACCACCGGTGTATGATCTTGTTCTCGATGGTGTTGTAGAGAGTAGACCTGCGGTCAGGTATCTCCCATCATTGGGGGTGTCCCACACCAAGCAGAAGTTCTTATCTGCTGATCTGTGGTGCAGCTTTTAGGACTTATTGTCCTGTCCTTGTCCTCCTCCAGGATTGGAACCAAGCAAAGTCATTAGTTATTTCATTAGCACATTTATACCTTGTTTAGTAAACCTTTATCTTATCTCTTATACATAACTGTAGGCAGGCGACGTGACGGTAGGCAGGAAGGCAGCAACGGTGGCAAGATGGGGCACCATCAGCAAGGCCAGATTTATTCATCAGGCTCAGATGCAGGAGTGTGACAGTCCTCCCGAATCTAGGCTTGGTTCATTTTGAAAGGTTTCCCTGTCTTTCCATATTCTACACAATTCTTCTTCTGTCCCTTACACTAGAACAGAAGCTTGATTGTGACTGTAGACTGTCCACGTCCTCTCAGGGTCATGGTCCCTCTTCTTCCTCCCTCGCACCGATGTGCAGTAAGATGGTGGTGTATGACTTTTTACTGGATTTGTCCAAAGTGAAAAGCTTTGGGTTTGTCTGGCAGGCAAAACACCGGGTGTTTTTAAACATCATCTGCCCCCGATCAGGGACAATTCTTGGAAGCGTTGGAATATGATACAGCATGAGATGTGCCGGCGCAGTGTGATAATAAACACTTTTGGGCTCATTTATCAAACTGGTGAACAATAGAACTGGCTTAGTCGCCCATAGCAACCAATCAGATTCCACCTTTCATTTTTAAGAGCTCCTTTGGAAAATGAATGCTGGAATCTGATTGGTTGCTATGGGCGACTAAGCCAGTTCTACTGTTCACCAGTTGATAAATGACCCCAGTTAACACCGTCAAACACGCGTCTCCCCACAGCTATGTATGTCCGTGTCACTCTGACATCATTTACTATTGCTGTCATTGTGTTCAAGAGCTTAGCTGAGGAGGAGGGAAGGCAAAAATTCATTTTAAAAATAATGAAAAAAAGTTTTCCTAAAAATTGTGAGTCCCAGGAGCTTTATTACACTAACAGATTTTAGGAAGGAATGAACTACGTACACCCCTGCGGACATGACTGGTACTGAGAAAAAAAATGTGGGGGGTTCAGCCCGCACAACCTTGGTTTGCAGGTGCACATTGCTATGGCGAAATACAGATATAAACGCAAAAACACAAATGCAATCGCACTCTGCAACCAGCACTCTGCCCTGCCTTTATGCTGGATGTTGAATAAGGCATTGGTGTACATTTTGGTCAAAGCGTAATAAGCCACTCACCACGTCAAGGTCGCCTTCATGAGTGGTCCCTAACACTAGTTCCTACCTGTTATGGGCCATGACAGCCACACAAAGTCCAGGGAGTGCAGGTACAGTATGCACGCCAAGCACACTCTGCTTTTAACCCCGTCCGGTACTGCTTGTATAGCACCTACCAGTAGCCATTTGGCTCCAGGAGAAGTATATAGTGGGCTCAGCATGCATGTTGGTACTTGCATCCCTGGATCCGATGAAAGCTGTAATGGCACCGGACGGGGTTAAAAGTAGAGTGTGCTTGGCGTGCATGCTGTACCTGCGCCCCCTGGACTTTGTGTGGCTGTCGTTGCCCATAACAGGTCGGAACTAGTGTTAGGGACCACTCATGAAGGCGACCTTGACGTGGTGAGTGGCTTTTTACACTTTGGCCTAAATGTACACCAATGCCTTATTCAACATCCAGCATAAAGGCAGGGCAGAGTGCTGGTTTGCAGAGTGCGATTGCATTTGTGTTTTTGCGTTTGTTTTTATGAATGCTACTGAGTTGAGTTTTTTTTAACCCAAAATGGGGTCATTTGTGACCAAATATAGGCCGCGGGGGCAGATTTTTTTGCAAAGTTGATCCGTGGCAAAATCTTCGATTACATCTCCTTCCAAGCCACATACGCCAGTTCTAATCAAGGGAGCGTGGTATGGGCGGGGAAGAGGGCGGGTCGGTAATACCGTTTCATTTATCATTTTCTATGGCAGTTTGTGGTGTACAGAATTACGCCACTATTCTTACTGAGGGCAATATTCCGTCCCTGCCGTTCATTCTCACAGTCCACAGTCAACTAGGCCTGCAATCTATGAAGCCGTGGAGCGGCACAGACAGTCTCGATGTGATGACATGAGCGCGACTGTCTGTACTGGGTCTTGGACAGCGTGATGATGTCATCACTTCTGCCTACGCTGGAATCAGGCTGCAGATGGAAGAACTTTCGTGGCTGATTCGCAGGTGAGGTATTATTAGAGGCACTATTGGGGTATTAGAGGGTTAACCTGGAAAAGATAACGATGACTTATTCCCAGGATAGGTCATCATTATCACATCAGCGGGGGTCCAAGTCCCAGCATCTCCGCCAATCAGCTGTTTTCAAGAGCCTCTGCCGTCTCCTGGCAGCTTTCCAAGGACAGCGCCATACATTGCATAGTGGCAGTGCTTGGTATTGCTGCTCAGTCCCATTGACTTGAATAGGGCTGAGCTGAAACTAGGCCATGTGACCGATTTACAGTGATGTCACTGGCCTATAAAGAGGCTGCGGTGCCCAAGGCCTCTTCTAACAGCTGCCCAGCGGGGGGTCCTGGATGTCGCACCCCTGCAGATCTGATACTGATGACCTATCCTGAGGATGTCATAAATATATTTTCCTGGATAACCCCTTTAAGATTTATTAGGGGCACTACTGGGGCAATAAGAATTATTAGGGGCAGTACTGGGGCAAAAGAAACTACTGGGGGCATACACAACTGAGAGAATAACAACTACTGGGGGCGCTATGCAGGTATTATTATTACTTGGGGCACTCTAGGAGAGTATTAGTACTGGTGGGACTTTGGGGAGCACTATTACTATAAGGGGGGCTTTCTGTATGACAGTATAATTTCTGCAGTATAGTGTTTGGGGGCATTGGGGAGCACTGCGGGCACAGTATTGGGGTAACAGCAGGATAACAATGTTGGGGCGCCAGGAGGGGAAGGATGATGGGAAAGTGAGGAGCATAAGATGTCTGTGTGGTAAATTCTACAGAGACAAGATGAGGCTGAAAAATACCATCATGGCGGTCTGCTCCCAATGGAGAGGATGAGGAAAGAGAATGTCATCAGAGGAAATGTCACTGGATGTAAGAGGCATGTAGTGCTGCATTCTCCTGTATGTTTGATAGTGCTGGATGTAATGTCCATCTAAATATGTAGTTGGCATTAGGGGTATATTGTGCAGTTTATGGTTTTATTACTCATGGAGCTACAGTACGGCTTGAGGAACAGCCCAGAGCCTTCGAGACACTTTATCCGCCACTGACTATAGGGACATTATTACTATGAGGGGAAATACACGGGGGGTTATTATTACTGGAGTCACTCTGACAGAGCATAGTACTACTGGGGGCACTGTAACTGTCTAGGGTATTCTCGCTGGTACAATTTGAAGGTACTTTTTATAAAGCACTGCTTGGACAGTATTAGAGTCAGGGCTCTGTCAGCTTGGCACACTTAATTTTGGGGAACTCTATGTTGTGGTATTGTTACTGTCAGGGGCACTATTATTTCTGAGGGCACTGTGTGGCATTAATTATTGAAGGGAGCATCTGTGTGGTCATAGTATCTTCAGGAGGATTATATGTATGGCTCTTCCCGCATATGGATGTAACTGTGCGTCCAGATTGCATGTTAGTTTCTGTAATCGGGTGTACAGTTATGTCCGAAGTAACACCCCGCACTATGACAGAAGAAAGTGTCACAGCAACCGACTGTCCGTGAAAAGCCGGCAAGTGACCTATCAGACCGGCCCCTTGCCAGCGATCACTCCGACTGGTTAGTCCGTAAAGACTGAACAATCAGAGCGTACTTTGCTGAAAAGTGCCGGTTTAAGGTTCTGATCTCCGTGTCTGTGAAGACCAGAGCCTGTATCCGGGTACCTTCCAGGTACCATCTGGGCCCCACTGCAGCCCCCATTGTGTCACTTGTAGCCCTCTTTGTGCCTCCGTGCCATACTCAATGGTGATGGCCGTGGGTTAGGAATTGAGCCGTCAGCATCGGGTGTCAGCTATAACATACAGCGGACACTCTGCTGCAATGGCCGAGATCGGTGCTGGTACCAATCCCAGATGTTTAACCCATTAGATGCCGCGGCCAGTAGCTCTGCTGCATCCATAGGGTTAACAGAGGGAGGGATCTCTCTCTTCCATTGGGCCGCCACGCTGCAATGGCAGCGGCCCTATGGCAGCCGGACTCCTTACAAAGCCACACTGGCTTGCCGCGTACCTAAACATAGAAACATAGAAACATAGAATGTGTCGGCAGATAAGAACCATTTGGCCCATCTAGTCTGCCCAATATACTGAGTACTATGGATAGCCCCGGCCCTATCTTATATGAAGGATGGCCTTATGCCTATCCCATGCATGCTTAATCTCCTTCACTGTATTTGCAGCTGCCACTTCTGCAGGAAGGCCATTCCATGCATCCACTGCTCTCTCAGTAAAGTAATACTTCCTTATATTACTTTTAAACCTTTGCCCCTCTAATTTAAAACTGTGTCCTCTTGTGGTAGTTTTTCTTCTTTTAAATCTTCTCTCCTCCTTTACCGAGTTGATTCCCTTTATGTATTTAGCAGTCTCTCTCATCTCCCCTCTGTCTCGTCTTTCTTCCAAGCTCTACATGTTAAGGTCCTTTAATCTTTCCTGGTAAGTTTTATCCTGCAATCCATGGACCAGTTTAGTAGCTCTTCTCTGAACTCTCTCTAGAGTATCTATATCCTTCTGGAGATATGGTCTCCAGTACTGCGCACAATACTCCAAGTGAGGTCTCACCAGTGCTCTGTACAGCGGCATAAGCACTCACTCTTTCTACTGGTATAGCCTCTCCCTATACATCCAAGCATTCTGCTGGCATTTCGTGCTGCTTTATTACATTGTCTTCCCACCTTTAAGTCTTCTGAAATAATTACTCCTAAATCCCTTTCCTCAGATACTGAGGTCAGGACTGTGTCAAATATTCTATATTCTGCCCTTGGGTTTTTACGTCCCAGGTGCATTATCTTGCACTTATCCACATTACATTTTAGTTGCCAGATTTTTGACCATTCCTCTAGTTTTCCTAAATCCTTTTCCATTTGGCGTTTCCCTCCAGGAACATCAACCCTGTTAGATATCTTAGTGTCATCAGCAAAAAGACAAACCTTACCATCGAGGCCTTCTGCAATATCACTTATGAAGATATTAAACAAAATTGGTCCCAGTACAGATCCCTGTGGAATCCCACTGGTAACTTGACCTTGTTTTGAATGTTCTCCATTGACTACAACCCTCTGTTGTCTGTCACTCAGCCACTGCCGAATCCACTCAACAATATGGGAGTCCATGCTCAATGACTGCAGTTTATTGATAAGCCTTCTATATGGGACAGTATCAAAAGCCTTACTAAAGTCCAGATAAGCGATGTCTACTGCACCTCCGCCATCTATTATTTTAGTCACCCAGTCAAAAAAATCTATAAGATTTGTTTGACATGATCTCCCTGAAGTAAACCCATGCTGCTTTTCATCTTGCAATGAAAGCCTGATAGACCCTGCCAGAGGCTTAGTGTCAGTGTAAAACTGACAGTACAGTGCATTGCAATACATGGCTATTGGAGTGCACTGTACAGCAGTCAGCACCATTGGATTCTGAAGAACCCAGTGGTACTTGGTAAAAGAAAGTGTAAAAACATTTTTTGAGAAAATATGAAAAAAAGGAATTTATTTTTTTTAGATTAAATAAAAAAATGCTTTTCCCATATGCACTCATTCATAATTGGTATTGCTTCCAAACCGACCTCGTCTGTAAAAGGATCACATTACTTATCCGCATAGTGAACACCATAACATTTTTTTAAAACAATGATGGAATTGCTGTTTTTGTTACATGACCTTAAAAAAATGGTATAAACAGCGAACAAAAAGTCAGATGTACTCCAAAATTGTACCAATAGAAATCACGTTCCATTCCACAAAAAACAATCACTCACACAGGTTCATTGGTGAAAAAATAAAAATGTTATGGATGTATAGTATAGTAGCAAAATGTAAAAAATTTTTATAAAAAAGTGATTTTATGCTGAAAAATTTGTAAAACATTAAAAAAATATACAACTTTGGTATCACCATAACCCACAGAACAAAGTTATCATATTATACATAATCCATTTATTTTCATTTTTTTGCCAATCACACCTCCCAAAATATGGTATAAAAAGCGATCAAAAAGTCATATGTACACCAAAAAAACTATAAAAACGTCAACCCGTACTGCAAAAACCAAGCCCTCACATGGTTACATTGGTGAAAAAATAAAAAGTTTATGGATGTTATTATACGGTGATACAAAATATAACTTAGTTTTAATAAAAAAGTGATTTTATGCTCCAAAAGTAGTAAAACATAAAAAAAGATATACTGTAAATCTGGTATCACCATAACTATATCGACCCACAGAATAAAATTATTAATTATATACCACATGAGGAACCCCATAAAAAATTAAAAAACACAAACAGAATTGTAATTTTTGCCCCTTCCCCTCCTAAAAAATTGTATAAAAACTGATCAAAAAGTCATTTGTACCCGACAATGGTACAAAAAAAACTGCAGCTTGTCCTGCAACAAACAAGCTCCGACACAGCTCAGTCAACAAAAAAATAAAAATGTTATGGTATCTGAAAACAGTTTCGGCAAATTCCTTGTGAGAAAATCCAGATGCCACTCCTTCCCTTCTGAAGCTGCCTTGTCCCCAAACAGGAGTCGACAACCACATATGGGGTGTTGCTGTATTCAGGAAAACAAATTGTGGTGCTTTTTCTCCTGCTACCCCTTGTGAAAATGAAAAATGTTGAGCTAAAGCAACATTGTGTTGGAATAAATGTAATTTCTAATGTAATTTTCAGAGCCATTTGTATCTAAATTCTATGAAAAGCTTGTTGGGTCAATGCACTCACTGCATGCCTCGATCAATTCCTTGAGGGTTGTAGTTTCCAAAATGGAGTCACTTTTCGGGAGTTTACTTTCTAGGGGTACCTCAGGGTCTCTTTAAACATGACATGGCACCTGAAGTCCATTCCAGCAAAAGCTGCCTCCCAAAAACCATATGGCGCTCCTTTCCTTCTGAGCTCCGCAGTGTGCCTATACATCAGGTTATAACCACATATGGAGCGTTTCTGTAAACTGCAGAATCAGGGTAATAAATATTAAGGTTTTAGTTTGCGTGCGGATCATCCGTTCTTTTTTACAGGGTAGCTGACTGTTATTGACAGATGGCTATCCTGTTCGGATTGTTTTGTACACTATAACTACACTGCTTATTTATATTGCTGTGAAATTTTTAAAATATAAATAAATATGTAATAAATAAAAAAAAGGTTTGTTTTGCTGTTACTCCTCGCTGTGTTACAGGAAAAATCTATTAAAATAGAAAATCTGGGACAAAAAAATGAAATATTTAAATTGCACCTCTATTTTGTTTTAATTCATGTGAAACCTAAAGAGTTAATAAAGATTGTAAATTCAGTTTTGAATAATTTGAGGGGCGTCGTTTCTGAAATGGGGTCACTTATGGTTTCTATTATGTTAGCCCCGCAAAGTGACTTCATGACTGAATTGGTCCTTATAAAGATGGTGTAGAACAGGGATCAGCAACCTCCGGCACTCCAGCTGTTCAGAAACTACAACTCCCAGAATGCTTTACTCACTTCTGTGGGAGTTAGTTGAGCATGTTTGTATGCTGGGAGTTGTAGTTTCACATCAGCTGGAGTGCCGAAGGTTGTTGATCCCTGGTTTAGGACATTTTCTTGCAAATTTTAAAACTTGCTTCCAAAATTCTAAGCCTTCAAACATCCTTAGAATTAAATGGTTTCTGTCACCAGATTTAACCCTATTAAGCTAGCTGACATTGGCAATGTGCTCATGTCAGCTAAACCTAACTAGCCTATTCCTACTTTTATCAGTGCCCCCGTTACGCCAGAAATTTAACTTTTCTAAAATGCTAATTAGCCTCTAGGAGCGGGGGAGGGGGGTGTTGTTCCTGTTCCTAGAGGCTCCGTTCTCCCTTTGTCGCCTCCCTCCAAGTCCTGATTGACAGGTCCAGGCAGCGCTCGCATCTGTCTGCCAGCCCAGTGCTCAGGTGAAATCTTGCAGCGTTCAGTATTCAGCGCATGCGCAGTGAGGGAAAGATGCTCGCCGGCTGCCAGCTTCCTCACCACGCCTGCACCGAATTATGAATGACGCGAGATTTCACCAGAACACAGGTCTGGCAGACAGATAGTTAGATTTCTGGCATAACGGGGGCACTGATAAAAGTAAGAATAGGCTAGTTAGGTTTAGCTGACATGAGCACATCGCCAATGTCAGCTAGCTTAATAGGGTTAAATCTGGTGACAGAAACCATTAAAAATAATATTTACAAAATGATGCCAACATAAAGTAGACAAATGGTGAATGTTACTTAATAACTATTTTATGGGGTATCACTATCTGTCTCAAAATCAGAGAAATTCTAATTTAGAAAATTCAAAAATGTTTCAAATTTTCAGTAAATTCTGGATTTTTTTATCCATAAAGGTAAAACATATAGACTCAAATTCACCACTAACATGAAGTACGATGTGTAACGAGAAAACAATCTCAGAATCCCTTGGATAAGTTAAAGCGTTCCAGAGTTATTACTAGATAAAGTGACACATGTCAGGTTTGAAAAATGGGGCTTCAGCATTTGGTCCAAACTGGAAGGGGTTAAATCTACTATGGATCTATTAGTATTTGAGGGCACTGGGGAGCACAGTGGGCCAAGTATTGAGGGTGGCAGCAGGATGATACTGTTGGGGCACGAGGATGGGGAGTTTGTGTCGAGAAAGAGCAGAGAATAATGGAAAATTAAGAAATCATCATGGCGATCTGGGCCAAATGGAGAAGATGGGGAAAGACAATGTCTACAACCATGAAGATTTCACTGGATTTATAGGTAAGTAGTGCTGTATATTTCATTATGTTTGGTAGCACTGAAGACCTGACTGAATGCTGAAGATAAGGATGGAATCATATGTTAATTAGAGAGAACTGAGTTATGAGGAGAACAGGACATAGCAGCCGGTGTCGTCCCTCCACAGAGACGCTACTTCTGGGGAGCTATTTTGTGCCACAGATTGCCTCTTTTTTGTATTATTGTATTGCACTCATTTTAAGCTAAAATCTTTTTTTCAATTGGTCATAGCTCAATTCTTATCTTACTGACCAACTCTAAGTGAAATTACAATTAAGCCAGCTAGACAGTTGACCCTTTGTGGCAGAATGGCTCAATACTTTTAAGAAGACCAATTAAAAAAAATATATATATCCCAAAATGACTAAAATGAAAACATAAAAAAATTGCCCTCAAAGGAGTACATAGCCTTTAATATTCACATATTTTAATTGAACTCTTTGCTTTCCAGCTACAACAATCAGGAAGTTCAGAGAAGCAGTGATATCGCCCCTACTGGTCACTATGAGTATTGCACTTTTCACTACAAGGTTCTGATTGTCTGAAGCCTCGGTTGGAATTTGTTGGTCCTCAGGAAGAAGATGTGATGTCACTGTGATAGTAGACATCAGCCAAGGATGATGGACTTCAATGTGAAGAACGATCAATAATGGAAACTGAATGAGGAGCTTCTATAATAAGGGGGATGTGTCCAGGTTCATGGACTGTCCTGTAGAAGAAAGTCAGGAAGCATCACTTTATAATTCCCTATATACCAGCAGATCCTGCACTGCAACGGGGCTCAATATATCAACAAAAAACACACATATTATACACTGATAGACGGGATAGACCTGACGTATAGGAATCACTCTAGACCTCGATGGCATCTTTACAATATGTAGTGTATATCGACTTTTTATTTACCAGGATTTGTATATCTACAGATGTAGCACCCGTTATCTGTACACCCTATGATCTATTCTACTGACATCTCGACAGTGAGTGTAATAAAGCAGCGCTCTACACAAATAACGTACTGCACCATGGTGCATCAGTAGAGTAGTGCGCCCACTGTACAGATAAGGATTGCTACATCTGGATTATATATCTATTAAAATATATGTATATTCATTTGTATATGTATGTTTAATTGGAAAAAGTTGTCAGGAATTTTAAAGTGTCCTGAAAATAATCTGAATTCAGAGTATCGAGCTGCCAACACAACTGACACCAAGGTACACATGCCCTCTCCAAATCTTTAAGGGCCAACCCAGGCAACCCGTTCAGTCACTAGCCTATGCCATCCTTCCCTGAGTTATTTATGGGAAGTTGCCTGAGCAATAAGGTTCCTAGCTTTTCTCTTAAAACATCATATTTTATTGAATCAGTACAAAAAACTGGACCTATAGTTGAAAGTCACCAATAGGACAACCCATATGCGCAAATGTATGCAGGTCAGGCGGCAGACGCCATTTTACATGTAGTATCTTCCAAACACTTGGGTAACATGTGAAATGCTGTATCAGATATCACCAAGGTCCCTTTGTATGCGCCTGTCTGATCGTCTACCAAAAGTATTATAATATATTTTATTATCATTTTGTTTTTATTGTTTGACCTCTTACTCAATCTGTACCAGCCCCCTGATGAACCTATGGTGGGGGAAACGTGTCGGGGTGATTTATCTCTTTAGCGTTAAGGTGGTAGGGATATCCAGGGGCCGGCCCATCAGGTTTCGGCACGTGGATGTGGAAATCCCACCGCAAGGGGTTGTCTCCGGGCTGAGGGTATACTAGGGTCTGTATAGGGAAAATACCCCCAGACCTATACCTCACTCATTTATGCCTTCACTTTCTGCACACGATTCCTCCCTATACCTCCCACTTTTTGGCTGTTCCTTTTTGTTTTTGTTTTGAATTGTTGGTAGCGATACTCTGATCTGGTATCTAGTGGAATCAGATATATATCGAACCTGTTTTTGATTGACTGGGCATATGGGTTTTCCTATTGGTGACCTTCAACTATAGGTCCCATCCATTTTAGTACTGATTCAATAAAATATGATGTTTTTAGGGTCCTTGTTCTTTTTCTAGTAATTACTTTATTCTGGTTAGGACACCACTATTATCTATGGTATCTTCACTCTGTATACTTCCTAGCTTTTCTATGCCTGACCTCTGTCCGTTGACCATGCTAAACCTATCCTGCCCGCCCTCTCCTCTGCCTGTTCATTATACTGCCTGCCCCAACATTTAGCCTGATTACTGGATTAAACAACCTCTGCCTGCTCTGACCTTGGCTTGTTCACCTACTATGATTCTGCCAGTTCCCTTTGGTACCACACACCAGTGTCTCTGAACAAAGATAACTCCAAGAGACACCAACCTAGTGTTCCCGTCTTAATAACAACCCTGTTATAAAATTAACGGACCATGATCATTCAGTGTCTGTCACTCCACCTAGTATTGCCCATGTCATGGTGCTGGTGGAGTTCATGGGCAGCACATGCACCAGTAGCATGGCTGTTCCTGGATGGTTCCCATGCTGAGCAGCCAATCTCTGGCTCATTGGCCAGTCGGAGAGATGGGATGCTGAGCCATTGAGGTCTCTGTCTCAGCAACCAATCATAGGTCTAGTATGGGGTATGTAAACCAGGCACTGACTCTAGGTCAGTGCCTGTGATTGCCTATAGTGTTCTAGCTGCCATTTGTCCTTCTGTGCTTTAAGCCCAAAACCTATTCCTTCTCATTAACCCTCCATATTTTGACTTTTGGCTTCTGATTAACCTCTTGTTTGCTGATTGGATTCATCTTGTTCCCTGGCAGCAAAAACCATCCTTCTTTGCAGTCGGCTCTGGTGAACACCAAGGGGTAGCTTTAGATTTTGTTGATTCTGGTTCCAGAAACTGATCTTAGGTTGGTAACAAGATCATGCTGATACAGAAGGTACAGAAGGTGACAATCATGAGATCTGGATTATATATATGGATTGAGAGTCTTGGTAACTCTGCACATGGTGCTGTCTCTGAACACAATACTGCAGACAGTCTCTGTACTTCTTTAAATTAGTAGTTTGGCACACCAGACTCCCTTCTCGGCAGCGATGGCAATTTGTGCCACACACTACACTTCACTTCGCTCCTACATCGGCGCTACATTCATTGGGGGAGATTTATCAAAATGGTGTCACGGAAAACTGTCATCATCTCAAGTCACAGGAAGTCATCACAAGTTCTTCACCGCCTCTTCCCTCTCCACTGATGAGCACCGCCCCCTCTGCACTAATCTCATGATGGTGATGTCATTACAGGTCCTTCACCACCTGTTACCTCTCCACTGCTGATCTCCACCCCCCCCTGCACTAATCACTTGATGGTGATGTCATCACAGGTTTTTTTTACCGCCTCTTCCCTCTCCACTGCTGAGCTCCGCCCCCTCTGCACTAATCCCATGATGGTGATGTCATCACAGGTCCTTCACCACCTCTTCCCTCTCCATTGCTGAGCTCCGCCCCCTCTCCACTAATCCCATGATGATAATGTCCACCGTCCTCTTATCAGCCGTTAGTGAAGAACTCTTACTAAGGGGAGGTGAACACAGAGGGACATGCCTGCCCACCCAGGATGGAGGGAGAGACGAGTGTGAAAAACTGGGACTGTCCTTCTGGATCCAGGACAGTTGGGACCTGTGCATGTGATGGTGGATTGCTAAAAAAATTATATGATGTATTTTTTTAACACCAAACCTGCCGCCACTTCCCAAAAAGGCATAATCTTTGGTGTAGGTCTTAGAAATAACAAGCCGATACCTCCAGGTGTATAATCAGCAGCGGGCGTCTGCCCCTAATAAGGGATCACTTTATAAGAGAGACAGAGCAGTGTTCTATGTCACTGTCACTCTGATGTCACTGATCCTGACTTGGCGTTAAATAGAACTTTTCAAGGAAAATTTGGGCTCTTTTGATTTCAGTAAAATGTTTGTGGATTTAATCAAATCTGACGTCCAATATGATAGAATGAGATCGGAAAAGAAGTTCAAGAAATTCGCTCATCTCTCGTGGTATCACTGCTTTTATTTTTTCAGCTTTTTTTAAACCTTTCTTTAAACTGCCAGACAATTCCTTAAATCAGGGGTTTTCCCTGTAAGGCTGAGTTCACACGACCGTATGGCTTTTTCAGTGTTTTGAGGTCCGTTTTTTGTTTCCGTTGTGTTTCCGTTTCTGTTCTGCTTTTCCGTTCCGTTTTTCCGTATGGCATATATAGTATACAGTAATTACATAGAAAAAATTGGGCTGGGCATAACATTTTAAATTGATGGTTCTGCAAAAACGGAACGGATACGGATGCATTTCCGTGTGTTCCGTTTTTTTTGTGGACCCATTGACTTAAATGGAGCCACAGAATGTGATTTGCGGGCAATAATAGGACATGTTCTACAGGTATCTTTCAACGGAACGGAAAAATGGAAATACGGAAATAAAATACATACAGAGTACATTCTGTTTTTTTTGCGGAGCCATTGAAATGAATGGTTCTGTATACGGGCCGCAAAAAACGACCCATAAACAGAAAAACGGACGTGTGAAAGAGGCCTAAGGCTGAGTTCACATGTCAGTGATTTGGTCAGTTATTTCCATCAGTTATTGTGAGGCAAAACCAGCAGTGAAGCCTCCACAGAGATCAGGTGTAATGGAGAGAATTCCTCCAGGTTCAAGTCAAGAACACAAACCACAAAAGCTGATGGAAATAACTGAACCAGTAACTGAAGTGTGAACGGCTCCTGCACACAGACGCATTGTTTTCCATTTTTTTACAGGTCCGTAGGAACCATTCACTACAAAGGGGCTTGAAAAAAAATATGAAATGACTCTGTGTGCATTCCATGTCTGTATATCCGCATGTCCATTCCGCAAAAACAATAGAACATTTCCTATTTTTGTCCATTTTGCAGATAAGGACAGGCATTGTTACAATGGATCCTCAAAAAAAACGGATGCAACACGGACGTCACACGGAAGTCATCAGTATGTTTTGCAGATCCGTATTTTGCGGAATATAAAATACATACAGTTGTGTGCATGAGCCCTTAACTGAGGATCCTTTGTGTCAGTGCCCCCCCCCCCATCTTTTAATGTTCTCTTTGGGGACAAATTATATGACAATATACAAAATATATTAAAAAATGGTAAAATAGTAGAAATATAAAGAAAAAACTTAAAAACAATAAAATTGACCTCTTGGGGACATGTTATGTGGCAAAAATATATTAAAAATAAGTTAAAAATATAAAAATGTATAATAAAATTACAAAAATAGAATAAAATACAAATAGAATAAAAAAGATAAGAAGGAAAAAAGGATAAAAAAGTGTCTTTTAATGACCTCTTGGGAGATCTATTATGTGGCAAAAACCTAAAAACAAATTAATCAAATATGAATAAAAATCATGAAATACAAATAAAAAAAACAACCCATGCCAACAAAATCTGATGTCTTTGTCGTCCAGTTCATATTATATATCCAAACGACCGTCACAAAATAGGGACTCATTTTGTTAATTTTTATTGGTGTCAGTTAGGTATAGTTTGAAAAAAAAATAACTATTTTTTAAATGTTTTATTTCCACAGTTTATTATCTCTCTTCCTGGTCGCTGCTGCTGTGTCCATGGTGGGCAGGGAGAGAAACGGGAGACGGCGCACACACTGCGCACCTCCCCTTCATACAGCTGATCAGCGGGGGTTCCACCGATCTGATATTGGGGATAGAGCATCAATACTAAAAGCCTGGAAACCCCTTTAAATCATTCTCTTACATATTCATTTAACCATTTAAACCATCCTGACATGAAGGGAAGCGAGCTTAGACCTATTTGACCGGCGACTCAAGTTTCTTCAATTATGAGTTTTCTTTTTCTTGCAATAAATCATATATAAGATATAATTATATAAATGATGCCGGATGTTACGGTGATCCTGAGGTAACAGTACTGGGCTGAGGTATCTGCATACTGTATCGGTAAGTGCCGTGCATTACTATAATAGAAAACGTGACAGAAGAATATTCATGGTTAATATGAATGTTATTACAGGATCAAAGCAATATTAAAGGGAACCTGTCACCGGGATGTTGTGTATAGAGCTGAGGACATGGGTTGTTAGATGGCCACTAGCACATCCGCAATACCCAGTCCCCATAGCTCTGTGTGCTCTTATTGTGTAAAAATTTTTTTTTTATAAATATGCAAATTAACCTGAGATGAGTCCTGTCCCTGACTCATCTCACATACAGGACTCATCTCAGGGACAGGACTCATCTCAGGTTAATTTGCATATTTATCAAATCGTTTTTTTTTACACAATAAGAGCACACAGAGCTATGGGGACTGGATATTGCGGATGTGCTAGCGGTGATCTAGCAGCCCATGTCCTCAGCTCTATACACAACATCCCGCTGACCGGTTCCCTTTAAAATAATAATTAATAACTAGATGGTGTCGTTTCTGAAGAAACCACAGGATTTTGGCTTGAAATCTGATTGGCTGGTGTTGCCCCGCCCCTTTTTTTTCCTAATTGTGAACCACAGTCACCCAGTGACTAACACTTTAAGGTTTGGGATTTATGGCATTTAACGTGTAAAAATGGCAGCAGTTTTATTGTTTTCTATTGAAAATCAATGAGTGAAATTTGATTGGTTGTTTGTGGCTCCGCCAACCTTTTCTAACTTTTAAGTGGAAACAGCCAATAACCACATTTGTGATATTTTAGGTCCATGACATCAATAATGTGAGAAAGGCAGTATTTTTTTGTTTTTCCTATTTAAATCAATCAAATAAATCTGATTGGTTGTTTTTGGCCCCACCCACTTTTCAGAATTTTAATCCCAGTCATCCAGTGACCAACTGGGCCACGTTTGAGGACCCGGCCAATAACAGTCGAAGAGCAGCGGCAGTTTTAAATTTTCCCTTTTAGAAATAGCTGAAATTTGATTGGCCATTGTAGACTCCGCCCACATTTTATAAATTTTAACCCCAGTCACCCAGTGACCCACAGTGCCAAGTTTGGTTATTCTGGCTTAAATACTGTGAGAATGACAGCAATTTAAATTTTCTCATTGAAGTCAATAGGGAAAATCTGATTGGTTGTTTGTGGCTCCGCCCACTTTTTAGAGTCCCCAAAATGTGACAGAAATTTTCAGGTTAACACCATGACTAAGTGACCAAAGCTTAGTGAGTTTAACTTCAAAGCTCTAAGAGTGGCAAAAGTTTACAATTTTCCAATGAAAGTCTCTGACAAAAAGTGGGGTCTTCGGGGGGCGCCCCAGGGGCTCGGAGGGTGAGATCGATTAACAAAGCACAAGCAACCTATTTGGGTATGTGCCGAACAAGTGTGCAAAGTTTGGTAATTGTACTCCTAAAACTGTGGGAGGAGTAGAGTAAAGAAAATAGCTAAATTTTCATTGGCCGTTGCTAGCTCCGCCCACTTTGGGGTGTCCCTTCAAAATGTACCCTTTTATTCAGGGTGACACCAACATTATGTGGTCCAAGTTTGGGGAGTGCAGCTATAAAACTGTGCGAGTGGGATTGATTTGAAAATTTTCCCTGTCAAAGTCAATGGCAAGAAAGGGGTCTTTGGTGGTCCGCTGCAGGGGCCCGGAGGATGGGATCGCTTATTAAAGCACAAGCAACTTACCTCACTATAGGTCAAAGAAGTGTGGAAAGTTTGGCGTTTGTAAACCCAAAACTGTAGGAGGAGTAGAGTATAGAAAAAGGGGGGCCGAGAAAAAGAATAAAAACGGAATAATACGCTGAAACAATCGAAGAACAGGATGTTATATCTACAGATGTAGCACCCGTTATCTGTACACCCCGCGCTCTATTCTACTGACGTCCCGACAGTGAGTGTATTAAAGCAGCGCTCTACACAAATAACGTACTGCACCATGGTGCATCAGTAGAGTAGTGCGCCCACTGTACAGATAAGGATTGCTACATCTGGATCATACAGTGGATATAAAAAGTCTACACACCCCTGTTAAAATGTCAGGTTTCTGTGCTGTAAAAAAAATGAGACAAAGATAAATCATTTCACAACTTTTTCCACCTTTAATGTGACCTATAAACTGTACAACTCACTTGAAAAACTAAATGAAATCTGTTAGGTAGAGGGAAGAAAAAATATAAAAATAAAATAATATGGTTGCATAAGTGTACACACCCTTAAACTAATACTTTGTTGAAGCCCCTTTGGATTTTATTACAGCACTCAGTCTTTTTGGGTATGAGTCTATAGGCATGGCAAATTTTGACTTAGCAAGATTTGCCCACTCTTCTTTGCAAAAACACTCCAAATCTGTCAGATTGCGAGGGCATCTCCTGGGCACAGCCCTCTTCAGATCACCCCGTAGATTGTCAATTGGATTCAGGTCTGGGCTCTGGCTGGGCCATTCCAAAACTTTAATCTTCTTTTGGTGAAGCCATTCCTCTGTTGATTTGGATGTCTGCTTTGGGTCGTTGTCATGCTGAAAGCTGAAGTTCCTCTTCATGTCCAGCTTTCTAGCAGAAGCCTGAAGGTTTTGGGCCAATATTGACTGGTATTTGGACCTGTTCATTATTCCCTCTAGCTTAACTAAGGCCCCAGTTCCAGCTGAAGAAAAACAGCCCCTTGGCATGATGCTGCCACCACCAGGCTTCACTGTGGGGATGGGGTTCTTTTGGTGATGTGCAGTGTTGTTTTTGCGCCAAACATATCTTTTGGAATTATGGCCAAAAAGTTCAACCTTGGTTTCATCAGACCATAACACCTTCTCCCACATGCTTTTGGGAGACTTCAGATGTGTTTTTACAAAATGTAGCCTGGCTTGGATGTTTTTCTTGGCAAGAAAAGGCTTTTGTCTTGCCACTCTACCCCATAGTCCAGACATATGAAGAATACTGTAGGCCTCTTGGTCGCCTCCCAGACCAGTTTTCTTCTCTTCTTTTCATCCATTTTGGAGGGACGTCCAGTTCTTGGTAATGCCACTGTTGGGCCATATTTTCTCCACTTGATGATGTCTTCACTGTGTTCCATGGTATAGCTAATGCCTTGGACATTCTTTTGTACCCTTCTCCTGACTGATACCTTCTAACAATCAGATCCCTCTGATGCCTTGGAAGCTCTCTGTGGACCATGGCCTTTTCTGTGGGATGTGACTAGGAAAATGTCAGGAAAGACCAACTAGAGCAGCTGAACTTTATTTGGGGTTAATCAGAGGCACTTTAAATGATGGCCGGTGTATGCTGACTCCTATTTAACAGGATTGTGAATGTGATTGCTTAATTCTGAACACAGCTACATCCCCAGTTATAAGAGGGTGTGCACACTTATGCAACCACATTATTTTAGTTTTATTCCCTCCACCTAAAAGATTTCAGTTTGTTTTTCAATTGAGTTGTACAGTTTATAGGTCACATTAAAGGTGGAAAAAGTTGTGAATTTTTTACAGCACAGAAATCTGACATTTTAACAGGGGTGTGTAGACTTTTTATATCCACTGTATATCTATTATAATATATGGCAGGGGAATAAACCGGGTGCACCACCCTTTTTCACTACATTTTGGAGTGCTGCCTCGTCTTTCTTACTTTTGGATATCTAGAGGACCCTTTGCCCAAGGTTCCTGAGGGATTGCACCCGCATCTTCATTGACCTATACGTATGTTTTTTTGGAAAAAGTTGTCAGGAATTTGAAAGTGTCCTGAAAATAATCTGATTTCAGGGTATAGAGCTGCCGAGTCCCAGAGCATGCCCACATGCCCTTTCCAGCTCTTAAAGGGCCAATATGTGCATCCTGTTCAGTCACTAGCCTATGACATGCTTCTCTGAGTTATTTATACAAAGTTGCCTGAGCAATAAGTTTCCTAGCTTTCCTAGTTCCTCTCATCTGATCTTCTGTGTCTGACCTCTGCCTGTTGACCATGTAGATCCTATTCTGCCTGTTCCTCATACTGCCCCTGTGCTGCTTGCCCAAGCCTTTGGCCTGTTTAATGAACTGAACAACCTCTGCCTGCTTTGACCTTTGCTTTACAACTGACTATGACTCTATCTTTCCCCTTTGGTGCCATGCACTGGTGTCTCTCGACTCGCCTGAGTCAGATGTCACTGAGCAGAGATTAGTCCAAGAGGCACTGACTTGGTGGTTCCCTTGCAGCTGAGTCCTATTCCTGTATAGGGGTAAAAGGGTGAAGACCAAAGTGGACACTTAGAGGCAGCAGAAATGTGGCATCAGGTGGGTGAAAACAGCGACGGCAGCAGGGAAAAGTAATGGGCCATTTGTCACAATGTTCTGATGTCCCAGCACACTACTGTCACATCATTACTGCTAGAATGATCTAGTCTGATGCATCAGACACTGACGTGTGGAAATCCTGGTTGATCCACGCCTGATTCATCTTCACATAGATCTCCTTGGGGTAACTATGCCCCCCACTGAACTAAACACCAGCTCTGATGCCACACTAACTGGCCGAGCAGGAAAGCTTGCCCAGGACAAATTCGTCCAGTTGCGGCCACAATTCAAGTTTGGCTGCCCAGTAGTCCAGGGTATTTTGGAACAGGGTGCAGAAGTATGTCACCACTTGCGGGTTCAGGTTCTGCTCCATGTCCTGCTGCTGGTGATGGGTGGTTTCTTCAGAAGGCAGCTGAAGAAAAGTGCTTATTAGAGACTCCAGACTTAAGTTGCTGCTGACGGAACTGGTGCTACTCCTATCCCCCCACCCCGCTCCAGCAGTTATACCACCTTAATGATGGGCAATGGCACACATAGGCAGTGACCAACTGACTACAAAGGATGTCTTGATAGTAGTTGAGTTTTTCATCCCTTTCAGAAGCTATAAAAAAAAGGCCCACATTTTGGACCGGTCGTGAGGGTCTAACATGATGGAGAGCCAGTAGTCATCCCTCCTTCCGAATGGTGATGATACGGCTGTCACTACGCAAGCAACTCAGCATGCATCTGGCCATTTACGTAAGGGACTTGGAGGGACTCCCTGCCTCCATCTCCACTGCATACTGCCACGGTCTGTAGGGGTCATCGGCGTCATCTTCATTGTCACCCTCATGCTCCTCATGCTTCTCCTGTCGCTTGGACAGATAAACCACCTAGTTCTGTATAGAATTCCTGGGCGTTTATGTTCTTCTCCTCATCCTCCTCCTGTACCAGTTCAGCCCTCACAGGGCTCAAGTCTCCATATGATGTAGACGCCACGTCTTCTGTCCCCTCGCCAGACAGATTTAACAGCATCTGCTCCAGGACGTGAAGGAGTAGAATGACGGGGGGTGGAGCTAGCCGTGAGCCGAGATGGCCGCTTAGTCTCAGAGCTCCTCACAGACGCTGCTGCCTTTCTAGCATAACGGGTGCTATATTCCCTTGTCATGGTGAAAACTAGCAAAGACAGAAGCGACTCTGCCTCAGGCATGCAGAAACCGAGTCATACCCAAGCGGAGATGGATCGTTTTCTTAAAAAGAGAAGTTTCTCCCCGGCACACAGATCTAAGATGACGCCGGAGGGTGCCAGAGCTGCTGCGCAGACTGAGGATTCGGACGGAGAAAGTTCATGCGCCATGTCGGAAGGGGCAGAGAATGCGGATCTCCTGTTGTCCAGAGCCTTCTTCAAGAAGACATTATACAAAGCGCTGCAACCCCTGCACAAAGACATCTCGGACATTAAGACTGAGGTAAAAAAAATCGGGGGGCGAGTCATGGCATTAGAAGAAACGCAGGCGGCGATTATCTCCCACGGAGAAGCCGTCCGAAAGGTCCTACAAGGCCATAACTCCTATATTACTTCTGCTCTTCTACACTTAGAAGACCAGGAGAATAGAAGCAGGCGGAAGAATGTCCGCATAAGGGGGGTGCCTGAGACTGTTCCCCCTGGGGAGATCTCTAATGCGGTTACGGCCATTTTCACCTCACTAGTGGGAGAGGAAAAAGCCTCCCAGATTATAATCGAGAGAGCCCACAGGGCCTTGAGGTCAAAACTGCCTGATAATGGTCCCCCAAGAGATATAATCTGCGGACTTTTGAATTATCTGGACACTGCCTCTATACTACGGGCCGCAAGAGAATCGAAGGAGACTTTATACAATGGAGCCCTCATACAGTTCTACCAAGATCTAGCTTCCAGCACCTTGGCGAAAAGAAGGGCACTAAAACCCGTAACGGAAGCGCTCAGATCGCATAGGCTCCCAGTAAGGTGGTTGTTTCCCTTCGGCCTGGCCACTTCTAAAGCGGGGCAACAGATTATTATTAGAACACCGCAGGATCTAGGGGATGCATGGTAAAAGCTTGGGATTGATCCTGTGGAGGTACAACCCTGGATGCCTGTACCAGAAGACCTGGGTATTCCTGACCTGCCAGAGATTCCTACATGGCAGGTTGTAAAGAAGCCAAAGTCTCCAAAGCATAGGAGGATCACTTGAGGAACTGTGAAGCATTCCTTATCATCTCCTCCTCAATCCCATGGTCACCTAGCTCTGTTGACCGTAGAGGGTCATCTTGTGACCCTCTAATAATAACTGTTTTAAGGTTCCATACGTTATGGTCTAAAGGTTATACATAAATGTTTTATGTTTTTTATGATCACCATATGACACTGTTGACAGGTCACTTTTGTAAGCCTGTGATTAGGCCGGACTTACTAGCCACCATTTTAGGGTGGTGGGTGGGTCTGAGTTCACATCTGCACTCTCTCTTCAGTGTCATATCCTATCTGTAATAGTCTTATTGCCTATAATGACTTTTCTCACCTTTTCAGATTTACCTGCATCTGTTTTGCAGGTTTCCTCACCCGTTATATAATTAAGGTGTATTATCAGATATTTGCATAAGGCAGCCAGTCTAGATGCCAAAGGTTCTCCCTCCCTCTCAGCCGGGGTGGGGTGTTTCCGCGGGGCGGCCCTGCCCTCCTCAGACTCTATCTGGGGGTGGCGGGGCTAGGCCCAAGGAGGCGCCACCACCTCAACTTCAGAACACACTTCTCGGGTATGCTTACACCTGGTTCTTTACTGATGTTCTCTGTAAAAATTGGTTTCCCCTAGTTATTCACACCCCTAAGGCGCTTGGAATGCAAACAATGTCATTGGCCTTAATGCAATATGGCTAGCTTAAAAGTTTTGTCCCATAATGTGAATGGGCTTAATGTCCCTCATAAAAGAAGACAGATCATCAACTTGCTTTATAAACAAAAGGCTGATATAGTTTTATGGCAGGAAACCCATTTCCGTCATAACCATATTCCCAGTCTTCCCAAGTCCAAATACTCCCAATGGTTCCATGCTACCCACTCATCTGCCTCTAGAGGAGTTTCGATAGCTATAAGCCCATCTATTCCTTTCCACCTTGTTAAATCTTATATTGACCCAGAGGGTCGTCTACTTATAATCCAGGGTACCATCTTTAACTTTAAGATTACAATAGCAAACATTTATGCCCCTAACTCTCGCCAGGTCCCATGGCTGATTAAAACGTTTAAGAAAATTAAAGACTTCTCTGAAGGTATGTTAATAGTAGGCGGTGACTTCAACATTTCGCTTGATACCCTCACGAATAAATCCTCCAGCCTAAATAGAAAACAAATAGTGAGATTGATGACTGCCTTGGCAGAGCTGCATCTGATTGATGTCTGGAGGACTTTACATCCTTCAGAGAAAGATTTCACTTTCTTTTCACATGTCCACAACTCATACAGTAGGATAGATTATTTATTTCTACCAGATTCCTATATTCAATGTGTTCAAGGTACTGAGATAGGGAACTTAGTGGTTTCGGATCATGCTCCCATCCATATGTCTCTCTCCTTACAGTGTCCTCCCACATAAGGCATGGTCAGTGGAGGTTAAATACCACACTACTGAATCACAAAACCACCTTGACGCTTCTAGGGGACAAACTAGAGAACTATTTCAGATATAATGCCACCCCTGAAACCTCCACTCCAATACTTTGGGAGGCCCACAAAGCCTATATAAGGGGAGAACTAATTGCCTTGGGTTCATATGTTAAAAAGAAATCGACAAAGGAGCTACTATCTCTATTATCTCAGATACAGACACAAGAAAAACTGCATAAATTAACAAACTCAGAAGTTCACAAAGAAGCTCTAACAATTCTCAGACGGAAAGTTAAAGACCTTCTCAATATTAAAGAAACCAAGTCCCTCTTACGCTTAAAGAGAAAAAATTATGAACACAGAGATAAGGGAAATAAAATGATGGCCTGCTTAATTAAGAAGAGGAGGGATAAAACCTTCATCTCATCAATTAAATGTGACTCCTCCTTAAGAGTTACCTCCACTCCCCTTATAGCTAAATCTTTCCAGACGTTTTATTCTAATCTATACAATCTCTCTGTCCCAAACACTGACTTAGACCCCGCTGAGAAAACCAGCATGAGTCCCATAGAGAAATTTCTATCCTCGCTTAAGGTTCCCTCGCTTTCAGAGGAAGAACAGCAGTCGCTCCTTGAGCCTTTTTCCATATCTGAAGTAGAGAAGGGTACTTGGCTCTATCCCCATAGGGAAGAGCCCAGGTCCAGATGGCCTCCCAATCATTTATTACAAGAAGTTCAAGGAGCGGTTGCTCCCCACTTTACTAATCTATGCAACTCACTGTTGAAGGGTGCGTCTCTGGCTCCTACAGGCCTTAAGGGCCCATATAACTATCCTACATAAAGAGGGAAAGGACCCTGAGGAATGTGGGAGCTACAGACCTATCTCACTATTAAACTGTGACTTGAAATGGTGGTCTAAATTGCTAGCGTATAGGATTTCCCCTCTTCTTAATAAACTTATCGACCCGGAACAGGTGGGGTTTGTCCCAGGAAGAGAAGGGAAACATAATATATGGAGGTTGATCCACTTGATTCACAATTCCCAAGTCACAAAATCACCTATGCTATTACTAGGTACAGATGCGGAGAAGGCATTCGACAGGGTTAACTGGGATTTTATGAGAGCCACCTTGCTAAAATTTGGTTTCCCCTCGATATTTGTCTCGGCCATTTTTTCACTATATTCATGCCCCACAGCGCAAGTGTTGGTTAATGGGACCCTGTCGGATGCCTTCCCCATCAAAAATGGGACCAGGCAAGGATGCCCCCTTTCACCCTCCCTTTTTATTCTATGCCTTAGAAATGCTTCTCCTTAAATTTAGGCAATCAGACAAGATACAAGGCATATCTCTTGGTCAATACCACCATAGGTCTGCAGCATTTGCAGATGACCTGTTAATAGTAATCTCCAATCCTGAAGAAGCACTCCCTACCATTATGTCCTTGTTTGGTGAATATAGTACAGTGTCCAATTTTAGGATCAATTTCTCTAAATCAGAAGCTCTCCCTATTAACATACCAAACAATGTTTTATCCTCACTTAAACGCTCCTCCGTGTTTAAATGGCCCACATCATCAATTAAGTTTCTAGGTGTAAATGTCCCTGCCAATTTGAACCTACTGTTTAAACTAAATTCTATCCCATTAATTTCTAAAATTAGATCCTTCATCTCCTCTTTAAAAGTACCGTATATGTCGTGGTTTGGAAGGAAAAACCTCCTTTCCACATTTGTCCTACCACAATTTCTATATCTATTCCAAGCCCTCCCGATACATATCCCTACTTCCTATTACTCTCAAATCAGAAGCATATTTTCTTCCTTCCTGTGGAATACTAAACGACCTAGACTGGCTTATTCCATCCTCTCTCAGAAAAGATATAAAGGGGGTGTATCACTACCGGATATGGCACTGTACCACAGAGCCATCCAATTAGCTAGATGGGCGCTCTTAACTAATGACAAAATAAATACTCCTTTTCTAGATATTGAAAGGGCGATGCTTGGGATACACAGCAATGCTATCCTTTGGTTACAAGAAGCTCCTCTCTCTCTCTGTCCGGAGATGGACGTACTAACCAAAAGTATGATTCTTTGCCATCGCAACTCTCCAATAGCCCCTCCTAAAGGGAATAAATTATCTAAACTAGCCCCGTTAGATGTTCTTCCATACCTCTCTGATAAGATGGGTGGTGGGGTTAAGAGCTGGTGGCATTCCCTGGGAGGTGTTAAAATAGGTGAGGTGATGAAGTCCAACCGCATGTTGCCTTTAGAAGAAATATTCACCAAACTTGGTAATAAGCTTCCTTCGCCAATCCAAAAATGGGATTTTAGAAACACCTGTAAAAGACTTGAGAAAGACCCAGGTTTTGATGCTCTCCGAGCCAACGTGGTTAGAAACATTCTCTATATTACCTAACCCTCTGAAGAGGTCAATATCTATCATATATGACAATCTTTTAAAGTTGTCTAGCAGAGCTAAGCCATATTTCATACATCTATGGGAGAAAGATTTAGGGAGATGCTTTACAGATTCTGAATCTTCATATATTTATCTCATGCAACTGGATTCTCCACATGTACTCGCTTTCAGGAAAACTCTTATAAAACAGTCACAAGGTGGTATAGAACCCCAGCTTACTTATCCGCCATTGGTCTCTCCCCTAACGACCGGTGTTGGAGATGTCTTGCGGAAGGTGGGACCATGGTTCATATATGGTGGTCTTGTCCCCTACTAACGCAATTTTGGAAGGGTGTCGAAAGATCTATTAATTCGATCTGCACCACCTCTATAACACTCTCTCCTGAATTAGTATTGCTGTGGATCCCAACTCCTGATTTCCGCCCCTCAAAACATAATCTCCCCACACATATGATTGCCACAGCGAAACTGCTTATTCCCACTAAATGGAAAGACACCAACCCCCCGGATCTAAAAATGTGGTATGACAGAATGCACCAATTACATAGGATGGAGGAATTAATGGGCTGGGCCCGAGGTAATAGAAGTAAATATCTAGAGGTATGGTCGCCTTGGAAAAAAGCACTAGAGGTGAAGGATACTGAGATTTTGGACCAGTTGGGGACTGCTACATCTCATTAAGGGGAAAAATACATCACATCAATGGGAAAAAATTACTTTGATACAATATTTCTCTGTTACTCGCCACAAATACCAATGTACTCATATGGTTACAACAAGCCCTTCCAGGGTCATCTATTTGCTTAACTCTAAGTGCCTTCCCCCCTTCTTACTCTTCCCTCCCCCTTTCTGTTTCATTCCCCCTGTTTAATTGCACTCTGAAGGTTTACTGAATTCAAGATATGATTATGTCCATATACTGTAACCTTTGTAAATGCGATATTGTATATCTCATGACAATTTTATGGAATGTCATATTGTGATTTATCCCTTTGTTATATTGAAACAATAAAGAGAGATTTACCAAAAAAAAAAGGAGTAGAATGACATCATTCATCCCGTAGTTAGTGATGATCGAGCGAGCACCCTAGTATAATGGAAGTCAATGGGAGACAACCAGGCACCCCCTGCTCTGAAGAGGGGAGGGTTCCTGGTTCATTGGAAAAAGTAAAAAAGTGACAGAAACACCACCAAAATGGATCGGGAACAGCATGGGGACGATGTCTGGATGCATCTTTGACTCCCAGGTCGCTGCTGGGAACCATGGTGTCCGAGTTGTACGCCACTTTTACAGACTGACAAAAATACACACAAACCACCAGCCCAAAAAAATCTATTTTACAGTAAAAATTGTTAGGAAATATTCTTTACGGTATATTCAATTGTATATAAAGTGCAAGTGCTGCAAAAAATTACAAGCAAGAGGCACTCCGATGCAACCTGTATATCACATAAAGGAGGGCCTCATTCACATTGTGGTACAATTGTTCAGGTAGTGGGACTCCTACACTCAAAGCCTATGCACTAAGTCAGGCATCCTCAAACTGCAGCCCTCTAGCTGTTGTAAAACTATAACTTCCACAATGCCTTGCTGTAGGCTGATATGTGTAGGCTGTTCGGGCATGCTGGGAGTTGTAGTTTAGCAACAGCTGGAGGGCCACAGTTTAAGGATGCCTGCACTAAGTGAAAGGGCTGTCAAAAATTACAAGGAACCAGCACTCCAAAACACCCTTTGTTACACATAAAGGAAGGCATCATGCACACCCTTGAAAAATTATGATTGATGGCCTTCTGGTGACCCTCAAAAACAATTGGAGCAAGGGCCTACTGATCTGACCATCTAAAACGTTAGGAGCGAGGGCCTGCTGCTGCATTGGTGACTCTAGATAACCTCTGGGCAGTTGCATGTCCCCATGACGGCGACGATCCATGAGAGGGTGGGTCAAGTTATTGAAGCAGAAGCATGCAAGGAAGGCAGCAGGCACACGGCAATTACCCACTCCCGACTCAGGGAGGTAGTGACGATAAATAAAAATACAGCAATCCTAAGCGGCCCTGTTGTCAGATGGAAAATGTTGGAGCAATATCTCCACAAGTACCTTCTGGTATTGCACCGTTTTACTCGTCCTCTCCACCATAGGAATGAGAGATGAGAAGTACCGGGGGTCGAGAAGGGTGAACACCAAGTAATCCATGTTATCTAAAATGCGTATAACGCGAGGGTCGCAGGAAATGCAGCCTAACATGAAGTCAGCCATGTGTGCCAGAGTACCAACAGGCAAAACGTCGATGTCGACATCAGGATGACTTTCCATCTCCTCATACTCCTCCTCTTCTGCCTATCCACGCTGAACAGATGGAATTAAAGTTCCATGGGTACTACCCTCTGTAGCAGAGGCAACTGTCTCCAGCTCCTCCTCCTCCTCTTCATGGTCCAATTCGCGCTGAGAAGATGAACTGTGGGTGGTCTGGATATCACCCTGTGTAATGTCCTCCCCCATTTCCTTGTCTGCCACATTCAGAGCGTCGTCCTTAATTGTGAGAAGCCATCCTTTGAGTAGACACAGCAGTGGGATGGTTACGCTGATAATAGCATTATTGCCACTAACCATCTGTGTGGATTTATCAAAGTTTTTTTAATCCTCACAGAGGTCTGCCATTAATGCCCACTCCTCGCTTGTGAATAGTGGCAGTTGACTGGAAAGGCGACGACCATGTTGCAGCTGGTATTCCATAACTGCCCTCTGCTGCTCACAAAGCCTGGCCAACATGTGGAACGTAGAGTTCCAGAGCGTGCTCACGTCGCACAACAGTCAGTGAGCTGGAAGCCGCAAGCGCTGCTGCAGCGTTAACAGACCGGCTGAAGCTGTGGAGACTTGCGGAAATGGGTACACACGGAGCGCGCCTTCACTAGTAGCTCTGACAAATTGGGGTAGGTTTTGATAAACCGCTGAACCACTAAGTTTAAGATGTGGGCTAGGCATGGGATGTGTGTCAGGTTGCCTAGCTCCAAAGCCGCCACTAAGTTATGGCCATTTTCAGACACAACCATGCCTGGTTATAGGTTGAGTGGAGAGAGCCACAGCTAGGTCTGGTCCCTTATACCCTGCCAAAGCTCTGCGGCAGTGTGCTGTTTGTCCCCTAAGCAGATCTGCTTCAGCACAGCCTGTTGACGCTTACCCACAGCAGTGCTACACTGCTTCCAGCTAGCGACTGATGGCTGACTGCTGCTATAGGTGGCAGTGGAGGAGGAGGCGGCAGAGGAGGAGAAGTGGGGGTTGGAGCCAGTAATATAGCTGCTGGCAGAGACCCTGATGGACATAGGGCCCGCAATCCTGGGCGTGGGTAGTGTCAACCCAGGGTATGACTCACTCCCGGCCTCCACAACATTCACCCAGTTTGCCGTCAGGGAAATGTAGCATCCCTGGCCACCAGCACTTGTCTATATGTCCGTGGTTAAGTGGACCTTCTCAGTAACTGCATTGGTCAGTGCACGGGTGATGTTCTGGGACACATGCTGGTGTAAGGCGGGCATGGCACACAGTGAAAAATAGTGGCGGCAGGGGACTGCGTACCGAGGGACGGCCGCCAACATCAGGCTGCGGAAGGCCTCAGTGTCCACAAGCCTAAATAGCTACATTTTAAGGGCCAGTCATTTGGAAAGTTGCGCATTTAGAGCTATGGCCTGTGGGTGGGTGGTTGGGTATTTGCTCTTTCGTTCAAATGACTGTATTATGGACATTTGAACGCTGTGCTGGGACAGGGAAGTGGATGTTGTTGCTGATGGTTCATGCGAAGGTCCAGGTGCAGGGTGAGGGGCATCCGGGCCTGCGCCTTCGACAGGGGATTGGCCAGCAGTGCGTTACACAGGGGAAGAGGAGGCAGTGGTGTGACCCGCAGACCCAGATTGTGGACCCAGGCGTTCGGCCTACAGTGTTTGGATGCCATGTGGTGGTTCATGCTGGTGGTGGTGAGGTTTGCTAGTGTTCACGCCCCAGCTCATTTTGGTATGGCACAGGTTGCAAACTACCACTCTTTTGTCATCTGCACTTTTCTCAAAAAAGCGCCATACTGCGGAACACCTACCCCTTGGCAAGGTGGATTTATGCATGGGGGTGCTCAGTGTAACGGTTGCGGGCCTGTTTGGTGTGGGCCGACTTCTCCCTTTTGCAACCCCACTGCCTCTTCCAGCCTGTTGCGGTGCTGCGGATCCCTCCCCCTCTTTACTGCTGTCCTCGTTCGGCTTTTCACCTTCGCATGTTGGGTCAGTGACCTCATCTCATCAACCACCTCCTCTTCCACTTCCTGACTCTGCTCATCCTCCTGACTTGACCTAACCACAACCTCAGTCATTGACAACTGTGTCTCATCATCATCCACCTCATAAACAAATGATTGCCGTTCACCACCATCATCTTCTTGAGACTGTGAAGGCTCAAGAGGTTGAGAATCAGGGCACAATATCTCAGGTCCCTCTTCAAGCGCGCTGGGCGCAAGGGCCAAATGTAATAGTGGTGCTGGAAAGAGCTCCTCGGAATATCCGAGTGTGAGATCACTCGTTTGACAAGCCTCTCCATGGAGGGAGGAAGGATGATCAGAGTGAGAATTCGGTTGACCAGACTCTTGGCTACAGAGACTGGACTTGGTGGAAGAGAGGGTTGTGTTTAAACGACTGGAAACATTATCTTCAATCCAACCGACCAACTGTTCGCACTGGTCTGACTTGGACAGTGTTGTCCTGCTTCGCCCAGCTAAGTTGGACATGAAGCTGGGTATGGTGGATGTTTTTCTTTATTTTTGGTGCACTGGCAGCAGGCACAGTTTCATTGCGCCTAGGGCCACGGCCTCTGCTTGCACCATCAGCTTCACGTCCACTTCCCCGTCCCTTAGTGCTCGACTTCTTCATATTAATGGTTTTGTCACTAGATGTGGCGCAGATTGTTTTACAGTCCGCTAAAGACACAGTTTTCGGATGCAGGACAGTATATGTCACAGAAACCCACAGAATATGGACACTAGATTAGGCCCAGATTAGTTAAATTTGCCCTAAAGAAACAGTTTTCGGATGGCGTACTGTATATGTCACAGAAAACAACACATGGACAATAGATTAGGCCAAGATTATTGGAATTTATGCTAAAGAAACAGTTTTTGTATGTTGTTCTGTATATGTCAGAGATGTGTATTACATGCACACACTACAGAGACAGTAGATGAGGACTGGTCCCTGATTATTTAAATTTACGCTAAAGTTTTTGGATGGAGTACCGTATATATCACGGATGTGTATTAAACGCACACTATAGACAATAAATGTAGCGCTGATTATTTGAATTTATGCAAAAAGACACAGTCTGCGGATGATGTACAGTATATGTCCCTTGCACACGCATGAGCTGCCACTGGCTAAGGTCAAAGTTACACTGAGGAGTGCTCCTGTCTGCCTGCATCTTCAAGAAATCGGTCAAGGGTTTCATCTGCTTATACAGTCATTCCAACATGTGGAAGGTGGAGTTCCAAAGTGTGGAAATGTCACATATGAGATGATGTAGGGGAACACCATTCTGCCTTTTTAGCATGTCGTATTTAGGATGTCGTATTTTGCATGGTAAGAGTGACTGAAATTCATGCACAGTTTCATTGATATTTTCTAGACATCTTGCAGTTGGGTGGAAGACTTCAGGAACCATTAATAATTATTCAGTTCTGTTATACATATATATACTGTGCATCAGACTCATTGTCGACTGCCGGTCTAATATATAGGCACATCTACCTAGTTCACCTACTTCCCCATTAATAATTAATCTGTTCTGTCATACATAGACGTACTGTGCATCAGACTCATTGTCAACAGCCGGTCTACTATATTAGCACATTTACCTAGTTCACCTACTGCGGCATTAATAATTAATCTATTCCGTCATACATAGACTTACTTTGCATCAGACTTAGTCTCAACAGGCGGTCTAATATATAGGCACGTTTACCTAGTGCACCATTAATAATTAATCTGTTCAGTTATACATAGGCTTACTGTACATCAAACTCCTTGTCAATAGGTGGTCTAATATATAGACATATTTATTTAGTTCACCTGCTCCACTGTTCATAATTAATCGGACACTATGGCCAACGGACAGTTGCCTAGGCCCTCAAAACGGGCAGTGCCATAATGTTACTGTAGCCAGCATAAGTAGCAGCAGAAGAAAGGAACCCTGGTAGCAGCAGCCCCGTCAACAAACCAGAGCTGCAAGTGTTATCCAGCGGTCATGTTTTGACCAACAATCCAGCTGTATTGGAATGGTTGACTCGCTCTTCAACATAATCTCAATTGACAACAGATACACACAGCCAGGAATCATACTTAGTTGGCATGGCCCAGGAATAACATCCGTGTCCTCACTCGTCCTGCAGCTGCCTCTTTGTTTTGCACTGCTAGTTGTTTCCTGACAGATAGGCTCCCGAGTAGCAGATGGTCTACCCCGGGCACGTTTGGCTCCAGATCTCCCACTGCTTCTACCCTGCTGGCTCATCGGCATGCTGCCACCATCACCCTCTTCACCTGGCTCCCATGTGCAATCGGCTACATCATCATCCACCAATGTCTGTTCGTCACTTATATCACTCTCACCAGTCTCAAGGCCACGCTCCTGACCGCTCCCAACATGTGTTCCCACCTGACTGTCCTCATCGCTAGTTACACGAAGGACGCAGCGAACCTCTTCTCCAAATCTGTGCTGGCCTGTAGCTGCTGACTGTCCTCAATAAGCTCATTCTCACTAAAAAATGGAGCGGAGCAGAGCCGGCAGCATTACTTCCCGAGCAGAAGGAGCAGGATAAAAATGAGGCAGTTGCAGGACATGTAAGTGCACAGAGGCTGTTCCTGGGCCATGCCAACTAAGTATGACTCCTGGCTGTGTATATCTGTTGTCACCTGAGATGATGTTGAAGAGCGAGTCCACCATTCCAGTACTGCTGGATTGTTGGCAAAACATGACCGCTGGATGACACTGGCAGCTCTGGCCTGTTGCTGCGACTGCTGCTACCACCCTCCCTAGCATATTTTAACAGTTCATCTTTCTCAATAACGGCGGCAGGCAGTGAGATGGCACTAATATAGTTATGTTAGCACATCGCTAATGTCAGCCAGCTTAATACCCATTTTTCAGGTGACAGAAACCCTTTAGGTATGAATGGAGCAGCAAATGAACTAGAATAGTTCATATATTAGACCACCTGTTGACAAGGAGTCTGAGGCACAGTAAGTCTATATATGACTGAACAGATTAATTATTAATGGAGAAGTAGGTGAACTAGGTAAATACGCATTTTGCTTCGATCTATCGATGAGGTGAGTCAGACGTCCCTGTGAGGCGGAGTATAGGCTGCACTGTCTTATACAATGGACGCTGTGCATTTCAAGCTCCGATACGTAGGTTTCGGGGCAGCATATTTGCCACAAATGGTGGCACTTTGTGCTGAAACCTACAATGATTGTACGCCATACACAATGGCCATTTGAAGAGGCCAGCCTCCATTCTGAATTCACTGATATCTAGGAGTGCTTCTGACTGGTGATCGTCTTCCCTGGCTTTGGCCGCACCTTCAGTCCATAACTTATTGATGATGATATGTTCATCACTCCCTATTACTGGACACTGTACCCTGACTTTGTGCACATTATACCAGTGTCCAAGACTGACAGGAGAAGCAGAAGCTACAGGAGAAAGTGCAGAGGTGATGTTATGTGTGATCCCCCTCCATGGTGCCCCATCACCATCTTGTGGAGGACTGCAGTGTCATATTGGCTTATGCAATGGTAACTGATGTTTGTCAGTTCTTCATGGCTGTTGATAACTTCTTGTTGTTTTCAGCTATTCTTGGTGTCCCAGGTGACATGATGTGTTATTATGGTCCCAACTGTAACACTGGGGAATAAGTATAGAGTCTCAGCTACGGAAAGTTCCGATCAGTCATTACTACCAGCTCATCAAGAGAACCAGCAGCTGAGAGGACGAAGGTTGAGAAGACATTGGACATCAGCCCCAGGTCCAGAGGTAAGTGGGAAAAACCCCAGCAGACTCTTCAATCTTTTTAGACCCTGATTCCCATGTCTGGAGCTATAACTCTTATTCCTCCAGGACATTACCTTGCAAAGACTTGGGGATACAGTCAGAGATTTTGTGCACATTAACTTTTTGTCACCTTTTGCTATGAATTGTGACAAAAACTGTGGTGAGATGTGCAATGATCTCAAATATGTGTGCAGTGAGGATGAGAGTGGTAGTGGCTCTGTCTATATGATCCATCCCAGTGGTCTCCCCAAGCCGTCACTCTCTAGGGGCAGTACAGTAAGAGGGCGGCACACACTTTCTTCAAACAAAAAATAAATAAAAAACTAGTGATTATATCACATTAGCAATGGGCTATATCAATATTACATCCAATAAGATCACAATGTCTGTCAACCATACAGCAAAGTGGCAATAATAGTAAGACTTAATACTAAATACCGATCTCACACCGGGTGAAAAATGGAGGATATGACCCAGTAGTCTCAATATATTAATACACTATATGTGTGACAGACAAAGGGGGAAGTGGATATAGTTAATGTCTGTAGCATATACTATATCCAATATCATAAATTGGTGGTACCAATATATAAAATATAAAAATATAACAACATAAAATATATAATTGTCTCAATGCATTGAGTTAGCGTTTGTTAGTTTTGTACAATTCAGTTTACAGTTCTCCTTTGTTGGTCCTTCCTTGATAATAGGAGCTTAATAATGATCCAACTATTATATTCACTGTTGGTGGTATAGTGTACGCCGATCCTGCGTCCCACGTGATAACCGTGAGGCTACAAGTATTTGATTGTAATTCATATAGTATACTCACTGTGAGTAATTGTCACTACCAGAGCTTTGAGACGTTCTCACAGCTCTGTTTCTCCACCCCTGTGATGATGTCACTACTAGAGCTTGGAGGAGTTCCCTCTGCCCTGTTTCTCCGCCCCTGTGATGAGGTCTTTACTTTCGGTTTCCTTCCTCCCAGCTGTCTCTCCTGTGTTTGATTTCGCTGCCTTTAAATCACCCCTCCTCCTTTGTAGAGGTGCAGATTATACTTTTCATTTGAGCTGTATCTCTCGCTTGAGTAACTTCACCTGTGTGATATCTTTTCACTGGATCTGTGTTCTGCTGAAGCAAGTACTTCGGATATTGTCTGCTGACTTTGGATCTGTTTTCACTGCAGCCGCAACTCCTTCAGTTAAGTGTTCAGACATTGTGTGTTTCTGTTTCTTTGCTGACTGGATCCGAGGCGACCCCGGTTCCGTCCATATACTGAGCAGGGCACCGGTGGCCGTGCCCCTTCCACTATTGTAGGGGTTTCAGTGGTCATCAGCCTTAGGTACGCGGGCATGTCTCGATCCACCATTTGGATCCGGACATGTGCATAGCAGCTTAGGGAGAGCTTTTAGGGTCTGACAGGGGTCACCCTTTATCCTCCCTAGTTTGGGTCCGGTCAGTAGCTATTCACTGTGTGTTGCTCACTTACAGCCGTGACATTATAATCCGCCAAACCGTCCTTTTTTGACATGGATCCGCTTTCTGACCTGGTTGACCGCATGCAGGGTCTTTCTTTGGAGGTAGCGGATCTCCGTCAATCTATGACTCAGCTTCAAGCATTGGGCTCTGCTCCGGCCCATGGAGTCTGTTGCGAACCAAAGGTCTCACTTCCGGAAGCGTTCTCCGGGGGCAGTGAGAATTTTGTTCGTTTCAGAGAGGCATGCAAACTCCATTTTTGCTTGTGTCCCCATTCCTCTGGTAATGAGGAACAGAGGGTGAGGATTGTCATCTCCCTGCTCAGGGGTAATGCTCAGACTTGGGCTTTTTCGTTGCCATCGGGGGATCCCTCCCTTCGATCCGTGGAAAGATTTTTTGTGGCCCTGGGGCAGACATATGATGACCCGGATCGTGTTGCTTTGGCCGAGTCTAACTTACGTTTTTTATGCCAGAGCAAACTGTCTGCGGAGCTTTATTGTTCTGAATTTCGGAGATGGGCAGCTGATTCAGGTTGGAATGATGCTGCACTCCGGAGTCAGTTCTCTCATGGTCTCTCAGAGAGATTGAAAGATGCATTTGCTTTCCATGAGAGACCAACGTCCTTAGAGTCTGCCATGTCATTGGCGGTACGCCTTGACAGGCGTCTAAGAGAAAGAAATGAGACCTCTCTGTCCAGTCATTTTCAGTCTAGGGGCAGTGGTGCGGATTCATTCACTGTGCAGGGGCCTCATCCTCTCTCGGTTCCTTCTGTGGAGAAGTCCATGCAGCTAGGTCGACTTGCCCCTGATAAAAGAGGATTTAGTCCTCAGAGAATGGTGTGTTTTTGTTGTAGGGGCAAAGGTCATTTGGCAAATGTTTGTCCGTCTAGGAAATTCTTGAACTGTACTAAGACTTATAATAAGAGAAAAACCTCAAAAGGTAAATCATCAAACTCTGCTTCATCTGCTACTTTGGGCAAAGTTGATGTAGGAATTGATGCTTTTACTCTGACCTGCAGTTCCCGTTTTCTCCTTTCTGCCAGGGTAGCGCTAGGGAGCAAAGTCATTTCTTGTGAAATTTTTGTCGATAGTGGAGCGGCCGTCAATCTTATTGATACTTAATTTGTAGCCATGCATGGTTTTCAGGTTTGCACATTAGAAAAGGATATACCTGTTTTTGCTATTGACTCTGCTCCACTCTCACAGAGATCCCTGAAGGTCATTGTTCACAATATCTGGTTAGCGGTAGGTGACACTCATGTGGAGGATATATCTTGTTTTGTCCTTAACGGATTGCCTTCTCCTCTAGTTTTGGGGTTACCCTGGCTCACTAGAAATAACCCCACTATTGATTGGCAAGGAAGGCAAATAAATGAGTGGAGTGAGTTTTGTAGAGAGAATTGGCCAAGGTTTTTTCCAAATTGGATTTGAGAGGCGCGTACAACCTGGTCAGGGTCAGAGAGGGGGATGAATGGAAAACGGCCTTTAATACCCCTAACGGGCATTTTGAGAATCTCGTTATGCCTTTCGGCCTGATGAATGCTCCGGCCGTCTTTCAGCATTTTGTTAACAGTATTTTCTACCATTTAATGGGGAAATTTGTATTGGTGTATCTTGATGATTTTTAGATTTTTTCCCCTGATGTTCAGACCCATCAGGATCATCTTTTTCAGGTTCTGCGGATTCTGCGGGAGAATAAATTGTACGGCAAGCTGGAGAAATGTGTTTTTATGGTATCGGAGATTCAATTTCTGGGTTTACTCCTCTCTGCTTCTGGTTTTCGCATGGATCCGGAGAAGGTCCGTGCTGTGCTGGAGTGGGAGCTTCCTGAAAATCAGAAGGCATTGATGCGCTTTCTGGGTTTTGCGAACTATTACAGACAGTTCATTTTGAATTATTCCTCTGTTGTCAAACCCCTCACTGACATGACAAAAAAGGGGGCGGATTTTTCCTCTTGGTCGGAGGATGCGCTTGCAGCTTTTTCTAAGATTAAAGAGACTTTTGCGTCTGCTCCCGTCTTGTTGCATCCCGATGTTTCCTTACCTTTTATTGTTGAGGTGGATGCTTCCGAGGTGGGTGTGGGTGCGGTGTTGTCCCAGGGCCCTTCTCCTGCCAAGTGGCGACCCTGTGCCTTTTTCTCTAAAAAACTCTCCCCGGCAGAGAGAAACTATGATGTGGGAAATAGAGAGTTGTTGGCCATCAAGTTGGCTTTCGAGGAATGGCGCCATTGGTTGGAGGGAGCCAGGCACCCTATCACCGTTTTTACCGACCATAAGAATCTGGCGTACTTGGAGTCGGCCAGGCGTATGAATCCGAGACAGGCCAGATGGTCTCTGTTCTTCTCCAGATTCAATTTTGTCGTTACATTCCGCCCTGGGATCAAAAATGTGAAGGCTGATGCTCTCTCTCGCTGTTTTCCGGGAGGAGGAAACTCCGAGGACCCGGGTCCCATTTTGGCGGAGGGGGTGGTTGTTTCTGCTCTGTATTCTGATTTGGAGGCCGAGGTCCAGGCTGCCCAGACTGAGGAGGTACCTGCCCGTTGTCCTCCTGGGAAGTTGTTTGTGCCTCCTGAGTTAAGTCACAAACTCTTCAAGGAGCATCATGATACTGTTCTTGCTGGTCACCCCGGGAGTAGAGCCACGGTAGATCTCATTGCTCGGAGATTTTGGTGGCCGGCTCTTCGTAAGTCGGTGGAGGGTTTTGTGGCTGCTTATGAGACGTGCGCTCGCGCTAAGGTCCCTCGTTCACGGCCTTCAGGTCCCCTTCTCCCGTTACCCATACCTTCCCGTCCTTGGACACACCTCTCCATGGACTTTATCACGGATCTTCCTCGTTCCTCAGGGAAGTCGGTGATCCTGGTGGTGGTGGACCGTTTTAGCAAGATGGCTCATTTCGTACCCTTCCCTGGTTTACCCAGTGATAAAACGTTGGCGCAAGCTTTTGTCGACCATATTGTTAAATTGCATGGCATTCCCTCGGATATTGTTTCCGATAGAGGCACGCAGTTTGTGTCCAGATTCTGTTCTCGTCTGTGGGTTCGGCTGTCCTTCTCTTCTGCTTTTCACCCGCAGTCGAATGGTCAGACTGAACGCGTCAACCAGAATCTGGAGACATATTTGCGCTGTTTTGTGGCAGAGAACCAGGAGGATTGGTGTTCATTTCTCCCTCTTGCTGAGTTTGCTCTGAACAACCGTCGTCAGGAGTCTTCTGATAAGTCACCATTCTTTGGTGCATATGGGTTCCATCCGCAGTTTGGGAACTTCTCGGGAGGGGCTCCCTCTGGTTTGCCTGAGGAGGAGAGATTTTCCTCGTCTTTGTCTTTGTCAGAGTAATCTTAGAAAGATGAGTGAGAAATATAAGCGTGTGGCTGATAAGAGACGTGTGCCTGGTCTGGACCTGAATGTGGGTGATCTGGTGTGGTTGTCTACAAGAAATATTAAACTGAAGGTTCCCTCCTGGAAATTGGGTCCCAAGATTATTGGGCCTTATAAAATCTTGTCAGTCGTCAATCCTGTTGCCTTCCGTCTTGATCTTCCACGGGTTTGGAAGATACATAATGTATTTCACAGGGCTCTTTTAAAACCATATGTCCAGCCCACGGTATCCTCCTATTTGCCTCCTTGGATCTCATACTGGTCACTGGAAGTCCAGAATGGCTCCTCATGGCAAAGAACTCTCTGAGGATCTGAAAAAAAGTATCGTTGCTCTACATAAAGATGGCCTAGAATATAAGAAGATTGCCAACACTCTGAAACTGAGCTGCAGCACGGTGGCCAAGACTATTCAGCGGTTTAACAAGACAGGTTCCACTCAGAAGAGGCCTCACCATGGTCCACCAAATAAGATTGCTCGTGCTCAACGTCATATCCAGAGGTTGTATGTGTGCTGTCAGCATTGCTGCAGAGGTTACAGGGAGGGGGGGGGGGGGGTCAGCCTGTCAGTGCTCAGACCATACAACGCACACTGCCTCAGAATGGTCTGCATGGCTGTCGTCCCAGAAGGAAGCCTCTTCTAAAGATGATGCACAGGAAAGTCTGCAAACAGTTTGCTGAAGACATGGCTGTGTGTTGAGTTATTTTGAGGGCAAACCAAATTCACACTGTTATACAAGCCGTACACTGACCGCTGTACATTGTATCAAAGTGTCAGATCTTCAGTGATGTCCCATGAAAAGATTTTATAAAATATTTACAAATATGTCAGGGGTGTAGCCACTTTTGTGAGATATTGTGCATAAGATGACATTATATTAGCCCATTAGAGATAGTAGCAGGGCGCAGCAGTGGTAACTCCACTCTGGGGTGTTACATATGTCCATTCTGTGGCCCTGCAAAAAAAAGATAGAACCTGCCCTATTCTTCTCTGCATTACGGACAAGGATAGGACTGTTCTATTATGGGCCAGACGTTCCGTTCCGCAAAATGCAGAATGCACTCGGCCGGTGTCCATGTTTTGTGGATCTGCAATTTGAGGACCACAATGGTCCTGTGCAGGAGCCCTAACTAAAGTGCTTCACCATATGGAAATATCTGATTATTGGAGAGAAATCTGGTCGACCAGGAAGGTGGTGGAGGTTCTGTGAGATGTACACCGGATCCAGCGGAGCACAGGAGCAATATACAGATAAGGACAAAAACACACTGCATTTTGGGATAGTTAACCCTGTCTGTACCTACACCCTGCACTGATATTCACAGAGAGCGCACTCTACACAGCAGAGAGTAACGGTGCATTACCGAACAGAGATCCCTTGTACCGTCATTTACTTGTACTACAATATTTACTGTACGTTTAATTCTAGGGCCCCGAAGTGTTTCTTGTAGGGTCTCATTCTCTGATGGCTCGTGCCTGCCTGTCTTCTGCCTGTTGTCTGTCTCTTATTCTTCCCTTCTGTCTCTTCTCCATCTGGTCTGTCTCTTATCCTTCCCTTCTGTCTCTTCTCCCTCTTGTCTGTCTCTTATCCTTTCCTTCTGTATCTTCTCCCTCTTGTCTGTCTCTTATCCTTCTCTTCTGTTTCTCCTCCTTCTTGTCTGTCTCTTATCCTTTCCTTCTGTCTCTTCTCCCTTCTTGTCTGTCTCTTATATTTCTCTCTGTCTCTTCTTCCTCTTGGATGTCTCTTAACCTTCCCTTCTGTCTCTTCTGTCTCTTCTCCCTCTTGTTTGTCTCTTATCCTTTCCCTTCTGTCTCTTCTCCCTCTTGTCTGTCTCTTATCCTTCCCTTCTGTCTCTTCTCCCTCTTGTCTGTCTCTTATCCTTCCCTTCTGTCTCTTCCCCCTCTTGTCTGTCTCTTATCCTTACCTTCTGTCTCTTCTTACTCTTGTCTGTCTCTTATCCTTCCCTTCTGTCTCTTCTCCCTCTTGTCTGTCTCTTATCCTTTCCTTCTGTATCTTCTCCCTCTTGTCTGTCTCTTATCCTCCCCTTCTGTCTCTTCTCCCTCTTGTCTGTCTCTTATCCTTCCCTCCTGTCTCTTCTCCCTCTTGTCTGTCTCTTATCCTTCTCTTCTGTCTCTTCTCCCTCTTGTCTGTCTCTTATCCTTACCTTCTGTCTCTTCTTACTCTTGTCTGTCTCTTATCCTTCCCTTCTGTCTCTTCTCCCTCTTGTCTGTCTCTTATCCTTTCCTTCTGTATCTTCTCCCTCTTGTCTGTCTCTTATCCTCCCCTTCTGTCTCTTCTCCCTCTTGTCTGTCTCTTATCCTTCCCTCCTGTCTCTTCTCCCTCTTGTCTGTCTCTTATCCTTCCCTTCTGTCTCTTCTCCCTCTTGTCTGTCTCTTATCCTTCCCTTCTGTCTCTTCTCCCTCCTGTCTGTCTCTTATCCTTCCCTTCTGTCTCTTTTCCCCTCAGCCTCCTGACATTTTATTCTAGTGACCCGATGTGTTTCTTGTAGGGTCTCTTTCTCCGATGTCTCGTCCCCGGCTGCCTGTCTTCTGCCTCAGGCTGTTTGTCCTGAAATCTCTACAGGTATAAGAATTATAATATTACTGGGAAAGGGACGTAATGGCCGTGATTGTAAATAACTCCGATCCTGACAGTGTAAACCCCCAGATGCCGAAACTGCTAGTAACAATGGCATCTAAGTGGTTAAACGTGGAGAACGCTCTGTCTGTCACCTCCTCAGCCCCCCTGCAATGTGATTACGGGGTCCCAGTAGGTTTGATGGCAGCTAGAGGCCCCAATGTCTACAGTATGTACAGGCCTAGTATGACAGACAGTAATACACGGCAGTACAGAAGTATTGCAGACTGTTATATGAAATACAAAAGGCTAAAAAAAAAAAAAAATCCAAAAGATAAAACCTCTAATGGTGCCCATAAACCCTCAGTAGCTGTTGGCTGAGCGATCGTTCTTCTGACGGTCATCTCTCCCAACTCCCCCATATATATATATACACTCTCAGTTCAGCTGAATGTCTATGTGCTCCCAATGAGGAGAAAGCTGCAGCTATATACAAATGCTCTTCTACATCAATGGGCAAAAATTCTCACAGACAGAGTCCAAAAACTTGTATAAAGCCTTCATAGAAGAGCAAAGGGTGGAGCAGATCCATAGTAATGCTTCTGAGAGGGATGTGAGGACAGCTCCTGCCGGTGTAATGTGCATGGAGGCTTGTGGTGGCCATCATAATTATGGAGACATGACGGTATAGGAAGAACGTTATACACTTCTTATCAGAGGGCATCTCCCTATGAATGAGAAGGTCGCTGATATCTCCTAATAGTGATCTCATGAGCCGACACAACATTGTGTGAACTAGAAACGGATTTCAGCTTGAATCCATGGCTGCAAATGTGGAAACATTTCTACCTTTACTGACTGTGATATTACAGAGAGAAGATACTCTGGGACGGCTCTGGTTTAGGAGAAATACTAAAACGTATAACACATTTTAGCGATTTTAAACAGGTTTAATCCTGGCCGTACCTATAGGGGAAGCAGGGGTAGTGGTCGCTTTGGGGCCCAAACTCAGAAGGGGCCCATACAGGAGGAGGACTAAAAGATTTTATTTGTCTGGGCCTCCTCAACTGTATCATACAATGACATTATATACAGACACACTGTAGATAACGGAGGGAGTGGATGTCAGGCCTCGTCTGCGAGAGCTCTCTGGACTAGCCTCAGGAATTGGGATTGAAAGGAAGGAGGTGATTGCACAGACTTTCGGGGTTGGGGGCCCATTGTCATTTCTAGTTACGCCACTGGGTTTAATGGATATTTTAACAGGGGAGCATCTAGCCTTTCTGCTGCCTGAGTCAAAAATTGAAACGGCAGAGCTTCAAAACATACAGGGTAATACAGCGCCACATACCGCCTCCGTCCAGTGATGTCTCCTCTGATGTACATGTTCTCTGTCCTCATCTTTTCCATACAGACCAGACCACCATGATGATTTCTTTCACTCATCTCTTCTCTCTGCAGAGTTTGAGAAACATTGAGTTTGACATCTTAGTTTCCAACTTTTCCATCATCCTCCCACCTTCTCAAAAACCCTTTCTGCCTTCCCCCAATACTGTGTCTGCTGTGTCCCCCAATATTATCCTGCAGGAACAGTCCCCCTGAAAATACCGCCTTCAGTAATTATTGACACACAGTGCCCTAAAAAATAACTGTGCCCAGTAAATAGTGCCCCAACACTAATAGTGTAAACATAATGTCCCCCCAAAATAATTGTGCTAAGCTGATACCATGCCAGGGTACCCCCACAGTAACAGTGCTCCCCAAAGCCCCACCAATAGAAATAATTATCCGCCAGAGTGCACTTACTGTTAAAAGTACCCCTAATAGTAATAATGTCCCTCATTTTGTCCCAGAATTAATAATGCCCCCATAGTGCAAATACTAGTGTCCATGTTCCCAATAGACCCCAAGAAGCAATAAAGCCCATCATAATGCAGGGGGCATTGTGGTGGTCTTTAGTGTTACTGGGGATCTATGGGTAACATGAATACTAGTATTGGCACTATGGGGGCACATTATAAGGGGAATTATTACTACTGCACCTGGGGGACAAGAACCAGGAGCCCCCCCCTGGGCTCCCAATACCTCCATCTCCAATTCAGGGTACAGAGAGGAGACCACCACCCCATCCGCCAAAATCGGCGCAAGATCCTCTGAATCACCTCCCCCAGGAAAGCTGCAAGACAAGGAAGCTGCCTTGACGTTCTTAACCCCTGGGCGAAAGGTACCACAAAATTGAACCTGGTAAAAAACAGTGACCATCTGGCCTGCCTAGGGTTCAGACGCTTGGCCAAATTCTTATGGTCTGTATACACCGTAACGGAGTGAGACGCCCCCTCTAACCAGTGACGCCATTCCTCAAAGGCCAACTTGATAGCCAACTCTCTATCTCCAACATCAAAATTCCTCTCGGCGACCGAGAGCTTCTTGGAGAAAAAGGCACACGGGACCCACTTGCCAGGGGATGAACCCTGTGACAGCATCGCTCCAACCCCCACCTCTGATGCATCAACCTCCACTACGAATGGCTGAGACACATCCGTCTGCACCAGAATGGGAGCAGACGCAAAACGCTCCTTAATAGCCGAAAAGGCCTGCAATGCCTCATCCGACCAGACAGAAACGTCGGCGCCCTTCTTGGTCATATCAGTGAGAGGTTTTACTATAGAATAGTTCGAAATAAATTTTCTATAATAATTCGTAAACCCCAAGAACCGCATCAAAGCTTTCTGATTCTCTGGTCGGTCCCACTCCAGAACAGCCCGGACCTTTTTTCGGGGTCCATACGAAAACCAGAATCAGAAAGCATGTATCCCAAGAACGGAAGCTCTTTCACCGCAAACAAACATTTCTCAAATTTGGCGTATAATTTATTCTCCCGAAGGATCGTCAAAACCTGTCTCACATGATCCTGATGGGTCTTCAGATCAGGAGAATAAATTAAAATGTTATCCAGGTAAACTACTACGAACCTCCCCACCAAGTGATGAAAAATGTCATTGACGAATCGCTGAAATACTGCTGGTGCGTTTGTCAACCCAAAAGGCATCACCAGGTTCTCAAAATGACCCTCGTGCGTATTGAAGGCCGTTTTCCACTCATCCCCCTCCTTGATTATGATCAGTTTGTAGGCCCCTCTCAAATCCAACTTAGAGAACACCTTGGCCCAAACAATCTGATCAAAAAGATCAGAGATCAAAGGTAGGGGATATGGATCCCGGACTGTAATACGGTTCAATTCCCGGAAATCCAAACACGGTCTCAGTGATCCATCCTTTTTCTTCACAAAGAACAAACCTACTGCCACTGGAGACTTAGATGGTCTTATATGGCCCTTTGCCAAACTCTCGGCAACATACTTTCGCATGACCTCTCTTTCGGGTTGAGAGAGGTTGTAAATAGTGTTGAGCGCGAATATTTGAATTGCAAATTTTTTCTCGAATATCGCAACTTCAAGATTTCGCGAATATTTAGAATATAGTTCTATATATTCGCGAAATCAAATATTAGTTTTTTTTTTTTTTGTTTGTCTGTTTTTTAAATTGTTATATTTTTTTCTTTCCCTGTTCCCTAAAGTTGTTCTTACCTGTCCTTTTGATTCCTGGCTTCCTGGCTGCTCCAGTCAGTGCCCGTTGCCGCTTCTGCCGACTTCCGTGCTCATGGAGCATCCCCATCACCATGGGAACGTCTCCATATAGTAGAATGTACTGTGGGATTTGAGAATTACGTTGAAATCGCAATGCGATTATTATAACTTGAATTAATCGAATTGCGATTCCGACTTAACACTGCTATATTCAATATTCGTTAATTCTAGCCTAATATGGAATATAGCAGTGCTAAGGTAAAATCGCAATCCGATTAATTCAAGTTATAATAATGGAATTGCGATTTCAACTTAGCACTGCTATATTCCATATTAGGCTAGAATTAACGAATATGGAATATAGCAGTGTTAAGTTGGAATCGCAATTCGATTAATTCAAGTTATAATAATCGCATTACGATTTCAACTTTTTACGGATATTCTTAATATTGCTCTAAATTCGTCTTTTAGAATATTCGTAATATTCTAAAAGACGAAGTTAGAGCAATATTACGAATATTCTAAAAGACGAAGTTAGAGCAATATTACGAATATTCTAAAAGACGAAGTTAGAGCAATATTATGAATATTTGTAAAATACACATATAGATTGTAATTAAGCTAATATACTGCTATAGTAATTTTTTTAATAGTGCACATATTTTACAAAACTTAAGTTCAGAAGAGGCAAAAAAATTAGAGAACAAAAAAAAGGATTATAGCACTATATTAGCTAAATTACAATCTATATGTGTATTTTACGAAATTTTGTAATATTGCTCTAACTTCGTCTTTTAGAATATTACGAATATTCTAAAAGAGAAAATTAGAGCAATATTACGAAATTTCGTAAAATACACATAGATTGTAATTTAGCTAATATACTGCTATATATTAGCAGTATATATTGCTCTAACTTCGTCTTTTAGAATATTCGTAATATTCTAAAAGACGAAGTTAGAGCAATATTATGAAATTTTTTGTAAAATACACATATTAGCCTAGACATAGTCAATTAGTCATAGGAACGTTGCCTTATACTATCAAAAGAAAAATCGCAATACGCGATTAATTAAATCGCATATTATTCGCGATAATTGGAATAATTACAAATATTCGATTTCGACGAATATAACACGAATATTCACTCAAATATTCGCGAAATATTGCGAAATCGAATATGGCACCTCCCGCTCATCACTAGTTGTAAAGCTGAGACTTTGGCAACTTAGCCCCCGGAATGAGATTAACTGGACAATCATAGTCTCGATGAGGGGGCAATTCCTGAGCCCCACCCTCCGAAAAGACATCCGCAAAATCCAAGAGATACTGAGGTAAAGCCGTAACGGACACACCAGAGATAGATGTGCCATGACAATTATCCAAACAAAACTCACTCCAACCAATGATTTGTCTCGCTTGCCAGTCTATAATTGGGTTATGTCTAGTCAACCATGGCAACCCCAAAACTATAGGAGCTGGCAAATCCTTCATGACAAAACAAGAAATAATTTCAACATGTGAATCACCCACCCTTAAGTGAATACCATGAACAATGTGAGTAAGGCTCCTTTGAGAAAGAGGGGAAGAATCAATTGCAAAAACACGAATCTCATTCTCTAAAGTGCAAGTACTTAGACATAGGTTTTGAAGGAAAAGAAAGTCAATTAGATTTACCCCAGCACCACAATCAAGGAATACATCAACAAAAACATTTTTTGACTCTAGCGCCACCATAGCTGGAAGGAGAAAACGGGAACTGCAGGGAGCTTGCATACCTGCCTGCTCCACCACACCATTCATACTACCAAGTGTCAGGGAATTTTTTTTTCTTTTTTCTTTTTCTCTTCCACCTGTGGTTTAACATAAGGACAAGCAAAAATAAAATGACCCCTCTTTCCACAATAGTAACATAGTTTGTGCACTTTCCTAAAGTCTCTACTATCAGAATGTCAAGAAACCTGACCCAACTGCATGGGCTCCTCCGCTACTCTAGAGTTACCTGTAACATCACCCAGGATGGCAGTAGAGACAAAACCACTCACAGAAGGAATACCTTGCGCGGAGGGAGCCCTATACCTCTCTCTGATACGTCTATCTAGCCATACTGCTAAAGACATGGCGTTCTCCAAAGAGTCTGGGTATTCGTGAAAAGCAAGGGCATCCTTCAATCTTTCAGATAACCCATGACAAAACTGACTACGTAACGCGGGATCATTCCTTTCTGATTCAGTAGCCCACCTCCTAAACTCAACACAGTAAGCCTCTGCAGTATGTTCCCCTTGAAACAAATTACGCAATCTTGACTCTGCCATCGAGACCTGATCTGGGTCATTGTAGATTAATCCCAGAGCCTTAAAAAACTCTTCCACCGACCGGAGGGCCCAAGAACCAGATGGCAGAGAAAAGGCCCAGGATTGCGCGTCCCCTTAAAATAACTATACCTATCCTCTGACTCTCATCACCTGATGACGATGGACGCAGCCGAAAGTACAATTTGCAGGATTCTCTAAAACGGATAAAGTCATCCGTACCTCCTGAAAATCGATCAGGAAGAGCCACTTTAGGCTCCACACAAATTTGAACTGCACCAGCTGCCAGAGCATTCTGACACCGTGTGACCGAACCATGTAGCTCCCCAACCTCTAGGGATAGCCCCTGCAAGCGGTCAACCAGTGCTTCAATTGACGCCATCAAAAAAACACTGAGTAATGGCAGTCACAGTATGGCAGATTATAATGTCACGGCGGGCGTGCACTCAGACTCACAGATAACCCACCAACCAGGCTCTGGGCGAGAGACAGGGGAAGGGTCACCTCCTAGCTAATCCCTGACCTCTTTCCCTGCACTGCTCAGCCCACATGCAGACCTTAATGCTAGGTATGATGTTTCCCCGTTTCTGGTCTGAATTCACCCTAAATTCCCTGAGATGGTGAAGAGGGGAAATAGGAGCAGCCTGCTCGCACAGAACCTGGATGGGAGAGATAACACAAAACAAACAAACTAGAAATCACACTTATCTTTCAGAGCTGGAACAGACAACCTTCATTCCTAGCTTCCAAGATCACAATGATTCCTATAATCCGCTCAGAGCACTGGGCTGGTGTGCTATTTAAACTAATGACCCCACCCAGTGCACCTGATGAGAGGCGGATCCAGCACGGCTCCAAAACAAATACTAAACCCGTGCTGCTATCCTGGCCGACCTCCGCACATCGTCAGAGGGGGGCATGACATTCCTTCTCCCAGCTGTCACCTATTCACACTAATTGCCTCCCTTTATATTCCCTCCCATACTGCCTCACTTTGCGGTTTATACTACTTCCTGGATTGAAGTGATCACTGCTGGAGACTGCTGTTTCAATTGCTGGTTTAGATAAGTTCTTTCTTGTATTGTCTTTCTTTGCTGGCTTGATTCTGGATGACCCTGACTCCCTCCGTATTAAGTGCAGGGAGCCGGTGGTCGTGTCCCCTCACTATTATAGGGTTTTCAGGTGTCACACAGTCTAGGTACGAGGGCATGCAATCGTCTACTTCTGAGACCCTTGTATGTGCTTAGGAGTCAGGGTGAGCTCTTAGGGTTTTACAGGGGTCACCTTTATGCTCCTTAGTTTGGGATCAAGCCAGTCGGATGTTTATCCATAACTTCCTATCCTATATTGCTATCTGCAATATCATCCGTGACATTATAAACCGCCATTACTGTCTTAAGCATGGATCCGGTTTCAGCCTTGATTGACCGCATGCAGGGTCTTTCACTGGAAGTAGCATATCTCCGTAAAACTGTGTCTCAGTTTCAGGTGACCGGTTCAGCTTGCGTTCATGGAGTTTGTTCAGAGCCTAAGATCTCGCTTCCGGATACGTTCTCCGGGGGTAGTGAGAATTTTGTTCGCTTTAGAGAGGCTTGCAAACTCCATTTTCGCCTACTTTCCCATTCCTCTGGTGATGAGGAGCAGAGGGTGGGGATCATCATCTCGCTGTTCAGGGATACCGCTCAGTCTTGGGCCTTTTCGCTGGCAGTGGGGGCACGGCCTCTCCGATCAATGGATGAATTTTTTGTAGCCCTGGGGCAGATATATGATGACCCGGATTGTATTGCTCTGGCTGAATCTAAACTGCATCTTTTATGCCAGGGTAAACAGTCCGCAGAGATATATTGTTCTGAATTTCGGAGATGGGCAGCTGATACTGGTTGGAATGATGCTGCACTCCGAAGTCAATTTTGCCATGGTCTTTCAGAGGGATTGAAAGATGCATTTGCGTTTCATGAGAGACCTGCCTCGTTGGACTCTGCCATGTCTCTAGCTGTCCGTATTGACAGGCGTCTTAGAGAAAGAGGAGAGACCACTCCTTCCTGTCATATTCAGTCCAAGGACAGTGGAGCAGTCTCATTCAGTGCGCAGGGGCTTCAGTCTCTCTCAATCCCCTCTGAGCAGGAGGCCATGCAGCTGGGTTTGCTTGCCTCTGATAGTAGAGGATTCAGCTCTCAGAGAAGGGTTTGTTTCTCTTGTGGGGGAATAAATCATTTGGCTAATGTTTGCCCCTCTAGGAGATTCAGGGAGTTTTCTGAGGGTAATATAGAAGCAAAAAGAAACAAAAAAAACTCTAAAAACGTTCCATTTGCTACTATTGGCAAGGTTGATGAGGAAATTGAAGGTTTGCCGTTTGCTTGTAGTTCCCGTTTTGTCCTACCTGCCAGGGTGGCGCTAGATAGCAAGAACATTGTGAGATTTTAGTAGATAGTGGAGCAGCTGTCAATCTCATTGATAATCAATTTGCTATAACACATGCCCAGGTATGCACTTTGGAAAAGGATATACCTGTTTTTGCTATCGATTCCGCTCCACTTTCTCAAAGATCGTTAAAGGGCATAGTTCACAATATCCGTTTGAATGTGAGTGATGCTCATGTTGAGGATATGTTATGTTTGGCAAGCAAGGCAAATAAATTGTTGGAGTGACTTTTGCAGAGAGAATTGCCTCACAGCGTCTCTTTCAGAGGTTTCTACCAAGACTGTACCATCTTATCTCTCAGAATTTTCGGATGTGTTTTCCGAGAGTGGTGTTCAGGAGCTGCCCCCTCACCGGGAGTACAATTGCCCTATTAATCTCATCCCAGGTGCCAAGCTGCCAAAATCTCGTTTCTACAATCTCTCCCAACCTGAAAGAGTCACTATGCGTACTTATATCTCTGAGAGCCTGAGAAAGGGACACATCTGACCCTCGAAGTCACCTGTTGCCGCTGTTTTTTTTTTTGTTTAGAAAAAAGATGGTTCTTTAAGACCATGTCTGGATTTCAGGGAGCTGAACTGTATCACAATTCGTGACCCATATCCGCTTCCTCTGATCCCGGACCTGTTTAACCAGATTGTTGGGGCTAAAGTTTTTTCTAAGTTGGATTTAAGAGGGGCAAACAACCTAGTCAGGGTCAGGGAAAGGGACGAATGGAAGACGGCCTTCAATACCCCTGAGGGTAATTTCGAGAATTTAGTCATGCCCTTTGGTTTGATGAATGCTCCATCCTTCTTTCAACATTTTGTGAACAGCATTTTTTATCATTTAATGGGGAAATTTGTACTGGTGTATCTAGATGACATTTAGATTTTTTCTCCTGATTTCAAAACTCATAGGGACCACCTACGTCAGGTCTTGCTCATTCTGCGGGAGAATAGATTGTACGCTAAACTGGAAAAATGTGTGTTTGCAGTTCCAGAGATTCAATTTCTTAGTTTTCTTCTCTCCGCTTCTGGTTTTTGCATGGACCCTGAGAAGGTTCGCGCTGTGCTTGATTGGGAGCTTCCTGAGAATCCGAAGGCGCTGATGCGGTTTTTGGGTTTTGCCAATTATTACAGAAAGTTAATTTTGAATTATTCCTCTGTTGTTAAGCCACTCACTGATATGACTAATAAGGGGGTAGATTTTTCCTCCTGGTCGGTAGATGCGCTTAAGGCCTTTTCTAGTATCAAAGAGAGTTTTGCTTACACTCCCATTTTGGTACAACCTGATGTCTCTCTACCTTTTATTGTTGAGGTGGGTGTGGGTGCGGTCTTATCCCAGGGTCCCTCTCTTGACAAATGGCGACCGTGTGCCTTTTTCTCAAGGAAACTCTCCTCCGCAGAGAGAAATTACGATGTGGGAGATAGGGAGTTGTTGGCCATCAAATTAGCTTTTGAGGAATGGCACCATTGGCTAGAGGGAGCCAGACACCCTATTACCGTGTTTACCGACCATAAGAATCTGGCCTACTTGGAATCAGCCAAGCGTCTGAACCCCGAGACAGGTCAGATGGTCTTTATTCTTTTCTAGGTTTAATTTTGTTGTCACGTTCCACCCTAGGGTTAAAAATGTGAAGGCTGATGCCCTGTCACGTTGTTTTCCGGGAGGGGGGAACTTTGAAGACCCGGGTCCCATTTTGGCTGAAGGGGTGGTCGTCTCTGCTCTTTATCCTGATTTGGAGGCAGAGGTTCAGGCAGCCCAGGCAGAGGCTCCTGATCTTTGTCCTCCTGGGAGGTTGTTTGTGCCGCTCACTGTACAACACAAGGTTTTTAATTAAGGAGCTCCACGATACTGTCCTTGCTGGGCACCTGGGGAGTAGAGCCACAGTGGATCTCATTGCTCGGAGATTCTGGTGGCCGGCTATTCGTAAGACGGTTGAGGGTTTTGTGGCAGCCTGCAAGACCTGCGCTCGTGCCAAGGTCCCTCATTCACGGCTATCGGGTTCTCTCCTCCCGTTACCCATTCCTTCCCATCCTTGGACGCATCTGTCCATGGACTTCATTACGGACCTGCCTCGTTCCTCGGGGAAGGCTGTGATTCTGGTAGTAGTGGACCATTTTAGAAAAATGGCGCATTTCATTCCCTTTCCTGGGTTACCCAATGCTAAGACGCTGGCGCAAGCATTTGTTGATCACATTGTAAAATTGCATGACATTCCTTCAGACATCGTTTCTGATAGGGGCACACTATTTGTTTCCAGATTCTGGAAGGCCTTCTGTTCTCGCTTGAGGGTTCGGTTGTCGTTCTCTTCTGCTTTTCACCCGCAGTCAAATGGTCAGACCGAACGTGTCAATAAGAATCTGGAGACATATCTGCGCTGTTTTGTGGCAGAGAATCAGGAGGATTGGTGTTCTTTTTTGTCCCTTGCTGAGTTTGCTTTAAATAACCATCGCCAGGAGTCCTCTGATAAGTCACCATTTTTTGGTGCATATGGGTTTCAGCCGCAGTTTGGGACATTCTATGTAGAGGGGTCTTCTTGTTTACCTGATGAGGAGAGATTTTCCTCGTCTTTGAAATTTATTTGGCAAAATATTCAGGATAATCTGAGGAGGATGAGTGAGAGAGATAAGCGTGTGGTGGATAAGAGACGTGTGCCTGGTCTGGACCTGAATGTGGGTGATCTGGTGTGGTTGTCTACAAAGAATATCAAACTGAAGGTTCCCTCCTGGTAGTTGGATCCTAAGTTTATTGGGCCTTACAAGATCTTGTCCGTCATCAATCCCGTTGCCTTCTGTCTTGATCTTCCTCAGACTTGGAAGATAATGTTTTTCACAGGTCTCTATTAAACCCTTATGTCCAACCCACTGTACCATCCTCTTTGTTGCCTCCTCCTCCGATTGTTGTTGACGGTAATCTTGAATTTCAGGTCTCTAGGATTGTGGATTCTCGCATTATCCACGGTTCTCTCCAGTACCTCATTCATTGGGAGGGTTATGGTCCTGAGGAGAGGATGTGGGTCCCAGTGGCGGACATTAAAGCCACTCGTCTCATCAGGGCTTTCCATAGGTCTCATCCTGAGAAGGTGGGCTCTGAGTGTCCGGAGTCCACTTGTAGAGGGAGGGGTACTGTCACCGCCAGCTCTCTGAGAAGTTCTGGCAGACGTTCTTCTGTACCTCTTGCATGATGTTCTTTGTTCTGGTTTCACTTTGTCATCTCCTTTCCTTCTCCCAGCTGTCACCTATTCACACTAATTGCCTCCCTTTATGTTCCCTCCCATTCTGCCTCACTTTGCGGTTTATACTACTTCCTGGATTTAAGTGATCACTGCTGGAGACTTCTGTTACTGCTGGTTCAGATAAGTCCTTTCTTGTATTGTCTTTCTTTGCTTGCTTGATTCTAGGTGACCCTGACTCCCTCCGTATTAAGTGCATGGAGCCGGTGGGCGTGTCCCCTCACTATTATAGGGGTTTCAGGTGTCACACAGTCTAGATATGAGGGCATGCAATCGTCTACCTCTGAGACCCTTGTATGTGCATATCAGTCAGGGTGAGCTCTTAGGGTTTTACAGGGGTCACCTTTATGCTCCTTAGTTTGGGATCAAGCCAGTCGGATGTTTATCCATAACTTTCAGCTATCTGCAATATCATCCGTGACAGGACCTCAAAGCTAGTATTTTCCGAAATACTAACTGTACCACGGCCCTCACAAGAAAGGCAGCAGGAGATTAGGGAGATTAACAAGTGGCTCAAGAACTGGTGTAGGTCAGAGAGGTTTGGGTTTCTGGAGAACTGGGCCGACTTCTCTATCGGCTACAGGCTCTATCGTAGGGACGGGCTGCACCTCAATGGGGAACAGGTAGCTGTGTTGGAGAAGATAGTTATAAGGTTGGAGGAGTGTTTAAACTAGGGACTGGGGGGAGGAAAATGACATCATAGGAGGGGAAGATAGTGAAGATAGAGACCGGGGGCAAGGTAGTGGGACTGGGGGAGGAATGGAAGGAGGGACTAGAACAGTTCAGAAGGAAAGGTATAGGGTAAAAAATATACATAAACCTCTCAAATGTATGTATACTAATGCCATAAGCCTGACAAATAAAACTGGGTAACTGGAATTAGTGATGTGTGAGGAGTAGGGATGAGCGAACTCGAACTGTATATGTCACGGAAGGTGTACAGGAAACTAGAAGACACAAAATGAATATCCGACTGACTGGATCCAAAACTAAGGAACAAAAGGGAGAGCCCAGCATCAGACAAGGCACTCTCCCTGACTGCTCAGCCTATGCGAAAATCCCAATGGTAGATGATCGCATATCCTCGTACCTCGACTGTATAACACCTGAACACCCTATAATAGTGAGGGGACACGATTACCGGCTCCCTACACTTGATACGGAGGGAGTCAGGGTCACCTGGGATCCAGCAAACAGAAAAACACAAATGAATGAACAAAACTTATCTGTAGAAGACTCAGAAGTAGGATCAGCATGCACACACTCCAGGAAGGAATATAAACCGCAAAGTGAAGCAGTCTGGGAAGGGATTTAAAGGGATGCAATCAGTGCAACTACATGACAGCTGAGAGAGGCTAACGAGATGAGAAAATGAAAGCAAAACAAAAGGAAGCTCAAGGAGGAGGTTCTGAAAGGCATCTGTCAGAGCTTCTCAGATGTCTGGTGGTGACAGTACCCCTCCTTCTACGAGTGGACTCCGGACACTCAGAGCCCACCTTCTCAGGATGGGACCTATGGAAAGCCCTGATGAGACGAGTGGCCTTAATGTCCGTCACTGGGACCCACATCCTCTCCTCAGGACCATAACCCTCCCAATGAACGAGGTACTGGAGAGAACCGCGGACAACACGAGAATCCACAATCCTAGAGACCTGAAATTCAAGATTACCATCAACCACAATCGGAGGAGGAGGCAAAGACGAGGGTACAATGGGTTGGACATAAGGTTTTAATAAGGACTTATGAAAAACATTATGGATCTTCCAAGTCTGAGGAAGATCAAGACGGTAGGCAACAGGATTGATGACGGACAAGATTTTGTAAGGCCCAATAAACTTAGGACCCAACTTCCAGGAGGGAACCTTCAATTTGATATTCTTAGTAGACAACCACACCAGATCACCAACATTCAGGTCCGGACCAGGCACACGTCTCTTATCCGCCACACGCTTATATCTCTCACTCATGCTCTTTAGATTATCCTGAATCTTTTGCCAAATAGATGACAACGACGAGGAGAATCTGTCCTCATCAGGTAAACCAGAAGACCCCTCTCCAGAGAATGTCCCAAACTGCGGATGAAACCCATATGCACCAAAAAATGGTGACTTATCAGAGGACTCCTGACGACGGTTATTTAAAGCAAACTCAGCAAGGGACAAAAAAGAACACCAATCCTCCTGATTCTCCGCCACAAAACAGCGCAGATATGTCTCCAGATTCTGATTGACGCGCTCTGTCTGGCCATTCGACTGCGGGTGGAAAGCAGAAGAGAATGACAACCGAACCCCCAAGCGAGAACAGAAAGCCTTCCAGAATCTGGAAACAAACTGCGTGCCCCTATCAGAGACTATGTCTGAAGGAATACCATGCAATTTGACAATGTGATCAATAAATGCCTGCGCCAGCGTCTTAGCATTGGGCAAGCCAGGAAAAGGGATGAAATGCACCATTTTGCTAAAACGGTCCACCACCACCAGAATCACAGTCTTCCCCGAGGAACGAGGCAGGTCCGTAATGAAGTCCATGGACAGATGTGTCCAAGGACGGGAAGGAATGGGTAAGGGAAGGAGAGGACCTGATGGCCGTGAATGAGGGACTTTGGCACGAGCGCAGGTCTCGCAGGCTGCCACAAAACCCTCAACCGACTTACGAAGTGCCGGCCACCAGAATCTCCGAGCGATGAGATCCACTGTGGCTCTTGCCCCCGGGTGCCCAGCAAGGACAGTATCGTGGTGTTCCTTAAAAATCTTGTGTCTTAAAGCGAGAGGCACAAACAACCTCCCAGGAGGACAAAGATCAGGAGCCTCTGACTGGGCTACCTGAACCTCTGCCTCCAATTCAGGATAAAGAGCAGAGACCACCACACCTTCAGCCAAAATGGGACCCGGGTCTTCAAAATTCCCACCTCCCGGAAAACAACGTGACAGGGCATCCGCCTTCACATTCTTAACCCCAGGGCGGAACGTGACAACAAAATTAAACCTGGAAAAGAACAAAGACCATCTGGCCTGTCTCGGGTTCAGACGCTTGGCTGACTCCAAGTAGGCCAGATTCTTATGGTCAGTAAACACGGTAATAGGGTGTCTGGCTCCCTCTAGCCAATGGCGCCATTCCTCAAAAGCCAACTTGATGGCCAACAACTCCCTATCTCCCACATCGTAATTTCTCTCTGCGGAGGAGAGTTTCTTCGAGAAAAAGGCACACGGTCGCCATTTGGCAGGAGAGGGACCCTGAGACAAGACCGCACCCACACCCACCTCAGAAGCATCAACCTCAACTATGAAGGGTAGAGAAATATCAGGTTGTACCAAGATAGGAGCGGAAGCAAAACTCTCCTTGATATTAGAAAAGGCCTTACGCGCCTCTACCGACCAGGAGGAAAAATCTACCCCCTTTCTAGTCATATCAGTGAGTGGTTTAACAACAGAGGAATAATTCAAAATAAACTTCCTGTAATAATTGGCAAAGCCCAAAAAACGCATCAGCGCCTTCTGATTCTCAGGAAGCTCCCACTCAAGCACAGCGCGGACCTTCTCGGGGTCCATGCGAAAACCAGAAGCGGAGAGAAGAAACCCCAGAAATTGAATTTCTGGAACCGCAAACACACATTTTTCCAGTTTAGCGTACAATTTATTCTCCCGCAGGATGAGCAAGACCTGACGTAAGTGTTCCTTATGAGTTTTGAAATCAGGAGAAAAAATCAAAATGTCATCTAGATACACTAATACAAATTTCCCCATTAAATGATAAAAAATGCTGTTCACAAAATGCTGAAAGACGGCTGGAGCATTCATCAAACCAAAAGGCATAACCAAATTCTCAAAATGGCCCTCAGGGGTATTGAAGGCCGTCTTCCATTCGTCTCCTTCTCTGACCCTGACCAGGTTGTATGCCCCTCTTAGATCCAACTTGGAAAAAACTTTAGCCCCAACAATCTGGTTAAACAGGTCCGGGATCAGAGGAAGCGGATAAGGGTCACGAATTGTGATACTGTTCAGCTCCCTGAAATCCAGACATGGTCTTAAAGAACCATCTTTTTTCTTAACAAAGAAAAAAACAGCGGCAACAGGTGACTTCGAGGGTCGTATGTGTCCTTTTCTCAGACTCTCAGAGATATAAGCACGCATAGCGACCCTTTCAGGTTGGGAGAGATTGTATAAACGAGATTTAGGCAGCTTGGCGCCTGGGGTGAGATTAATAGGGCAATCGTACTCCCTGTGCGGGGGCAAGTCCTGAACACCACTCTCAGAGAAGACATCCGAAAATTCAGAGAGAAAAGATGGTACAGTCTTAGTAGAAACCTCAGAAACAGATGTCGTGAGGCAATTCTCTCTGCAAAAGTCACTCCAACCATTTATTTGCCTCGCTTGCCAATCAATGGTGGGGTTATGTTTGGTGAGCCAGGGTAACCCCAACACTAGAGGAGTAGGCAACCCGCTAAGGACGAAACATGACACATCCTCAACATGAGCATCACTCACAATCAAACGGATATTGTGAACTATGCCCTTTAACGATTTCTGAGAAAGTGGAACGGAATCAATAGCAAAAACAGGTATAACCTTTCCCAAAGTGCATACCTGGAAACCATGAGTTATAGCAAATTGACTATCAATGAGATTGACAGCTGCTCCACTATCTACAAAAATCTCACAAAAAATGTTCTTGCTCTCTAGCGCCACCCTGGCAGGTAGGACAAAACGGGAACTACAAGCAAACGGAAAACCTTCAATTTCCGCATCAACCTTGCCAATAGTAACAGATGGAACGTTTTTAGAGGATTTTTTTCTTTTTGTTACTTTATTACTCTCAAAAAACTGCCTGAATCTCCTAGAGGGACAAACATTTGCCAAATGATTTATACCCCCACAACAGAAACAAACCTTCCCATGAGGGCTGAATCTTCTATTGTCAGAGGTAATCAAACCCAGCTGCATGGGCTCTTGCTCAGAAGGGATTGAGAGCGACTGAGACCCCTGTGCACTGAATGAGACCGCCGCACTGTCCTGGGACTGAGTATGACAGGGAGGAGTGATCTCTCCTCTCTCTCTAAGACGCCTGTCAATACAAACGGCCCGAGACATGGCAGAGTCCAAGGAGGTAGGTCTCTCATGAAAGGCAAATGCATCTTTCAATCCCTCTGAAAGACCATGGCAAAATTGACTTCGGAGTGCAGCATCATTCCAACCAGTATCAGCTGCCCATCTCCGAAATTCTGAGCAGTATATCTCTGCGGATTGTTTACCCTGGCATAACAGACGTAGTCTAGACTCAGCCAAAGCAATACGATCCGGATCATCATATATCTGACCCAGGGCTAAAAAGAATTCATCCACTGAACGGAGGGGCCGTGCCCCCACCGGCAGCGAAAAGGCCCAGGACTGAGCGTTATCCCTGAGCAGCGATATGATGATCCCCACCCTCCGCTCCTCATCACCAGAGGAATGGGGAAGTAGGCGAAAATGGAGTTTGCAAGCCTCTCTAAAACGAACAAAATTCTCACTACCCCCGGAGAACGTATCCGGAAGCGAGATTTTAGGCTCAGAACAAACTCCATCAACGTAAGCAGAAACGGTCACCTCAAACTGAGAGTCAGTTTTCCGGAGATCTTCTACCTCCAGTGAAAGACCCTGCATGCGGTCAATCAAGGTTGAAACCGGATTCATGCTTGAGACGGTTTTGGCGGTTTATAATGTCACGGAAGGTGTACAGGAAACTAGAAGACACAAAATAAATATCCGACTGACTGGATCCAAAACTAAGGAACAAAAGGGAGAGCCCTGCATCAGACCTGGCACTCTCCCTGACTGCTCAGCCTATGCGAAAATCCCAATGGTAGATGATCGCATATCCTCGTACTTCGACTGTATAACACCTGAACACCCTATAATAGTGAGGGGACACGACCACCGGCTCCCTACACTTGATACGGAGGGAGTCAGGGTCACCTGGGATCCAGCAAACAGAAAAACACAAATGAATGAACAAAACTTATCTGTAGAAGACTCAGAAGTAGGATCAGCATGCACACACTCTAGGAAGGAAAATAAACCGCAAAGTGAAGCAGTCTGGGAAGGGATTTAAAGGGATGCAGTCAGTGCAACTACATGACAGCTGAGAGAGGCTAACGAGATGAGAAAATGAAAGCAAAACACAAGGAAGCTCAAGGAGGAGGTTCTGAAAGGCATCTGTCAGAGCTTCTCAGATGTCTGGTGGTGACTAGAGTTGAGCGAACTCCTGGATGTTCGGGTTCGAGAAGTTCGGCTGAACTTCCCGGAAATGTTCGGGTTTGGGATCCGAACCCGACCCGAACTTCGTCCCGAACCCGAACCCCCTTGAAGTCAATGGGGACCCGAACTTTTCGGCACTAAAAAGGCTGTAAAACAGCCCAGGAAAGGGCTAGAGGGCTGCAAAAGGCAGCAACATGTAGGTAAATCCCCTGCAAACAAATGTGGATAGGGAAATGAATTTAAATAAAAAATAAAATAAATACTCTTCTAGGTTTTCAGGACTCGATCGACCGGATTTCTAAGCACATCACAGAATATTTCTCCCTAAACAAAAGCCCTGATATCACGGCCAACACCCTCTGGGATGCTCATAAACCTGTTGTGAGAGGACAATTCATTAGTATCGGCACACACCTCAAGAAAAAAAGGGAAAGGGAAGTAGATGATACCCTGGAAAACATTCGGATCTTAGAGTCCTACCATAAAGCCAACCCCACTGACACCCAATTTCAAAAATTGTCAGAATACAGAGCTAAACTTAGATCCCTATTAGCCAATAGAGCAGCAAAATACCACATGAGCTCTCAACACAAATTCTTCGCACATGGGGATAAAGCCACCAAGTTTGTAATGAATAGGGTTAAAGGGAGGAGGTCAGCGAACTTTGTCCATCAGTTGTCCTCACATGATGGGACCCCCATTTTCTCGGTTAACCAAATCGCAGCCCAATTTCGCTCATTTTATAATGAGCTATATAATCTTCCCTCAACAACTGAAACAGCAACTCAGGCTAATGTTATATCCTCCTTCCTGGAAGCAGCTAAACTTCCTACCATTGACCTAGAACAGAAGTCGAGTCTCACAGCCCCCTTTTCATTGACTGAGCTTAAAACAGCAATGAACCAAATGCCGACAGGCAAGAGCCCGGGCCCTGATGGCCTTCCATTAGCATATTACAAAATGTTCCAGAATCTCCTTCTTCCCCATCTTTTGGAAGTTTGTAACCAGACCCTCGAGGGAGTCCCACTATCGAGAGATATGACGGCGGCCCATATTACTCTCATCCCCAAAGAAGGGAAAGACGCCAGCCTTTGCTCCAACTATAGACCCATATCCCTCCTAAACATAGACCTTAAGCTCCTGGCCAAGATGATGGCCAATAGACTAGCTGTTCTTCTTCCTCAACTGGTTCATGGAGATCAGGTAGGCTTTGTCCGTAACAGGGAAGGGAAGGACAATACTACAAGGGTGATTAATACCCTTTGCCATGCCAGACGAGTTTCCTCTCCCTTGCTTCTACTCAGCACAGACGCTGAAAAAGCATTTGATAGGGTCAATTGGTTATACCTACAACAAGTGCTTCCCGGATTTGGCCTACCCGACTCCTTTACTAAAGCAGTTTTCTCAATGTACGAACAAGCAACAGCTTCAGTATTAGTGAATGGTACCAAATCATCTCCCTTTCCTATTAGAAATGGGACTCGCCAGGGTTGCCCATTATCACCCCTCTTGTTCGTCCTGGCTTTAGAGCCGCTCCTAGCAAATATAAGATTGGACCAGGAGATAGGGGGTCTATGTTTGGGAGGCAGGGAACAGAAAATAGCCGCATTTGCGGATGACGTACTCATAATGACGAATAATCCAAAAGTGTCCCTCCCCCGAATCCAGTCCCACTTGAAAACATATAGTATGATGTCAGACTTTAAAATTAATGCTAGTAAATCATTAGTCCTATGCTTCGGTGTTCCTCAAGCAACAAAATGCCTACTAATGCAAAACTCTCCATTTAATTGGTCCTCCCCCAACATCACATATCTAGGGGTTAAAATTAGTCCAGAATTAACGGAACTATTTTCTCTCAACTATATTCCCTTAAAGAAGTCGATTATTAGTACTATTGACAACTTAGCTAGGTCCAACCCAACTCTCTCCTGGTTTGGTCGAAAAAACCTTCTATCTTCCCTAATACTCCCCAGACTCACATATTTGCAACAGGTTCTTCCCATTTCAGTCCCCAAACACTACTACATTTCTATTATGAAAAAGTTCAGGTCCTTCATTTGGAACGGAAGGAAGGCGAGACTCTCCACTACACTTCTCACAAAGCCCAGACACGCTGGGGGAATAGGCTTACCGAACCCGGAGTTGTATGGGAGGGCCATCCTTATCTCACGAGCATTAGCCTGGCTGAGCACGCCTACATCTTCCACAGTGGTTCAGATGGAACTGGGAATTCTGAATAGATCAGCTAAAGCACTTCTTTTGGGCCAAGAGATGGTTTCTCTGGGTCACATGTCTCAATACCCAATTATCAGAGCCACACTGGAAGCATGGAAGTGGCTATCCTCCACACACTGCTCCATCCCATTCCCCTCGCCCACACTGACAGTAGCAGATGTATTGAATACAGCCCCTTCTGCTCTAAGGGAAGCTTCTTCAATAGAACTGATGTCTTCTACTGCTCCTTTAATCTCCTTGGTGCTTCCTTCTGGAGTATGGATGGATCTAAATGACACAAACGCCCTGCTTAACCCTCAACCTCGAGATTTCATTGCAATCGCTTATCTCAGGGCCTTCCTAAAACTGCATATTAAAGTGGGAGATCTTCTTCGTCCCTTAGTTTGGATAGAGGCTTTGATTGCTTCACAGCCTCTTCCTAGAAAACTTACTTCACGAATATATAGCAAACTGCGACTGCCTCCCATGTTGGCCAAACCACCCTTCGTCACACAATGGGAATCAGATTTAAAAATCACAGTCCCATTTGATTTTATACCTAAATTTCTCGATACCCCCCACCGCGCCTCCCGCTGTGTCAGAATTCAGGAGAACAGTTACAAGATCCTTACAAGATGGTACAATACACCTGATAAGATAGCGAGATTTGCTGAAGGGGCTTCTGACACGTGCTGGAGGTGCCTTGGAGAGAGAGGAACCTTCCTCCATATTTGGTGGACGTGCCCTCTCATTCAGAGATGGTGGTGTGAAGTTTTTTCTATCGCAAACAGCGTTTGTGGCACAATGATCCAACCTTCTCCGCAAATAGCTCTCCTCTCATTCACGCAAGAAAAGGGGACTGCAAAATTACCTTATGTATTCACGCAGATGTTATTAGCGGCTAGACTTCAACTCCCTAAGCTATGGCTTCAGCCCACTGTCCCTACTTTGGAACATTGGACTAAAAAAATTGACCAGATCTTCAGGTTTGAGGAACTTTCATCCTGGGAATCTCGTACACACTTGTCTTTCCTCAAAAAGTGGTCACTAAACATAGATCCCCTAAATCTTAGCTTTCGGCTGGATATCCAATTCAACAATTACACTTTGGTAACTATCAATCATCAATACCCACCACGCCATAATTGCCTTTCGGCAAACCTCACATCCCGATTAATAGATAAACACACTTCTTGGTTTGGCCTTATGGTCTCTTCTAGGTAACTGTCTTCTCAACCTCTTGAATGTCGCACCTATTGGGAATTCTTTCCGGAGTGCCAGTGATTGTCGTGTACCCTTAAGCATGTCAGTGCATTATGTTGGTACTCAGTCCAATTTCATATCTATCCTGTACTAATTACTATAATGGCGAGGCCTGCGAGCCTTCACCTTGATGTCTTGTTATTTAAAGTTTAAGAAAGTTTGTTTTAAAAAAAATAAATAAATAAATAAATAAATAAAAATTAACTAATATCAATTGGAAAGAGGTCCCATAGCAGAGTATCTGGCTTCACGTCACCCACCACTGTAACAGTCCATTGTCATATATTTAGGCCCCGGCACCCAGGCAGAGGAGAGAGGTCCCATAACAGAGAATCTGGCTTCATGTCAGCAGAGAATCAGTCTTCTTGTCATAGCAGAGAATCATGCTTCACGTCACCCAACACTGGAACAGTCCATTGTCAGATATTTAGTCCCAGGCACCTAGGCAGAGGAAAGAGGTCCCGTAACAGAGAATCTGGCTTCATGTCAGCAGAGAATTAGTCTTCATATCATAGCAGAGAATCATGCTTCACGTCACCCAACACTGGAACAGTCCATTGTCAGATATTTAGGCCCAGGCACCCAGGCATAGGAGAGAGGTCCCGTAACAGAGAATCTGGCTTCATGTCAGCAGAGAATCAGCCTTCATATCATAGCAGAGAATCATGCTTCACGTCACCCACCACTGTAACAGTCCATTGTCATAAATTTAGGCCCCGGCACCCAGGCAGAGGAGAAAGGTCCCGTAACAGAGAATCTGGCTTCATGTCAGCAGAGAATTAGTCTTCATATCATAGCAGAGAATCATGCTTCACGTCACCCAACACTGGAACAGTCCATTGTCAGATATTTAGGCCCAGGCACCCAGGCAGAGGAAAGAGGTCCCGTAACAGAGAATCTGGCTTCTTGTCAGCAGAGAATCAGTCTTCATGTCATAGCAGAGAATCATGTTTCACGTCACCCAACACTGGAACAGTCCATTGTCAGATATTTAGGCCCAGGCACCCAGGCAGAGGAGAGAGGTCCCGTAACAGAGAATCTGGCTTCATGTCAGCAGAGAATCAGTCTTCATGTCATAGCAGAGAATCATGCTTCACGTCACCCAACACTGGAACAGTCCATTGTCAGATATTTAGGCCCAGGCACCCAGGCATAGGAGAGAGGTCCCGTAACAGAGAATCTGGCTTCATGTCAGCAGAGAATTAGTCTTCATATCATAGCAGAGAATCATGCTTCACGTCACCCAACACTGGAACAGTCCATTGTCATAAATTTAGGCCCCGGCACCCAGGCAGAGGAGAGAGGCCCCGTAACAGAGAATCTGGCTTCATGTCAGCAGAGAATCAGTCTTCATATCATAGCAGAGAATCATGCTTCACGTCACCCAACACTGGAACAGTCCATTGTCAGATATTTAGGCCCAGGCACCCAGGCAGAGGAGAGAGGTCCCGTAACAGAGAATCTGGCTTCATGTCAGCAGAGAATCAGTCTTCATGTCATAGCAGAGAATCATGCTTCACGTCACCCAACATTGGAACAGTCCATTGTCATATATTTAGGCCCCGGCACACAGACAGAGGAGAGGTTCATTCAACTTTGGGTTGCCCCGCAATATAATGGTAAAATGAAAATAAAAATAGGATTGAAAGAGGAAGTGCCCTAGAGTACAATAATATATGGTTAAGGGGAGGTAGTTAATGTCTAATCTGCACAAGGGATGGACAGGTCCTGTGGGATCCATGCCTGGTTCATTTTTATGAACGTCAGCTTGTCCACATTGGCTGTAGACAGGCGGCTGCGTTTGTCAGTAATGACGGCCTCTGCCGTACTGAATACACGTTCAGACAACACGTTAAAATGTGGGCAACTCTGCTGTCGTTGTGCAGGCACTGCAGCATGTAGTCGCTCATGTGTGCCAGGCTGCCCAGAGGTAAGGACAGCTGTCCTCTGTGGGAGGCGTATTGTCATCGTCCTGCGTTTCCCCCCAGCCACGCACCAGTGATGAGCCCGAGCTGCGTTGGTTGCCACCCCGCTGTGACCATGCTTCATCCACCTCCTCCTCCACCTCCCCCTCATCCTCATCCTCCAGTAGTGGGCCCTGGCTGGCCACATTTGTACCTGGCCTCTGCTGTTGCAAGAAACCTCCCTCTGAGTCACTTCGAAGAGACTGGCCTGAAAGTGCTAAAAATGACCCCTCTTCCTCCTCCTCCTCCTCCTCCTCCTCCTGGGCCACCTCCTCTTCCATCATCGCCCTAAGTGTTTTCTAAAGGAGACATAGAAGTAGTATTGTAACGCTGATAACGGCGCCATCGCCACTGGCCATGTTGGTGGAGTACTCGAAACAGCGCAACAGGGCACACAGGTCTCGCATGGAGGCCCAGTCATTTGTGGTGAAGTGGCGCTGTTCCGCAGTGCAACTGACCCGTGCGTGCTGCAGCTGAAACTCCACTATGGCCTGCTGCTGCTTGCACAGTCTGTCCAGGTTCGGGTTCGAGAAGTTCGGCCGAACTTCCCGGAAATGTTCGGGTTTGGGATCCGAACCCGACCCGAACTTCGTCCCGAACCCCATTGAAGTCAATGGGGACCTAAACTTTTCGGCACTAAAAAGGCTGTAAAGCAGCCCAGGAAAGGGCTAGAGGGCTGCAAAAGGCAGCAACATGTAGGTAAATCCCCTGCAAACAAATGTGGATAGGGAAATGAATTTAAATAAAAATAAAATAAATAAAAATTAACTAATATCAATTGGAGAGAGGTCCCATAGCAGAGTATCTGGCTTCACGTCACCCACCACTGTAACAGTCCATTGTCATATATTTAGGCCCCGGCACCCAGGCAGAGGAGAGAGGTCCCATAACAGAGAATCTGGCTTCATGTCAGCAGAGAATCAGTCTTCTTGTCATAGCAGAGAATCATGCTTCACGTCACCCAACACTGGAACAGTCCATTGTCAGATATTTAGGCCCAGGCACCTAGGCAGAGGAAAGAGGTCCCGTAACAGAGAATCTGGCTTCATGTCAGCAGAGAATTAGTCTTCATATCATAGCAGAGAATCATGCTTCACGTCACCCAACACTGGAACAGTCCATTGTCAGATATTTAGGCCCAGACACCCAGGCATAGGAGAGAGGTCCCGTAACAGAGAATCTGGCTTCATGTCAGCAGAGAATCAGCCTTCATATCATAGCAGAGAATCATGCTTCACGTCACCCAACACTGGAACAGTCCATTGTCATAAATTTAGGCCCCGGCACACAGACAGAGGAGAGGTTCATTCAACTTTGGGTTGCCCCGCAATATAATGGTAAAATGAAAATAAAAATAGGATTGAAAGAGGAAGTGCCCTAGAGTACAATAATATATGGTTAAGGGGAGGTAGTTAATGTCTAATCTGCACAAGGGATGGACAGGTCCTGTGGGATCCATGCCTGGTTCATTTTTATGAACGTCAGCTTGTCCACATTGGCTGTAGACAGGCGGCTGCGTTTGTCAGTAATGACGGCCTCTGCCGTACTGAATACACGTTCAGACAACACGTTAAAATGTGGGCAACTCTGCTGTCGTTGTGCAGGCACTGCAGCATGTAGTCGCTCATGTGTGCCAGGCTGCCCAGAGGTAAGGACAGCTGTCCTCTGTGGGAGGCGTATTGTCATCGTCCTGCGTTTCCCCCCAGCCACGCACCAGTGATGAGCCCGAGCTGCGTTGGTTGCCACCCCGCTGTGACCATGCTTCATCCACCTCCTCCTCCACCTCCCCCTCATCCTCATCCTCCAGTAGTGGGCCCTGGCTGGCCACATTTGTACCTGGCCTCTGCTGTTGCAAGAAACCTCCCTCTGAGTCACTTCGAAGAGACTGGCCTGAAAGTGCTAAAAATGACCCCTCTTCCTCCTCCTCCTCCTCCTCCTCCTCCTGGGCCACCTCCTCTTCCATCATCGACCTAAGTGTTTTCTAAAGGAGACATAGAAGTAGTATTGTAACGCTGATAACGGCGTCATCGCCACTGGCCATGTTGGTGGAGTACTCGAAACAGCGCAACAGGGCACACAGGTCTCGCATGGAGGCCCAGTCATTTGTGGTGAAGTGGCGCTGTTCCGCAGTGCAACTGACCCGTGCGTGCTGCAGCTGAAACTCCACTATGGCCTGCTGCTGCTTGCACAGTCTGTCCAGGTTCGGGTTCGAGAAGTTCGGCCGAACCTCCCGGAAATGTTCGGGTTTGGGATCCGAACCCGACCCGAACTTCGTCCCGAACCCCATTGAAGTCAATGGGGACCCAAACTTTTCGGCACTAAAAAGGCTGTAAAACAGCCCAGGAAAGGGCTAGAGGGCTGCAAAAGGCAGCAACATGTAGGTAAATCCCCTGCAAACAAATGTGGATAGGGAAATGAATTTAAATAAAAATAAAATAAATAAAAATTAACTAATATCAATTGGAGAGAGGTCCCATAGCAGAGTATCTGGCTTCACGTCACCCACCACTGTAACAGTCCATTGTCATATATTTAGGCCCCGGCACCCAGGCAGAGGAGAGAGGTCCCATAACAGAGAATCTGGCTTCATGTCAGCAGAGAATCAGTCTTCTTGTCATAGCAGAGAATCATGCTTCACGTCACCCAACACTGGAACAGTCCATTGTCAGATATTTAGGCCCAGGCACCTAGGCAGAGGAAAGAGGTCCCGTAACAGAGAATCTGGCTTCATGTCAGCAGAGAATTAGTCTTCATATCATAGCAGAGAATCATGCTTCACGTCACCCAACACTGGAACAGTCCATTGTCAGATATTTAGGCCCAGACACCCAGGCATAGGAGAGAGGTCCCGTAACAGAGAATCTGGCTTCATGTCAGCAGAGAATCAGCCTTCATATCATAGCAGAGAATCATGCTTCACGTCACCCAACACTGGAACAGTCCATTGTCATAAATTTAGGCCCCGGCACCCAGGCAGAGGAGAAAGGTCCCGTAACAGAGAATCTGGCTTCATGTCAGCAGAGAATCAGTCTTCATTTCATAGCAGAGAATCATGCTTCACGTCACCCAACACTGGAACAGTCCATTGTCAGATATTTAGGCCCAGGCACCCAGGCAGAGGAGAGAGGTCCCGTAACAGAGAATCTGGCTTCATGTCAGCAGAGAATCAGTCTTCATGTCATAGCAGAGAATCATGCTTCACGTCACCCAACACTGGAACAGTCCATTGTCAGATATTTAGGCCCAGGCACCCAGGCATAGGAGAGAGGTCCCGTAACAGAGAATCTGGCTTCATGTCATCAGAGAATTAGTCTTCATATCATAGCAGAGAATCATGCTTCACGTCACCCAACACTGGAACAGTCCATTGTCATAAATTTAGGCCCCGGCACCCAGGCAGAGGAGAGAGGCCCCGTAACAGAGAATCTGGCTTCATGTCAGCAGAGAATCAGTCTTCATGTCATAGCAGAGAATCATGCTTCACGTCACCCAACATTGGAACAGTCCATTGTCATATATTTAGGCCCCGGCACACAGACAGAGGAGAGGTTCATTCAACTTTGGGTTGCCCCGCAATATAATGGTAAAATGAAAATAAAAATAGGATTGAAAGAGGAAGTGCCCTAGAGTACAATAATATATGGTTAAGGGGAGGTAGTTAATGTCTAATCTGCACAAGGGATGGACAGGGCCTGTGGGATCCATGCCTGGTTCATTTTTATGAACGTCAGCTTGTCCACATTGGCTGTAGACAGGCGGCTGCGTTTGTCTGTAATGACGGCCTCTGCCGTACTGAATACACGTTCAGACAACACGTTAAAATGTGGGCAACTCTGCTGTCGTTGCGCAGGCACTGCAGCATGTAGTCGCTCATGTGTGCCAGGCTGCCCAGAGGTAAGGACAGCTGTCCTCTGTGGGAGGCGTATTGTCATCGTCCTGCGTTTCCCCCCAGCCACGCACCAGTGATGAGCCCGAGCTGCGTTGGTTGCCACCCCGCTGTGACCATGCTTCATCCACCTCCTCCTCCACCTCCCCCTCATCCTCATCCTCCAGTAGTGGGCCCTGGCTGGCCACATTTGTACCTGGCCTCTGCTGTTGCAAGAAACCTCCCTCTGAGTCACTTCGAAGAGACTGGCCTGAAAGTGCTAAAAATGACCCCTCTTCCTCCTCCTCCTGGGCCACCTCCTCTTCCATCATCGCCCTAAGTGTTTTCTAAAGGAGACATAGAAGTAGTATTGTAACGCTGATAACGGCGTCATCGCCACTGGCCATGTTGGTGGAGTACTCGAAACAGCGCAACAGGGCACACAGGTCTCGCATGGAGGCCCAGTCATTGGTGGTGAAGTGGTGCTGTTCCGCAGTGCAACTGACCCGTGCGTGCTGCAGCTGAAACTCCACTATGGCCTGCTGCTGCTTGCACAGTCTGTCCAGCATGTGCATGGTGGAGTGCCACCTGGTGGGCACGTCGCATATGAGGCGGTGAGCGGGAAAGGCCAAAGTTACGCTGTAGCGCAGACAGGCGAGCAGCGGCAGGATGTGAACGCCGGAAGCGCGAACAGACGGCCCGCACTTTATGCAGCAGCTCTGACATGTCAGGGTAGTTGTGAATGAACTTCTGCACCACCAAATTCAGCACATGCGCCAGGCAAGGGATGTGCGTCAAACCGGCTAGTCCCAGAGCTGCAACGAGATTTCGCCCATTATCGCACACCACCAGGCCGGGCTTGAGGCTCACCGGCAGCAACCACTCGTCGGTCTGTTGTTCTATACCGCGCCACAACTCCTGTGCAGTGTGGGGCCTTTCCCCCAAACATATAAGTTTCAGAATGGCCTGCTGACAATTACCCCGGGCTGTGCTGAAGTTGGTGGTGAAGGTGTGTGGCTGACTGGATGAGCAGGTGGAAGAAGAGGAGGAGGAAGCCGAGAAGGAGGAGGTGGCAACAGGAGGCAAAGAATGTTGCCCTGCGATCCTTGGCGGCGGAAGGACGTGCGCCAAACAGCTCTCCGCCTGGGGCCCAGCTGCCACTACATTTACCCAGTGTGCAGTTAGGGAGATATAGCGTCCCTGGCCGTGCTTACTGGTCCACGTATCTGTGGTTAGGTGGACCTTGCCACAGATGGCGTTGCGCACTGCACACTTGATTTTATTGGATACTTGGTTGTGCAGGGAAGGCACGGCTCTCTTGGAGAAGTAGTGCAGGCTGGGAACAACATACTGTGGGACAGCAAGCGACATGACCTGTTTGAAGCTGTCTGTGTCCACCAGCCTAAATGACAGCATTTCATAGGCCAGTAGTTTAGAAATGCTGGCATTCAGGGCCAGGGATCGAGGGTGGCTAGGTGGGAATTTACGCTTTCTCTCAAATGTTTGTGAGATGGAGAGCTGAACGCTGCCGTGTGAAATGGTTGAGATGCTTGGTGACGGAGGTGGTGGTGTTGGTGGTACATCCCCTGTTTGCTGGGCAGCAGGTGCCAACGTTCCTCCAGAGGCGGAGGAAGAGGCCGAGGCGGCAGCAGCAGAAGAGGCCGAGGCAGCAGCAGCAGAAGAGGCCGAGGCGGCAGCAGCAGAAGAGGCCGAGGCGGCAGCAGCAGAAGAGGTAGCAGGGGGAGCCTGAGTGACTTCCTTGGTTTTAAGGTGTTTACTCCACTGCAGTTCATGCTTTCCATGTAGATGCCTGGTCATGCAGGTTGTGCTAAGGTTCAGAACGTTAATGCCTCGCTTCAGGCTCTGATGGCACAGCGTGCAAACCACTCGGGTCTTGTCGTCAGCACATTGTTTGAAGAAGTGCCATGCCAGGGAACCCCTTGAAGCTGCCTTTGGGGTGCTCGGTCCCAGATGGCGGCAGTCAGTAGCAGGCGGAGTCTCTTGGCGGCGGGTGTTCTGCTTTTGCCCACTGCTTCCTCTTTTGCTACGCAGTTGGCTCGGTCTCACCACTGCCTCTTCCTCTGAACTGTGAAAGTCAGTGGCACGACCTTCATTCCATGTGGGGTCTAGGACCTCATCGTTCCCTGCATCGTCTTCCACCCAGTCTTGATCCTGACCTCCTGTTCAGTCTGCACACTGCAGAAAGACGCAGCAGTTGGCACCTGTGTTTCGTCATCATCAGAGATGTGCTGAGGTGGTATTCCCATGTCCTCATCATCAGGAAACATAAGTGGTTGTGCGTCAGTGCATTCTATGTCTTCCACCGCTGGGGAAGGGCTGGGTGGATGCCCTTGGGAAACCCTGCCAGCGGAGTCTTCAAACAGCATAAGAGACTGCTGCATAACTTGAGGCTCAGACAGTTTCCCTGGTATGCATGGGGGTGATGTGACAGACTGATGGGCTTGGTTTTCAGGCGCCATCTGTGCGCTTTCTGCAGAAGACTGGGTGGGAGATAATGTGAACGTGCTGGATCCACTGTCGGCCACCCAATTGACTAATGCCTGTACCTGGTCAGGCCTTACCATCCTTAGAACGGCATTGGGCCCCACCAAATATCGCTGTAAATTATGGCGGCTACTGGGACCTGAGGTAGTTGGTACACTAGGACGTGTGGCTGTGACAGAACGGCCACGTCCTCTCCCAGCACCAGAGGGTCCACTAACACTACCACGACCATGTCCGCGTCTGCGTCCTTTACTAGATGTTTTCCTCATTGTTAGGGCCGTTTCACACGAGCGGATGCCGTGCGTGGCATCCGCTCCGTGAAAGAGTGCCAAGACCCGCTGCAGACTGCAGAGGCACGGAGCAGTAACATGACTGTTAATGCTCTGTGCCTCTCTGTGATCTCTTTACTACAAAATCACAGTTGTCACTGTGATTTCGTAGTAAAGAGATCACAGAGAGGCACGGAGCATTATCAGTCATGTTACTGCTCCGTGCCTCTGCAGTCTGCAGCGGGTCTTGGCACTCTTTCACGGAGCGGCTGCCACGCACGGCATCCGCTCGTGTGAAACGGCCCTTATCGTTCACCACAACAACAAAAATATTATTTGGCCGAATGTATTGAATTCAAATTCAGGCCTTTTTTTACAGACACATAACACTATCTGGCATCTATTTAGGTACCGTATTACACTAATACAGGCACAGCAGTAACCACAGCTTTAGGCCTCATGCACACTGCCGTGTTTCACGGCCGTATGCGGGCTGTGGAACCGCGGCCTGGATCCCTCCTGAGAGCAGGAGCGCACGGCGTCACTGGTTGCTATGACGCCGTGCGCTCCCTGCTGCTGCCGCAATACAGTAATACACTGGTATGATCTATACCAGTGTATTACTGTACTGTGCCGGCAGCAGGGAGCGCACGGCGTCATAGCAACCAGTGACGCCGTGCGCTCCTGCTCTCAGGAGGGATTCAGGCCGCGGTTCCACGGCCCGCATACGGCCGTGAAACACGGCAGTGTGCATGATGCCTTAGCTGAATATAAATTGTAGGCCTAGTATTTAGGCGCTGGATGACAGGTATACGTTTACGGACAGAATTAGACTTGGAAATGCACGGTAGCGTGTGTGTGAAGTTATTGTGGATGACCCTATCAGCACCTTGAATCTAATATACCCTTTTAGGGATAGATTTAATGTAGCCCTGATACAGCAGAAACCACTGATTTAGGAAATTGCTAAGTTGGGAATTGTATTTCAACCCTGAACAAAAATATATCCGACAGCAGACAGTATTACAATTGGCTGGCCACAGCTGAAACACCACATTTAGGGTACTGCTATTTTGGCAATTGTATTTCACCCCTCAATAAAATAGCAAGCACAGCCAAGCCCCTGATGTAGGATATAGCCAAAAATAACCACACTATTGATGGTTAAATGCACTTGGTGACAGCTTGCCCCTGATGTAGTATATAGCCAAAAAATAACCACACTATTGAGGGTTAAATGTACTTGGTGGCAGCTTGTGCTGGCGCACCACAAGACACAAAATGGCCGCCGATCACCCCAGAAAAAAGTGAATGACCACGCTCTGGGCAGCCTAAAAACAGTGAGCAATTGAATAGCAGCAGTTCAATGATCCACAGCTGCAGATCGATCACTGAATGAAGTCTTTTGGATGAGTTAATCACTGCCTAATCTCACCCCAACGTCGCAGCTGCAACCTCTCCCTACACTGATCAGAGCAGAGTGACGGGCGGTGCTATGTGACTCCAGCTTAAATAGAGGCTGGGTCACATGGTGCACTGGCCAATCACAGCCATGCCAATAGTAGGCATGGCTGAGACGGCCTCTTGGGGCAAGTAGTATGACGCTTGTTGATTGGCTGCTTTGCAGCCTTTCAAAAAGCGCCAAGAAAGATACGAACACCGAACCCGAACCCGAACTTTTACAAAAATGTTCGGGTTCAGGTCTGTGTCACGGACACCCCAAAATTCGGTACGAACCCGAACTATACAGTACACTCATCCCTAGTGGTGACAGTATAGTTCGGGTTCGTATCGAATTTTGGGGTGTCCGTGACACGGACCCGAACCCGAACATTTTCGTAAAAGTCCGGGTTCGGGTTTGGTGTTCGTCACTTTCTTGATGCTTTTTGAAAGGCTGCAAAGCAGCCAATCAACAAGCGTCATACTACTTGCCCCAAGAGGCCATCACAGCCATGCCTACTATTGACATGGCTGTGATTGGCCAGTGCAGTGTCACGTACCGGCAGGCCAGGCAGTGGATCCTCTGGACCGGAGAGGCGATGGCGCGGGTTGTACTAGAGGACCAGTTCTAAGCAGTTACTGGTCTTCACCAGAGCCTGCCGCAAAGCGGGATGGATTTGCTGCAGCGGTAACTACCAGGTCGTGTCCCCTAGTAACAACTTAACCTCTCTGGCAGCTGATAAGGCGTGGTACACAGGGAGAAGGCAAGTGCATAGTCGGACGTAGCAGAGGTCAGGGCAGGCGGCAAAGGTTCAAAGGCGAGTTGACGGTAGCAATGGGTTCAGCAACAGGCAAGGTAATCTAACACAGTAGGGAACGCTTTCTCTGAGGCACAAGGCACAAAGATCCGGCAGAAAGCTTTGGGAGGAGAAGGTATATATGGGCAGTGCACAGGTGCAGCCTAATTAAGCCAGCACTGCCTCTCACAAACCTTAACCCTTAATAACCCCTTTGGACCAGGCACCAATCACTGGTGCACTGGCCCTTTGAATCTAAGAGTCCCGGCGCACGCGCGCCCTAGAGAGCGAGGACGCACACGCCGAGACGCTGGAGTGCTGCCTGGGAGCATATGCTGTGAGCGCTCCGAGGCCAGCAGGGGACCCAGAGCGCTCAGCGTAACAGTACCCCCCCCCTTTGCCTCCCTTTTTGGTACCGAAGAACTTGAGGATGAGACTGTGGTCCAGGATGTTCTCCTCCGGCTCCCATGACCTCTCCTCAGGACCGCAGCCCTCCCAGTGGACCCAAAAAAATATTTTCCCCCGGATGATCTTGGTCGCCAAGATCTCCTTGACAGAGAATATATCGGAGGTACCGGCGACAGGGGTGGGAGAAACAAGCTTAGGAGAAAAAAGGTTAAAGACAGCAGGTTTAAGAAGGGAGACATGGAAGGAGTTATGGATTCGGAGGGAGGGAGGAAGATGGAGCTGATAAAAAACTTGATTGATGCGACTCTTTATTTTATAGGGTCCCAAGAAACGAGGGCCCAACTTGTAACTTGGGACCCTAAATCGGATGTACCTAGAGGAGAGCCACACCTTGTCACCCGGGCGAAATTCCGAAGGAGATCTGCGTCTCTCGTCAGCTTGAACCTTCATACGGGCGGAAGCCTTGAGGAGAGCAGTGTGGGTTTCTCGCCAGATGGAGGAAAAATCCTGTACAAGACTGTCAACGGCAGGTACAGAAGAAGGAGTACAAAGAAAGGAGACTTGTTAGAGGCAGAGGATTGTTTGTAGTTGTAGGAGAACTCCGCCCAGGGAAGTAGATCAGCCCAGTCGTCATGGCGTGAGGATACAAAGTGACGCAGATAGTCACCCAAAATTTGGTTCACCCGTTCTACTTGGCCGTTAGACTGAGGATGGTACGAAGAAGAAAAGTCCAATTTGATCCCGAGCTGAGCACATAGAGCCCTCCAGAATTTGGAGACAAATTGTACCCCACGATCCGAGACAATATGTTTGGGATGGCCATGGAGACGGAAGATGTGTTGGAAAAATTGTTTGGCCAACATGGGTGCAGAGGGTAGACCGGGCAGGGGTACAAAGTGAGCCATCTTGGAGAAGCGATCCACCACAACCCAAATAACGGACTTGCCATGGGAGGAGGGAAGAGCTGTAATAAAGTCCATAGCGATGTGAGACCAGGGAACTTCAGGAACAGGTAGAGGCAAGAGGAGACCCGCTGGTTTCTGGCGAGGCGATTTATCCCGGGCGCAAATCATACAGGCCTGGACGAAGTCCGAGACATCTTTCTCCAGAGAAGGCCACCAGTACCTTTGGGAAATTAGTTGGAGAGACTTTAGCACCCCTGGATGACCGGCAAAAGGGGAGGCGTGGCCCCACTTGAGAATTTGCAGCCACTGACGTGGAGGTACGTAGGATTTGCCAGGAGGAAGAAGGCGCAGGTCCACGGGAGCGACTGTAATAAGGCGTTCTGGAGGGATAATATATTGAGGTGTTAACTCGTCGCCCACCACCTCAGAGGAGCGAGACAGAGCATCTGCCCTAATGTTCTTACAAGCCGGACGGAAATGGATCTCAAAATTAAAGCGCGAGAAGAACAGAGACCAACGAGCCTGACGGGGATTTAATCTCTGAGCAGACTGGAGATAAGCCAGGTTCTTGTGGTCCGTGAAGATGTACACAGGATGTGTGGCGCCCTCGAGTAAATGTCTCCATTCCTCCAGTGCCAATTTAATAGCCAGCAGTTCCCTGTCCCCAATGGAGTAATTTCTTTCTGCGGAAGAGAATGCTTTTGAAAAAAAGCCACAAGTTGAAGTCTTGCCCCGGGAAGACTTCTGGGAGAGGACAGCTCCGGCTCCCACCGAGGAGGCATCCACTTCAAGAGAGAAAGGCTTGGTGGAATCTGGTCTAGAGAGAACGGGTGCAGAGGCAAAGGCGGATTTCAGGGACTGGAAGGCTTCCTCGGCTTGGGAAGGCCAGGATTTGGGGTTAGCTCCCTTTCTTGTGAGGGCCACGACAGGAGCTACCAGAGTGGAATAGTGAGGGATGAATTGCCTGTAGTAATTCGCAAAGCCCAGAAATCTTTGTATGGCTAGGAGACCAGAGGGACGTGGCCAATCCAGAACCGCCGAGAGCTTGGCTGGGTCCATTTGAAGTTCTTGGGCTGAGATAATGTATCCCAGGAAAGGCAGGGAGGTCCGTTCAAAAATACATTTTTCAAGTTTAGCGTACAGGCGATTTCTCCTAAGACGAGTAAGAACTTGTTGCACATGGACCCGGTCTTGATCCAAATTGGAGGAAAAGATGAGGATATCATCCAGGTATACGACCACGCAGGTGTAAAGTAAGTCCCTAAAAATATCATTGACGAATTCCTGGAAGACAGCAGGTGCGTTGCAGAGGCCGAAGGGCATCACCAAATACTCAAAATGGCCGTCCCTTGTGTTAAAGGCGGTCTTCCATTCGTCTCCCTCACGGATACGGATCAGATTATAGGCCCCTCGAAGGTCCAATTTAGTGAAGATCTTAGCCCCTCGGAGACGATCAAATAGCTCAGAGATTAGAGGCAGAGGGTAATGGTTCTAGATGGTAATTTTATTAAGACCTCTGTAGTCAATGCAGGGGCGGAGGGAGCCGTCTTTTTTTGTCACAAAGAAAAAACCGGCCCCAGCAGGAGAAGAAGATTTTCTTATGAATCCTCTCTGTAGGTTCTCACATATATAGTCGGACATGGCAAGAGTCTCAGGAGGTGAGAGAGGATAAATTCTGCCCCGAGGTGGAGTAGAACCGGGTATCAGGTCGATCGGGCAATCATAGGATCGGTGAGGAGGAAGGACCTCAGCTTGTTTCTTGCAGAAGACATCCGCACAAGAATGGTATGGCTTGGGCAGCCCAGAAGGCGGAGAAACTTGCGGGTTCTGTTTGACCAGAGCAGGCTTGAGGCAGCGGTCCGAACAGGAGGAACCCCAGCGCAGGATCTCACTGGTAGACCAATTCAGGACAGGACTATGACGTTGAAGTCACGGCAGACCCAGGAGGAGTTCGGAGGAACAGAAGGACAAAGAACTCTAAAGTCTCGGTATGAAATAATCCGATGTCCATCTGCAGAGGCTGGGTACGGAACTGCACGGTGGCAGAGAGTCTCTCACCGTTAACAGTAGAGATGAAAAACGGCTTGGGTAGACGGATTACTGGAATACGGTACTTGTCAACCAAGGAGGCGTGAATGAAGTTGCCAGTTGAACCGGAATCCAAGAAGGCGGCTGCGGAGAAAGAGGACTTGGAAGAGATGATCAACTGCACGGGTATGATGAGACGTGGAGAGGAAGAATCCACACCTAGCAACGCCTCTCCCACGTTTACTAGGTGCGAGCGTTTCCCGAACGCGGTGGACGGAGAGGACAATCTCTAAGGAAGTGCTCGGTACTGGCACAGTACAGACACAGGTTCTCGTTTCTGCTGCGGCTTCGTTCTTGCGGAGTCAGGCGCGACCGATCCACCTGCATGGCTTCCACGGCGGAAAACCCAGTAGCGGGTTGAGGTGGACGCAGAAAAACGGGAGCCAGACGAGGAAAGCGTCTAGGACGAGCTTTTTCCTTTTCAAGGAGGAGTTCCTCTTGTCTTTCGGCGAAACGTTTGTCTATCCTAGTGGCCAGCAAGATGAGGTCACTAAGAGTGGAAGGAAGCCCACGTGCAGCCAGAACGTCCTTTACTTCACTGTTAAGTCCCTTTTTGAAGGTGGCGCAAAGGGCTTCATTGTTCCAGTTCAGCTCAGAGACCAGGGTGCGGAACTGAATGGCATAGTCACCCACAGAAGAACCTCCTTGGGTCAAATTTAGTAAGGCAGTCTCTGCGGAGGTAACCTGGGCAGGCTCCTCAAAAACATTCCGGAACTCTAGGCAGAAGCTCTGGACAGAAGCGGTGGCAGGATCTGCGCGGTCCCATAGTGGTGTAGCCCAGGCCAGGGCCTTCCCGGACAGTAAACTGAGAATAAAGGCTACCTTGGCTCGCTCAGAAGGAAACTGGTCGGACAGTAGCACGAGGTGGATAGAGCACTGCGACAAGAACCCACGGCACTGCTTAGGATCTCCGTCATATTTGTCTGGTAGGGACAAACGGATTCTGGAACCGGTGGCAACTGCAGGCGGAGGTGATGCAGCAGGAGCAGACGGAGGAGCTGGCTGTTGCTGAGAAGGCAGGAGCTGCTGCAACATAGCGGTCAACTGGGCCAGCTGTTGACCCTGCTGGGCCACAATGGTGGTGAGGTCCGCTAGGCTGGGCAGGGGAACATCAGTGGGATCCATGGCCGGATCTTACTGTCACATACCGGCAGGACAGGCAGTGGATCCTCTGGACCGGACCGGAAAGGCGATGGCACGGGTTGTACTAGAGGACAGGTTCTTAGCAGTTACTGGTCTTCACCAGAGCCCGCCGCAAAGCGGGATGGATTTGCTGCGGTGGTAACTACCAGGTCGTGTCCCCTAGTAACAACTCGACCTCTCTGGCAGCTGATAAGGCGTGGCACACAGGGAGAAGGCAAGAGCGTAGTCGGACGTAGCAGAGGTCAGGGCAGGCGGGAAAAGGTTCAAAGGCGAGTAGACGGTAGCAACGGGTTCGGCAACAGGCAAGGTAAACTAACACAGTAGGGAACGCTTTTTCTGAAGCACGAGGCACAAAGATCCGGCATAAAGCTGTGGGAGGAGAAGGTATATATGGGCAGTGCACAGGTGCAGCCAAATTAAGTCAGCACTGCGTCTCACAAACCTTAACCCTTAATAACCCCTTTGGACCAGGCACCAATCACTGGTGCACTGGCCCATTAAATCTAAGAGTCCCGGCGCGCGCACGCCTTAGAGATCGGTGGCCATTTTGTGTCTTGTGGTGCGCCAGCACAAGCTGCCACCAAGTGCATTTAACCATCAATAGTGTGGTTATTTTTTGGCTATATCCTACATCAGGGGCAAGCTGTCACAAAGTGCATTTAACCATCAATAGTGTGGTTATTTTTTGGCTATATCCTACATCGGGGCAAGCTGTCACCAAGTGCATTTAACCATCAATAGTGTGGTTATTTTTTGGCTATATCCTACATCAGGGGCAAGCTGTCACCAAGTCCATTTAACCATCAATAGTGTGGTTATTTTTTGGCTATATCCTACATGAGGGGAAAGCTGTCACCAAGTGCATTTAACCATCAATAGTGTGGTTATTTTTTGGCTATATCCTACATCAGGGGCAAGCTGTCACAAAGTGCATTTAACCATCAATAGTGTGGTTATTTTTTGGCTATATCCTACATCAGGGGCAAGCTGTCACCAAGTGCATTTAACCATCAATAGTGTGGTTATTTTTTGGCTATATCCTACATCAGGGGCAAGCTGTCACCAAGTTCATTTAACCATCAATAGTGTGGTTATTTTTTGGCTATATCCTACATCAGGGGCAAGCTGTCACCAAGTACATTTAACCATCAATAGTGTGGTTATTTTTTGGCTATATCCTACATCAGGGGCAAGCTGTCACCAAGTGCATTTAACCATCAATAGTGTGGTTATTTTTTGGCTATATCCTACATCAGGGGCTTGGCTGTGCTTGCTATTTTATTGAGGGGTGAAATACAATTGCCAAAATAGCAGTACCCTAAATCTGGTGTTTCAGCTGTGGCCAGCCAATTGTAATACTGTCTGCTGTCTGGCAAAGGATATATTTTTGTTCTGGGTTGAAATACAGTTCCCAACTTAGCAATTTCCTAAATTAGTGGTTTCTGCTGTATCAGGGCTACTTTAAATCTATTCATTAAAAGGGTATATTAGATTCAAGGTGCTGATAGGGTCATTCTCAATTACTTCACACACACGCAACTGTGCAATTCCAAGTATAATTCTGTCTGTAAACGTATACCTGTCACCCAGTGCCTAAATAATAGGCCTCAAATTTATATTCATCTAAATCTGTGGTTATTGCTGAGGCTGGTCAAGTTATTTTGGGTCCGTCAAAGCACAGTTTTTGTTCTGGGTTGAAATACAATTCCCAATTTAGCAATTCTCTAAATTAGTGGTTTCTGCTGTATCAGGCCTACTTTAAATCTATCCTTAAAAGGGTATATTAGATTCAAGGTGCAGATAGGGTCATTCTCAATAACTTCACACACATGCTACTGTGCAATTCCAAGTCTAATTCTGTCTGTAAACGTATACCTGTCACGCAGCGCCTAAATAATAGGCCTCAAATTTATATTCAGCTAAATCTGTCGTCACTGCTGTACTGTATTAGTGTAATACGGTACCTAAATAGATAGCCAGATAGTGTTAGGTGTCTGTAAAAAAAGGCCTGAAATTGAATTCAATACATTGGGCCAAATAATATTTTTCTTATTGTGGTGAACGGTAACAATGAGGAAAACATCTAGTAAGGGACGCAGACGCGGACATGGTCATGGTGGTGTTAGTGGACCCTCTGGTGCTGGGAGAGGACGTGGCCGTTCTGCCACATCCACACGTCCTAGTGTACCAACTACCTCAGGTCCCAGTAGCCGCCAGAATTTACAGCGATATTTGGTGGGGCCCAATGCCGTTCTAAGGATGGTAAGGCCTGAGCAGGTACAGGCATTAGTCAATTGGGTGGCCGACAGTGGCTCCAGCACGTTCACATTATCTCCCACCCAGTCTTCTGCAGAAAGCGCACAGATGGCGCCTGAAAACCAACCCCATCAGTCTGTCACATCACCCCCATGAATACCAGGGAAACTGTCTGAGGCTCAAGTTATGCAGCAGTCTCTTATGCTGTTTGAAGACTCCGCTGGCAGGGTTTCCCAAGGGCATCCACCTAGCCCTTCCCCAGCGGTGAAAGACATAGAATGCACTGACGCACAACCACTTATGTTTCCTGATGATGAGGACATGGGAATACCACCTCAGCATGTCTCTGATGATGACGAAACACAGGTGCCAACTGCTGCGTCTTTCTGCAGTGTGCAGACTGAACAGGAGGTCAGGGATCAAGACTGGGTGGAAGACGATGCAGGGGACGATGAGGTCCTAGACCCCACATGGAATGAAGGTCGTGCCACTAACTTTCACAGTTCGGAGGAAAAGGCAGTGGTGAGACCGAGCCAACAGCGTAGCAAAAGAAGGAGCGGTGGGCAAAAGCAGAACACCCGCCGCCAAGAGACTCCGCCTGCTACTGACCGCCGCCATCTGGGACCGAGCACCCCAAAGGCAGCTTCAAGGAGTTCCCTGGCATGGCACTTCTTCAAACAATGTGCTGACGACAAGACCCGAGTGGTTTGCACGCTGTGCCATCAGAGCCTGAAGCGAGGCATTAACGTTCTGAACCTTAGCACAACCTGCATGACCAGGCACCTGCATGCAAAGCATGAACTGCAGTGGAGTAAACACCTTAAAAACAAGGAAGTCACTCAGGCTCCCCCTGCTACCTTTTCTGCTGCTGCCGGCTCGGCCTCTTCTGCCGCCTCGGCCTCTTCCTCCGCCTCTGGAGGAACGGTGGCACCTGCCGCCCAGCAAACAGAGGATGTTCCACCAACACCACCACCACCACCTCCGTCACCAAGCGTCTCAACCATGTCACACGGCAGCGTTCAGCTCTCCATCTCACAAACATTTGATAGAAAGCGTAAATTCCCACCTAGCCACCCTCGATCCCTGGCCCTGAATGCCAGCATTTCTAAACTACTGGCCTATGAAATGCTGTCATTCAGGCTGGTGGACACAGACAGCTTCAAACAGCTCATGTCGCTTGCTGTCCCACAGTATGTTGTTCCCAGCCGGCACTACTTCTCCAAGAGAGCCGTGCCTTCCCTGCACAACCAAGTATCCGATAAAATCAAGTGTGCACTGCGCAACGCCATCTGTGGCAAGTTCCACCTAACCACAGATCTGTGGACCAGTAAGCACGGCCAGGAACGATATATCTCCCTAACTGTACACTGGATAAATGTAGTGGCGGCTGGGCCCCAGGCGGAGAGCTGTTTGGCGCACGTCCTTGCGCCGCCAAGGATCGCAGGGCAACATTCTTTGCCTCCTGTTGCCTCCTCCTCCTACTCGGCTTCCTCCTCCTTTTCTTCCACCTGCTCATCCAGTCAGCCACACACCTTCACCACCAACTTCAGCACAGCCCGGGGTAAACGTCAGCAGGCCATTCTGAAACTCATATGTTTGGGGGACAGGCTCCACACCGCACAGGAGTTGTGGCGGGGTATAGAACAACAGACCGACGAGTGGTTGCTGCCGGTGAGCCTCAAGCCCGGCCTGGTGGTGTGCGATAATGGGCGAAATCTCGTTGCAGCTCTGGGACTAGCCGGTTTGACGCACATGACTTGCTTGGCGCATGTGCTGAATTTGGTGGTGCAGAAGTTCATTCACAACTACCCCGACAGAGCTGCTGCATAAAGTGCGGGCCATCTGTTCGCGCTTCCGGCGTTCACATCCTGCCGCTGCTCGCCTGTCTGCGCTACAGCGTAACTTCGGCCTTCCCGATCACCGCCTCATATGCGACGTGCCCACCAGGTGGAACTCCACCTTGCACATGCTGGACAGATTGTGCGAGCAGCAGCAGTACATAGTGGAGTTTCAGCTGCAGCACGCACGGGTCAGTCGCACTGCGGAACAGCACCACTTCACCACCAATGACTGGGCCTCCATGCGAGACCTGTGTGCCCTGTTGCGCTGTTTCGAGTACTCCACCAACATGGCCAGTGGCGATGACGCTGTTATCATCGTTACAATACCACTTCTATGTCTCCTTGAGAAAACACTTAGGGCGATGATTGAAGAGGAGGTGGCCCAGGAGAAGGAGGAGGAAGAGGGGTCATTTTTAGCACTTTCAGGCCAGTCTCTTCGAAGTGACTCAGAGGGAGGCTTCTTGCAACAGCAGAGGCCAGGTACAAATGTGGCCAGCCAGGGCCCACTACTGGAGGACGAGGAGGACAAGGATGAGGAAGAGGTGGAGGAGGATGAGGATGAAGCATGGTCACAGTGGGGTGGCAACCAACGCAGCTCGGGCCCATCACTGGTGCGTGGCTGGGGGGAAACGCAGGGCGATGACGATACGCCTCCCACAGAGGACAGCTTGTCCTTACCTCTGGGCAGCCTGGCACACATGAGCGACTACATGCTGCAGTGCCTGCGCAACCCCAGCAGAGTTGCCCACATTTTAACGTGTGCGGTCTACTGGGTTGCCACCCTGCTGGATCCACAGTACAAAGATAATGTGCCCACCTTACTTCCTGCACTGGAGCGCGATAGGAAGATGCGCGAGTAGAAGCGCACGTTGATAGACGCGCTACTGAGAGCATTCCCAGATGTCACAGGGGAACAAGTGGAAGCCCAATGCGAAGGCAGAGGAGGAGCAAGAGGTCGCCAAGGCAGCTGTGTCACGGCCAGCTCCTCTGAGGGCAGGGTTAGCATGGCAGAGATGTGGAAAAGTTTTGTCAACACGCCACAGCTAACTGCACCACCACCTGATACGCAACGTGTTAGCAGGAGGCAACATTTCACTAACATGGTGGAACAGTACGTGTGCACACCCCTCCACGTACTGACTGATGGTTCGGCCCCATTCAACTTCTGGGTCTCTAAATTGTCCACGTGGCCAGAGCTAGCCTTTTATGCCTTGGAGGTGCTGGCCTGCCCGGCGGCCAGCGTTTTGTCTGAACGTGTATTCAGCACGGCAGGGGGCGTCATTACAGACAAACGCAGCCGCCTGTCTACAGCCAATGTGGACAAGCTGACGTTCATAAAAATGAACCAGGCATGGATCTCACAGGACCTGTCCATCCCTTGTGCAGATTAGACATTAACTACCTCCCCTTAACCATATATTATTGTACTCCAGGGCACTTCCTCATTCAATCCTATTTTTATTTTCATTTTACCATTATATTGCGGGGCAACCCAAAGTTGAATGAACCTCTCCTCTGTCTGGGTGCCTGGGCCTAAATATCTGACAATGGACTGTTCCAGTGTTGGGTGACGTGAAGCATGATTCTCTGCTATGACATGAAGACTGATTCTCTGCTGACATGAAGCCAGATTCTCTGTTATGGGACCTCTCTCCTCTGCCTGGGTGCCTGGGCCTAAATATCTGACATTGGACTGTTCCAGTGTTGGGTGACGTAAAGCATGATTCTCTGCTATGACATGAAGACTGATTCTCTGCTGACATGAAGCCAGATTCTCTGTTATGGGACCTCTCTCCTCTGCCTGGGTGCCGGGGCCTAAATATATGACAATGGACTGTTCCAGTGGTGGGTGACGTGAAGCCAGATTCTCTGCTATGGGACCTCTCTCCAATTGATATTGGTTAATTTTTATTTATTTTATTTTTATTTTTATTTATTTCCCTATCCACATTTGTTTGCAGGGGATTTACCTACATGTTGCTGCCTTTTGCAGCCCTCTAGCCCTTTCCTGGGCTGTTTTACATTCTTTTTAGTGCCGAAAAGTTCGGATCCCCATTGACTTCAATGGGGTTCGGGTTCGGGACGAAGTTCGGGTCGAGTTCGGATCCGGAACCCGAACATTTCCGGGAAGTTCGGCCGAACTTCTCGAACCCGAACATCCAGGTGTTCGCTCAACTCTAGTGAGGAGGACTAAAACATAGTGGGAATAACTGAGACATGGCTGGATGATAGCTATGACTGGGCAGTTAATGTACAAGGTTGCAGTCTGTTTAGAAAGGATCGTCAAAAACTGAGAGGGAGAGGGGTCTGCCTTTATGTAAAGTCCTGTCTAAAGCCCACACTCCGTGAAGATATAAGTGAGGGACATGAACATGTGGAGTCACTGTGGGTAGAGATACATGGGGCTAAAAACAATAATAAATTACTAATAGGAGTTTACTATAAACCACCTAATATACCAGAGTCCACAGAAAATCTACCACTAAACGAGATAGACGAGGCGGCAAATCATAATGAGGTGGGTATTATGGGGGACTTCAACTACCCAGATATAGACTGGGAAACTGAAACTTGTATATCTCATAAAGGAAACAGGTTCTTGGCAATAACCAAAAGACAATTACCTCTCCCAACTGGTTCAGGACCCGACTAGAGGGACAGCTATACTGGACTTAGTATTAACCAATAGGCCTGACAGAACAACAGATGTGCAGGTTGGGGGACACCTGGGAAATAGTGACCATAAAATAATAACCTTCCAATTATCATTCAAAAGAGCGTTTCTACAGGGAGGAACAAAAATACCAAACTTTAAAAAAGCTAAATTTAGCCAACTAAGAGAGGCCATAGGCCTAACTAACTGGGACAAAGTCCTCAAAAATAAAAATACAGCGGGGGGCGGAGCCTACGCTGAGAGTAGACAGCTGTGAGAAGCGTAGCTCCGCTACTTAGATATCCTTCCAAGCCTCTAATTATCAGCTAACTAGACCGAAAATGGTTAAAATCGGAGGTTAAAAGATTGCTAAAACGGTGACTCAACCTGGAGAAATTGATAAATTTCTTAAGAAGGCTGCGGCTGTATACGTGGCAAAGGAAACTAAAATGGCGCCGGGAACGCCGAAGGCTGCCAGCCACAAGCAACATGCTCTGTCCGGTGCTGAAGGAGGTAGGGAGAACTCCCTTAGCCCAGACACCCTTCCAATCTTTAGAAGCTTTCTTAAGGATTCGTTGGCTGAAGCCTTAGAACCCCTCAGCTCGGAATTAGCTGCTATTAGGGGTGATATTCGCCATATTCGAGAGTGGAGACCCTGAAGGAAAATCAGCAAAAGATAGTGACACACCAGAAGGAGGTATCTTCTAATCTGGCTGAACATCAAGCTCATATAAATCTGCTTTACTCGGCGCTGGAGGACCAGGAAAACAGAGGAAGAAGAAATAACCTACGATTTAGAGGTATTCCTGAATCCATTGGCCCCAGCGATATATCCGAGGCAGTGATGCAAATTTGTCTCCAAATATTAGGCCAGGACACAGCACATGAGATCATAATCGAAAGGGCTCATAGAGTGTTAAGGCCCAAACCGCTTCCGAACGAGCCTTCGCGGGACATTATTTGCAAATTTCTTTATTTCCCAGTTAAAGAAGCGATTCTCTCTGGCGCTAGAAATAACCCGTCGCTGATGTGGGAAGGCAACGAAATCGTGATTTTTCAAGATCTAGCTCAATCTACTCTTCGCAAGCGCAGAGCGCTGAAGCCACTTACGGATTGGCTGTGCTCTCAGAAAATTCTATATCGATGGTCCTTCCCTTTTGGACTTTCATTCTCCCACGACGGCCGCCGTCTCTTCGTCTCTTCACCCAAAGACCTGGAGAAGATTTATTCGCATCTTGATGCCGATCGATAACTGGAAAGTGCTCCAAAATATAACAACTCCGCCAGATCTGCCACCCTCCATTCCTTGGGACCCTCCACGTACTCCAAAACAACAGAGAGGTAGAAGAATGAATGCCTCCACCCCGAGAAGACTACCTCTGATCGGCGAGTGAAGCAATCAACGCTCGATAAGTACATAATCGCAGAACTGTCATAGAGTTAATGTACCAGCGAACTTTACAAAATGCGGATGTTCCCATCCGAATATCATCCTTCGAATATTCTCATCCGATCTTTATATGTTTTCTTAGCTATTCACATGCAGTTAGGTTTAAATCGCACGCACCTAACTTTAAGTATTGCTTTTTTCGCTTTACACTGCGATTTTATATTGTTACTTCTCCTCTTGCGAATTTAGGTTTGGTCTTATTTGCTCTAGGGAAGGATATAATGAAAATAATTTTCCTCTCTTCCCCCTAGTAGATAAAGAGTTTATAACTCTGCCAAAATGTTCTGCACATTTGTTTGTGCTTTCTATATTGTTAATTGCCTCTTATTTTCTTTTTCTTTTTCCTTTGTTGTTCTTGTTTCTCTTTCAGGTACTTTCTTTGGTGTACAAGATGCACGATCCTACCCAAGAAATAAGGGACAAAATGGTGCTTCGCTTCTGGAGGTTGAGTACTCCCTCTTCCTATTATCCATCCAAATTAAACAACATATAGTAAACTTGTATATCATGCATCCCCTCACCTTGAATTATGGATGATCTTTGCATAGCATCCTTCAATGTGAAGGGATACAACTCCCCCTCTAAACGAAGCCAAGTATTCTCATACCTAAAAAAAGAAAAGTGCTGAATCATATTTCCTCAGGAGACCCATTTTAAATTTGACAAATACCCAAACCTTAAGAACTCCTTATTCGCTGAGTGGTACCACTGTGGTTCGGGGTCCTCGGCCTCCAGAGGAGTAAGTATTGGGTTAAGGATAGGGATGAGCGAACTCGAACTGTATAGTTCGGGTTCGTACCGAATTTTGGGGTGTCCGTGACACGGACCCGAACCCGGACATTTTCGTAAAAGTCTGGGTTCGGGTTCGGTGTTCGTCGCTTTCTTCGCGCTTTTGTGACGCTTTCTTGGCGCTTTTTGAAAGGCTGCAAAGCAGCCAATCAACAAGCGTCATACTACTTGCCCCAAGAGGCCATCACAGCCATGCCTACTATTGGCATGGCTGTGATTGGCCAGAGCACCATGTGACCCAGCCTCTATTTAAGCTGGAGTCACATAGCGCCGCCCGTCACTCTGCTCTGATTAGCGTAGGGAGAGGTTGCGGCTGCGACAGTAGGGCGAGATTAGGCAGATTAACTCCTCCAAAGGACTTGATTAATTGATCGATCTGCAGCTGTGGATCATTGAGCTGCTGATCCTCAATTGCTCACTGTTTTTAGGCTGCCCAGACCGTTTGTCAGTCACATTTTTCTGGGGTGATCGGCGGCCATTTTGTGTCTTGTGGTGCGCCAGCACAAGCTGCGACCAAGTGCATTTAACCCTCAATGGTGTGGTTGTTTTTTGGCTAAAGCCTACATCAGGGTGAAGCTGTCACACCAAGTGCATTTAACCAGCAATAGTCTGTTTATTTTTTGGCCATATACTACATCAGGGGCAAGCTGCGCCTGTCACCAAGTGCATTTAACCCTCAATGGTGCGTTTGTTTTTTGGCTAAAGCCTACATCAGGGTGAAGCTGTCACACCAAGTGCATTTAACCAGCAATAGTCTGTTTATTTTTTGGCCATATACTACATCAGGGGCAAGCTGCGCCCGTCACCAAGTGCATTTAACCCTCAGTAGTGTGGTTGGTCAAGTTATCACACCAAGTGCATTTAACCAGCAATAGTCTGTTCATTTTTTGGCCATATACTAAATCAGGGGCAAGCTGCGCCCGTCACCAAGTGCATTTAACCAGCAATAGTCTGTTCATTTTTTGGCCATATACTACATCAGGGGCAAGCTGCGCCCGTCACCAAGTGCATTTAACCCTCAGTAGTGTGGTTGGTCAAGCTGTGACACCAAGTGCATTTAACCCTCAGTAGTGTGGTGCGTCAAGCTGTGACACCAAGTGCATTTAACCAGCAATAGTCTGTTCATTTTTTGGCCATATACTACATCAGGGGCAAGCTGCGCCCATCACCAAGTGCATTTAACCAGCAATAGTGTGGTTATTTTTTGGCCATATCCCAGTCTAATTCTGTCACTAAACCCATACCGGTCACCCAGCGCCTAAATACTAGGCCTCAAATTTATATCCCGCTAAATCTCTCGTTACCGCTGTCCTGTTGTGGCTGGGAAAGTTATTTAGTGTCCGTCAAAGCACATTTTTTGTTCTGGGTTGAAATACAATTCCCAATTTAGCAATTTCATAATTTAGTGGTTTCTGCTATATCAGAGCTATTTGAAATCTATCCCTAAAAGGGTATATAATATTCAAGGTGCACATTGGGTCATTCAGAATAACTTCACACACACCCGCTACTGTGTATTTCCAAGTCTAATTCTGTCACTAAACCCATACCTGTCACCCAGCGCCTAAATATTAGGCCTCAAATTCATATCCAGCTAAATCTGTCGTTAGTGCTGTAGCTGGGCGAGTTATTTAGTGTCCGTTCAAGCACATTTCTTGTTCTGGGTTGAAATACAATTCCCAATTTAGCAATTTCATAATTTAGTGGTTTCTGCTATATCAGAGCTATTTGAAATCTATCCCTAAAAGGGTAGATCATATTGAAGGTGCACATAGGGACATTCAGAATAACTTCACACACCCGCTACTGTGCATTTCCAAGTCTAATTCTGTCACTAAACCCATACCTGTCACCCAGCGCCTAAATACTAGGCCTCAAATTTATATCCAGCTAAATCTGTCCTTAGTGCTGTAGCTGGGCGAGTTATTTAGTGTCCGTTCAAGCACATTTCTTGTTCTGGGTTGAAATACAATTCCCAATTTAGCAATTTCATAATTTAGTGGTTTCTGCTATATCAGAGCTATTTGAAATCTATCCCTAAAAGGGTAGATCATATTGAAGGTGCACATAGGGACATTCAGAATAACTTCACACACACCCGCTACTGTGCATTTCCAAGTCTAATTCTGTCACTAAACCCATACCTGTCACCCAGCGCCTAAATACTAGGCCTCAAATTCATATCCAGCTAAATCTGTCCTTAGTGCTGTAGCTGGGCGAGTTATTTAGTGTCCGTTCAAGCACATTTCTTGTTCTGGGTTGAAATACAATTCCCAATTTAGCAATTTCATAATTTAGTGGTTTCTGCTATATCAGAGCAATTTGAAATCTATCCCTAAAAGGGTATATAATATTCAAGGTGCACATTGGGTCATTCAGAATAACTTCACACACACCCGCTACTGTGTATTTCCAAGTCTAATTCTGTCACTAAACCCATACCTGTCACCCAGCGCCTAAATACTAGGCCTCAAATTTATATCCCGCTAAATCTCTCGTTACCGCTGTCCTGTTGTGGCTGGGAAAGTTATTTAGTGTCCGTCAAAGCACATTTTTTGTTCTGGGTTGAAATACAATTCCCAATTTAGCAATTTAAAAATTTAGTGGTTTCTGCTATATCAGAGCTATTTGAAATCTATCCCTAAAAGGGTATATAATATTCAAGGTGCACAATGGGTCATTCAGAATAACTTCACACACACCCGCTACTGTGTATTTCCAAGTCTAATTCTGTCACTAAACCCATACCTGTCACCCAGCGCCTAAATACTAGGCCTCAAATTTATATCCCGCTAAATCTGTCGTTAGTGCTGTAGCTGGGCGAGTTATTTAGTGTCCGTTCAAGCACATTTCTTGTTCTGGGTTGAAATACAATTCCCAATTTAGCAATTTCATAATTTAGTGGTTTCTGCTATATCAGAGCTATTTGAAATCTATCCCTAAAAGGGTAGATCATATTGAAGGTGCACATAGGGACATTCAGAATAACTTCACACACACCCGCTACTGTGCATTTCCAAGTCTAATTCTGTCACTAAACCCATACCTGTCACCCAGCGCCTAAATACTAGGCCTCAAATTTATATCCTGCTAAATCTCTCGTTAACGCTGTCCTGTTGTGGCTGGGAAAGTTATTTAGTGTCCGTCAAAGCACATTTTTTGTTCTGGGTTGAAATACAATTCCCAATTTAGCAATTTCATAATTTAGTGGTTTCTGCTATATCAGAGCTATTTGAAATCTATCCCTAAAAGGGTATATAATATTCAAGGTGCACATTGGGTCATTCAGAATAACTTCACACACACCCGCTACTGTGTATTTCTAAGTCTAATTCTGTCACTAAACCCATGCCTGTCACCCAGCGCCTAAATACTAGGCCTCAAATTTATATCCTGCTAAATCTCTCGTTAACGCTGTCCTGTTGTGGCTGGGAAAGTTATTTAGTGTCCGTCAAAGCACATTTTTTGTTCTGGGTTGAAATACAATTCCTAATTTAGCAATTTCATAATTTAGTGGTTTCTGCTATATCAGAGCTATTTGAAATCTATCCCTAAAAGGGTATATAATATTCAAGGTGCACATTGGGTCATTCAGAATAACTTCACACACACACGCTTCTGTGCATTTCCAAGTCTAATTCTGTCACTAAATCCATACCGGTCACCCAGCGCCTAAATACTAGGCCTCAAATTTATATCCCGCTGAATTTGAATACAATACATTGGGCCAAATAATATATTTGTTGTTGTGGTGAACCATAACAATGAGAAAAACATCTAGTAAGGGACGCGGACGTGGACATGGTCGTGGTGGTGTTAGTGGACCCTCTGGTGCTGGGAGAGGACGTGGCCGTTCTGCCACATCCACACGTCCTAGTGTACCAACTACCTCAGGTCCCAGTAGCCGCCAGAATTTACAGCGATATATGGTGGGGCCCAATGCCGTTCTAAGGATGGTAAGGCCTGAGCAGGTACAGGCATTAGTCAATTGGGTGGCCGACAGTGGCTCCAGCACGTTCACATTATCTCCCACCCAGTCTTCTGCAGAAAGCGCACAGATGGCGCCTGAAAACCAACCCCATCAGTCTGTCACATCACCCCCATGCATACCAGGGAAACTGTCTCAGCCTCAAGTTATGCAGCAGTCTCTTATGCTGTTTGAAGACTCCGCTGGCAGGGTTTCCCAAGGGCATCCACCTAGCCCTTCCCCAGCGGTGAAAGACATAGAATGCACTGACGCACAACCACTTATGTTTCCTGATGATGAGGACATGGGAATACCACCTCAGCATGTCTCTGATGATGACGAAACACAGGTGCCAACTGCTGCGTCTTTCTGCAGTGTGCAGACTGAACAGGAGGTCAGGGATCAAGACTGGGTGGAAGACGATGCAGGGGACGATGAGGTCCTAGACCCCACATGGAATGAAGGTCGTGCCACTGACTTTCACAGTTCGGAGGAAGAGGCAGTGGTGAGACCGAGCCAACAGCGTAGCAAAAGAGGGAGCAGTGGGCAAAAGCAGAACACCCGCCGCCAAGAGACTCCGCCTGCTACTGACCGCCGCCATCTGGGACCGAGCACCCCAAAGGCAGCTTCAAGGAGTTCCCTGGCATGGCACTTCTTCAAACAATGTGCTGACGACAAGACCCGAGTGGTTTGCACGCTGTGCCATCAGAGCCTGAAGCGAGGCATTAACGTTCTGAACCTGAGCACAACCTGCATGACCAGGCACCTGCATGCAAAGCATGAACTGCAGTGGAGTAAACACCTTAAAAACAAGGAAGTCACTCAGGCTCCCCCTGCTACCTCTTCTGCTGCTGCCGCCTCGGCCTCTTCTGCTGCTGCCGCCTCGGCCTCTTCCTCCGCCTCTGGAGGAACGTTGGCACCTGCCGCCCAGCAAACAGGGGATGTACCACCAACACCACCACCACCACCTCCGTCACCAAGCGTCTCAACCATGTCACACGCCAGCGTTCAGCTCTCCATCTCACAAACATTTGATAGAAAGCGTAAATTCCCACCTAGCCACCCTCGATCCCTGGCCCTGAATGCCAGCATTTCTAAACTACTGGCCTATGAAATGCTGTCATTTAGGCTGGTGGACACAGACAGCTTCAAACAGCTCATGTCGCTTGCTGTCCCACAGTATGTTGTTCCCAGCCGGCACTACTTCTCCAAGAGAGCCGTGCCTTCCCTGCACAACCAAGTATCCGATAAAATCAAGTGTGCACTGCGCAACGCCATCTGTAGCAAGGTCCACCTAACCACAGATACGTGGACCAGTAAGCACGGCCAGGGACGCTATATCTCCCTAACTGCACACTGGGTAAATGTAGTGGCAGCTGGGCCCCAGGCGGAGAGCTGTTTGGCGCACGTCCTTCCGCCGCCAAGGATCGCAGGGCAACATTCTTTGCCTCCTGTTGCCACCTCCTCCTTCTCGGCTTCCTCCTCCTCTTCTTCCACCTGCTCATCCAGTCAGCCACACACCTTCACCACCAACTTCAGCACAGCCCGGGGTAAACGTCAGCAGGCCATTCTGAAACTCATATGTTTGGGGGACAGGCCCCACACCGCACAGGAGTTGTGGCGGGGTATTGAACAACAGACCGACGAGTGGTTGCTGCCGGTGAGCCTCAAGCCCGGCCTGGTGGTGTGTGATAATGGGCGAAATCTCGTTGCAGCTCTGGGACTAGCCAATTTGACGCACATCCCTTGCTTGGCGCATGTGCTGAATTTGGTGGTGCAGAAGTTCATTCACAACTACCCCGACATGTCAGAGCTGCTGCATAAAGTGCGGGCCGTCTGTTCGCGCTTCCGGCGTTCACATCCTGCTGCTGCTCGCCTGTCTGCGCTACAGCGTAACTTCGGCCTTCCCGCTCACCGCCTCATATGCGACGTGCCCACCAGGTGGAACTCCACCTTGCACATGCTGGACAGACTGTGCGAGCAGCAGCAGGCCATAGTGGAGTTTCAGCTGCAGCACGCACGGGTCAGTCGCACTACAGAACAGCACCACTTCACCACCAATGACTGGGCCTCCATGCGAGACCTGTGTGCCCTGTTGCGCTGTTTCGAGTACTCCACCAACATGGCCAGTGGCGATGACACCGTTATCAGCGTTACAATACCACTTCTATGTCTCCTTGAGAAAACACTTAGGGCGATGATGGAAGAGGAGGTGGCCCAGGAGGAGGAGGAGGAGGAGGAAGAGCGGTCATTTTTAGCACTTTCAGGCCAGTCTCTTCGAAGTGACTCAGAGGGAGGTTTTTGGCAACAGCAGAGGCCAGGTACAAATGTGGCCAGCCAGGGCCCACTACTGGAGGACGAGGAGGACGAGGATGAGGAGAAGGTGGAGGAGGATGAGGATGAAGCATGGTCACAGCGGGGTGGCACCCAACGCAGCTCGGGTCCATCACTGGTGCGTGGCTGGGGGGAAAGGCAGGACGATGACGATACGCCTCCCACAGAGGACAGCTTGTCCTTACCCCTGGGCAGCCTGGCACACATGAGCGACTACATGCTGCAGTGCCTGCGCAACGACAGCAGAGTTGCCCACATTTTAACCTGTGCGGACTACTGGGTTGCCACCCTGCTGGATCCACGCTACAAAGACAATGTGCCCACCTTACTTCCTGCACTGGAGCGTGATAGGAAGATGCGCGAGTACAAGCGCACGTTGGTAGACGCGCTACTGAGAGCATTCCCAAATGTCACAGGGGAACAAGTGGAAGCCCAAGGCCAAGGCAGAGGAGGAGCAAGAGGTCGCCAAGGCAGCTGTGTCACGGCCAGCTCCTCTGAGGGCAGGGTTAGCATGGCAGAGATGTGGAAAACTTTTGTCAACACGCCACAGCTAACTGCACCACCACCTGATACGCAACGTGTTAGCAGGAGGCAACATTTCACTAACATTGTGGAACAGTACGTGTGCACACCCCTCCACGTACTGACTGATGGTTCGGCCCCATTCAACTTCTGGGTCTCTAAATTGTCCACGTGGCCAGAGCTAGCCTTTTATGCCTTGGAGGTGCTGGCCTGCCCGGCAGCCAGCGTTTTGTCTGAACGTGTATTCAGCACGGCAGGGGGCGTCATTACAGACAAACGCAGCCGCCTGTCTACAGCCAATGTGGACAAGCTGACGTTCATAAAAATGAACCAGGCATGGATCCCACAGGACCTGTCCGTCCCTTGTCCAGATTAGACATTAACTACCTCCCCATAACCATATATTATTGGACTCCAGGGCACTTCCTCATTCAATCCTATTTTTATTTTCATTTTACCATTATATTGCGAGGCTACCCAAAGTTGAATGAACCTCTCCTCTGCCTGTGTGCTAGGCCTAAATATATGCCAATGGACTGTTGCAGTGGTGGCTGACATGAAGCCTGATTCTCTGCTATGACATGCAGACTAATTCTCTGCTGACATGAAGCCAGATTGTCTGTTACGGGACCTCCCTCCTCTGCCTGGGTGCTGGGCCTAAATTTATGACAATGGACTGTTGCAGTGGTGGCTGACGTGAAGCCTGATTCTCTGCTATGACATGCAGACTGATTCTCTGCTGACATGAAGCCAGATTGTCTGTTACGGGACCTCTCTGCTCTGCCTGTGTGCTAGGCCTAAATATATGCCAATGGACTGTTGCAGTGGTGGGTGACGTGAAGCCTCATTCTCTGCTATGACATGCAGACTGATTCTCTGCTGACATGAAGCCAGATCGTCTGTTACGGGACCTCTCTGCTCTGCCTGTGTGCTAGGCCTAAATATATGCCAATGGACTGTTGCAGTGGTGGGTGACGTGAAGCCTGATTCTCTGCTATGACATGCAGACTGATTCTCTGCTGACATGAAGCCAGATTGTCTGTTACGGGACCTCTCTGCTCTGCCTGTGTGCTAGGCCTAAATATATGCCAATGGACTGTTGCAGTGGTGGGTGACGTGAAGCCTCATTCTCTGCTATGACATGCAGACTGATTCTCTGCTGACATGAAGCCAGATCGTCTGTTACGGGACCTCTCTGCTCTGCCTGTGTGCTAGGCCTAAATATATGCCAATGGACTGTTGCAGTGGTGGGTGACGTGAAGCCTCATTCTCTGCTATGACATGCAGACTGATTCTCTGCTGACATGAAGCCAGATTGTCTGTTACGGGACCTCTCTCCTCTGCCTGTGTGCTAGGCCTAAATATATGCCAATGGACTGTTGCAGTGGTGGCTGACGTGAAGCCTCATTCTCTGCTATGACATGCAGACTGATTCTCTGCTGACATGAAGCCAGATCGTCTGTTACGGGACCTCTCTGCTCTGCCTGTGTGCTAGGCCTAAATATATGCCAATGGACTGTTGCAGTGGTGGGTGACGTGAAGCCTCATTCTCTGCTATGACATGCAGACTGATTCTCTGCTATCATGAAGCCAGATTGTCTGTTACGGGACCTCTCTGCTCTGCCTGTGTGCTAGGCCTAAATATATGCCAATGGACTGTTGCAGTGGTGGCTGACGTGAAGCCTCATTCTCTGCTATGACATGCAGACTGATTCTCTGCTGACATGAAGCCAGATTGTCTGTTACGGGACCTCTCTCCTCTGCCTGTGTGCTAGGCCTAAATATATGCCAATGGACTGTTGCAGTGGTGGCTGACGTGAAGCCTCATTCTCTGCTATGACATGCAGACTAATTCTCTGCTGACATGAAGCCAGATTGTCTGTTACGGGACCTCTCTCCTCTGCCTGGGTGCTGGGCCTAAATTTATGACAATGGACTGTTGCAGTGGTGGCTGACGTGAAGCCTGATTCTCTGCTATGACATGCAGACTGATTCTCTGCTGACATGAAGCCAGATCCTCTGTTACGGGACCTCTCTCCTCTGCCTGGGTGCTGGGCCTAAATTTATGACAATGGACTGTTGCAGTGGTGGCTGACGTGAAGCCTGATTCTCTGCTATGACATGCAGACTGATTCTCTGCTGTCATGAAGCCAGATTGTCTGTTACGGGACCTCTCTGCTCTGCCTGTGTGCTAGGCCTAAATATATGCCAATGGACTGTTGCAGTGGTGGGTGACGTGAAGCCTCATTCTCTGCTATGACATGCAGACTGATTCTCTGCTGACATGAAGCCAGATTCTCTGTTACGGGACCTCTCTCCTCTGCCTGTGTGTGTGCTGGGCCTAAATATATGCCAATGGACTGTTGCAGTGGTGGCTGACGTGAAGCCTGATTGTCTGTTACGAGACCTCTCTCCTCTGCCTGGGTGCTGGGCCTAAATATATGCCAATGGACTGTTGCAGTGGTGGCTGACGTGAAGCCTCATTCTCTGCTATGACATGCAGACTAATTCTCTGCTGACATGAAGACAGATTCTCTGTTACGGGACCTCTCTCCTCTGCCTGGGTGCCGGGGCCTAAATATCTGAGAATGGACTGTTCCAGTGGTGGGTGACGGGAAGCCAGATTCTCTGCTATGGAACCTCTCTCCAATTGATTTTGGTTAATTTTTATTTATTTAATTTTTATTTTAATTCATTTCCCTATCCACATTTGTTTGCAGGGGATTTACCTACATGTTGCTGCCTTTTGCAGCCCTCTAGCTCTTTCCTGGGCTGTTTTACAGCCTTTTTAGTGCCGAAAAGTTCGGGTCCCCATTGACTTCAATGGGGTTCGGGTTCGGGACGAAGTTCGGATCGGGTTCGGATCCCGAACCCGAACATTTCCGGGATGTTCGGCCGAACTTCTCGAACCCGAACATCCAGGTGTTCGCTCAACTCTAGTTAAGGAAACATCTTCCATTCACTTATTTGTTTCACACCCAGGATCAAAAGGGTAGATACTTATTGATCAAGGGAACTATAGCCAATCAGATTTACACGTGTTATTAACCTATATGCCCCCAATGCTGATCAGGCTTCATGGATTATAGAGGTTCTTTCCCTGCTAGAGCCATTCAAAGAAGGAGTAGTTATATTGGGGGGAGACTTCAACCTAACACTTGAACCTCATATTGACTCCACTTCTAAAAAATCATCTATAACTGTTAAAGAACTTAGACGTCTCAAAAAAAACCCTGCACAATTGGTCTGTATGCGATGTGTGGAGACTTTTCAATCCTAACGAAAGAGATTACTCTTTTTTCTCTCATGTACACGGATCCTATCACAGATTAGATTACCTATTTACAACTAAGGAACATCTCCAGTTCTGTAGCCAGGCCAGCATTGGTACTATGCATTTATCTGATCACGCCCCTATGTTTTTGTCACTATCTGGTCCAAATCTGGAACCCCGTCCATTTAGATGGCGTCTGAATGAGCAACTAATTGCCCCAGGAGACCCTTTATCTCAGTCACAAGAAGCTTTAAGGGAATACTGTACTCTCAATCAAAACTCAGTCAACTCCTGCCAGGTCTTATGGGATGCTCATAAGGCATTCATGAGAGGTTACTTTATTTCAATGGGAGCTAGAGCTAAAAAAGATAGAAATGCCCGAGTGGACTCCTTACTAAAAAGAATCCAAAAATTGGATACCCTCCATAAACAGTCTTTACTAGAATCACACCTCTCGGAATTGACTGCGTCAAGGGAGGCCTTAAAAAAGATTTTAAACTCTACCTCATCCAAATACTATTTACATGCACGCTTTAAATACTATGCCCATGGTGATAGAGCATCCAAATTTATGATGCAGCGGATCAAACAAAGAAAAGCTCATAATTATATTCATCAGATCAAGACCCCTAATGGTAAACTAGTATATACTACAGATGATATAGCAGCTCAATTCAAAGAATTTTACCATTCTCTATATAACTATTATAGATAATAAGATACAGTATCCTTTCCCACTCAATAACTCAGTTTTGTCCTTTCTACAATCATTGGCTCTACCAACCCTGTCCACGGAACAGGCCCAACTGTTACAAGCCCCCTTTACTTTACAAGAAGTGGAAGACACTATTAAACGGCTTCCTAGAGGAAAATGCCCGGGTCCTGATGGCCTTCCAGCCTCATACTACCGTTCTCTTTCCAAAATTTTAAGTCCCTTCTTACTTGAAGTTTGTAATAGCGCCTTAAATGGCTCCAATATGACTACAGATATGACGAAGGCCCACATCTCTTTGATTCACAAGGAGGGAAAGGATAGCTCCGAGTGTGCAAGCTACCGCCCCATTTCTCTGTTAAACATCGACTTAAAAATTCTAGCTAAACTACTAGCCTCTCGTCTGTCCTCCCTCCTTCCTATTTTAATTCAGAAAGATCAAGTAGGTTTTGTTAGGGGCAGGGAGGGGAAAGATAACACCGCTAGGGTTTTAAATTGCATATATCATGCAAAAAGATCCAAGTGCCCTCTGATCCTTCTCAGCACGGATGCTGAGAAGGCATTTGACAGAGTGGATTGGGATTATATGTGTAAGGTACTGTCCACATTTGGGATACCAGATAGGTTCTTAAATGCTGTCTTCTCCCTATATATAAATGCATCAGCATCTGTAATAGTAAATAACTCCCTGTCCTCTCCTTTCACTATACACAATGGGACTAGGCAGGGCTGCCCCCTCTCTCCTCTACTGTTTGTCCTAGTTATGGAATCCCTTCTACAGGCTATTAGGAGAAGGGAGGGAATCCAAGGGGTTAGCGTTGGTAAACACAATCAAAGGGTGCTGCATTCGCGGATGACCTGCTTATTATGTTTACGAACCCGGACATAGCTTTTCCCCACATTGAACGTATACTGGATTTATTTGGTAAGTTCTCTAACTTCAAAATCAATTCAGCAAAATCCCATGTCCTTAATGTGGGTTTCCCCTCTACTTCGGTAAAGCAACTCAGATTGAACTCACCATTTAATTGGGATAATCCACACATCACCTACCTGGGAATTAAGAAAGGCCCTAACCATGACACTCTTTTTAGCCTAAATTATATTCCACTTCTTAACTCAATAAAAGACCAACTCTCTTCCCTTGACAATCTCCTGTTATCCTGGTTCGGCAGGAAAAATATAGTGACTTCACTCATTATCCCAAGACTGACATATCTTCAACAAGTCCTCCCAATTCCTGTGCCCAAATCGTATTATAAGTCTTTTAATCGGATGATTAGATCCTTTATTTGGGCTGGTAAGAAAGCTCGGATAGCATTCTCCACTCTAAAGAAGCCCAAATCTTTTGGTGGGATAGGCATGCCTGACCCTGAACTTTACAATAATGCAGTCCTCCTAGCTAGGTTTGTAGGTTGGATTAAAGGAACTCTGAAGGAACCCTGGGTCGATCTTGAACAAACAAAACATGACTCCCCATTTAGAGGACTTCTGATTAGAAACGTTATATCTAAACACAGGGCTACTGGGGGCACCCCCATAATTAAATCCACCCTAAGGGCTTTGGATTGGTTCCAAACATCCTCTCATGCTATCTCACTACCCTCTCCCTTAGTTCAATTGAGAGACATAGTGGGTATGGCACCTAAAGCTTTGCTGGATAGTCTTCCACGGTCCATAAAAGACTCTACTCAGACGGTGCTCTCTCTACTGGACGATAAGGGTAAATTACTAGATCTGACTTCTTTTACTCAACTATTTCCAGAGTGCAAATTCCCCCTCCCCTTATCTCTTTTATACAGTCCTTCCTTACCAAGTTTATTGATAAAAGCCCCTTACTATGCCCTTTGACATGGTTTGAGAAACTCCTAAATAGTCCAAATCCACAACCCAAATTAATTTCCCTGAACTACAAAAACCTTAATTCCCCTAAACTTACAGTAAAACCTGCGTTCATTGGTCTATGGGAAAGAGACCTTGACATTTCGTTCACCCAGAAAACAATTTCCAGCTTGCTTCTTAGACCTCACAAGGCATCAAGATGTGTGCGTATCCAAGAAAACGCATATAAGATTTTGTCAAGATAGTATAAGACCCCGGATGTTACCAGTAGGTTCAATCGTTCACTCTCAGACAATTGCTGGAGGTGCGGTTTGGACAAAGCCTCTTTTTTCCACATATGGTGGTCTTGCCCAAAAATCAAAATGTGGTGGTGCGAGATATTTGATCAGTGCAATAAGATCTGCCATTCATCCATTCCTGCTTCGCCTGTTTTGGCTCTCTTGGGGATATATATACCCACTCATAAAGAATCCATTCCTCCCCTATTCAGTCACCTTTTAGACGCGGCCCGCCTTTTAATACCATGTTATTGGCTTTCAACAGAAACACCGCCTATCCCTAGATGGATAGCCAAGATAAAAAAAAAAAATACAGCCACAAAATGGGATATCTTAAAAAACATCCTAAAATCTCATTGTGAGCGGTACATACCGTATGGGAATCGTTAACGAACAAAAAGAAACCAATGTGGATAAACAGAACTGTAAAGAAAGCAATAAATGACAAAAGAAAGCATATAAATCACAAAAAAAGGAGGGTGGCATGGAAGCACTGAAAAACTAAAAAGGAAAAAAAATTTGAAAAAGTAAAAAACAAATAAAAGCGGCCAAACTACAGACCGAGAGATTAATTGCCAAAGAGAGTAAAACTAACCCTAAAATGTTCTTCTATTATATACAGTTGCAAGAAAAAGTATGTGAACCCTTTGGAATTATATGGATTTCTGCACAAATTGGTCATAAAATGTGATCTGATCTTCATCTAAGTCACAACAATAGACAATCACAGTCGGCTTAACCTAATAACACACAAAGAATTAAATGTTACCATATTTTTATTGAACACACCATGTAAACATTCACAGTGCAGGTGGAAAAAATATGTGAACCCTTGGATTTAATATCTGGTTGAACCTCCTTTGGCAGCAATGACTTCAACCAAACGTTTCCTGTAATTGCAGATCAGACGTGCACAACGGTCAGGAGTAATTCGTGACCATTCCTCTTTACAGAACTGTTTCAGTTCAGCAATATTCTTGGGATGTCTGGTGTGAATCGCTTTCTTGAGGTCATGCCACAGGATCTCAATCGGGTTGAGGTCAGAACTCTGACTGGGCCACTCCAGAAGGCGGATTTTCTTCTTTTTAAGCCATTCTGTTGTTGATTTACTTCTATGCTTTGGGTCGTTGTCCTGTTGCAACATCCATCTTCTGTTGAGCTTCCGCTGGTGGACAGATGGCCTTAAAGGGAACCTGTCACAGGGATTTTGTGTATAGAGCTGAGGACATGGGTTGCTAGATGGCCGCTAGCACATCCGCAATACCCAGCTCCCATAGCTCTGTGTGCTTTTATTGTGTAAAAAAAATAATTTGCTACATATGCAAATTAACCTGAGATGAGTCCTGTCCGTGAGATGAGTCAGGGACAGGACTCATCTCAGGTTAATTTGCATATGTATCAAATCATTTTTTTTGCACAATAAAAGCACACAGAGCTATGGGAGCTGGGTATTGCGGATGTGCTAGCGGCCATCTAGCAACCCATGTCCTCAGCTCTATAAACAAACTCCCCATGACAGGTTCCCTTTAAGTTCTCCTGCAAAATGTCTTGATAAACTTGGGAATTCATTTTTCCTTTGATGATAGCAATCCGTCCAGGCCCTGACGCAGCAAAGCAGCCCCAAACCATGATGGCCACACCACCATACTTCACAGTTGGGATGAGGCTTTGATGTTGGTGTGCTGTGCCTCTTTTGTCCACACATAGTGTTGCGTTTCTTCCAAACAACTCAACTTTGGTTTAATCTGTCCACACAATATTTTGCCAGTACACTTTGGAACATCCAGGTGCTCTTGTGCAAACTGTAAACTTGCAGCAATGTTTTTTTGGACAGCAGTGGCTTCCTCTGTGGTATCCTCCCATGAAATCCATTCTTGTTTAGTGTTTTACGTATTGTAGATTCACTAACAGGGATGTTAGCACATGCCAGAGACTTTTGTAAGTCTTTAGCTGACACTCTAGGATTCTTCTTCACCTCATTGAGCAGTCTGCGCTGTGCTCTTGCAGTCATCTTTACAGGACGGCCATTCCAAGGGAGATTAGCAGCAGTGCTAAACTTTCTCCATTTATAGACAATTTGTCTTACCGTGGACTGATGAATAGCAAGGCTTTTGGAGATACTTTTATAACTCTTTCCAGTTTTATGCAAGTCAACAATTCTTAATCATAGGTCTTCTGAGAGCTCTTTTGTGCGAGGCATCATTCACATCAGGCAATGCTTCTTGTGAAACGCAAACCCAGAACTGGTGTGTGTTTTTTATAGGGCAGGGCAGCTGTAACCAACACCTCCAATCTCATCTCATTGATTGGACTCCAGTTGGCTGACACCTCACTCCAATTAGCTCTTGGAGATGTCATTAGTCTAGGGATTCACATACTTTTTCCACCTGCACTGTGAATGTTTACATGGTGTGTTTAATAAAAACATGGTAACATTTAATTCTTTGTGTGTTATTAGTTTAAGCAGACTGTGATTGTCTATTGTTGTCACTTAGATGAAGATCAGATCACATTTTATGACCAATTTGTGCAGAAATCCATATAATTCCAAAGGGTTCACATACTTTTTCTTGCAACTGTAAATGTTAAAAAGTAAAAATCTGAAGGTGTTGGCCCTTTAAATAGTAATGAGGGGGGAGTCGTAGAGAGCAACGAGGAGAAAGCAAAGCTGTTAAATATTTTTTCTCCAATGTATTCACTGAGGAAAATAAAGTGTCAGATGACTGTCACAGCTGGTGGTGGGGGAAACCCCCAGCCGTGCGGTGCCTGGAGATGGTAGGGTTACCCCTTGGCCGGGACCACAGAGTTAGGGAGCAGGTCACCTCCTATTGCGTCCCTAACGCTGACCCTGTCTCCTGTCAGTATGAGCCGACCTTGGTGGTAGGAGGGCTCATACGCCGAAACCTAAAAGTCCCTACAAGCCCTCAAGTCGGCCCTGAACTAGGGGACAGAGTAAGACAACCTGCTCCTCCTAGGCACGGAGGAGCAGGAGTCTCAACGGCCAAGCAACACAGGGGATACAAAAACAGCTATGGCAGTGGCAGTCAAATGGAACCAACTTATCACTCACCTGCCACCGACAACACAACCAGGAACCCATGTGCAGGTGCTGTAAGTACAAGACAACAACGGACACAGCACACACCAGACATCACACAGGAACCCTGGACCATAGGCTGCAATAACACAATCCCATACACACCTAGATAACACAGTGAAACATAGAATTACTAACAGAGGTTTTATGACCAGAAGGATGTTCCCCACCAGGCAGATGGAGGAGACAGGAGGCTGCTCCAGCCAGCATGGCTGAGAGCAACCTACTGAACCAAGCCAGGGACTGAGGCTTTATAGGCCTAGTGGCCACACCCAATGGTCAGACACACCCAGTGACATCACACACACTGGGAAGGGAGTTAACCCTTCCTACACCACAGAAGGGAAGGGAAAACACCAACTTAAAGGGGAATAGCACACAATACATAACACACACCAACACACTCACTCACTCACCTATCTCCGACGGCAACGGCATGCGTGGCAACCGTGTCCTCAAGAACAGCCAACAGGCCGAGACACTTCCACAGCATGCAAACAGCACCAGACGTTGCCGCGGACAACTGCAGGTGAAGGGAGGAGTCCAAGTGCCTACAAACACCACCTCGTGCACAACCAACGGACAAAGGGAGTGCACACAAAAACACGTTGCCAAGGGCAACCGCACGCATGCCTATTGTCCGCGGCAACCGCACCTGAGGCAAACAACTAAGTGCTCCCAGCTGCGGTTGACAACGGCAAACCGCGGGCAACAGCATGCGGCTCTCAAGGAGTCACGACCATGGCCAAGGGTCGTGACAATGACATGCAGAATGTAAAAATAAATTCCCCATTAAAAGTGTCCTGTCTGACCCAGGAAGAAGTACAACAGCGACTTAAAAAGATTAAAATAGACAAATCGCCAGGACCAGATGGCATACAACCCCGTATCCTAAGGGCATTAAGTAATGTCATAGCCAGACCCTTATTTCTGATATTTGCAGACTCTATACTGAAAGGGAATGTCCCATAGGATTGGTGCATAGCAAATGTGGTGCAAATATTCAAAAAGGGTCCAAAAAAAGAGACTGAAAACTATAGGCCGGTAAGTTTAACATCTGTTGTGTGTAAACTGTTTGAGGGTTTTATGAGAGATGCTATCTTAGAGCATCTCAACTGAAATAAGCAAATAACGCCATATCAGCATGGCTTCATGAGGGATCGGTCATGCCAAACTAATTTATTCAGTTTCTATAAGGAGGTAAGTTCTAGACTTGACAGCGACGAATCAATGGATGTCGTATATCTGGACTTCTCCAAAGCATTTGACACTGTACCACATAAAAGGTAAGTATATAAAATGAGAATGCTCGGACTGGGAGAAAATGTCTGTATGTGGGTAAGTAACTGGCTGAGGGATAGAAAACAGAGGGTGGTTATTAGTGGTACACACTCAGATTGGGTCACTGTCACTAGTGGGGTACCTCAGGGGTCAGTATTGGGCCCTATTCTCTCCAATATATTTATTAATGATCTTGTAGAAGGCTTGCATAGTAAAGTATCAATTTTCGCAGATGACACTAAACTGTGTAAAGTAATTAACACTAAAGAGGACAGTATACTGTATATATACTACAGAGGACAGTATAATATATATATATATATATATATATATATATACTACAGAGGACAGTATACTACTACAGAGGGATCTGGATAGATTGGAGGCTTGGGCAGATAAGTGGCATATGAGGTTTAACACTGACAAATGTAAAGTTATGCACATGGGAAGGAATAATGCAAGTCACCCGTACATACTAAATGGTAAAACACTCGGAAACACTGACATGGAAAAGGATCTAGGAATTTTAATAAACAGCAAACTAAGCTGCAAAAAACAGTGTCAGGCAGCTGCTGCCAAGGCCAATAAGATAATGGGTTGCATCAAAAGGGGCATAGATGCCGTGATGAGAACATAGTCCTACCACTTTATAAATCATTAGTCAGACCACACATGGAGGACTGTGTACAGTTCTGGGCTCCTGTGAACAAGGCAGACATAGCAGAGCTGGAGAGGGTCCAGAAGAGGGCAACTAAAGTAATAACTGGAATGGGGCAACTACAGTATCCTGAAGCATAATCAGCATTAGGGTTATTCACTTTAGAAAAAAGACAACTGAGGGGAGATCTAATTACTATGTATAAATATATCAGGGGTCAGTACAGAGATCTATCCCATCATCTATTTATCCCCAGGACTGTGACGAGAGGACATCCTCTGCGTCTGGAGGAAAGAAGGTTTGTACACAAACATAGCAGAGGATTCTTTACGGTAAGAGCAGTGAGACTATGGAACTCTCTGCCTGAGGAGGTGGTGATGGTGAGTACAATAAAGGAGTTCAGGAGGGGCCTGGATGTATTTCTGGAGCGTAATAATATTACAGGCTATAGCTACTAGAGAGGGGTCGGGGATCCAGGGAGTTATTCTGATGCCTGATTGGAGTCGGGAAGGCTTCTACCTCACAGGGTTTATTATATTTTTTTGCCTTCCTCTGGATCAACCTGCAGGATGACAGGCCGAACGGGATGGACAAATGTCTTTTTTCGCCCTTATGTACTATGTTACTATGGAGAGGGGGAAGCACTATGGGGGCATCTACTGGGGGGCCCTATATATTAGAATTATATATGGCACACAAGGGGGGCACTATGGAGAAGGGGGGGATAACTATAAGGCATCAACTGGGGGGTATTATATACTGTCACACATGGGGGGCACTATGGAGAAGTGAGGGAGAGGAGCACTATAGGGGCATTTTCTACTGTCACACATTATAAAGAGAATTATTATTATACTACCGGGGGCATTATGGTGGTCTTTATTACAATTGGGGGTCTATGGGGAACATGAATACTAGTAAGGGCATTATGGGGGCATTGTTACTTCTGGGGCACAATAGGGGACATTATCATTATTGGCGGCACTATTAACACTAAGTGCACTTTGGCAGATAATTATTTCATTTTTGGGAGCACTATCACTGGGGGGCACCTGGCATCAGCTGAGCAAAAGTATTTTGGGGGGACATTATGTTTACACTATTAGTGTCAGGGACACTATTTACTGGGCACAGTTATTTTTTAGGGCACTGTGCACCAATAATTATTGTAGGGGGCACTATCTGTGTGGTACTAGTATTTTCAGGGGGGCTGTTTCTGCAGTACAGTATTGGGGAGCACAGCGGACACAGTATTGTGGGGGCAGGATGGGATGTTCAGAAAGAGAGAGGATGATGGAAAAGTAGGAAACTAAGATGTCTGTTTGTCAAACAATGAAAAAAAATCATCATGGTGGTCTGGTCCAAATGGAGAAGATGAGGATAGAGAACATCTACATCAAAGTAGATGTCACTGGATGTCTTAGCACAGGGGCCTCTGCTGTCTGTGTCCACCCCTGGTGCGCCACCACAAGAAATACCTTCATAGTGCACCCTCTTATAATGTGTGCCGGTACAAAAGGACCCCTTTTAGTTCTCACAGTAGCACCAATGTCCCCATAGTGCTCCCCCAGTTATAGTAATGCTTCCCCAGAGCAATAAGTTTTTATTTCTTGCTGATTTCTTCCCCCTCTGCTCTGTCTTTATCTCTTTAACTTATGTTTTTGGATTTTGCAGGTCTTCTGCATCATTTACCACTTGGAAATGTTTGAGGGTTCATTTGATGATCAATACATCGGATGCACTGACAAAATGGAGTCTATAGCTCCAGGATTACTGTGGAAGGAAAGAATGGAGTCTCCTGACCTTAATGTTTTCTGGAATATTGCATCGGAATTATGGAAAAAAGAAAAACATTTGCTGGGACGTCTTCCTGACGGTTTTAAGGATGAATACGGGATCGCATTAATAGTCTTCTCATTTCGGGATTTCTCTGTTGGCAAACTTATGGAACTGGAAATGGAAAAATATAGTAAAAATCCCAAGACCTTCAGGTTCCATTCACTGCATTTCTATATTACCAGAGCTTTCAATTTGCTTCAACCTGGGTGTGATGGGAAACCACTGTACACACAGAGGAGTACCCCAGAGATTCTGTTTAAGCCGCCATCTGACCCTCAGGCCCCAGTAAGACTGGGATCCTATATTGATACCTTTACTGACATTGGATTGGAAGAAAATAGAAACATGTCAGTATCCTTTATCACCTGCTTCGGGGCGAAACTACTGAACTTCTCGTATCTTCCACGGAATGACATAGTGATTGTTCAACTTAATGAAGTGTTTCAGGTCACCGATTATAATGAGGAAAAGAGAAATATCTTCCTGCAGAGCACTCATAAAAAGTGCAGCTATTACAACTGTGCCTACCTGGGGGGTAAGTGACCAGGACGTAAGATCTACAATCCGTCACCATCAGTCCATCACCCTGGCAACTAGTCCCACTGACGGTGGCTTCTTAGGGAGTAGAGACGTGGGGCCTATCGGCATTGTGACCTGGCGTTATCTCCTTCCGGAAGGTGGGGTGTTTGTCCCTTTAACGACCAGGAAATAAAAAAAAATAATGTTTTTGTCTTTTACTCCCAGCCTTCCCAAGGAGATAACTTTTTTATTTGTTTTATTCACGTAGCCGTACGAGGGCTTGTTTTTTGCGGGACAAGATGCATTTTCTAATGGCACCATAAATGGTTGCATAAAATGTGGTGGGAATTTTTTTTTCCAAATGGGGTGGAATTATAAAAAAAACATCATTCCACCACAGTTTTATGTTCTTTATTTTTTAATGCCATTTCTTATGCGGTAAAACTGACCTCTAATTATTTCCTCTGCAATCTGTACTTTTCAATAATACCATTTTGGGCTGTGTATGACTTTTTGATCACTATTTATTTAAGTTTTTTGCGGAAGGTGAAGCAACCAAAAATCTGCAAATTTTGACTTTCGACTCTGTTTCGCCGTTTGCCGTATGGGAAAAATATTATATTTTGATAGGATGTTTTCGCTCACGGCGATGCCTATGATGTGTATTTTATTTTATTGTTTACATATTTTTATTTACATTTTGGGGAAAGGGGGGTGATTTGACTTTTTAGATTTTTTTTATAATTAAAAACATTTTTACACCTTTTTATACTTCCCATAAGGAACTATAACAGCAGTCATCAGATTGCTTCTCTCATAGACTCCTGTGCATCAGCATTAGAGTAGATGAGACGTTTACTATTAGAGATCAGCGAATTTCATGTTATAAAATTCGTTTACACTTCGTTTGGTGGTAAAAGCAGAATTGCGTTATGGATTCTGTTACCACGGACCATAACGCAATTCTATGACTGAATGCCTTTAGAGACAATCCGTTATTTATTCCATCATAATAGAAGTCTATGGCCTGTATAACGGATCCGTCCCGCAGGAGAGGACTTCCCTGCATAACGGAAGTGGGACAGATTCGTTATACAGGCCATAGACTTCTGTTATGATGGAATAAATAACGGATTGCCTCTAATGGCTTTCGGTCATAGAATTGCGTTATGGTCCGTGGTAACAGAATCCATAACGCAATTCTACTTTTACCACCAAACGAAGTGAGAATGAATTTCAAAATATGAAATTCGCTCATCTCTATTTACTATCTTCCTATAGAGCTCTGCCACAGGCAGGGGCTCCATAGGAACTAATGTGCAGCAGGAGGACAGGGACTGCTGCACATACAATCCGGCTCCTCTGAACCCCGATAGAGCATCTGAAGGGTTAAAAGTCAGCGAACGGCATTAACGCCAGCAGTGGACATTAGTCCCGGGTGTCTTCAGTTTAAAACAGAAGACACCCGGTGGCTATGGTGCCTGCTGCACACTCCATATTTACATGCTCGGCCGCCGACGTAAATTTATGCTGGGCGATCGGGAAAGGGTTAAACAGACAGCTGCAGGTCACAGTTTCTGTGCTTTGTTCTTCCTGCCTCACAAGCTTTGTTTGCTCTCTGGATTCTGGATTTCTGACGTGCCGCCTGTTTGTGACCGCTCCTCTGCTGACGTTGCCTCTGACATCAGGTTTAACCTATTACCTAGATTAAAGAGGTAAAAAAAATCTGTGCTCCTGCCCCTCACCATACATATGCCCCGATACCTGCTTTTCATGTCTGTGCTTTCTTTCCCCTGTCTGGGCATCAGACTATCTGGACAGATCTGTTTACTTTCTTAGTTTCCCGTTTTGTTGAATAGGTAGCTTTATTGATAAAGCCTGGCTGCACTGCACAGTGATGAGTCACAGGCTGGCCCCGCCCCCTACTAGTCAGTCTGCAGGAGCTCCGCCCACTACATGCTGCCATGTTACCACACCCATAATAAATCCTGCTAGTCTATTTCTCATTCAGTTTTAAATCCCATCACTGACCTTCCACAGGCTCTAAGAGTGCGATAAACAGAAGCACATCAAATCACAAGTGTATCTAATCCCATCATGTATGATACTGCCTGCTGAGCCGTGTACCTAATCCTATCCTGTGTGATACAGCCTGCTGAGCTATGTATCTAATCCTATCCTGTGTGATACAGCCTGCTGAGCCGTGTATCTAATCCTATCCTGTGTGATACTGTCTGCTGAGCTGTGTATCTAATCCTGTCCTGTGTGATACTGCCTGCTGAGCTGTGTATCTAATCCTATCCTGTGAGATATTGCCTGCTAAGCTGTGTATCTAATCCTATCCTATGTGATACAGCCTGCAGAGCTGAGTATCTAAACCTATCCTGTATGACACAGCCTGCTGAGCTGTGTATCTAATCCTATCCTGTGTGATATTGCCTGCTAAGCTATGTATCTAATCCTATCCTATGTGATACAGCCTGCTGAGCTGTGTATCTAATCCTATCCTGTGTGATATTGCCTGCTAAGCTGTGTATCTAATCCTATCCTATGTGAAACAGCCTGCTGAGCTGTGTATCTAATCCTATCATGTACAATACAGCCCGCTGAGCTGAGTATCTAATCATATCCTGTACGACACAGCCTGCTGAGTCGTGTATCTAATCCTATCCTGTGTGATACTGTCTGCTGAGCTGTGTATCTAATCCTGTCCTGTGTGATACAGCTCACTGGAATGTGACTATACTTGGTAAATACCCAGCAGGGGGCACTGTGCTGCTCTGTAAGACCGAGCCATCCCCATGTATAACGGTAATCTGGGGCTTTCCCCTTAATGCTACCACACAGTACTAATGTCCACATTGTTGTGTATATAATGCACACCGAGTTGTGTGATACTGTCTGCTGAGCTGTGTATCTAATCCTATCATGTGTGATACTGTCTGCTGAGCTGTGTATCTAATCCTATCCTGTGTGATACTGTCTGCTGAGCTGTGTATCTAATCCTATCCTGTGTGATATTGTCTGCTGAGCCGTGTATCTAATCCTATCATGTGTGATACTGTCTGCTGAGCTGTGTATCTAATCCTATCCTGTGTGATACTGTCTGCTGAGCTGTGTATCTAATCCTATCCTGTGTGATACTGTCTGCTGAGCTGTGTATCTAATCCTATCCTGTGTGATACTGCCTGCTGAGCTGTGTATCTAATCCTATCATGTACAATACAGCCCGCTGAGCTGAGTATCTAATCATATCCTGTACGACACAGCCTGCTGAGTCGTGTATCTAATCCTATCCTGTGTGATACTGTCTGCTGAGCTGTGTATCTAATCCTGTCCTGTGTGATACAGCTCACTGGAATGTGACTATACTTGGTAAATACCCAGCAGGGGGCACTGTGCTGCTCTGTAAGACCGAGCCATCCCCATGTATAACGGTAATCTGGGGCTTTCCCCTTAATGCTACCACACAGTACTAATGTCCACATTGTTGTGTATATAATGCACACCGAGTTGTGTGATACTGTCTGCTGAGCTGTGTATCTAATCCTATCCTGTGTGATATTGTCTGCTGAGCCGTGTATCTAATTCTATCCTGTGTGATACTGTCTGCTGAGCTGTGTATCTAATCCTATCATGTGTGATACTGTCTGCTGAGCTGTGTATCTAATCCTATCCTGTGTGATACTGTCTGCTGAGCTGTGTATCTAATCCTATCCTGTGTGATACTGCCTGCTGAGCTGTGTATCTAATCCTATCCTGTGTGATACTGTCTGCTGAGCTGTATATCTAATCCTATCCTGTGTGATACTGTCTGCTGAGCTGTGTATCTAATCCTATCCTGTGTGATACTGTCTGCTGAGCTGTGTATCTAATCCTATCCTGTGTGATACTGTCTGCTGAGCTGTGTATCTAATCCTATCCTGTGTGATACTGACTGCTGAGCTGTGTATCTAATCCTATCCTGTGTGATACTCCCTGCTGAGCTGTGTATCTAATTCCATCCTGTGTGATACTGTCTGCTGAGCTGTGTATCTAATCCTATCCTGTGTGATACTGCCTGCTGAGCTGTATATATTGATCCTTATGCACATGACCGTATCCATTTTGCAGTCTTTAAGTCAGGGATCCTTTAAATAAAGATACTGTCCGTGTGCGATATGCATTTTTTGACAGTCCCATTGACTTCTATGGGTTCGAGATCTGCAGTGTGAGGACCAGAATAGGACAAGTTCTATTTTTTCTGGAAAGGACATGGCGTCCACGTGTTTTCCACGTCCATATGTCAGTTCCAGAAAACATTGTGCCGCTCCCCAGGACTTTATTGCCTCCCAGGTTTAGTGGAATGCCGAGTGGTGTGGAGCGCCCTATATGTGTCACGGTGCTCCTACCTGGATACCGCGGGACCCCAGGCTTTGGCTCCAAAGGAAATAAAGGGGAATAGTTGAGTTAGGGGATGAAGAATGATCTTGAGTCCAGATCTTGATATAAAGTTAATCGGCAGCTTTACTTGAATAAACATTTATCCCAAAGATTTGCAGGCTTTGTCTTGCTTCCAGCAGGCTTTGGCATAAACTGGCAGGCAAACTCAAAAACTCTGCTGTACTGACAGGCTTGCCTAAATAGTTTCTCTGTGCTGCACTAAACTCTGCTTAGGTCTGGTTTCTGTACTTTAGGCCTGTTCTGGTATCCTTGGAGGGGGTGCCTTGGGCTGTTATTCCCCTCTTGTCACTCAGTAAATAACTTAACTTCCAACTGAAGAACAATTTCCTCTGGTCCCAATGGCTTCCAGACATCTGCTTCCATGGTCAGCAGAGCTTAGGCTGTGAGCGTGCCACAACTTACTCCTCTCCTGTCCAGACTAGAACTAGAACCCGAACTAACTGGAACTGCTGCCCCTCCCTTCTGGTAGGAAGCAGGACTTGCCCACCTCTGCCCAGAGGGGGGAGAATGGAATGGCCAGTTCAATTTTTTCTAAGGATATCTCTGCCATATACGCTGCCACCTGCTGGTGAACCAGGCACATTACATGTACAAAACATTTTCATGACAATAATAGAAATGCACAGTGTTAAAGGAAATAAATTCACAGGATGGCATTTATGTTAGCCCATTAGAGACAGTAGCAGGATGTAGGAATGGTAACACCACTCTGGGGTGTTACAATAGAACATGTCCTATTCTAGACCTCATAATGCAGACCTCGAACCCATAGAAGTCAATGCAATTGCAAAAAAATGCAGATCGCACACAGACAATATCTTTATTTAGCGGATCCGCTACTTCCAGGCTGCAAAACAGATAAGGTTGTGTACATGAGACGTAATCCTATGTTTTTGGTTTCTGTCTACAGCAGGGTTTATCTTGGCCTATCATGTGTGATCCATATCCATATCTTTATTTAGCGGATCCGCTACTTCCAGGCCGCAAAACAGATACGGTCGTGTACATGACACGTAATCCTATGTTTTTGGTTTCTGTCTACAGCAGGGTTTATCTTGGCCTATCATGTGTGATCCATATCCATATCTTTATTTAGCGGATCCGCTACTTCCAGGCCGCAAAACAGATACGGTCGTGTACATGAGACGTAATCCTTTGTTTTTTGTTCCTGTCTACAGCAGGGTTTATCTTGGTCTATCATGTGTGATCCACATGTGATACAACCATGATCAGCCCGGGGAACCCGGTGCATGTGCAGGACACAGTAATTTATGATACAGCCGGTCTCTATCTGATCGGGGTGTAAGCCGTGTACCGGGGTGGGCTCCTCAGGATACAGCGAAGTCACAGACGAGAAATGCGACACCGACACCAGCTTTATATGTAAGAACAGAAACTTTACTTTAAAAGTGGTAATAAGTTATAACACAACAATATAAAGACAAGATATGGGCAATGTGGGGGAAACTACTGTATGGGCAACACTACAGTATGGGGGCAGTGTGGGGGACACTACTGTATGGAGGCAGTGTGGGGGACACTACTGTATGGGTGCAGTGTGGGGGACACTACTGTATGGGGGCAATGTGGGGGAAACTACTGTATGGGCAACACTACAGTATGGGGGCAGTGTGGGGGACACTACTGTATGGGGGCAGTGTGGGGGACACTACTGTATGGAGGCAGTGTGGGGGACACTACTGTATGGGTGCAGTGTGGGGGACACTACTGTATGGGGGCAATGTGGGGGAAACTACTGTGTGGGGCAGCTTCTGGTGATTCCTCCTCCAACCTCAGCCTGGCCACTGCCAAGGGGGCTAAAGTGGTAACTACATGGGGAACTTTCATTAGACTCTTCTCACTCTGAACGGACTCTCTCCTCACACTCACTACTCACTTCCTGTCTCTTTTAGAGGAGAACTTACCAGCAGTGACGTGACCAGGGGGTGTGGGAGGGCCGGTCCGCCCCAGGTGCCGGCTCTCACAGGAATTCCACTGCCAGGCCCAGAAGCAATGCACGCTTCCATCAATACACATGAAAGCCCTCATTGCTAAAGCACTGACACCCACATACTGTGGCGGGGCACGGGAGAGGAGCGCATAATTCCCTGCCCTGCCGTCAATCACCGCCATAGGCTTCAGGCCTAGTAGGGAAATGACTGAGGCCTACGCGGTAGTGAAATTGCAGTGCAGGCGTGCGTGATGCCGTCATCATGCGCGCCTGTGCCGGGATTCAGTAGCACAGTGCCGGGACTCTGCAAGAAAGCGCAGGTGAGTATTTAGCTTTATTTTTTATTTGTTTTTATTTTATGTGCCAACTTTGGGGGACATGTGGGGGGGAAATATGGTGGGATACTGTGTGGGGGAAATCATTATGGGAGGGATTACTATTTGGGGTGAAAATTACTATATGTGCAATGTGGGGGTAACTACTGTATGGGGAACACTACTGTATGGGGCAGTGTGGGGGACACTACTGTATGGGGCAGTGTGGGGGACACTAGTGTATGGGGGCAGTGTGGGGGACACTACTGTATGGGGGCAGTGTGGGGGACACTACTGTATGGGGCAGTGTGGGGAAAACTACTGTGTGGGGGCAGTGTGGGGGAAACTACTGTGTGGGGGCAGTGTGGGTGAAACGACTGTGTGGGGGACACTACTGTATGGGGGACAGTGTGGGGGACACTACTGTATGGGGGCAGTGTGGGGACACTACTGTATTGGAGTAGTGTGGGGGAAACGACTGTGTGGGGGACACTACTGTATGGGGGCAGTGTGGGGGATACTACTGTGTGGGGGCAGTGTGGGGGAAACTACTGTGTGGGGGACACTACTGTATTGCAGTAGTGTGGGGGACAGTACTGTATGGGGGGCAGTGTGGGGGACACTACTGTACGTGTGCAGTGTGGGGGACACTACTGTATGGGGGCAGTGTGGGGCAAACTACTGTGTGGGGGCAATGTGGGGGAAACTACTGTAGGGGAACACTACTGTATGGGGGCAGTGTGAGGGACACTACTGTATAAGTGCAGTGTGGGGGACACTACTGTATGGGGGCAGTGTGGGGGAAAGTACTGTGTGGGGGACACTACTGTATGGGGGGCAGTGTGGGGACACTAGTGTATGGGGGACACTACTGTATGGGGGGCAGTGTGGGGGACACTACTGTATGGGGGCAGTGTGGGTGAAACGACTGTGTGGGGGACACTACTGTATGGGGGCAGTGTGTGGTACACTACTGTGTGGGGGCAGTGTGGGGACACTACTGTATTGGAGTAGTGTGGGGGAAACGACTGTGTGGGGGACACTACTGTATGGGGGCAGTGTGGGGGATACTACTGTGTGGGGGCAGTGTGGTGGAAACTACTGTGTGGGGGACACTACTGTATTGGAGTAGTGTGGAGGAAACGACTGTGTGGGGGACACTACTGTATGGGGGCAGTGTGGGGGATACTACTGTGTGGGGGCAGTTTGGGGGAAACTACTGTGTGGGGGACACTACTGTATGGGGGGCAGTGTGGGGGAAGCTACTGTGTGGGGGCAGTGTGGGGGAAACTACTGTGTGGGGGAAACTATTGTATGGGGCAGTGTGTGGGACACTACTGTATTGGGGGCAGTGTGGGGGACACTATTGTATGGGGGCAGTGTGGGGGAAATTACTGTGTGGGGGACACTACTTAGTGTGGAAAATGTGGCGGACACTACTGTGTGGGGGCAGTGTGGGGGAAATGACTGAGGCCTACGCAGTAGTGAAATTGCGGTACAGGCGCGCATGATGCCGTCATCATGCGCGGCTGTGCCGAGATTCAGTAGCACAGTGCCGGGACTCTGCGAGCAAGCGCAGGTGAGTATTTTGCTTTATTTTCTATTTTTTATTTGTTTTTATTTTATTTTATGTGCCAACTTTGGGGGACATGTGGGGGGGAAATATGGTGGGATACTGTGTGGGGGCAATCATTATGGGAGGGATTACTATTTGGGGTGAAAATTACTATATGGGCAATGTGGGGGAAACTACTGTATGGGCAACACTACTGTATGGGGGCAGTGTGGGGGACACTACTGTATGGGGGCAGTGTGGGGGACACTACTTTGTGGGGGCAGTGTGGGGGACACTAGTGTATGGGGACAGTGTGAGGGACACTACTGTATGGGTGCAGTGTGGGGCAAACTACTGTGTGGGGGAAATGTGGGGGAAACTAAAGTGTGGGGGACACTACTGTATGGGAGCAGTGTGGGGCAAACTACTGTGTGGGGGAAATGTGGGGGAAACTAAAGTGTGGGGGACACTACTGTATGGGGGGCAGTGTGGGGGACACTAGTGTATGGGGGCAGTGTGGGGGACACTACTGTATGGGGGGCAGTGTGGGGGACACTACTGTATGGGGGGCAGTGTGGGGGACACTAGTGTATGGGGGCAGTGTGGGGGACACTACTGTATGGGGGCAGTGTGGGGGACACTACTGTATGGGGGGCAGTGTGGGGGAAACTACTGTTTGGGGGCAGTGTGGGTGAAACGACTGTGTGGGGGAGACTACTGTATGGGGCAGTGTGGGGGATACTACTGTTTGGGGGCAGTGTGGGGGAAACTACTGTGTGGGGGACACTACTGTATTCTAGTAGTGTGGGGGAAACAACTGTGTGGGGACACTACTGTATGGGGGCAGTGTGGAGGACACTAGTGTATGGGGGCAGTGGGGGGGGGACACTACTGTATGGGGGCAGTGTGGGGGAAATTACTGTGTGGGGGACACTACTTAGTGTGGAAAATGTGGCGGACACTACTGTGTGGGGGCAGTGTGGGGGAAATTACTGAGGCCTACGCGGTAGTGAAATTGCAGTGCAGGCGTACGTGATGCTGTCATCATGCGCGCCTGTGTCGGGATTCAGTAGCACAGTGCCGGGACTCTGTGAGCAAGCGCAGGTGAGTATTTCGTTTTATTTTTTATTTGTTTTTATTTTACTTTATGTGCCAACTTTGGGGGACATGTGGGGGGGAAATATGGTGGGATACTGTGTGGGGGCAATCATTATGGGAGGGATTACTATTTGGGGTGAAAATTACTATATGGGCAATGTGGGGGAAACTACTGTATGGGGAACACTACTGTATAGGGGGCCGTGTGGGGGACACTAGTGTATGGGGGCAGTGTGGGGGACACACTACTGTATGGGGGGCAGTGTGGGGGACACTACTGTATGGGGGCATTGTGGGGGAAACTACTGTGTGAGGGCAGTGTGGGTGAAACGACTGTGTGGGGGACACTACTGTATGGGGGGCAGTGTGGGGGACACTACTGTATGGGGGCAGTGTGGGGGACACTACTTTATTGGAGTAGTGTGGGGGAAACGACTGTGTGGGGGACACTACTGTATGGGGGCAGTGTGGGGGATACTACTGTGTGGGGGCAGTGTGGGGGAAACTACTGTGTGGGGGACACTACTGTATTGCAGTAGTGTGGGGGAAATGACTGTGTGGGGGACACTACTGTATGGGGGCAGTGTGGGGGATACTACTGTGTGGGGGCAGTTTGGGGGAAACTACTGTGTGGGGGACACTACTGTATGGGAGGCAGTGTGGGGGACACTACTGTATGGGGGCAGTGTGGGGGACACTAGTGTATGGGGGCAGTGTGGGGGACACTAGTGTATGGGGGCAGTGTGGGGGACACTACTGTATGGGGGGCAGTGTGGGGGACACTAGTGTATGGGGGCAGTGTGGGGGACACTACTGTATGGGGGGCAGTGTGGGGGACACTACTGTATGGGGCAGTGTGGGGGAAACTACTGTGTGGGGGCAGTGTGGGTGAAACGTCTGTGTGGGGGACATTACTGTATTGGAGAAGTGTGGGGGAAACAACTGTGTGGAGGACACTACTGTATGGGGGCAGTGTTGGGAATACTACTGTGTGGGGAACACTACTGTATGGGGGCAGTGTGGGGGACACTAGTGTATGGGGGCAGTGTGGGGGACACTACTGTATGGGGGGCAGTGTGTGGGACACTAATGTATGGGGGGGCACTATTGTATGGGGGCAGTGTGGGGGAAACTACTGTGTGGGGGCAGTGTGGGGGAAACTATTGTATGGGGGCAGTGTGTAGGACACTACTGTATGGGGGGCAGAGTGTGGGACACTACTGTATGGGGGCAGTGTGGAGGAAATGACTGTGTGGGGGACACTACTTAGTGTGGAAAATTTGGCGGACACTACTATATGGGGCAGTGTGGGGGAAATTACTATATGGGGGAAGAGTGGGGGAAGTTACTATATGGGGACCTTGCTATTGGGGAGGCACTGTAGGGGCAATTCTATCATTTTTGGGGACACTATACAGTGATTATTGCCTGGAACACAATATAGGGTGTTATTATTACTGGGGGTCTCTAGGGGACATTATAGCTGCTGTGGACACTATAATGACATTTGGGGTAATTTATCAGACTGGTGTAAAGTAGGACTGGCTTAGTTGCCATAGCAGCCAATCAGATTCCACCTTTCATATTTGACAGCTCTTTTGGAAATCCAGTTCTACTTTACACCAGTTTGATAAATAACCCCAATTATGTCTATTAGGGTCCACCCAGCAGTATAGTACCTGGGACATTGGGGGGCACAACGGGCAGAGTATTGGGGGTGGCAGCAGGATGACACTGTGGGGACACCAGGATGGGGAGGTTGATGGAAAAAATGAGTTTAAACGTGTCTGTGTTAAAAACTCTGTAGAGACGAGAAAGAATGTGTCATGGCGGTCTAATGGAGGAGAAGAGGAAAGAGAAGGTCTACATGATAGGAGATGTCCCTGGATGTATGTGGGGGTGGGGGGGAGTGCCAGAGAAAAGACCCGCCCCGGGTGCCAAACACCCTGGGCACACCACTGCGTACCAGCACCATCTAGTGATGACTGGTGTGAAGTGGTGGTTACCAGCCTGTTAATAGGAATTTACAACTTTACATATTGCATTGGTGACATTACTTTACATTACAGGCGCAGTTTTAAGTAGAGATCAGGCAGAGGTCAGGATGGTCAGCGGAAATTTGTCAAATTTAGAGAGAATATCCTTAAACTTCAGAGACACTATTGGCAAATTCACGCTGAAAATGAGTGGGCTTCTAAAATTGGGCTTTCTAAGGTGGGTTTGGGGTGATTTTGTTGAGCGGGTTTGCATGTCCTGAACTTATCAACAAAAATGTTTGTAAAGAGTCAGCGAAGTTCAGAAAACGAGCCGGGTTGTAGATGTCGAAATCAAGCCGAATCAGTCTTGGCGGACCTAATGGACTGTATTGTTCAGGCCCAGAATGGAGGGAGGAAGACCCTAATAAATCCTGGGACATCCAGACATTAGCTCTGGCTCTTTAAGAAGCTGGATTTTGGCCAATGCATTTAGGGTGGCACCGGACAGAAGAAGAGAGCAGCGTCCAGAAACACTCAACAACATCATAGCTGGCTTCTTGGAGGCCTCAGGACTAGAGTGGCCTTACTGAGTGCAGTTCAGTGACTTCATCATACTCATCAGTCACCACACAGCTTCCTGCGGAATACGGGGTACACAGCCCTGTAACTATACTGGTATTAGTAAATGGGCCCCACTGTGCAGAGATAGATTTTATGTCACATTAGATCATGTAAACCCCTCAGCCCAGAGATTCTGCCAATATCAGTCATTTGTGTAAATGAATCTTCAGGCGCTCAGGTGCTGCACAAACTAACACCATGCAGCATTATCATTATACAGCCTACAAAATGGCCTCCAGATTACTCCTCCATAGCTGGTCAGATAGTGGTGGTCATGCCTCAGTAGTGCATGCACGTCACTAATGTCACACACATGGAGGCAACTAATCACTGTTTGTGTTTCTTTCTTCTTTCAGGAACTAAGAATCAAAACTGCACCTACTACCCTCCATCATCATCATCAGGTGAGGAGCTCTTTCACTTCTGATTCCTCACACTAAGGCCTCATGCACACGTCCGTTGCCCGGCCGTGCCTGTATTGTGGCCTGCAACAGCGGGTCAGCAATATACAGGCAACGGCCATGTGCACCCGTTCTATTTTCTTGTGGTGCAGACTGATCATGGACCCATCCAAGTTCAATGGGTCTGCTCCCATCTGCAGCAACCACAATACATGGAACATTTGTGTACATGAGCCCTAAGGTTGTGTTCACATGTTGTATTATCTTGCATGGCTGCTCTCTATCGGTTACTGGTGCCTCTATTACTGGTGGTCATTTCTGTCCTTCTCATGCATAATATTGTAGAGTGACTATATGGAGGAGAAGACCTTATCTTGTTTGGACTATTTAGTGGATTGTATTAAGTTTGTGGCTTTGTCCATTTTTTGAAACCAGATCTCCTCTAACCTGTAACTGGAAGTCCACGTGTCGTGTCACTAGCTAGTTTGAGTTCATATGTGAATAAATCTTAGAAAAATAATTATGCAGGTGTTAGATGAGGGCTCGATTTGGGCAATCCTTGTTGCTGAAAAACACAATTGTCTTTTCTATAAGTCCACGTGACTGTCGCATTTCCTGGACCGACGGCTGCTCAGCCCACCTGAACTCACCTCACCATAGTGACCTGTGCAGGATGACCACCGGTCTATCATCTTGTTCTCGATGGTGTTGTAGAGAGTAGACCTGCGGTCAGGTATCTCCCACCGTTGGGGGTGTCCCACACCAAGCAGAAGTTCTTATCTGCTGATCTGTGGTGGAGCTTTTATGACTTATTGTCCTGTCCTTGTCCCGTCGCTCCTCCAGGATTGGAACCAAGCAAAGTCTTTAGTTATTTCATTAGAACATTTATACCTTGTTTAGTAAACCTTTATCTTATCTCTTATACATAATGGTAGGCAGGCGACATGACGGTAGGTAGGAAGGCAGCAACGGTGGCAAGATGGGGCACCATCAGCAAGGCCAGATTTATTCATCAGGCTCAGCTGCAGGAGTGTGACAGTCCTCCCGAATCTAGGCTTGGTTCATTTTGAAAGGTTTCCCTATCTTTCCATATTCCACACAATTCTTCTTCTGTCCCTCACACTAGAACAGAAGCTTGATTGTGACTGTAGACTGTCCACGTCCTCTCAGGGTCATGGTCCCTCTTCTTCCTCCCTCGCGCCGATGTGCAGTAAGATGGTGGTGTATGACTTTTTACTGGATTTGTCCGAAGTGAAAAGCTTTGGGTTTGTCTGGCAGGCAAAACACCGGGTGTTTTTAAACATCATCTGCCCCCGATCAGGGACAATTCTTGGAAGCTTTGGAATATGATACAGCATGAGATGTGCCGGCGCGGTGTGATAATAAACACCTTTGGGGTCATTTATCAAACTGGTGAACAGTAGAACTGGCTTAGTCGCCCATAGCAACCAATCAGATTCCACCTTTCATTTTTGACAGCTCCTTTGGAAAATGAATGCTGGAATCTGATTGGGTGCTATGGGCGACTAAGCCAGTTCTACTGTACACCAGTTGATAAATTACCCCAGTTAACACCGTCAAACATGCGTCTCCCCACAGCTATGTATGTCCGTGTCACTCTGACATCATTTACTATTGCTGTCATTGCGTTCAAGAGCTTAGGTGAGGAGGAGGGAAGGCAAAAATTCATAAAAAAAATAATGAAAAAAGATAAGTTTTCCTAAAAATTATGATTTCTAGGAGCTTTATTCCACTAACAGATTATAGGAAGGAATGACCTACGTGCCCCCCTGCGAACATGAATGGTACCGAGTTGAGTTTTTTTCTAACCCAAAAGGGGGTAATTTTTTCGTAAAGGTAATCTGTGGCAAAATCTTCGATGACATCCCCTTCCAAGCCACATATGCCAGTTCTAATGAAGGGGGCGTGGTTTGGGCGGGGAAGAGGGCGGGTCGGTAATACCGTTTCATTTATTATTTTCTATGCCAGTTTTTGGCGTACAAAATTACGCCATTATTCTTACTGAGGGAATACTCCGTCCCTGCCGTTCATTCTCACAGTCCACAGTCAACTAGGCCGGCAATCTATGAAGCCGTGGAGCGGCACAGACAGTCTCGATGTGATGACATGAGTGCGACTGTCTGTACTCCTACCACGACCACGGCGGCAAGGACATTAAGCTTTACAGATGTGTTGTTGATGGAGGACATGCAGAGCTTTTTCAGTCCTACACATCGCCACAGCCCTTCGGGATCCACCCTCAGAGAACGACTCGACTGACAGGTGGCAGACTACCTCGCCTTAACTGCAGATATCGACACTCTGAGGAGCGATGAACCCCTTGACTACTGGGTGTGCAGGCTTGACCTGTGGCCTGAACTATCCCAGTTTGCGATAGAACATCTGGCCTGCCCCGCTTCAAGTGTCCTGTCAGAAAGGACCTTCAGTGCAGCAGGAGGCATTGTCACTGACAAAAGAAGTCTCCTCGGTCAAAAAAGTGTTGATTACCTCACCTTCATTAAGATGAATGAGGCATGGATCCCGAAGGACTGACAGTGGGGGATACATTTGACTAACAAAAGGCCTGATGACATGCCTTGGCCTCAAAATGGTCCCCACACTGCTGTATTTAATGTCTGCATACCGGATGACTTTTGTGAATTCTCCGCCACCAACTAGGGTTCAAGCCGCAATGTTTTAGTCACCTTTGTGCCTGGAAAACGGCTGCAACAATACCTAGTTTTTCAGGCATGTGTACATGCCTAATTTTTCTGGCCTCTAGTGCTGCACTGTGGCTGGAAAAAAAAAAAAGGCACATACAAGTGTCAATTCTCCTTTGTGATCGGTACCTTGTTGTGGTGAAGGGGCTTGCGTATCACAATGAAGCGATCATCACCTCTATGAGTGTGTTGCCAATGTTGCCACACCCCAGATAAGGCCGTTGCTACATTATGATCAGACCAAAAGCAATCGGCTGGATAATTTTTCATAGAAAAAACATTATTTTTCTTTCTTTTTTTAAGTTGTATGGGTGGGCTTTTAATACATAAAATAAAAAAATCATAATAAAGTCTCTTAATAGTTTATTTGAAATAATGCAGACAATTTAAAAAAATCCCCATCAATTCCAATACAAAGTAAGTACAAAGCTCAGAACTAAATTATTTCTGGATGTCGTTAATTCGACAATGGTTAATCAATACGACACACGTCCCCGGAAAGGGTAACAGGGATTAAACTGATAGGAATAGTACTTGTTAAGACACCACTCATATAGGGTGTCACAGCACATTGCTCCGTGCACGTGCAGTGCCCCAACTTGGGAGTAAGAGGACCGACCAAGGTGCTTTTTCCATCTCCCGGTTCCTAAAATCAATTCAGTTTGGTGTATCAGAGTTTGGTCTGTCACTGTGAAGGCAGTCGAAGGTACCCGGCCTAAATTTTTTTTCACAAAAGGCAATTCCTGATATGGGACGTAACAGGGATTAAACTGATGAGAATAGTACTACAGAAAATACCACTCCTATCGGGTGTGACAGTAAATTGCACGGCGCAGGCGCGGTGACCGTGGATTCAAACAAAGGGGAGGGAGCCAGCGTTTTTTTAACCATCTCCCCATTCGAAAAATCAATTCAATTCACCTTTCGGGTTCCCTTGGTGTTGTATGTGGCTGGTGGAGGAAGAAACCTTCAATGACATCAACGGGACATGGCTAGCTTGGTATCCAACCTTGTGCAAATGGGGAGTTTGCGGTTGGGCAAATGGACTGTTTGCGGTTGTTTGCGGTGCATTAAAAGGGGAGTTTGGTCTGTCAATGTCTGTGAAGCGGGCGTAACCCTTACACTACCTGATCGATACAACATCATACCTGATCGTATACACACACTGGATGTTTTAAACCACGCTGTTAAAAAAAAATGTTGGATTGTTAGGTGATTTATGCCCTTTATGGATTAAAATCCAACTCTACGTCAACTATGTAATTTTCCACGGGAGTTTTGCCATGGATCCCCCTCCGGCATGCCACAGTCCAGGTGTTAGTCCCCTTGAAACAACTTTTCCATCACTACTGTGGCTAGAAAGAGTCCCTGTGGGTTTTAAAATCTATGCCTATTGAAGTCAATGGCAGTTTGCCCGGTTCGCCCGTTCGCGAACATTTGCAGAAATTCGCGTTCGCTGTTCGCGAACGGAATTTTTATGTTCGCGACATCTCTATTCCTAGAGGCTAATTAGCATTTTATAAAAGTTAGATTTCTGGCGTAACGGGGGCACATGGTTACATTGGTGAAAAAATAAAAATTTTATGGCTGTTAGTATATGGCGATACAAAATATTACTTATTTTTAATAAAAAAGTGATTTTATGCTCCAAAAGCAGTAAAACATAAAAAAAGATATACTGTAAATCTGGTATCACCATAACTATATCGACCCACAGAATAAAATTATTACATATATACCACATGAGGAACCCCATAAAATATAAAAAACACAAACAGAATTGTAATTTTTGCCCCCTTCCCCTCCTAAAAAATGGTTTTAAAAGTGATCAAAAAGTCATTTGTACCCAACAATGGTACAAAAAACCCTGCAGCTTGTCCGCAACAAACAAGCTCCGACACAGCTCAGTCAACAAAAAAATAAAAATGTTATGGTATCTGAAAACAGTTCGAGTAAATTCCTTGTTAGAAAATCCAGATGCCACTCCTTCCCTTCTGAAAGCTGCCTTGTCCCCAAACAGGAGTCGACGACCACATATGGGGTGTAGCTTAATAGGGTTAAATCTGGTGACAGAAACCATTTAAAATAACATTTACAAAATTATGGCAACATAAAGTAGACAAATGGTGAATGTTACTTAATAACTATTTCATGGGGTATCACTATCTGTCTCAAAATCAGAGAAATTCAAATTAAGAAAATTCTAAAATGTTTCAAATTTTCAGTAAATTCAGGATTTTTTTTATCCATGAAGGTAAAACATATAGACTCAAATTCACCACTAACATGAAGTACGATGTGTCACGAGAAAGCGTTCCAGAGTTATTACTAGATAAAGTAAAAACGTCAGGTTTGAAAAATGGGGCTTCAGCATTTGGTCCAAACTGGAAGGGGTTAAATCTACTATGGATCTATTAGTATTTGAGGGCACTGGGGAGCACAGTGGGCCAAGTATTGAGGGTGGCAGCAGGATGATACTGTTGGGGCACGAGGATGGGGAGTTTGTGTCGAGAAAGAGCAGAGAATAATGGAAAATTAAGAAATCATCATGGCGATCTGGGCCAAATGGAGAAGATGGGGAAAGACAATGTCTACAACCATGAAGATTTCACTGGATTTATAGGTAAGTAGTGCTGTATATTTCATTATGTTTGGTAGCACTGAAGACCTGACTGAATGCTGAAGATAAGGATGGATTCATATGTTAATTAGAGAGAACTGAGAGATGAGGAGAACAGGACATAGCAGCCGGTGTGGCCCTCCACAGAGACGCTGCTTATGGGGAGCTATTTTGTGCCACAGTTTGGCAATTTTTTGTATTATTGTATTACACCCATTTTGAGCAAAAAAAAATTCAATTGGTCATAGCTTAATTCTTATCTTACTGACCTACTCTAAGTGAAAGTACAATGAAGCCAGCTAGACAGTAGTGATGTCCCGAGTCAGCAGACACATTCCAGCCAATCAGCAGCAGACCCTCCCTCCCAGACCCTCCCAACCCTCCGGACAGCATCCATCTTAGATTCATTCGGAAGCTGCATTCTCAGTGAGAGGAGGGACAGTGCTGCTGCTGCTGCTGATTCAATAGGGAAAGCGTTAGCTAGGGCAGTGTTCTGTGTCCACAGACTCATCTGCTGTAAGGACAGTGTCCTGACAACACCCCAAAAAGCCCTTTTCAGGGCTGGTACATCAGTCTGCTATTTTTTATATTTTTTATATATATATATTGCAGTTGCCTGGCTGCCCGTGTGTGAGAGGCTGCAGGCTCAGTCACAGACAGCACTGTGTGCACCATTCATACAGGGTGGGACAGACAATACCTCGCAGATAAAAAAAAATTATATTTAATTTTTTTCTGTGACATAATCACATTTGCAAGCCCGTGTGTGTCAGGCCCACACAGACTGTATTGTGGCCACTGGCTAGTGGCTAGGCCTCCACTCATATTGTTACAGGGTGTCATTAACTAAAAAACCTTGCAGATAAAAAAATTCTATAAAAAATTTACTCTGATATTATCACTTTTGCAAATTGCAAGCCTGTGTGTGTCAGGCCCACACAGACTGTACTGTGCCCACTGCCCACCACTTATTTAGGGTGGCACAGTGCTTTGCATGCATAAAAATATCAGGTAGAGGCAGGCCACCCCGCAGGGGCCGTCATGGTCGTGGTGCTGTGATTTCCACTGGCCCTGGAATAATGCCCAGTGTTCAGAGGCCACGTACCCTGAACCCCAAAAATTCGTAGAAAATAGTTGACTGGCTTACACAGGACACCCAATCTTCAACAGCTTCCGCTAAGAACCTTGATGCACCATCCTCCTCCAGCTCAGCTTTGGTCACCTGTTCTCAAGTTACCACTCTCCCGCCCGCCACCACCACCACCACCACCACTACCACCACAGCCACCACAGCCGCTTCACTTGATCCCTCAGAGGAGTTATTTACACATCAGTTGGATGAAATTAGTGATGCGCAACCATTATTGCCAGAGGATGTAGATAACAGGGATATGTCTCAGGGCTCTTTCACACCTGCGTTCTTTTCTTCCGGCATAGAGTTCCGTCGTCGGGGCTCTATGCCGGAAGAATCCTGATCAGGATTATCCTAATGCATTCTGAATGGAGTGAAATCCGTTCAGGATGCATCAGGATGTCTTCAGTTCCGGAACGGAACATTTTTTGGCCGGAGAAAATACTGCAGCATGCTGCGCTTTTTGCTCCGGCCAAAAAAACTGAAGACTTGCCGCAAGGCTGGATCCGGAATTAATGCCCACTGAAAGGCATTGATCCGGATCCGGCCTTAAGTTAAACGTAGTTTCGGCGCATTGCCGGATACGACGTTTAGCTTTTTTAGAGTGGTTACCATGGCTGCCGGGACGCTAAAGTCCTGGCAGCCATGGTAAAGTGTAGCGGGGAGCGGGGGAGCAGCATACTTACCATCCGTGCGGCTCCCGGGGCGCACCAGAGTGACGTCAGGGCGCCCCAGGCGCATGGATGACGTGATCGCTTGGCACGTCATCCATGCGCATGGGGCGCTCTGACGTCACTCTGGAGCGCCCCGGGAGCCGCACGGACTGTAAGTATGCCGCTCCCCCGCTCCCCGCTCCTACTATTGCAACCAGGACTTTAATAGCATCCTGGGTGCCATAGTAACACTGAAAGCATTTTGAAGACGGATCCGTCTTCAAATGCTTTCAGTACACTTGCGTTTTTCCGGATCCGGCGTGTAATTCCGGCAAGTGGAGTACACGCCGGATCCGGACAACGCAAGTGTGAAAGAGGCCTTAGTCAGGCAGCATTACACACATGGACGTACAGTGTGATGATGATGTTGTACCCACTGCTGCTTCCTTTGCTGAGGTGTCAGATACAAGTGAAGTGGTTGATGATGACGATGTGTCCGTGGATGCCACATGGGTGCCTGCTCGAAGAGAAGAAGAAGAGGGGGAAAGTTCAGAAGGGGAGACAGAGAGAAGGAGGAGACGAGTTGGAAGCAGGGGGAGGTCGTCGCAAGGAGCTAGTGGCACAGTCAGACAGCATGTATCGGCACCCGGGGTCAGCCAGACAGCACGCCAATCAACGCATGCTGTTGCCACCACCAGAATGCCATCATTGCAAAGCTCAGCAGTGTGGCATTTTTTTTGTGTGTCTGCCTCTGACAACAGCGATGCCATTTGCAACCTGTGCCAAAAGAAACTGAGTCGGGGGAAATCCAACACCCACCTAGGTACAACTGCTTTTCGAAGGCACATGAATGCACATCAAAAACGTCTATGGGACCAACACATGATGACGAGTAGAAGCAGCACACAAGCTCAAAGCCACCATCCTCCTCCTGGTCCAGCATCTTCAGCCACGTCAACCACTGCTGCCCTCCTTGCCCCCTCTCAACCACCCGCCACTCCACCTCTCACCTTCAGCAGTTCCATCTCATCTGCCCACAGTCAGGTGTCTGTAAAGGAAATGTTTGAGCGTAAGAAGCCAATGTCACAGAGTCACCCCCTTGCCCGGCGTCTGACAGCTGGCTTGACGGAACTCTTAGCCCGCCAGCTTTTACCATACCGGCTGGTGGAGTCTGAGGCCTTCAAAAAATTTGTCGCTATTGGGACACCTCAGTGGAAGGTACCCTGACGAATTTTTTTTTTCAAATAAGGCAATCCCAAACCTCTACTAAGTGATTGAAAAGGAAGTCATGGCATCTCTGGCATACAGTGTTGGGGCAAGGGTCCATCTGACCACTGATACCTGGTCTGCAAAGCACGGTCAGGGCAGGTATATCACCTACACTGCCGGAGGTGACAAACCTAGTCAGTCGCACCGAAGGCACCATCAGCAACCTCACCCCATTTGTTTTCTTCCTGGAGCGTGCCCTGTGAAGAGTGCTGGATCAGGCTATAGATGAGCGTGAAGAGGAAGAGTTGTGGTCACCATCACCACCAGAAACAGCCTTGTCATCATCGCTTGCCGGACCTGCGGCAAAGCTGCAAGAGGAGTATGAGGAAGAGGAGTCAGAGGAGGAATGTGGCTTTGAGGAGGAGGAAGACCAACCACAGCAGGCATCCCAGGGTGCTCGTTGTTGTCACCTATCTGCGACCCGTGGTGTTGTACGTGGCTGGGGGGAAGAACAGACCGTCAATGACATCAGTGAGGAGGAGGAACAGGAAATGAGTAGCTCGGCATCCAACCTTTTGCAAATGGGGTCTTTCATGCTGTCAGGGGACCCTCGTATGAAAAGGATGAAGGAGAACGACCTGTACTGGGTGGCCACGCTACTAGACCCCCGGTATAAGCAGAAAGTGGCGGAAATGTTACCGAATTACCGAAAGTCAGAAAGGATGCAGCAGTTCAAAACCAAACTAAAAAATATGCTTTACACAGCTTATAAGGGGGATGTCACAGCACAACAGGAATCTAACAGGGGAAGAGAGGAAAGTAATCCTCCCCCTACCACGACCACGGCGGCAAGGACAGGACGCTTTACAGATGTGTTGTTGATGAAGGACATGCAGAGCTTTTTCAGTCCTACACATCGCCACAGCCCTTCGGGATCCAGCCTCAGAGAACGACTCGACCGACAGGTAGCAGACTACCTCGCCTTAACTGCAGATATCGACACTCTGAGGAGCGATTAACCCCTTGACTACTGGGTGTGCAGGCTTGACCTGTGGCCTGAGCTATCCCAGTTTGCGAGAGAACTTCTGGCCTGCCCCGCTTCAAGTGTCCTGTCAGAAAGGACCTTCAGTGCAGCAGGAGGCATTGTCACTGAGAAGAGAAGTCGCCTAGGTCAAAAAAGTGTTGATTACCTCACCTTCATTAAGATGAATGAGGCATGGATCCCGAAGGGACTGACAGTGGGGGATACGTTTGACTAACAAAAGGCCTGATGACATGCCTTGGCCTCAAAATGGTGCCCACGCTGCTGTATTTAATGTCTGCATACCAGATGACTTTCATGAATTCTCCGCCACCAACTAGGGTTCAAGCCGCAATGTTTTAGTCACCTTTGTGCCTGGAAAACATAAATTTTACAGCAGCGGCTGCAACAATACCAAATTTTTCTGGCCTCTAGTGCTGCACTGTGGCTCCAAAAACAAACAAAAAAAAAGGCACATACATGTGTCAATTCCCCTTCGTGATCGGTACCTTGTTGTGGTGAAGGGGCTTGCGTATCACAATGAAGCGATCATCACCTCTATGAGTGTGTTGGCAATGTTGCCACACCCCAGATAAGGCCGTTGCTTCATTATGATCAGACCAAAAGCGATCGGCTGGATAATTTTTCATGGAAAAAATATTATTTTTTTTATTTATTTTTTGTTTTTTATAGTTGTATTGGTTTTTAATACATAAAATAAAAAAATCATAATAAAGTCTCTTAATAGTTTATTAGAAATAATGCTGACAATTTAAAAAATACCCATCAATTCCAATACAAATCAAGTACAGAGCTCAGAACTAAATTATTTGAGGATGTCGTTAATTCGACAATGATTAATCAATTCGACACACGTCCCCGGATAGGGGACGTAACAGGGATTAAACGGATGAGAATAGTACTACAGAAAATACCACTCATATCGGGTGTGACAGTAAATTGCACGGCGCAGACTCAGTGACCGCGGCGTGGATGCAAACGGGACATGGCTAGCTTGGTATCCAACCTTGTGCAAATGGGAAGTTTGCAGTTGGGCAAATGGACTGTTTGCGGTTGTTTGCGGTGCATTAAAAGGGGAGTTTGGTCTGTCAATGTCTGTGAAGCGGGTGTAACCCTTACACTACCTGATCGCGATACAACATCATACCTGATCGTATACACACACTAGATGTTTTAAACCACGTTGTTCAAAAAAAATGTAGGATTGCTAGGTGATTTATGCCCTTTATGGATTAAAATCCAGCTCTGCGTCAACTATGTAATTTTCCATGGGAGTTTTGCCATGGATCCCCCTCCGGCATGCCACAGTCCAGGTGTTAGTGCCCTTGAAACAACTTTTCCATCACTACTGTGGATAGAAAGAGTCCCTGTGGGTTTTAAAATTCGCCTGCCTTTTGAAGTAAATGGCTCACCTGTTCGCGAACATTTGCAGAAATTCGCGTTCGCCATTCGCGAACGGAAAATTTTATGTTCGCGACATCTCTAATAGACAGTTGACCCTTGTGGCAGAATGGCTCAATACTTTTAAGAAGACCAACTTAAAAAAATATATAATTTGCCGAAAATGACTAAAATGAAATCATAAAAAAATTGCCCCTGAAGGTGTACATAGCATTTAATATTCACATATTTTAACTGAACTCCTTTCTTTCCAGCTACAACAATCAGGAAGTTCAGAGAAGAAATTATATCGCCCCTACTGGTCACTATGAGTATTGCACTTTTCACTACAAGATTCTGATTGGCTGAAGCCTCGGTTGGAATTTGTTGGTCCTCAGGAAGAAGATGTGATGTCACTGTGACAGTAGTCATCAGCCAAGGATGATGGACTTCAATGTGAAGAATGATCAATAATGGAAACTGAATGAGGAGCTTCTATAATAAGGGGGATGTGTCCAGGTTCATGGATCTGTCCTGTAGAAGAAAGTCAGAAAGCATCAATTTCCCTATATACCAGCAGATCCTGCGCTGTAACGGGGCTCAATATATCAACATAAAACACACATATTATACACTGATAGACGGGATAGACCTGACGTATAGGAATCACTCTAGACCTCGATGGCATCTTTACAATATGTTGTGTATATCGACTTTATATTTACCAGGATTTGTATATCTACAGATGTAGCACCCGTTATCTGTACTCCTCGCGCTCTATTCTACTGACGTCCCGACAGTGAGTGTATTAAAGCAGCACATTACACAAATAACGTACTGCTCCGTGGTGCATCAGTAGAGTAGTGCGCCCACTGTACAGATAAGGATTGCTACATCTGGATTATATATCTATTAAAATATATGTATATTAATTTGTGTATGTATGTTTAATTGGAAAAAATTGTCAGGAATTTCAAAGTGTCCTGAAAATAATCTGAATTCAGAGTATCGAGCTGCCAACAGAGCTGACCCTGAGGTACACATGTCCTCTCCAAATCTTTAAGGGCCAACCTAGGCATCCTGTTCGGTCACTTGCCTATGCTATCCTTCCCTGAGTTATTTATGGGAAATTGCCTGAGCAATAAGGTTCCTAGCTTTTCTCTTAAAACATCATATTTTATTGAATCAGTACTAAAAACGGGACCTATAGTTGAAGGTCACCAATAGGACAACCCATATGCGCAAATGTATGCAGGTCAGGCGGCAGATGCCATTTTACATATGCAAAAATTGAAATAAATTGAGTCACTAGGTTTCAACGGTACTTGCGCTGCTGGTCTCCCGAAATGAAGTGGGTTCTTCACAAATACAAAGTGTTAATATAGTGGGACCGCACTGCTCCTTATTCACACACAAAGCGTATTTCCAGGAACGCAGGTAATCACTTTCTCTGGCTCAAGACAGACACTCTTCAGTTGGACAGCAGTGTGCTTTCACAGAGATTGAAACTCAGCAAATCTATGCTGGATCGATGAAAGATCTTCTGCAAGATGTCATAAATCCCACAATAGTGAGAACCTCCGGCACAGTTAAACCTTCTGTTTTATTATACTCACAGAACTAAAATGGTTATTCAGCATATCAATATAGCAATATTCTTTCCGCACAGCCCGACCCGGGTTTCACATAAAGCTTCGTCAGGGGCGAGAATCTTTTACATATATCTGTGAAGGTTCTCATTTATCCAAGTCATGGTATATATCTGTAAAGAATAAATCAAGGCAACTGGACGTACTGTAGATTTTCTTGAAAACATTTTACTCGTTCTTCCAACGAGCTTTCTCAATTCTGAGTGACTGTACAAAAATTCTGGGAATAAATATGTAACTGAATCCACATCTGGTAATTAGACCCAGCATTGAGGTGTCTGAGAAACGCAAAAGGATTTTTAATAAACATCACATTCCTGTTTGCTTTAAACCCAGCAACACACTGAGGCAACAACTGGTTCACCCCAAAGACCCAACGCCTAAACACAAGATGGACAACATGGTGTACGCAGTCCAGTGCAATGAGGAATGCTCAGAACTGTATATCGGCGAAACAAAGCAACAACTACATCAGCGTATGGCTCAGCATAGAAGAGCCAAAACCTCTGGTCAAGATTCAGCCGTGTACTTACATCTAAAAGGAACAGGTCACACCTTTGAAGACAGTCAAGTACGTGTTTTGGATAAGGAGACCGATTGGTACAACCGAGGCGTGAAGGAGACCATCTACGTAAAAATGGAGAAGCCAAGCTTGAATAGAGGTGGGGGGGGGGGGGTAGACATCTATTGTCTGCCATGTATAATGCTGTCTTGACACCTTTTTCTGGGAAGTCTTTATCACCTACTGACTCCAATTAGGATAATGGAATCAACACCTTTGACCCAATGCTGGGTATAAATACCAGATGTGGATTCAGTTACACATTTATTCCCAGAATTTTTGTACAATAACTCAGAATTGAGAAAGCTCGTTGGAAGAACGAGTGAAACGTTTTCAAGAAAATCTACAGTACGTCCAGTTGCCTTGATTTATTCTTTACAGATATATCTTTTACATATAGTATCTTCCAAACACTTGGGTAACATGTGAAATGCTGTATCAGACATCACCAAGGTCCCTTTGTATGCACCTGTCTGATCTTCTACTATAAGTATTATAATATATTTTATTATCATTTTGTTTCTATTGTTTGACCTCTTACTCAATCTGTACCAACCCCCTGATGAACCTATGGTGGGGGAAACGTGTCGGGGTGATTTATCTTTATAGAGTTAAGGTGGTAGGGATATCCAGGGCCCATCAGGTTTAGGCACGTGGACGGAGATATCCCACCCCATCAGGCTATACAAGGGTCTGTATAGGGAAAATACCCCCAGACCTATACCTCACCCATTTATGCCTCCACTTTCTGCACACGATTCTTCCCTATATCTCCCACTTTTTGTTTTTGTTTTGTTGGTAGCGATACTGTGATCTGGTATCTAGTGGAATCAGATATATATCGTACCTGTTTTTGATTGATTGGGCATATGGGTTTTCCCATTGGTGACCTTCAACTATAGGTCCCATTTTTTAGTACTGATTCAATAAAATATTATGTTTTTAGGGTCCTTGTTCTTTTTCTAGTAATTACTTTATTCTGGTTAGGACACCACTATTATCTATGGTATCTTCACTCTGTATGCTTCCTAGCTTTTCTATGCAAGACCTCTGCCCGTTGACCATGCTAAACCTATCCTGCCCGCCCTCTCCTCTGCCTGTTCATTACACTGCCTGCCCCAACCTTTAGCCTGTTTACTGGATTAGACAACCTCTGCCTGCTCTGACCTTGGCTTGTTCACCTACTATGATTCTGTCAGTTCCCTTTGGTACCACACACCAGTGTCTCTTGACTGAGTCAGCTGTCAGTGAACGAAGATAACTCCAAGAGACACCAACCTAGTGTTCCCGTCTTAATAACAACCCTGTTATAAAATTAACGGACCATGATCCTTCAGTGTCTGTCACTCCACCTAGTATTGCCCATGTCATGGTGCTGGGGAAGTTCATAGGCGGCACATGGACCAGTAGCATGGCTGTTCCTGGACGGTTCCCATGCTGAGCAGCCAATCCCTGGCTCATTGGCCAGTCGGAGAGATGGAATGCTGAGCCATTGAGGTCTCTGTCTCAGCAACCAATCACAGGTCTAGTATGGGGTATGGAAACCAGGCACTGACTCTAGGTCAGTGCCTGTGATTGCCTATAGTGTTCTAGCTGCCATTTGTCCTTTTGTGCTTTGAGCCCTAAACCAATTCCTGCTCATTATCCCTCCATATTTTGACTTTGGCCTGGCTTCTGATTAACCTCTTGTTTGCTGATTGGCTTCATCTGGTTCCCTAGCAGCGAAAACCACCCTTCTTTGCAGTCGGCTCTAGTGAACACCAAGGGGTAGCTTTAGATTTTATTGATTCTGGTTCCAGAAACTGATCTCAGGTGGGTAACAAGATCATGCTGATACAGAAGGTGACAATCATGAGATCTGGATTATGTATATGGATTGAGAGCCCTGGTATCTCTGCACATGGTGCTGTCTCTGAACACAATACTTCAGACAGTCTCTGTACTTCTTAAATTTAGTAGTTTGGCACACCAGTCTCCCTTCTCGGCAGTGATGGCAATTTGTGCCACACACTTCACTTGGCTCCTACATCGGCGCTACATTCATTGGGGGAGATTTATCAAAATGGTGTCACGGAAAACTGGCTTAGTTAGCCCTACCAACCAATCAGCTTCCACCTTTCATTTTCTAAAGGAGCTCTGAAAGATGGAATCTGATTGGTTGCAATGGACGACTACACCAGTTTTCCTTTACACCAGTTTTGATAAATCTCCCCCATTGACTCATATGTCTCTAAATACCTCTGGTGTGAGGCCGGCTGATGTCCACAGCACTGCTGTAAGGTGGAGTTTTCACAGGCACAGCTGGAGGACGAGGCTGACTTTCGTTATGACAGACATGTTGTCAATATTGGCGGCACGTATAGCCAGGGGCGGACTGGGAATTTAAAGTGGCCATGGACAAAAAAAACATATTGTTGGTGAATCCAAATTGACAGAAGCAGAACAACACAAGTTGGCAGGGACAGTAAGACAACAGTGCAACAAAAATTTCTGTCCCAGCACAATCGAATACCACAGTGTATCCCAATATAGTGCCCCAGAAGATGTGGTGGCAATCATGAGCTGTCACTGATCATCCTGCTCCTCCTCCAGTTGTCTATGATTAAGATATGGAGCAGAGGGCTTAGGAGGTGAGATATGGGCCACAACAACAAGCCAGCCCTGCCCCCAGAATGCTGCAGGGGCTGCGGCTTTGCCCCTCATTAGTCTGATCCTCAAGTAGCCATGAAAAGAAGAGAAAAATATAAAACCAAGTCACCTTGGTAGGAGTTGGCCTGCGGCCTGAGATGTCTGTGTCCCTGCACCATTTCTACACTGCCTCATGTAGAGGTCTGGGGCCTATAATGGTGAACTACTGGGTAAGGACCCATAGGCCCGCATGCTCCCCACAGAATTCCACACTATCCCTGATCTAAATTCAGCCATACAGTTCAGGGGGCACTGCGGCCGCCAGCCAGGTACCAAAGTACCTGATGCTCCCAGCGTTCATTAAGGTTGAAAGAATCAGATCATTTTGGACCCGGCCAGCAGCAGTGAGGAGAGCTTGGGTGGCCCCCTTGTGGCAGTACCCCACCAGGAAATTTCCCTGTAGGGTCTATGGCCAGTCCGCTCCTGTGTGTAGCGTGACGAGGCAACATTTTTCTAATGCAAAGTCATGTCTATAACTCCACCTAATGTCTATCTTTACATCCCATAGTGCCCCCACACAGGAGAATGTCTTAGTGTGCCATACGGTAGAATGCTCGCTTTGTGCCTCCACACAGTAGAATGCCCTTTAGTGCCCCCAGACAGTAGAATGGCTTAGTGGCTCCACAAATAAAATGGCTTTTTAAAGTACAATGCCCCTTTTAGTGCCCCCTTACAGTAGAATGACCTTTTTAGTGCCCCCACACTGTAGTTATGCCCACTTAGTGCCCTCACACATAGTTATTCCTACTTAGTGCCCCAACACAGTAGAATGCCCCTTAGTGCCCTGACATAGAAGAATGCTCCTTAGTGCTCCAAACAGTAATTGGCTCCTTAGTGCTCCCTTACAGTAGTTATGCCTCTTAGTACCCCCTCGCAGTAGTTATTCTCCCTTAGTGCCCCCTCACAGTTCTTTTGCTCCCTTGGTGCCCCTGCACAATAGTTATGCCCCATAGTGCCCCACACAGTAGTTATGCCCCTTAGTGACACTACACAATAGAATGCTCCTTAGTGCCCCCTTACAGTAGTTATGCCCCCTTAGTGCCCCTGCACAATAGTTATGCCCATTAGTGCCCATGCACAGTAGTTATTCCCCCTTAGGATCTAATATATATGTAATTCTAGAGCCCCCTCTAGATCAGACTCTAAATCTCGAGGTCCTGACAGAATGAGTATGATCATACACACTGGCTTTATTTACATGTCTCATGCAGCTTCACTGAGCGTCTCCACCTAGTGCTCCCCCTGCCACCCACTGCCCCCCATCCTCCAAAGTGCCCCCCCCCTTATCCCCAGTGCTTGGAGCATCACTTGTAACACCACCAAGTGGTTTTACTACTCCTGCACACTGCTACTATCTTTAATGGGCTAACACAGGGTTATCTTAGGTATTTTTGTCCATGTCCTCCACAATGTGGCATTTCTAATAATGTTGTTAATTAACTGTTCATGTAATATGCTTGGTTCACCAGCAGGTGGCAGCAAATACGGCAGAGCAATCTTAGATAGAATGGAACTTACCACTTCATTCTAAACTCCCTCTGTAGGGGAGTGGGCTAGTCTCGCTTCCTGCAGGAAGGGTGGGGACCAGTTAGTTCCAGTTTAGGTCTTCCCTAGACAGGGGAGCCAAAGCATGAAAGCCAAAGCTTAAAGCCTCAGGAGCCAGGAGGAAAGTTCCTTGGCATAACCTAGAGTCAGACTACAGAGAAGAAGTGCAGCATACAGAAGAAGCTGAGTTATACAGCCAGCCTGTCAGTACAGTACAGTAGAGTCAGAGATAAACAGAGACATAGCAGAGTGGAGCTTTCCTGCCAGTTTAATGCTAAAGCCTGCTGAAACTTAGACAAAGCCTGAAACTGTTTGGAAAAACCTTTATTCAAGTAAAGCTGCCGTTAACTTCATCTCAAGGCCTGGGCTCAAGTTATTCTTTCAAATCCCTCAATTATTGCCCCTATTTATTGCTTCAGAGCCAAAGCCTGGGGTCCAGCCATATCCAAGTAGGAGCACTGTGACACACATAAAGAGACATTATAAACTGCAACATTCCACTCTGCATTTCCTACACCTGGGACGTGATATAGGAGGGCCCTGGGGGGAGGCGGCCCATTGCTCACTTAGCTGCGATTGGATGCTTTTCTAATGTCAGTAACAAGTGTCTGCTGAGGCATCATCTGTGGTCTCCACCCATAAATGGATTGTGTAAAACTTCAGAAGGAGGCTACCAGGAGAGCCAAGTACAGTACAGACCAAAAGTTTGGACACACCTTCTCATTCAAAGAGTTTTCTTTATTTTCATGACTATGAAAATTGTAGATTTACACTGAAGGCATCAAAACTATGAATTAACACATGTGGCATTATATACCTAACAAAAAAGAGTGAAACAACTAAAAATATGTCATATTCTAGGTTCTTCAAAGTAGCCACCTTTTCCTTTGATTACTGCTTTGCACACTCTTGGCATTATCTTGATGAGCTTCAAGAGGTAGTCACCTGAAATGGTCTTCACTTCACAGGTCTGCCCTGTCAGGTTTAATAAGTGGGATTTCTTGCCTTATAAATGGGGTTGGGACCATCAGTTGCGTTGTGGAGAAGTCAGGTGGATACACAGCTGATAGTCCTACTGAATAGACTGTTAAAATTTGGATTGTGGCAAGAAAAAAGCAGCTAAGTAAAGAAAAACGAGTGGCCATCATTACTTTAAGAAATGAAGGTCAGTCCGAAAAATTGGGAAAACTTTGAAAGTGTCCCCAAGTGCAGTCACAAAAACCATCAAGCGCTACAAAGAAACTGGCTCACATGCGGACCGCCCCAGGAAAGGAAGACCAAGAGTCACCTTTGCAGCGGAGGATAAGTTCATCCGAGTCACCAGCCTCAGAAATCGCAGGTTAACAGCAGCTGAGATTAGAGACCAGGTCAATGCCACACAGAGTTCTAGCAGCAGACACATCTCTAGAACAACTGTTAAGAGGAGACTGTGTGAATCAGGCCTTCATGGTAGAATATCTGCTAGGAAACCACTGCTAAGGACAGACCTCAAGCAGAAGAGACTTGTTTGGGCTAAAGAACACAAGGAATGGACATTAGACCAGTGGAAATCTGTGCTTTGGTCTGATGAGTCCAAATTTTAGAGCTTTGGTTCCAACCACCGTGTCTTTGTGCGATGCAGAAAAGGTGAACGGATGGACTCTACATGCCTGGTTCCCACCGTGAAGCATGGAGGAGGAGGTGTGATGGTGTGGGGGTGCTTTGCTGGTGACACTGTTGGGGATTAATTCAAAATTGAAGGCATACTGAACCAGCATGGCTACCACAGCATCTTGCAGCGGCATGCTATTCCATCCGGTTTGCGTTTAGTTGGACCATCATTTATTTTTCAACAGGACAATGACCCCAAACACACCTCCAGGCTGTGTAAGGGCTATTTGACCATGAAGGAGAGTGATGGGGTGCTGCGCCAGATGACCTGGCCTCCACAGTCACCGGACCTGAACCCAATCGAGATGGTTTGGGGTGAGCTGGACTGCAGAGTGAAGGCAAAAGGGCCAAGAAGTGCTAAGCATCTCTGGGAACTCCTTCAAGACTGTTGGAAGACCATTTCAGGTGACTACCTCTTGAAGCTCATCAAGAGAATGCCAAGAGTGTTCAAAGCAGTAATCAAAGCAAAAGGTGGCTACTTTGAAGAACCTAGAATATGACATATTTTCAGTTGTTTCACTCTTTTTTGTTATGTATATAATTCCACATGTGTTAATTTATAGTTTTGATGCCTTCAGTGTGAATCTACAATTTTCATAGTCATGAAAATAAAGAAAACTCTTTGAATGAGTAGGTGTGTCCAGACTTTTGGTCTGTACTGTATGATGAGGACCACAAGATCCCAGCCCACCTCCTTCTGCACATGTATCAGACCCTCTATCAGAGGTGTAACTAGAGGAGGCTGGGCTTTGATAAGGACTGGCCAGAATTGACCTTCTCCTTAGTCCAGCAGATGATGTTGCTGCATGGCACCAGCTGGAGAGGGCATGGCTGGGAGTTGAGACCCGGGGTGTAAAGGAGGACAGACACTGCATGGGCATGCACAGTATTTATTACTATGTTTACTGTCAGAATGGGAGCACCGCCATGACACCAAAAAGGAGGACATCACCTCGCCAAAATGACATTACAGGAAGAGATACAAGAGAAGAAGAGTACAACTCCCAGCATGTCTGCAAAGTGCCACCCTCCAGGGCCATATCACGTCTCAGGTTTAGTGAAATGCCTAGTGGTGTGGTACGGCCTATAGTTAGGGGATGAAAATTAACTTGAGTCCAGACCTTGATAAACGTTAAAATCAGCCTTACTGGGGTAAACTTGGATTTAAACAATATTCAGGCTTACTTTTGGTTCCATCAGGCTTTGGCATAAACTGGCAGGCAAACTTGGTTATTCTGTGCTTACTCTCTTTCTCTCTCTCTCTGCTGGGCTGACAGGCTCGCTTGATAACTCTGCTTTCTTTCTCTCTGCTGTGCTAAACTCTGCTTGGGTCCGATTACTGGACTTTTGGTCGGTTCTGGTATCCATGATTTGGGGTGCCTAGGGCTGTTGTCCCTCTCCTGAAACTTAGTTAGTAAATTAGCATGGAGTCCGGGTGCTCTACAAGCTACTTACCTTTGGAGGTTCCTGATCCAGCCAGAGAACAATTTCTAATTGCTAATACATCTTCTGGCAACTGAAGAACACTTTCCTCTTGTTGCTACTGCTTCCATACGTCTGCCTACATGGCAAGCATAGCTTAGCCTGCACTGGCTGTTATAGGCATGTCTGGCTGTGAGCATGCCCAGGCTTACACTTGACTGTCTAGCCTAGACTAGAACTAACTAGCACTGTTGCCCCTGCCTTCTGGTAGGAAGCAGGACTGGCCGACTTCTGCCAAAAGGGGGGGTGGAATAGAATAGAGATTTCCATTCTGTCTATGGATAGCGCTGCCATATACGCTGCCACCTGCTGGTGAACCAGGCACATTATATATACAAAACAGTTTCATAACAATAATATCAATGCACAACGGTGAAGGACCTGGAAATAAATGAAAATATGATATTCATGTTAACCATTAGAGAGAGAAGCGGAGTGCAGAAATGGTAATACCACTACCATATGTCCAGGCTGTTTTTATGTGATATCACAGGACATTACAGGGAGGAGGCATAAGAGGAGAGAACTACAATTCCTAGCATTTTCCTGGAACTTACATTAAAACCATGCTTCTTCAGTTTCTTCTCATTCACCCAAAGCTTCATCCTCTCAAGTCACAGGAAGTCATCACAGGTTCTTCACCACCTCTTCCCTCTCCACTGCTGAGCTCCGCCCGCTCCGCACTAATCACATGATGTTGATGTCATCACAGGTCCTCCACCCCCTGTTCCCTCTCCATTGCAGAGCTCCGCCCCCTCTGCACTAATCACATGATGGTGATGTCATCACAGGTCCTTCACCACCTCTTCCCTCTCCACTGCTGAGCTACCCCCCCTCTCCACTAATCCCATGATGATGATGTCCACCGTCCTCTTATCAGCCATTAGTGAAGAACTCTTACTAAGGAGAGGTGAACACAGAGGGACATGTCTGCCCGCCCAGGATAGAGGGAGAGACGAGTGCAAAAAAACTGGGACTGTCCTTCTGGATCCGGGACAGTTGGGACCCATCAGGGAGATAAAGCAACGAAAATAGAGGACTGTGTGTCTATAATTGATCTAGACGACAATCAGACCACAGGACTGGGGTTAACATTGTGACATTATACTAGTAACTGACGTCTGTCACCTTTTCGTGGCTGTCGCCGTCTTCTCCGGCCGCTGGATCTTGTTTCTGCCAGTCTGGTATAGAAGTGTCCCAGGTGACATGAAGTGTTATTACGACTCCAGCTGTAACACTGAGGGATAAATATAACGTCTCAGCTACGAGAAGCTCCGATCATCATTATTACCTGATCATCCAGAGAAGCAGCGACCGAGGAGGAGAAGACTGAGAAGACACCGGGCACCAGGTCTAGGGGTAAGTGGGGACAATCCATTACTAGCAGACCCTCAGCCTGTGTCTTACTGTCTGCAGCACTGACTCTTATCTTTCTCTTCTGTTTCTTATCCCTCTTGTCTCTCTCTTGTCTTTTCCTTCTGTCTCTTGTCTGTCTCTTATGCTTCCCTTCTGTCTCTTCTCCCTCTTTTCTGTCTCTTATCCTTCTGTCTCTTCTCCCTCTTGTCTGTCTCTTATGCTTCCCTTTTGTGTCTTCTCCCTCTTGTCTGTCTCTTATTCTTCACTTCTGTCTCTTCTCCCTCTTGTCTGTCTCTTATGCTTCCCTTTTGTGTCTTCTCCCTCTTGTCTGTCTCTTATTCTTCACTTCTGTCTCTTCTCCCTCTTGTCTGTCTATTATCCTTCACTTCTGTCTCTTCTCCCTCTTGTCTGTCTCTTATCCTTCCCTTCTGTCTCTTCTCCCTCTTGTCTGTATCTTATCCTTCTCTTCTGTCTCTTCTGTCTCTTGGCTGTCTCTAATCCTTACCTAAAGTCTCTTCTCCCTCTTGTCTGTCTCTTATGCTTCCCTTCTCTCTCATCTGCCTCTTAGCTGTCTCTTATCCTTCTGTCTCTTCTCCCTCTTGTCTCTCTCTTATCCTTCCCTTCTGTCTCTTTTCACTCTTGTCTGTCTCTTATGCTTCCTTTTGTCTCTTCTCCTTCTTATCTGTCTCTTATTCTTCACTTCTGTCTCTTCTCCCTCTTGTCTGTCTATTATCCTTCACTTCTGTCTCTTCTCCCTCTTGTCTGTCTCTTATGCTTCCCTTCTGTCTCTTCTCCCTCTTGTCTGTCTCTTATCATTACCTTCTGTCTCTTCTCCCTCTTGTCTGTCTCGTATCCTTCCCTTCTGTCTCTTCTCCCTCTTGTCTGTCTCGTATCCTTCCCTTCTGTCTCTTCTCCCTCTTGTCTGTCTCCTATTCTTCCCTTCTGACTTCTCTCTCTTGTCTGTCTCTTATGCTTCCCTTCTGTCTCTTCTCCCTCTTGTCTGTCTCTTATCCTTCCCTTCTGTCTCTTCTCCCTCTTGTCTGTCTCTTATCCTTCTCCTGTCTCTTCTCCCTTTTGTCTGTCTCTTATGCTTCCCTTCTGTTTTTTCTCTCTCTTGTCTGTCTCTTATCCTTCCCTTCTGTCTCTTGTCCCCTCAGCCTCCTGACATTTTATTCTAGTGACCTGATGTGTTTCTTGTAGGGTCTCATTCTCCGATGTCTCATCCCCGGCTGCCTGTCTTCTGCCTCGGGCTGTTTGTCCTGAAATCTCTACAGGTATAAGAATTATAATATTACTGGGAAAGGGACGTAATGGCCGTGATTGTAAATAACTCCGATCCTGACAGTGTAAACCCCCAGATGCCAAAACTGCTAGTAACAATGGCATCTAAGTGGTTAAACGTGGAGAACGCTCCGTCTGTCACCTCATCACAGACAGTAATACACGGCAGTACAGAAGTATTGCAGTCTATTATATGAATGATCAAAATATCACAAAAATCTGTGGCATTTACAACTGCAAATATCAGCAACAACCTGAAGGACACTGAGACAATCTAATGTGGGGGTCGGTTCCACTAAGATCCACCATAGAAGTCCAATATGCTAGAAGGGTTCAAGGCCGATACATTTTCCAATGCTTTACTGTGGTGTGCAAAATACATCACAGCAATTCCTGGATGGTGCTGACCTCTCTCCTTCTCAGGTATAATAGTAACTCACTACTGCTTGCATTACTACAGGGTATAACATCTATCAGGGAGAATATCTTCTCTAGGGTATATCTCTCAGAGTCAGGCCTTACCATCACTGTCCGCCTGACGTCGCCCTCTAGGGCTCCCAATGCAACCTCGGCCCGCAGTTCGGGGGTCAGGTTACACATTTTAACCGCACTTCGCACCCTTTCAGTCCAGTCCTGCAATGTCATGTTGTTAACGTCATACTTTGGCAGATGACGCAGCAGTGCCCCTACAGGGATGTATCCTACTGGGGTGGCCATATTGTTAGGGCAAGCTGGACTTGCGCCTATGCCCCCTGGGCTGGGTCCTGATCCGGCACCACTGGCACAGGGGACGATCTCCCGCCGCGTTCCCATCCATAACGGTGGCTGTATCCTGCCGACTACGCCAAGTTGTAAACCGTGTACTGGGGTGGGCCCCACAGAATACAGCAAAGTCACAGACAAGGAAAGCAACACTGACACCAGCTTAATATGCAAGAAACAGAAAACTTTACTTAGACAACGAGTGATAACATAAGCATCACCAAAGCAATACAAACATGCACAGAAATGCTATATCCCAAACCCACAGTCAATGTCCCTGCCCACTGGACAGGCCTAGCCGATGGGGGACACAGCAGAGCCTGCAAGTCGTGCTGTGCCGCTACAGAGGACACCCCTAGCCGGTGGCAAACGCAGCAGAGCCTGCAAGTCAATAACTGTGCTGCAGTCCAGTACAGTACAGCCTAGCAAAACAATATGATCCTAACTGACTAACTAATGCGAGGCCTAGGCTAGTCTCTGTAATATCAGGCGCCACACAATATATTACAATCAGTAACCAGGTGTACTGACCTGCGTCCGTTCTGGGCCCGAGGATACAGCCTACCAGAGATGGCCACCAACTTCTCAGCAACCATGCGGCCTTGCTTGATGATGAGGCCTTCTGTCCACACACTGAACTGGTCTTCCTGGGACAACCTCTCAAAAGAGCTGGATACAGAAAGGATATTACAGCTACTCTCCTTGTTCTGAGTGTCCATTAAATGCCTGACATCTGCAAGCCAGTAGGGAATCGGATTCAGTCCCTCACAGCACAATCCTTCCACCATGTCAGTGTCACGGCTGGCGGTGGGGGAAACCCCCAGCCGTGCGGTGCCAGGAGATAGTAGGGTTACCCCTTGGCCGGGACCACAGAGTTAGGGAGCAGGTCACCTCCTAATGCGTCCCTAACGCTGACCCTGTCTCCTGTCAGTATGAGCCGACCTTGGTGGTAGGAGGGCTCATACGCCGGAACCTAAAAGTCCCTACGAGCCCTCAAGTCGGCCCTGAACTAGGGGACAGAGTCAGACGCCCTACTCCTCCTAGGCACGGAGGAGCAGGAGTCTCAACGGCCAAGCAACACAGGGGGAACATCAACAGACATATGGAAATGACAGGTAAGTGAGACTAGTACTGCACTTACCTGCCACAGACACACAAACCTGGAACCCATGAACAAGTGCTGATGTCCACAGCAACATAAAGGACACAGCACACACCAGACATAACACGGGAACCCAGGAAACCATATGCTGCACCAACAAAGAGACCACACAAACATCTTCTGAACACCAGACATGAATATAACTAACGAAGATTTATGAACAGAAGGATGGTCCCCACCAAGCAGATGGAGGAGACAGGAGGCTGCTCCAGCCAGCATGGCTGAGAGCAACCTACTGAACCAAGCCAGGGACTGAGGCTTTATAGGCCAGGTGGCCACACCCAACGGTAAGACACACCCAGTGACTCACAGACACACTGGGAAGGGAGTTAACCCTTCCAGCACCACAGAAGGGAAAACACACATAAAGGGGAAAGCACACAAACTCACTCACCTGTCTCCGACGGCAACGGCATGCGTGGCAACCGTGTCCTCAAGAACAGCCAACGGGCCGAGACACTTCCACAGCATGCAAACATCACCAGACGTTGCCGCGGACAACCGCAGGTGAAGGGAGGAGTCCAAGTGCATACAAACACCACCTCGTGCACAACAAACACACGTTGCCAAGGGCAACCACACGCATGCCTATTGTCCGCGGCAACCACACCTGAGGAAACAACGAAGTGCTCCCAGCTGCGGCTGACATCGGAAAACCGCGGGCAACAGCATGCGGCACCCAAGGAGTCACGACCATGACCAAGGGTCGTGACAGTCAGATCAACACACTTCCTGGTTCACTCACAGGCAGCAGCATGAGTCATCATCCTTTTTGCATATTCAAATCTCAGAGTGTGCTGGCTGTAGCTGCAAAACAGTGGCCTCTAGTGCCCGGAATGCCAAATGACAGTTTAAGTACAGACATTATGCAGAAATAGCTGTTTCACAATCTCACATGCACACAAAATATTGGCGTGGGTCACTTATGCTACATTTTTCAAGCTGGTATAAGTTTCCTGAGACTGGAGAAAATGGTTGGCACGGCAGAACATTACAATAGCTTTATATGCAGATAGAGTGCTTCAATATATTTGCGCTTGCAAATTTTTGGCAATTAATGATGCACATATTTTTTCGCAATACGTGCAACTTGTGACATCACAGCACTATGTCTGTAGCATGTATGTATGGACAGCAGAACCTATCACACTGCCTAACACCCTGCAGTGGAACCTATCAGCTACACCATAGACCAATCTAACCTGCACTATCTCCCCCTAACTATCTGAATTATATAAGATAACTGTCTAATGTAATAACACAAATCACAGAGCAAAGCAATGACACTGCTGTCTCTTTCATAACTGCAATAAACTTTAGAAAATAGCTGCTGGGGAGGTTCTTATATACAGTGCCTTGCAAAAGTATTGACCCCCTTGACTTTTTTAGTATTTTGGTGCCTCACAACCTGGAACTAACATGGATTGTTTGAGGATTTGCATCATGTAATTACAGAACATGCCGACAACTTTGAAGATGTTTGTTTTATTTTTATTGTGAAGCAAACAACAAATAGGACAAAATAACAGAAAAGGTCAATGTGCAGAACTATTCACCCCCTAAAGTCAATACTTAGTAGAGCCACCTTTTGCGGCAATCACAGCTCCAAGTCGCTTTGGATAAGTCTATATGAGCTTGCCTCATCTTACCACTGGGATTTTTGCCCGTTCCTCCTTGCAGAACTGCTCCGGCTCCTTCAGGTCGGATGTTTGCGCTTGTGAACAGCAGTCTTTACGTCTGACCACAGATTTTCTATTGGATTGAGATCTGGGCTGTGACTCGGCCATTCCAACACATTTACATGTTTCCCCTTAAACCACTTAAGTGTTGCTTTAGCCGTGTGTTTGGGGTCATTGTCCTGCTCGAAGGTGAGTGTAAGGTACCTGTAAAAGGTAGTGTCCGAAGTGGAAATAGTGTGCTTGAGATCCAGGCAAAGCGTCGTCAGGCGAATAGTTCAGAATCAAAATCCGGAGAAGAGTCAGGCAGGCTAAGGTCATTCACGATCTGGCGGCAAGGTACAAAATCAGCAGGCTGTAGAATAGTCGGGATATCAGGCAGGAGTTCAATACAAGGAAGATCACTGAAGTCAAAACACCCAGGGAAGAAATCCAAATAAACGGGCACTGAGTGATGACCTCACTTCCTATTTAAAGGCTGTCCAGATTGAGAATCGTCCACAGCTGGCAGCAGGTGGAGCTAGAGAGTATGATGTAGTGTTGAACACAGTAAGGACATTCCCAAAGTCTAGATCTCTTCTGTAGCACAACAGGTAAGGCTATGGTTTAAGAGACCAGGAAGATCCCGGTTCGAATACAACCCGGGTCATGACAGGGCCCCCTCCCCAATGGACCCCTCCGGGGGCCTAGCGGGGCTTAGTGGGAAACGAGGTATGGAAGTCTTGTATAAGAGAAGGTGCATGCAGATCTTTGGCTGAAACCCAGGAGCGGTCTGTGACAGGATACCCCTTCCAATGAACCAGATACCGAAGGCCACGGCCCTGTCTTCTGGAATCAAGAATCTTGGAGACTTCAAACTCATTTTGTCCATCAACAAGAACAGGAGGAGGTAGTTGTTGTGATCTGGAGTAGCGGTTGAAAATAGCTTTTTTGAGGAGTGAAACGTGGAAGACGGGATGTATCCGGAGAGAAGAAGGTAATCTTAAGCGATAGGAATCTGGTCCAACTCGAGCAATGATCCTGTAAGGACCGATGAATCGAGGGCCCAATTTGGTAGAAGGTTGTTTCAGTCTCACATACTTGGTTGATAGCCAAACTCTGTCCCCCACCACATATGGAGGTATATGGCGTCTTCGTCTGTTGGAAAAAAACCTGTACTTGCCTGCTGACTTCCGTAGTAATAAACGAATCTTCTTCCAATGTAGTAGAATATTTTTCACCCGCTGATCTGCTGCTGGTACACCAGAAGAAGGCTGGAGTAGGGGAAAAGTCTGAGGGTGATAGCCTAGGGCTGCGTAGAATGGTGTGGTATGAAGAGCACTGTGCCAACGGGAATTTAGGGCGAACTCAGCTAAAGGCAAATACTCAGACCAGTTGGAGTGTAAGGCATTGACATAATGTCGAAGGTAGGTTTCTAGGGTCTGGTTCATGCGTTCGGTTTGACCATCAGTTTGAGGGTGATGTGAGGTAGAGAGTGAGAGCGTTACTCCCAGTTTCTTGCAGAACGCTCTCCAGAATCGGGAAACAAACTGGGATCCGCGGTCTGAGATGATATTGGTAGGTATGCCATGATGTCTTACAATATGGGAAAGGAAAAGAGTGGACAGTGCTTTCGCTGTAGGTAATCCCGGAATCGGCACAAAATGAGACATTTTGGAAAAGCGATCCACTGTGACCCATATAGCAGTCATGCCCTCGGACTTGGGTAAGTCTACAATGAAGTCCATGGTCAAATGGGTCCAAGGCTGGCGAGGTGCCGGAAGTGGATGTAACAGTCCAGCAGGTAATGTGCGGGGTACTTTATTAGCAGCACAAGTTGGGCAGGCAGCCACATAGTCAGTAACATCCTTTTTCATACGAGGCCACCAGACATGATGCTGCAAGGTCTTAAGAGTGATGGTGACACCAGGATGACCGGAAAACACGCCATCATGTGCCCAGAGGAGTATAGGTTTTCTGAGACTAGGGGCTACGTACAGGCGACCTGGTGGTATCTTCAAGCCCTGGGGAACATGATTCTGGGTTTCTTGTAGTTGTTGGGAAAGGGCCGTAGAGATCTGTGCGACAATTTTGTGAGGTGGGATTATATACTGCTCGGCTGGTTGATCTTCTTCAGAGGAAGCGAACTGTCTGGAAAGAGCATCGGCTTTTTTGTTTCTATGTCCTGGAACGTAAGAAAGGACGAAATTAAAACGGGAGAAAAACAGAGCCCATCGAGCCTGACGTGAGTTCAGACGTCTAGCAGTCTGAAGATACAGTAGGTTTTTATGGTCAGTGAGGATAGTAAAAGGTTTGGAAGCCCCTTTCAGAAGATGTCGCCATTCAGACAATGCCAATTTGATGGCCAGTAGTTCTCGATTCCCAACATCATAATTCATCTCTGCCGGAGAAAACTTTCTAGAGAAAAAAGCTACTGGATGGATTCTACCAGACTTTGGCTGTCTCTGGGAGAGTACGGCACCTGCTCCAACCTCAGAGGCATCAACCTCAACAGTGTACTGAAGGTCAGGATTTGGATGCAGAAGAATTGGAGCTTTACTGAACATGTCCTTTAATCGCTGGAAAGCTGATTTTGCTTCTGAAGACCACGCCTTGCAATTTGTACCCTTCTTAGTCATGGCAGTAAGGGGTGCCGCAATGGAGGCAAAACTCTTAATGAAGCGTCTGTAGTAATTTGCAAATCCTAAAAAGCTTTGGAGTCCTCTTAACGTGGTCGGTTGGGGCCATTGCAAGACAGCGGAAAGTTTTTGAGGGTCCATTTGGAAACCGTCAGCACTTATGATGTACCCAAGGAAAGGAATACAGCTTTGATGGAAACTGCACTTCTCGATTTTTGCATAAAGATGGTTTTCTCTAAGCCGTTGTAATACCTGTTTCACATGCGAGATGTGCTCTAGAAGAGTCTTGGAAAAGATTAAAATGTCGTCCAAGTAGATGATCACAAAACGGTTGCTGAAATCATGAAAAATTTCATTCATGAAACGTTGAAAGACAGCAGGTGCGTTACACAAGCCAAATGGCATGACCAAATATTCAAAGTGTCCATTACGAGTGTTGAATGCTGTCTTCCACTCGTCCCCCTCATTAATTCGAATCAGGTTATAAGCCCCTCGTAGGTCTAGCTTGGAGAATATAACAGCCCCCTTAAGTAGATCAAATAGTTCAAGAATGAGTGGCAAAGGGTAGGAGTCCTTTACGGTGATTTGATTTAACCCCCGATAGTCTATGCATGGTCGCAGGCCCCCATCTTTCTTTTCAACGAAGAAGAAACCTGCTCCTACTGGAGAAGAAGAGGGTCGGATAAAACCTCTTTCCAAGTTGTCTCTTACGTATTCCTCCATAGAGTTTTGTTCGGGCAGAGACAGGGGGTAGGTCTTTCCTTTGGGAAGAGGTGCTCCGGGAATCAATTTAATTGTACAGTCAAAAGGACGATGTGGGGGTAACACCTCTGCCTTTTGTTTGCAAAATACGTCTGCAAAGTCATGGTATTCACGAGGCAAGGTAGGTGGGATAGTCACAGGAGCCAACATGCAAGCAGAAAGTCTTTTGGGTTGAGACAAACAGCGAAGGCGACAGGACGATCCCCAGGAGGTTAGTTCTCCATTTTCCCAATCAAAAGAGGGGTTGTGAAGTTGTAACCATGGGTAACCAAGGATGATAGGCAGAAGCGGAGAATCAATAAGAGACAAGACAACTTCCTCTTTGTGGAGGAGGCCTACCTGCAGGGTGATTGTCGTAGTCTCGAATTTCACAATACCATCTCCCAAGGGCTGTCCATTCAGGGTGGTAATGTTCAGGGGTCTAGACTTAGGAACAAACGGGATGTTGTTCTTTCTTGCAAAAGTGTAGTCCAAGAATATACCCGCCGCTCCGGAATCCACAAAAGCCTCACAGAAAACAAGCTTAGAAGATAAATGGATAGTAGCCGGAACAGTAATCTTGGTCTTGGAGGATTTACCTGTAAGGTCTAAGCCAGCTCCTCCAACACTGGTTAGACCCTGCCTTACTGGACGGGAGGGGCAGACAGATACTAAATGTCCTTTAAGTCCGCAGTACAGGCACAGGCCCAATGAACGCCTCCTTTGTTTCTCTGACTCAGTTAGGTGGAGACGGCTCACCTCCATGGGTTCCGCAGGTGTCTGGGGTTCAACAGAGGTTTCAGGTTCTGGCTGAGGTGGTGCTTGGAAGTTAGGGGCCAAACGGTAAGCTGGCCTAGGAAACTTGCGGGTTCTAAGTCTCTCTTGGCACCTTTCATGGTACCGGACATCCAGACGAACACACAGCTCTATGAATTTCTCAAGGTCTTCTGGGAGATCCTTATAGACTAATTCGTCCTTGATGCGATCCGTAAGACCTTTTAGGAAGGCTGCACGTAATGCCCTTGAGTCCCAATTTGTTTCAGCAGCAAGGGTACGGAACTCAATAGCATACTGTGTCACAGATCTGGTGTCTTGTTGTATGTCCAAGAGGGAGTACTCAGCTGCAGAAACTCTACCTGGCTTGTCAAATACAATCTGGAGAGAGGCCAGAAATTTTTCAGCATCTTGGAGTACAGGATCGTTGCGTTCCAAATAAGGAGAGACCCAGGCCAGGGCCTTCCCCTTTAACAAGGAAATTACAAAAGTCACTTTGGCAGACAAAGTGCTAAAAGTTGCAGGGTTGTTGCGGAAATGCAAACGGCAAACATTTAAAAAGCCTCTGCAGTCCTCAGTATCACCACCAAACTTGTCAGGCAGGGGAAGTTTTGGTGGTACAGAAGAGGCGGGTTGGACCGTAGTAGGAGTAGGATCCGGAGTCTGAACCGTTGCAGAGGAACCAGGCAAACAAGATTTGAGCATGGTGCAAAGTTCATCTAACTTGGCGTCCAGGGAAGCAAGATGCTGTTCATGAGCTCCGATCAATTGTCCCTGACGTGTAATCGCCTTAACAATCTCAGCAGGGTCCACTGCCATTGTGGCCCGTTTATTATGTAAGGTACCTGTAAAAGGTAGTGTCCGAAGTGGAAATAGTGTGCTTGAGATCCAGGCAAAGCGTCGTCAGGCGAATAGTTCAGAATCAAAATCCGGAGAAGAGTCAGGCAGGCTAAGGTCATTCACGATCTGGCGGCAAGGTACAAAATCAGCAGGCTGTAGAATAGTCGGGATATCAGGCAGGAGTTCAATACAAGGAAGATCACTGAAGTCAAAACACCCAGGGAAGAAATCCAAATAAACGGGCACTGAGTGATGACCTCACTTCCTATTTAAAGGCTGTCCAGATTGAGAATTGTCCACAGCTGGCAGCAGGTGGAGCTAGAGAGTATGATGTAGTGTTGAACACAGTAAGGACATTCCCAAAGTCTAGATCTCTTCTGTAGCACAACAGGTAAGGCTATGGTTTAAGAGACCAGGAAGATCCCGGTTCGAATACAACCCGGGTCATGACAGTGAGCCTCCGTCCTAGCCTCAGATCATGCACAGAGTGAGGCAGGTTCTGCTCAAGAATATCCCTGTATTTATCTGTAAAGAATAAATCAAGGCAACTGGACGTACTGTAGATTTCTTGAAAACGTTTCACTCGTTCTTCCAAAGAGCTTTCTCAATTCTGAGTGATTGTACAAAAATTCTGGGAATAAATATGTAACTGAATCCACATCTGGTAATTATACTCAGCATTGGTTCAAAGGTGTTGATTCCATTATTCTAATTGGAGTCAGTAGGTGATAAAGACTTCCCAGAAAAAGGTATCAAGACAGCATTATACGCGGCAGACAATAGATGTCTAACCCCCCCGCCTCTATTCAAGCTTGGCTTCTCCATTTTTACTTAGATGGCCTCCTTCACGCCTCGTTTGTACCAATCGGCCTCCTTATCCAAAACACGTACTTGACTGTCTTCAAAGGTGTGACCTGTTCCTTTTAGATGTAAGTACATGGCTGAATCTTGACCAGAGGTTTTGGCTCTTCTATGCTGGGCCATACGCTGATGTAGTTGTTGTTTTGTTTCGCCGATATACAGTTCTGAGCATTCCTCATTGCACTGGACTGCGTACACAATGTTGTCCATCTTGTGTTTAGGCGTTGGGTCTTTGGGGTGAACCAGTTGTTGCCTCAGTGTGTTGCAGGGTTTAAAGCAAACAGGAATGTGATGTTTATTAAAAATCCTTTTGAGTTTCTCAAACACCCCAGCTACATATGGGATAACCATATTCTTGCGTCTGTCATGCTTCTCGCCCTCACTGGTAGTCTTGGTGGTCTTTCTTCTCCTTCCTTCTGTTTTGACAAAGGCCCAAACTGGATACCCACAAGTTTTAAGTGCCCCTCTGAGGTGTTTGAGTTCCTTCGCCTTGGCCTCTGTGCTGGTGGGGATTTTCTCTGCCCGGTGGTGTAGAGTCTGGATGACTCCCAGTTTGTGGTCTAGAGGATGGTGGGAATCAAATAGCAGGTACTGTTCTGTGTGTGTTGGTTTTCGATAGACCTCTATTCCCAGATTCCTTCCCTCTTCCACTGTTATAAGACAGTCCAGAAACGCCAGTTTGTTGTTCTGCATATCTTCCCGCGTGAAATTGATGTTATGATCCACTGAGTTGATGTAGTCGGTGAAAGCCTGTAATTCTTGTTTATGAATTTTAACCCAAGTGTCATCCCCATATCTGAACCAATGACTCGGTGTAATTCCCTTGAAAGTGGTCAGGGCTTTCCTTTCTACTTCCTCCATAAACAGGTTCGCTACAATAGGCGAGACTGGCGATCCCATAGCACAGCCATGTTTTTGCTTCTAGAACTTGTCCTTATACTTGAAGTAGGTGGTACTCAGACAAAGGTTCAGTAAGGCACACACTTGGTCTGGGCTAAGTTCTGTTCTGCAAGGTGTTGTCTAATAGCAGGTGTTGTTTAATAGGTGTTGTCTAATAGCAACTGTTTCCTGACTGTTTCAATTGCCTCTGTAGTGGGTATGCAGGTGAAGAGGGATGTAACATCATAGGAGACCATTGTTTCTTCTGTGCCCAATACCAAGTTCTGGATTTTGGTGGTGAAATCTTGAGAGTTCTTTATGTGATGTTGTGTGTTTCCAACCAAGGGCGCTAGGATTCTGGCTAAGTATTTGGCCACATTGTAGGTCACAGAGTTGATGCTGCTGACAATTGGCCTGAGAGGGGTCCCGTCCTTATGTATCTTACGAAGTCCATAAATACATGGAGGGGCTTCCCCAGGGTAGAGGCGATGTCTTTCTTCAGGGATGTAACCACCTTCCTTGCTGAGCTAGCTGTGCATGTACTGTGAAATCTGCTACTTTCCTCCACATTTTCAGCGGGTAGCTGCAAAATCAGGTCCTCTTCCAGGTGTCTGATAGTTTGTTTCAAGGCTTCAACTGAAATCTTTTTCAAGAAATCTACAGTACGTCCAGTTGCCTTGATTTATTCTTTACAGATATATACCATGACCTGGATAAATGAGAACCTTCACAGACATCCCTGTATTTAGCACCATCCATCTTTTCTTCAACTCTGACCAGTCCAATCCCCCCAGCATGATGCTGCCCCCACCATGTCTCACTGCAGAGATGGTGTTCTTTGGGTGATGTGCCAGACATAGCTTTTCTTTAGAGGTGGGGCGAAGAATCCGTCAAATCCACAAATCCCTCAAATCATGTTGGATTTGCGGGATTAGTAAACTGGAATCCCGACCTAATTTAGTAGATTCGAATCCGACGAATCCCTGCTAACTGATGTATAATCTTATCTAACCTGTACGCATTGTTAAGCTATAATAAGCACGTTTAATCCATCTGTATTACTTACAGCATTAAGTTCCGTAGCAGAGAGGAGGGAGGAGGCAGGAGGCAGGCCGGTAGGGCGGCCAGCGGTGCGTCACTCACTACGTCGTCATGCACCTGCACCGCCCACTTTATGAATGAAGCAGAAGGCGCAGGCGCGTGATGTAGTGAGTGACGCGCCACCCGCCCGTCCTCCCGGCCTGCCTCCTCCCTCCTCTCTGCTATGGGACTTAATGTTATAAGCAAAACAGATGGATTACACATGATTATTATATTCTTAACAATGCGTACAGGTTAGATAAGATTATACAACAGTGAGTGGGGCCACTGCACCGGTCCCCACTGTCATTCCTAATCCAGATGTCGGCCTCTAGCCCCTGTATTGGGGGTCATTCACACTGCAGGGACACTGTTATGGGGATGATCAGTGGATGGCAAATAGCATAAGATGCTATATATGTGTCATCCATAGATCCCCCATCACAGTACCATCCAGAGATCCTCATAACAGTGCCATCCAGAGATCCCCCATCACAGTACCATCCAGAGATCCCCCATAACAGTGCCATCCAGAGATCCCCCATAACAGTGCCATCCACAGATCCCCCATAATAGTGCAATCCAAAGATCCCCCCATAACAGTTCCACCCACAGATCCCCCCTATAGCAGTATCATCCACAGATCTTCCCCATAAGTGCGTGGCTTATTTTCTTACTTGCACTGTTTACACAATTCTTATGTACAGGATTTGTAGGATTCGAGATTCGAAAGATTGAATATATTCGAGAACCATTTCGGATTCAGATTTGAAAAAAAATGGATTCGTCCCACCTGTAGTTTTCTTTGATGGCCAAAAAGTTAAATTTTAGTCTCATCAGACCATAGCACCTTCCTCCATACATTTTGGGAGTCTCCCACACACCTTTTCGCAAACTCACAAAGTGCCTTTTTTTTTTTGCTGAAAGCAATGACTTTCTTCTGGCCACTCTGCCATAAAGCCCAACTCTATGGAGCGTACGTCTTATTGTCGTCCTATGTACAGATCCTCCAGTCTCTGCTGTGGAACTCTGCAGCTCCTCCAGGGTTACCTTAGGTCTCTGTGCTGCCTCTCTGATTAATGCCCTCCTTTCCCGGTCTATGAGTTTTTGTGGGTGGCCATCTCTTGGCAGGTTTGCTGTTGTGCCTTGTTCTTTCCATTTGGTTATGATAGATTTGATCCTGGGGATCATCAAATATCCTGGGGATCATCAAAGATTTGAATATTTTTTTATAACCTAACCCTGAGTTGTATTTCTCAACAACATTGTCCCTTACTTGTTTGGAGAGTTCCTAGGTCTTCATGGCAGTATTTGGTTAGTGATGCATCTTGTTTAGGTGTTGCAGCCTCTGGGGTCTTTAAAAAAAGGTGTGTATATGTAATGACAGATCATGTGACACTTAGATTGCACACAGGTGGCATTATTTCACTAATGATGTGACTTCTTAAGGTAATTGGTTGCACCAGAGCTTTTTATGGGCTTCCTAACAAAGAGGGTGAATACATACGCACAGGCCAATTTTCTGTTTTCTATTTCTAAACAATAGTTTTATTTATATATTTTTCTCATTTCACTTCACCGACTTAGACTATTGTGTTCTGATCCATCACATAAAATTTTGATTAACAAAACATTGAACTTAAGGCTGTAATTTAACAAAATACAAAAAAAGTCAAGGAGGGTGAATACTTTTGCAAGGCACTGTAGTAAGGGGTAGGCAAATTTTCTATTGGTTGCTAGGAATGTTGCTAAGCTGTCACAAAGCCTTTTCATTGGCCCACAAGCTAGAAGAAGGGAGGGATGATCACCTGATTTGAACTGTGTTAAAAAAAAAAAAAATATTGAATATTCGTCATTACGAATATATAGCACTATATTCTAAATATTCACGAATTATCGAAGTGATGATATTCGCTATAAAAATTAGCTTTTCGAATATTTGTGCACAACACTACAAATGAGTCCAAGGTCTGGACATGATGGGCAACGGTAGTAAAGATCCGGAAGGCCGAGTATGTGTCACCTTAGCACGTGCACAAGTACTACAAGCAGACACATAGTCCTCAACACTCTTACGCAACCTGGGCCACCAGAATCTACGAGAGATAAGATCGACAGTGGATCTGCTCCTGTGAGAACCGTACAGTGATGTTCTTCGAACACCTTGTGAAGTAAATCAGAAGGAACAAACAACTTCCCCAGAGGACAAGAACCTGGTGCATCTCCCTGGGCCTCCAACACCTCTGCCTCAAGGTCGGGATATAGGGCAGATATAACTACCCCTTCAGACAATATCGGACCAGGATCTTCCGAATCACACCCCCACCCCCAGAGAAGCTATGTGACAAAGCATCCGCCTTGATGTTCTTAACCCCAGGGTTATAGGTGACGATGAAATTAAATCTGGTGAAAAACAATGACCATCTGGCCTGCCTTGGGTTCAGTAGTTTAGCCAACTCCAGATAAGCCCGATTTTTGTGGTCAGTAAGCACAGTAATAGGATGAATAGCGCCTTCCAATCAATGACGCTATTCCTCAAAAGCTAACTTAATGGCCAGCAACTCTCTATTCCCCACACCATAATTCGTTTCTGCAGCCGAGATTTTCTTAGAGGAGAAAGCACATGGGAGCCATTTACAAGGTGAAGGACCCTGCGACAAAACTGCTCCTACCACTACCTCGGATGCATCAACTTTCACAATGAATGGTTGTGACACATCAGGTTGCACCAGTATAGGAGAAGAAGAAAAAGATTCCTTCACGCAGAAAAGTCTTGTAATGCCGCATCACACCAGATTGAGGCATCTGAACCTTTCTCAATCATGTCCATCAAAGGTTTGACCACAGTCGAGTAGCTAAAAATAAATTTACGGTAGTAGTTGGTGAATCCCAAAAATTGCATAAGCGCTTTCAGATTTTCGGGTCGATCCCAGTCCAACACAGCACGAACCTTCTCTGGATCCATTTCTCCATCTTAGCATACAATTTATTCTCTCTTAGGATCTGTAACACCTGTCTCACGTGATCCTGATGAGTCTCCATGTCTGGAGAATAAATGAGTATGTTATCCAGATACACCACAACAAACCTCCCCACCAAATAATGAAAAACCGCGGGAGCATTAGTTAATCCAAACAGCATGACCAGACTCTCAAAATGACCTTCTGGGGTAGTAAACGCAGTCTTCTATTCATCCCCTTTCTTGATCCTGACCAGATTATATACCCCCTAAGGTCCAATTTGGAGAACACTTTGGCGCCAATTATCTGATTAAACAAGTCAGGAATCAAAGGAAGGGGGATCACAGACCGTAATATGATTGAGCTGATGTAAGTCCAGGCAGGTTTTCCTTCTTTACTGTTCATCCCCATTTAAACATGTGCTCCATGGACAATGCTACTAAGTGTGTGTCCTGTGCAGTGTGTCCGAGCCTTGAAGTCATAATGGGAGATTTTAACTTCCCAGACATTGACTGGGGTCATGATTCTGCCTCAACCGCAAAGGGGAGAAAATTCCTCAACTTGCTGCAGGACCACTTTATGGGCCAGTTTGTAGAAACTCCCACTAGGGGTGATGCGCTGTTGGATCTGGTAATTTCTAATAATGCAGAGCTTGTTGGAATTATTACTGTTCGAGAAACACTAGGTAATAGTAACATAGTACATAAGGCCGAAAAAAGACATCTGTCCATCCAGTTCGGCCTGTTATCCTGGAAGTTGATCCAGAGGAAGGCAAAAAAAAACTGTGAGGTACAAGACAATTTTCCCCACTTAAGGGGGGGGGGAATTCCTTCCCGACTCCAATCAGGCAATCAGAATAACTCCCTGGATCAGCGACCCCTCTCCAGTAGCTATATCCTGTAATATTATTACACTCCAGAAATACATCCAGGCCCCTCCTGAACTCCTTTATTGTACTCACCATCACCACCTCCTCAGGCAGAGAGTTCCATAGTCTCACTGCTCTTACCGTAAAGAATCCTCTTCTATGTCTGTGTACAAACCTTCTTTCCTCCAGAAGCAGAGGATGTCCCCTCGTCACAGTCACCGTCCTGGGGATAAATAGATGATGGGAGTGATCTCTGTACTGACTCCTGATATATTTATACATAGTTATTAGATCTCCCCTCAGTCGTCTTTTTTCTAAAGTGAATAACCCTAATGTTGATAATCTTTCAGGGTACTGTAGTTGCCCCATTCCAGTTATTACTTTAGTTGCCCTCCTCTGGACCCTCTCCAGCTCTGCTATGTCTGCCTTGTTCACAGGAGCCCAGAACTGTACACAGTACTCCACGTGTGGTCTGACCAGTGATTTGTAAAGTGGTAGGACTATGTTCTCATCACGGGCATCTATGCCCCTTTTGATACAACCTATTATCTTATTGGCCTTGGCAGCAGCTGCCTGACACTGGTCTTTACTGCTTAGTTTGCTGTTTATTAAAATTCCTAGATCCTTTTTCATGTCAGTGTTACCGAGTGTTTTACCATTTAGTATGTATGGGTGACTTGCATTATTCCTTCCCATGTGCATAATCTTACATTTGTGACCACAATATAATTATATACCACCTACAGTATAAGAAGCAAACTCTGTCAGCCAGAGCAAAGACACTGAATTTTAAAAAGGCTAATTTCCCGGGGTTTAGGGCAGCATTTCAGGGCATGGAATGAGAGCAGCTACTGTCACATAATAATACTGAGGATAAATGGAGAGCTATAAATCCACATTGAATAAATGCACTAAAACATGTATTACTTTAGTTAACAAGTATAAACGGCTAAAATTAACCCCCCCCCCCCCCCCCCCATGGATTATAGATACGGTACTGGGCAATAAAAGACAAAAAAGGCATTTTAAAAATACAAATCTGAGGGGTCAGCTGTAGTGTTTGAAGATTACAAAGGGCTTAATAAAATCTATAAAATGGAGATAAAATTTGCAAAAATACAAAACTAACAGCAGGTTGCAAAAAAGAGCAAAACAAATCCCAAAAATTCTTTAAATATATAAATGCTAAAAAACCTAGGTCTGAGCAGGTAGGTCCCATAAATAATGGTAAAGGCAAAGAGGGGGGGGGGGGGTGTAGTCACTGGAAATAAGGAAATGGCAGAGTTACTAAATGTTTTTTTTAGCTCTGTATATACAAAAGATGAGAAGTGAGCTGATATCTGTGATGCTGGGGCTGTTAGTACATCCAGTAATATTGTCCAAGATAAGTTAAATAAGGTAAATGAAAACAAGGCTCCAGGTCCAGATGGATTACACCTAAGAGTGCTTAAAGAGCTCAGTCCAGTCATTGCTGTGCCCCTGTTTATAATTTTTAAAGATTCTTTAAGTACTAGTACAGAGCCAAGTGATTGGCGCAAGGCAAATGTGGTGCCCATATTAAAAAAAGAGAGGTTGTGGATGTAGTGAGGTGAGTAGAAGTCTGGACAGAGGGGCGGCTGTGGATGTAGTGAGGTTAGTAGAAGCCTGGACAGAGGGGCGGCTGTGGATGTAGTGAGGTGAGTAGAAGTCTGGACAGAGGGGTGGCTGTGGATGTAGTGAGGTTAGTAGAAGCCTGGACAGAGGGGCGGCTGTGGATGTAGTGAGGTGAGTAGAAGTCTGGACAGAGGGGCGGCTGTGGATGTAGTTAGGTGAGTAGTAGCCTGGACAGAGGGGCGGCTGTTGACGTAGGGAGGTGAGTAGAGGCCTGGACAGAGGGGTGGCTGTGGATGTAGTGAGGTGAGTAGAAGCCTGGACAGAGGGGCGGCTGTGGATGTAGTGAGGTGAATAGTAGCCTGGACAGAGGGGCGGCTGTGGATGTAGTGAGGTGAGTAGTAGCCTGGACAGAGGGGCGGCTGTGGATGTAGTGAGGTGAGTAGAAGCCTGGACAGAGGGGCGGCTGTGGATGTAGTGAGGTGAATAGTAGCCTGGACAGAGGGGCGGTGTCACTACCAGAGCTTTGAGACGTTCTCACAGCTCTGTCTCTCCACCCCTGTGATGATGTCACTTAGAGTTTGGAGGTGTTCTCACTGTTCTGTCTCTCCGCCCCTGTGATGAGGTCTTTACTCTCAGCTGTTCCTCCTGCGTTTGATTACCCTGCCTTTAAATCACCCCTCCTCCTATTGCAGGGCGTGGATTATACTTCTCTTTTCAGTTGTAGTTCTGCTTCATCTGCTACTTTGGGCAAAGTTGATGTGGGAATTGATGCTATTCCTCTGACCTGCAGTTCCCATTTTCTCCTGTCTGCCAGGGTGGCGCTAGAGAGCAAAGTCATTCCTTGTGAGATTTTTGTCGATAGTGGAGCGGCCGTCAATCTTATTGACACTCAATTTGTAGCCTTGCATGGTTTTCAGGTTTGTACATTAGAAAAGGATATACCTGTTTTTGCTATCGACTCTGCTCCACTCTCGCAGAGATCTCTGAAAGGCATTGTTCACAATATCCGGCTAGCTGTAGGTGACACTCATGTGGAGGAGATATCTTGTTTTGTCCTTAACGGATTGCCTTCTCCTCTAGTTTTGGGGCTACCCTGGCTCACTAGACATAACCCCACTATTGATTGGCAAGGAAGGCAAATAAATGAGTGGAGTGACTTTTGTAGAGAGAATTGTCTCACAACCACTCTTGCAGAGGTGTCTACTAAAACTCTGCCATCATTTCTCTCTGATTTCTCGGATGTGTTTTCCGAGAGCGGTGTTCGGGAGCTACCTCCTCACCGGGAGTTTGACTGTCCCATTAACCTCATTCCCGGCGCCAAGCTGCCAAAGGCACGCCTCTACAATCTCTCACAACCGGAAAGACTCGCAATGCGAACCTATATCTCCGAGAGTCTCGAGAAGGGGCATATTCGTCCCTCAAAGTCGCCTGTTGCCGCGGGTTTTTTTTTTGTTAAAAAAAAAGATGGCTCTCTGAGACCTTGCTTAGATTTTAGGGAGCTGAACCGTATCACGATTCGCGATCCCTATCCCCTTCCTCTGATCCCGGACCTCTTCAACCAAATTGTTGGGGCCAAGGTGTTTTCCAAATTGGATCTGAGAGGCGCGTACAACCTGGTCAGGGTCAGAGAGGGGGATGAATGGAAAACGGCCTTTAATACCCCTAACGGGCATTTCGAGAATCTCGTTATGCCTTTCGGCCTGATGAATGCTCCGGCCGTCTTTCAGCATTTTGTTAATAGTATTTTCTATCATTTAATGGGGAAATTTGTATTGGTGTATCTTGATGATATTTTGATTTTTTCCCCTGATGTTCAGACCCATCAGGATCATCTTTTTCAGGTCCTGCAGATACTGCGGGAAAATAAACTGTATGCCAAGCTGGAGAAATGTCTTTTTATGGTATCGGAGATTCAATTTCTGGGTTTTCTCCTCTCTGCTTCTGGTTTTCGCATGGATCCGGAGAAGGTCCGTGCTGTGCTGGAGTGGGAGCTTCCTGAAAATCAGAAGGCATTGATGCGCTTTCTGGGTTTTGCTAACTACTACAGAAAGTTCATTTTGAATTATTCCTCTATTGTCAAACCCCTTACTGACATGACAAAAAAGGGGACGGATTTTTCCTTTTGGTCGGAGGAGGCGCTTGCAGCCTTTTCTAAGATTAAAGAGAGTTTTGCGTCTGCTCCCATCTTGGTGCATCCCGATGTTTCCTTACCTTTTATTGTTGAGGTGGATGCTTCCGAGGTGGGTGTGGGTGCAGTTTTGTCCCAGGGCCCCTCTCCTGCCAAATGGCGATCTTGTGCCTTTTTCTCTAGAAAACTCTCCCCGGCAGAGAGAAACTATGATGTGGGAGATAGGGAGTTGTTGGCCATCAAGTTGGCTTTCGAGGAATGGCGCCATTGGTTGGAGGGGGCCAGGCACCCTATCACCGTTTTTACCGACCATAAGAATCTGGCGTACTTGGAGTCAGCCAGGCGTATGAATCCGAGACAGGCCAGATGGTCTCTGTTCTTCTCCAGATTCAATTTTGTTGTTACTTTCCGCCCTGGGATCAAGAATGTGAAGGCTGATGCTCTCTCTCGCTGTTTTCCGGGAGGAGGAAACTCCGAGGACCCAGGTCCCATTTTGGTGGAGGGGGTAGTTGTTTCTGCTCTATATTCCGATTTGGAGGCCGAGGTCCAGGCTGCCCAGTCTGAGGCACCTGCCCGTTGTCCCTCCGGGAAGTTGTTCGTGCCTCCTGAGCTACGTCACAAACTCTTTAAGGAACATCATGATACGGTTCTTGCTGGTCACCCCGGGAGTAGAGCCACGGTAGATCTCATTGCTCGGAGATTTTGGTGGCCGGCTCTTCGTAAGTCTGTGGAGGGTTTTGTGGCGGCTTGTGAGACGTGCGCTCGCGCTAAGGTCCCTCGTTCACGACCTTCAGGTTCCCTTCTCCCGTTACCCATACCTTCCCGTCCTTGGACACACCTGTCCATGGACTTTATCACGGATCTTCCTCGTTCCTCGGGGAAGTCGGTGATCCTGGTGGTCGTGGACCGTTTTAGCAAGATGGCTCATTTCGTCCCTTTCCCTGGTTTACCCAATGCTAAAACGTTGGCGCAAGCTTTTGTCGATCATATTGTTAAATTGCATGGCATTCCCTCTGAGATTGTTTCCGATAGAGGCACGCAGTTTGTGTCCAGGTTCTGGAAGGCTTTCTGTTCTCGCCTGGGGGTTCGGCTGTCCTTCTCTTCTGCTTTTCACCCGCAGTCGAATGGTCAGACTGAGCGCCTCAATCAGAATCTGGAGACATATTTGCGCTGTTTTGTGGCAGAGAACCAGGAGGATTGGTGTTCATTTCTCCCTCTTACTGAGTTTGCTTTGAACAACCGTCGTCAGGAATCTTCTGATAAGTCACCATTTTTTGGTGCATATGGGTTCCATCCGCAGTTTGGGACATTCTCGGGAGGGGCTCTTTCTGGTTTACCTGAGGAGGAGAGATTTTCCTCGTCTTTGTCTACCATTTGGCAAAAGATTCAGAGTAATCTCAGAAAGATGAGTGAGAAGTATAAGCGTGTGGCTGATAAGAGACGTGTGCCTGGTCCGGACCTGAATGTGGGTGATCTGGTGTGGTTGTCTACAAGAAATATTAAACTGAAGGTTCCCTCCTGGAAATTGGGTCCCAAGTTTATTGGGCCTTATAAAATCTTGTCAGTCGTCCATCCTGTTGCCTTCCGCCTTGATCTTCCACGGGTTTGGAAGATACATAATGTATTTCACAGATCTCTCTTAAAACCATATGTCCAGCCCACGGTACCCTCCTCTTTGCCTCCTCATCCGATTTTGGTTGATGGCAATCTGGAGTTTGAGGTTTCCAGAATTGTGGACTCTCGCATTGTCCGCGGTTCTCTTCAGTACCTCGTTCATTGGAAGGTCCTGTTATGGTCCTGAAGAGAGGATGTGGGTTCCGATGTCGGACATTAAAGCCACTCGCCTTATCAGGGCATTTCATAGGGCTCATCCTGGGAAGGTGGGTCCTGGGTGTCCGGAGTCCACCCATAGAGGGGGGGGGTACTGTCACTACCAGAGCTTTGAGACGTTCTCACAGCTCTGTCTCTCCACCCCTGTGATGATGTCACTTAGAGTTTGGAGGTGTTCTCACTGTTCTGTCTCTCCGCCCCTGTGATGAGGTCTTTACTCTCAGCTGTTCCTCTTGCGTTTGATTACCCTGCCTTTAAATCACCCCTCCTCCTATTGCAGGGCGTGGATTATACTTCTCTTTTCAGTTGTAGCTCTGCCTTGAGTATCGTCACTTCTTAAGCTACTAGTTCTCTGGACCTGTGTTTTGCTGCTGCAAGCACTCCGGATATTGCCAGCGGCCCTTGGATCCGTCTTCTCTGCGGCTACAGCTCCATCAGCTAAGTGTGCAGACTTTGTTGTGTACCTGGTGATTTCCTGACTGGATCTGAGGTGGCCACGGTTCCCGCCATATTCTGAGCAGGGCATCGGTGGCCGTGCCCCTTCCACTATTGTAGGGGTTACAGGGTTCATCAGTCTAAGGTACGCGGGCATGCCTCGTTCCACCATTTGGATCCGGGCATGTGCTTTAGCAGCATAGGGAGAGTGTTGAGGGTCTGACAGGGGTCACCCTTCCTCTTCCCTAGTTTGGGTCCGGTCAGTAGCTCTTCTTACTGTGTATGCTCTGGATACCCTTAAACAGCCGTGACAGGCGGCTGTGGATGTAGTGAGGTGAGTAGAAGCCTGGACAGAGGGGCGGCTGTGAATGTAGTGTTTCTGGATTTTGCAAAAGCTTTTGATCCTGTCTCTTATATTCGTTTAATAGGTAAAGTAAGGTCTATAGGTTTGGAAAATATGGTTTGTAATTGGATTAAAAACTGGCTGAAGGACTGTGTCCAGAGAGTTGTGGTCAATGATTCCGCGCCACCACAGCGCTCCAGCAGGCAACGGGATCCGGCAGCCACACCGCGGCCCTACCTATAGGAATGAGGATGTGCGACCCAGATTCTCTCTACATTATACAAATGATTCCTATTCAGAATGGTCCAGGGTTATAAGTGGTGACCCCAAGGTTCAGTACTGGGTCCTCTGTCATTTCATTTATTTATTAATAATATCGAGGATGGGATTAATCACACCATTTATATATTTGCAGATGATACTAAGCTGTGTAATACTGTGCCGTCTATGGAAGATGTCCATAAACTACAAGCTGACTTGAACACTATGAGTAATTGGACATCAACTTGGCAAATGAGGCTCAATGTGGATAAATGTAAAGTTCTGCATCTCGGTAGTAATAATCTCTGTGCTCCATATGTCCTTGGTGATGTAACACTGGGAGAGTCACTTATAGAGAAGGATTTGGGCGTCCTTGTAGATTGTAGATTAAATAACAGCACAATGTCAATCAGCTGCTTCTAAGGCCACCAGGATATTGTCATGCATTAAACGAGGCATGGACTAGCAGGACAGGGATGTGATATTATCACTTTACAAAGCGCTGGTGCGCCCTCATCTGGAATATGCAGTTTAGGTCTGGGCACCAGTCCATAGAAAGGAAGCACTGCAGCTGGAAAAGACACAGAGGAGAGCGACTAAACTGATAAGGGGCTGATAAGAAAGATTAAAATAATTGAATTTATTTAGTCTTGAGAAGAGACGTCTAAGGGGGACATGATTAACTATACAAATATATAAATGGGCTGTACAAAAAATACAGGGAAAAACTGTTCCATGTACAGTGAGGAACAGAAGTATTTGAACACCCTGCGATTTTGCAAGTTCTCCCACTTAGAAATAATGGAGGGGTCTGAAATTCACATTGTAGGTGCATTCCCACTCTCAGAGACAGAATTAAAAATAAATAAATCAGGAAATCACATTGTATGATTTTTAAAGAATGTATTTGTCTTGCACTGCTGAACAGAAGTATTTGAACACCTGAGAAACAGCAAGAAGGTGGGCGTGGCCTGAGCATGCAGCCGTGAACACGCATGTTTCAGAGCTCCCGGACCCTTGGCCCTTGTAACAGAGATTAACAACAAAGATTCGGATGCCACTGGCCTGAACACCAGGGTCAGATGTTCGGGCCGCCGTGGGTCCAGTTTCATGTCCTCGGAACCTCACATTGCGAGGTATTTCACGGCCGCGCCGGCTCCCGTGCCGGACCCCTCTAAGATGGCGCCGATGGAGGAAGGAGCTGCGCCGCAGGCAGCGCCTCTGAATCTAGAGGTTAGCGGCCCAATGCAGACCCCGGCGGACTCCCCGTTGCCGCTTTCGCTGTCCTTGGACTGGCCCGCAGTGACCTCCATGCCCGTGAGCCACACATAAGGGCCGGGCAGGAAGTCCTACGTTCAAGCGGCCTCATGGCCTAAGATGGCGACGGACGGACCGCAGGAGGTGGAGGCCCATGCCATGCCTGAGGGCTCGCAGGGCCTCGACATACAGAACACACAGACCACGCAGCAACCGGCCTACTTACCTCCCGCCGCAACCGGAGGAGACCAATGCATGCAACTCTCTGCGTCCGCTCCCGGGCCCATGGACTCTGGCGGGACCTCCGTTCAAATCCCAGTGAGTGCGACATGCTGCGGAACCCCTCCTAGGCCGACAGCCGGCGCCTTACACGTACAGAAGCACCATCCTAGTCACCCAGAATCTCCGGTCCCACAGTCGGGTGTTCCCAACACGCCACAGTGATCCCAGTTACATGCCCCTGTTATGCAGGCCCCGAACGGCACGCAGGCTGCATTTAGAGGTGAGCGGCCTCCCCAGATTCACTCACCTGATCTCCCCTCCACTACAGTTGTTTTCCATCCCTCAGCTGCCTCTGATTCATCAGGGAACTCGTCCTCTGCCTCCTCCTCCCATGGCAAATCTGCTAAACGTCCCAAGTTGAAGGACATTTGGTCATTGCTAAGCATGCTCCCGACTAAGGCAGACCTGGAGGTGATCATACAGAGGGTAGAAACCAAACATGACCAGGCTATTGCTGAAGTCAAGGCGGACTTAACAACAGTCTCCTCCAAAGTGACCTCACAAGCCCAAATTTCGTCTGAACTGCATGCCCGCCTATCGAGTGTGGAAAAGATGGTCTCGTCACAGCAGGTCTTAAACAGACACCTGTTATTGCAAATGGACGACCAAGAAAACAGGGTCAGGCGTAATAACATTAAAATACGTGGGATCCCTGAGGAGGTCCCGTCCGCAGATTTAAGGAAGGCGGTGTCTGCAGTATTCAATTCTCTTCTTGACAGACCTGAAGATTTTGAAATTGAGCTGGACAGGGTGCATAGGGTCCTAGGCCCTAGACGTTCAGAGAATTCTGCTCCTCGTGATGTCCTCTGCAGAGTTCACTTCTTCAGAGAGAAAGAGGAACTTTTGCAAAGAGCCTGGAGACAAGGTCCTATCTCATTCAGTGGATGCCAGATCCAAATTCTCCCTGACGTATCCAGGAGAACCTTGCTCATGAGACGTGCTCTCAAACCTCTCCTGCAAATTGTCACAAATGCTGGGGTTACTTACCGCTGGGGCCACCCTTTTCACCTAATAGTCCGCAAAAATGGATCTACGTTTGCATTGCACTCTCCAGACCAGGCGGGTGAGCTTAGTCGGTTCCTGGACTGTCCACTCATCTCCCTTCCAGACTGGCTAGATGTCCCGATATTTTCTTCTCCTACAGGGGGACCTCCCTCACGTGTGAATGAGGGTTTCCGTCAGGCCCGTCCTCCAGTTCAACACCCTCCTGGATAGGGGACTGTCCTCAGTATGAAAATCTCCAGATTCTAAGAGTTGACTACAACTCCTACTTTTTGACCCACGATACCTGATGTTGTGCCAGTCTGGGGGGTGGCGCAGGGGATGGGGTGCTGCCTAGGTGCTCCTGCTGTTTGTATCCCATTTCTTATGGGCGGCGGCCTTTCAACTGCTCCTCCTCCCTTACTTTGTACTGTTGCTGCACTACTCCCTGGGCCGGGGGAAAGGGCAGCTTTATTGAGTGCTCTTCTTCACCCCCACTAGGTCCGTGAGTCTTGGTTGGCTCGTTTCGGGTCCACCAAGAGTCGCATAGTGGATTGCTTTCTCCACTGTTTTGTTGGTTTGAATTCGTTTTTATCTGAGCTGGATTAGCCGGTTCCGATACTTCGCCCTTCAGGCGTATTTGCACTTGGTCTTTTTATTTTATTTTTTATTATTATTTAGTGTTGTCAACCCACCCTTGTGTCTGTTTCCCTTTCCCTCTACCTCCCTCTCTACCCCCTCCCCCTGCCTTTTGTTTCCTTTAGGTCCAGAACATGTCGGAGATCACCTTTGCGTCCATTAATGCCAATGGGCTGAATACTCCTGAGAAACATTCCTCCATTCTCCGGCTCTTGTGAAGCAAAAAGGTACAGATTGCCTTAATTCAGGAAACTCACTTTCGCAGAGATGCTATGCCGAATTTTAGCTCCCCCCGTTATCCTGACGCCTACTACAGCTGCTATAGTGGCTCGAAATCGAGAGGTGTGAGTATCCTCATCGCTAGATCCCCCCCTTGGAGTTCTTGGACTCTAGCTCTGATGATACTGGCAGATTTTTGTTTGTTAAGGGCAGGCTAGGGGGCCAGACATACACTCTGGCCAACGTGTACCTACCCAATACGAAACAATTGAGAGCCCTAACTAGAATTCTGTCAAAATTGGATAGTTTTGCAGAAGGCACACTTCTGGTCGGGGGAGATATTAATGTAGCACTGAACCCACAGCTGGATGTTTCTAAGGGCTCTTCTCACTTACCCTACTCGTACACTCGCCGCATTAGGGGCCTCCTTCATTCTCATCAGCTGGTAGATGTGTGGCGTGTGATTAATCCTGAGGTTAGGGATTTCACATTTTATTCCAACCCTAGAGATGTTTACTCCAGATTGGATTATTTCCTGCTTAGACACTCAACAGTTCCTCTCATTGCCTCCTCCTCAGTTGACCCAATCACTTTCTCGGACCACGCCGTGCTGCATGTCTCATTGAAATCCCCTCTTCCTTCTCCCAAGTCCTGGCGGTGGCGTCTTAATGAATCCCTACTCCAGGATCTGGAAGTCGCGCAAGATATTCACTCGGCTCTTTCCCACTATTTTGAGGAAAATCTGGTCGATGATGCCTCCCCCCTCATGGTATGGGCTGCACACAAATGTGTGATAAGAGGGGAGTTCATCAGACATGGGGCTCGGCGTAAGAAGGAGAGGGCTTTAGAAATATCCCAGATTTTGAAGGAAATTTCCGATCTGGAACAGGTCCACAAACGTTCTCATGCGCAATCAGTTTGCGCAACACTCTTGCAGGCTAGGTGCAAGCTTAAAGACAAGCTGGACACCCGTACAAAATTTCTCCTCTCGAAGGGTAGAAGGCACTTTTTTGAATATGGTAATAAGTGTGGCAGACTTTTAGCCAGATCCTTACGGGAACTACGTCCCTCGCATTGCCCCTCCACGGGGACCGGTGCTAAATGACCCAGACTCCATAACAGAAGCTTTTGCCCACTTTTATCAGAACCTGTATAATCTTCCTCAGTCTAGCCAAGTGAGCCCGGCCTTGAACTCAGCCATGGGTTCCTATTTAGCCAGATCAGGTCTACCTAAATTACCGAGTGGGGCCCTTGAAGGTCTGAATAGCCCCTTCACCGCTGATGAGATTGAGGAGGCTCTGAAGTCAATGCAACCCAGTAAAGCCCCGGGCCCTGATGGCCTACCGGCTTCTTATTACAAGAGATTCCTCCTCCTTCTGCGGGCACCCCTTACAGATGCCTTGAATAAAGTTAGCTTCAGAGACCCCCTCCCTAGGGATTTGTCACATGCACATATCACAGTTATCCATAAGGAAGGCAAGGACCCGACCGCCTGTGCTAGTTATTGGCCCATTTTGTTACTTAATGTTGACATTAAGCTATTCGCAAAAGTTCTGGCCACACGTTTAACTCCTTTTTCTGTCGGACCTTATACACACTGATCAGGTTGGCTTCATCCCCTCAAGGGAGGCGAGAGACAACACCACGAAAGTTTTGAACTTGGTCCACCTTGCCAAGATTCAACGCTCCTGTCTATGTCTCCTGTCTACAGATGCCGAAAAGGCGTTTGATAGGGTGGGTTGGCCCTGGTTATTCGCAGTACTTAGCCATGTGGGTGTTGAGGGCCCTCTATTAGCTTGGATTTGATCTCTGTACTCCTCCCCCTCGGCATCTACATAGGTTAATGATGTCCTCTCGTCCCCCTTTGAGATCAGAAATGGCACGCGCCAGGGATGTCCGCTTTCTCCCTTAATTTTTATCCTCACGTTAGAACCCCTGCTGTGGACTATCAGGAAAAATCCCGATATCTCGGGTTTGATGGTGGGAGGACAGGAGTTTAAGATAGCAGCTTATGCAGATGATCTGATGTTTATGACTACCAAACCTAGGATCACCTTCCCCAACCTATTTGAGGAATTCAAAGAATTTAACAACTTGTCCAATCTGAAAATTAACTTACAGAAATCTAAGGCGCCTAATGTCTCCATTCCGACTTCCTTGGAAGCCGAATTGACGGGTTCCTTGCCTTTCCGTTGGACGACAGGTGCCATTAAATACTTGGGCACGTTGATCCCCAAGGATCTAAGGGAGCTGTTCTCCAGGAACTACACTCCCCTTCTGAGCCGGATCAGAGAAGACCTTAAGAGATGGTCTAAAGGCCTCTATACGTGGTTTGGCAGGTGTGCCATTTTTAAGATTAATGTCCTTCCACGCTTATTATACTTGTTCCAGACCCTCCCCATTCATATCCCAGCTAGTTTCTTCTCTACCGCTCATCGTGATCTCTTTAAATATATTTGGGCAGGGAAGTGTTCTAGACTGTCTGGATCCCTCCTGCATGTACCCAAAGAAAGGGGGGGTTTGGGGATTCCTGACCTGAGAAAATATTATGCCGCCTCTATGCTCCAATGGGTAGTAGACTGGTGCCGACACACCCCGTTCAAACAATGGATCTCCATTGAGCAATTCTCATCCCGGACCCCTCTAGCTCTTCTGCCATGGACAGATGGGAAGGTTTCTAGTGCTCTTTCCTCTCATCCTATGATAGGCCCTACCCTAACTCAATTCAGTAAGTACCAAGAAATCCATACAGTCTCCCCTACGCCTTCTCCATTGTTTCCTATCCTGGGACATCCGGACTACCCGGCGGATAGCTCGGGGGGCCCGTTCTCACAATGGAGACTGGGCGGCAAATGTCGTGCACCATTCTTTAAAACCTTGGGAAGGTGGTTCACATACTCAGAACTGCTAGGACAGTCTGAACCCCGCCCTTTGGGTCCATGGAGATCCGGACAGCTGCATCACTTCCTTTCCTCTATCCCTTTTTCTTAGGGCTTTGATAGAGCTCTCACTCCTTTCAAAAAAATATGCGTAGGTTCGGGACTTTACCGTCACTCTCTCTCGGAACTCTACAAGGTGTTGGTATCGCCAGGATCTGACTTTCTCCCCTCATATTCTACTAGGTGGGCTCAGGACTTACAGAGAGACATCTCCTCCGACCAGTGGCTTAAAATTCTCCAACTAGCTCACAAGTCTTCCATTGCCAGTAAATATCAGGAAGCCAGTTACAAATTACTATCGAGATGGTATTATGTCCCAACTCGTCTCCAGAGAATGTTTCCAACGTCATCCCCTTTGTGTTGGCGATGCGACTCTCACCAAGGTTTGCTCCTACATATTTTATGGCAGTGTGACAAAATCAAATCTTTCTGGGATTCAATTCAAGAGGCCCTAGCATCCATTTCCGCTTTTACTATTCCTGACACACTAGAGTTCTTTTTACTTTTTCTCTCGGTTTTGCCACTGAGCCTATTTCGGCGCTCCTGCCTGCGACACTTGGTTATAGCAGCTAGGTCATGCATCCCGGCGAAATGGAAATCCTCCTCTCCACCCTCCGCAGGGATGTGGATTCAGAAGGTGGACGAGATACGGAGAATGGAGGAACTCACAGCTTCTATGAAAGGTAATAACAGAGCCTTTGTTGCCACTTGGACCCCTTGGTTTGTTTTTCAGGATTCCTCAGAGTATCAAGCCTTGCTGACTTGAGTGTATGTTCTGGTGCCCCCCCCCCTATATGCTTTGCTCGCCCCCTCAGTTCTCTTATCCCCTTGTCTCCCTACTTTCCCCTTGTGTCTTTGTCCTGAGCCCCCCTCGTTCTTGATATTTGTCTTGTATTCTTTCATGCTGTGGCCACATTATGTAAGGCCCTTTAAGTTTTGCTTTCTTTATGCCATGTAAATCAAGATGCTCAAGTATCACCGCGGAAGACATGTCATACATAGGCATTAGTAATCGCTGTATGGATATGTGTCTGTATTCCATGTTACTGTGTCGGCATAGCCCGACTTCACCTTTATGATGTATGTGAATCAACATATTGTCACTTTCTTTTTACTTTTTGTAAAGTATAAATAAAGAATAAAAATAAAAAAAATAAAAAGAAACAGCAAGAATTCTGGCTATCAAAGACCTGTTACTGTGCCTTTAAAAAGTCCACCTCTACTCCACTCATTAATCTAACTTAATAGCACCTGTCTGAGCTCTTTAAAGACACCTGTCCACCTCACAGTCAGTCAGACACCAACTTCTACCATGGGCAAGACCAAAGAGCTGTCAAAATACACTAGAGACAAAATTATGGACCTCCACAAGGCTGGAAAGGGGTACGGGGCAATTGCCAAGCAGCTTGGTGAAAATAGATCAACTGTTGGAGCAATTGTTAGAAAATGGAAGAGGCTAAAGACGACTGTCAGTCCCCCTCGGACTGGGGTTCCATGCAAGATCATCACTGATGATAAGAAAGGTGAGGAATCAGCCCAGAAGGGAGGAGGTGGTCAATGACATGAAGAGAGCTGGGACCACAGTTTCAAAGGTCACTGTTGGTAGAACACTACGCCATCATGGTTTCAAATCATGCATTGCACGAAGGTTCCCCTGCTCAAGTCATCACATGTCCAGGCCCGTCTGAAGCTTGCCAATGATCATCTGGATGATCCAGAGGAGGCCGGGGAGAAAGTCATGTGGTCAGATGAGACCAAAGTAGAACTTTTTGGTCTAAACTTCACTCGTCGTGTTTGGAGGAAAAAGGATGAGTTTCATCACAAGAACACCATCCCTACTGTGAAGTATGGAGGGGGGGTAACATCATGCTTTGGGGGTGCTTTTCAGCGAAGAGGTCAGGACGACTGCACTGTATTAAGGAGAGGATGAATGGGGCCATTTATTGTAAGATTTTGAGCAACAACCTCCTTTCCTCAGTCAGAGCATTGAAGATAGGTCATAGCTGGGTCTTCCAACATGACAACAACCTGAAGCAAACAGCCAGGATAACCAAGAAGTGGCTCCGTAAGAAGCATATCAAGGTTCTGGAGTGGCCTAGCCAGTCCCCAGTTCTAAATCCAATAGAACATCTTTGGAGGGAGACGAAACTGTGTTGCTCAGCGACAAACCCGAAACCTGACAGATCTAGAAGAGATCTGTGTGGGGGAGTGTGCAAAAATCCCTGTTGCAGTGTGTGCAAACCTGGTCAAAAACTACAGGAAACATTTTACCTCTGTAATTGCAAACAAAGGCTTCTGTACCAAATATTAATACAGATTTTCTTAGGTGTTCAAATACTTATGTTCAGCAGTGCAAGACAAATACATTCTTTAAAAATCAGACAATGTGATTTCCAGAATATTTTTTAAATTCTGTCTCAGAGTCGGAATGCACCTACAATGTGAATGTCAAACCCCTCCATGGGGGGAGAACTTGCAAAATCGCAGGGTGTTCAAATACTTCTGTTCCTCACATATAAAATGCGCTCAAAAGACAGAGGGACACTGCCTCCAACTGGAGAAGAAAAAGTTTAGTCTCCAGAAGCATCAAAGCTTCTTTACTGTAAGAACTGTGAATCTGTGGAATAGACTTCCTCAGGACGTGGTCACAGCAGGAACAGCGGACAGTTTTAAAAAGGGTTTAGATGAATTCTAAAAAGTAAACAACATTAATGCTTATGAGAGCAACGGAGCGGGGCGCAGCATAGCGCAGTGTAACTTGACTTAGGGGGAAGTTGAAGGCAGACAAAGGGTTAAGGTTTATGGTGGGTTAGGGGTTGGGTTAGGAATTTCGCGGGCATTATATATGCCTGGGGGAGGAGTCACCTCTCACCGGCGTGCAGGGATTTGTCACGGTTCCCGCCCACCCGCCCTGTTATTATGTTAGGGGAGTATTCTTATGGGCAGGTTAACCGGAGGGTCCTGGAAGGCAATTCAAGGCTTAATAGGTGCATGACAGGTTGGAGCGTGCATCGCATGAGGATCGGTAAGCTGGTGGTTGGGGCCCCTGTTTGGCAAAATGGGCCACAGGGGTAGATGGAATTAGAATTGGCGGATTCGTGCCCTTGGGTCGGTGACCGCGGCCAAGGGTAAGGTGGTATGAAAATGGAGGGAAGAGTGAGGAGAATGGCTTGCCTTGTTGCCTTCTAGGATCCTATTAGTATTTCAAAGTTTGGAATGTTGTCATGTATTTTGATATGCTTTTGATATGTTTTCTGTGTTTTATTATTTGGTGAATTATGTAAATGTTTAATAAATTGGGCCGAGTAGGCCTCTTTATCCAAGTAGGTATTCCTGTGTCTTATTGGGGAAGGGTAGTTAGTAGGGAAGGTTTAGTGGATGACTGAAATTATCTTCCATCCTATTAAGTCATGAAAACGTGTCGAAATCTGAGTCTCATTTCCTTCTGGGATCCGTGTCCCCACCTACCCCTTGGTTGAACTTGATGAACTTATGTCTGTTTTCAACCGTATTAACTATGTAACTATGTAAGTTAGACGTCAGTGTAGCCAGAGACAGACCAAGTCCAGCTCTAGTATCTACTTGTCTGGTGAGAACCATAACGGAGACAGATTGAGAAATGGGGTCAATGGGTAGAAGTGGACGAATCAGACCTTCTTCTTTCTATACGTGATATTGGGCTCGTCTTCCTGCTAACACGAAATATAAAACTTTTCATGACTTATTTTTAATGAAATCAGAAGATCAGGCATTACCCGATCCCCAGAAAAAAAGACAAAAACGCAGGGGTCTGGAGGTGACATTTCTTCTAGGGGAGGCATACAAAGCCCTATCTATAGCAGTAACGTCCCCTTTCTGCTGGACAGCTGCTTACACCCGAACCCACACTCGCTGTCGTCTGTATGACATGGAAATGTGTTTTTGTTATAGTTGATTGACATTTGGTAACTTTTTGCTTCTTTGATGGTCAGTTCCTCTTCTTTTGGTCATTCTGATGTGTAGAAAACCCCCTGGATTTCACGATATAACTTTACCCTGACATGTTTTTCTGACGCCAGCTGTTATATGGAGGCTAATTATAGCGTCTCAGCGACGAGGAGGAAAGTCCTGTCATTGTTATTACCAGCTCGTACAGAGAATCAAAGATCAACGGAGAATAAGCTGAGGAGATCCCAGCCCCAGATCTAGGGGTAAGTGGTGAAACCACCAGCGGAGCCTCAGTCCTGTCTGCAGCCCTGGCTCTTGTCTGTCATTTCTTCCTCCTGTCTCTTATTTTCCTGGTATCAGTCTGTCTCTCAGACTTCCCCGTCATATATATCACCAGTGTCTAGGACTACACAGTGACAAGTAGCCCTGCAAGATGAACATAGTAAATGTTGCTACTTGCAGGTTGTCACCACATTTACTGTCATTAGGAACGATGTAGTAGTGACATTGCATGAGATCTATAGTCCCCATGTCTCTCTGTCTCATGAATATTATATATATATATATCTGTACATTCTCTTGATTAGATTTTTGGTGACTCCATGTGTTTCTTGTAGGTTCTCATCCAGCCATGACTCGTCCTCCGCTGCTCTTCTTCTGCTTCTGGCTGGCTTTCCTCATAACTGATCAGGTATGATAATAGTAATAGGATTTGTCAGACTTCTTTCATCACTAATGAGTATGATGGAGTCGTCTTCGTGAAAGGAGCCTATTGTTCTGTGTAATATTGGGCAGGACTCCGTTGTTGCATTAGGTGGTGGATTCACACAGACCTTTGTTACACGACAGTGAGATTTTGTTTTACCTTGTGTCCATCTTCTTCATAATCTTCCTATTTTGAAGCCTTCTTTGTCTCTAGAAATGAGCAAATCGATTCATACAAGTCGATTCGTCTCATCAACCGGAGTTCTACAACTATGAGGGGCTGGTTCCGCTGCTGGAGATGCTGTCCCCGCTGCTTGATTGACAGGGCCAAATATATATCGGCCGTCCCTGACCAGTGCTGATGCTCTGAGTAGAGGCGCAAGCACAGAGCCTCTTCTACTGGAGAGTGACCTACGCATGCGCCACTACAGTTATTGTAAATGACCACATTCCATGGTTGCATGGTGGATGTTTGCTGTGTAGAACAGCAGGCACCCATTGGCTGAAGCACCCTTGCAGCTCCAGAGTGGGCACTGCCTTGAAAGACCCAACATCCACCATGCATATACGGACGATATTGGAAAAGGGTTAAAAAGGTTTTCCAGGATTTAACTTTTTTACAGATGACCTATCCTCTTGATAGTTTATCAGTATCTGATCGGTGGGGGTCTGACACCCGGGACCCCCGCCAATCAGCTGTTTCAGAAGGCTCCTGTGAGCACTGCTGCTTTCTTGAAGCTTCCCAAGTACATAGTATGGCGGCCGTGCTTGGTATTGTTCACTTCAATGGGGCTGAGATGCTCCCAGGCCATGTGACTGATGAACGTGTCGTCACTCGCCCTAGAAAAAGGAGAGAAAAGGCTGCGACACTCACAGGAGGGCTACTGACTTGTCAAGCAGATGATCGGTGGGGGAAACGGGTGGATAGGTCATCAGTACGATAGGTCATCATTAAGAAAATCTCGGAAACCCATTTAAGGCCAAAATTGTCTGGTCATGGTTAAACACACTTACTACACACACAGACATATGTAACACATATACTCAGGTACACATGTGCCCTTTCACTACATCTAGACTGATTTCAGGTGGACTTCAGTCCCATCAGACATCTGAGTCTGGTGCACCGTCCATAGCCATGCCTCCCCTCATATCCATCGAGGCAGCCTGACTCCATCACAAAGATCCCTTTGTCTTTGCCAGTAACAGGGTTTGGTGACATTTCTGTATTGTTTACTGCAAAACGTCTGCAGATGCTTAAATGAAAACTGAATGTAGAAAATCTGATTGTCATTAGAGTTTCTGATTGCAGTCGAAGCTGTGTCCCAGGAGATCAGCCCCCTCTCTTCTCATTCCCACAAAGCTCTGTCTGACTGTTAGGCACTTGGCTGTAGCAGGAGCCCACCCCCATTGTTGTTTGCAATAGCAAACCAGAAAACAGTAATTACCGCCCCATGAATCAGACAAAAATTATCGCCTGTGTTCTCTGAAAGATTCCTACAAGGTGGCAGACTGAAAAATCTAAATCTATTATCCCAAATTAAAAAAAAGTCTTGGATTTCCTGTGATTCGATCTAAAAATGCATGCCTTGGGCTTGTGATTTGGTTTGCATTGCTGGGTTCTAAGAAGCACTTTGCTCCACTCTCCAGTATGTGCCATGCCAACTGCAGGTCTTCTGTAGGCAGAACATGGACCTAAAGAGGTCTATGTGGTCGGATGCATGCTGCACAAGCTACAGGCCTCAATAGCCTTATGGTCAAAGCATTCAGACAAAAGGAAGCAGGGAACAACAGGTATGGCACTATATGGGACTACTGAGACACTGTTTGGCACTACATGGCTACAGGGGGAGATATCTACTTGGTCCTAGTGCAAAATCTATCCACCAATGTCTGTCTTCTTATGCAGCCGAGGAGTCTTTGAGACCCATAAATTTCCAGGACCCCAATGTGACTGCTTTACCCCCTATAGTTATACACCAGGCTAGCACTGGGGGGTCACTGTGATGACTCTGTGATGAGGTTTTTATGATGGTGCTGTTGATGGACCCATTTTATGTCTTTTCCTGCCTTCTCAGGTCTTCTGCCTGCAAGTGCAGCTAAAAATGTATGTGGATTCATTGGACGATCAATACATTGGATGTCTATACAAAATGGAGTCCATAGCTCCAGAATTACTGAAGAAGGAACGAGAGTTGAGACCAGACCTGGACGTCGCTTGGAATACCTCATCTGCAGCATGGAATGAAAAGAAATCTTCTGTGGGACACGTTCCCGATGGTTTTAAGGATGAATATGGGGTTGCATTATTATTATATACCTATATGGATTTACAGTTGTACAAAGAATTAAACAGAGGTGTCCGGGAATATGGACAACGTCCCGACTCCTTCATGTTCCACTCATGGCATTTCTATGTTACCAGAGCTCTCAGTTTGCTTTATGCTGGCTGTGATGGGAATCCATGGTCTACATACAGAGGAACCAGTACGGTCCAGTTTGAGCCGCCATCTGACCCTCAAGCTACTATAAGACTTAGCCAGTTTTCTTCCAGCTCTGCTGATATCAAGCAGGCCCAGCAATTTGGCCAAGCATCATTCTTCAATATTACCACGTGTTTCGGGGCAGATATAGAAAAATTCTCACACTGCCCATCCCAGAAGGAGGTGCTCATACCTGTCGATGAAGTGTTTCATGTCACCAAGTACATTAAGAAGGGGAACAGGCTCATCCTCCAGACCACTAATAGGGACCACTAATAGGAGGTGCAGTTTTTACAACTGTGCCTACTTGAGGGGTAAGTCTCAGGGTATTTCTCTGTGGAGAGTGTCAGAACAGGTGTTGGGGGTCTTATAGGCCATTCAATGCTCCTTGGGAAAAGGGATATGCAGATTTGCTCTCTTCCAAAAAAGCTGACGGTAATGCTACCAATTAGAGGTAGCTAGCCTATAATCAATGGCCAACCCATTACACAAGTCTTGTAACATGGCTAAGGATAACGTGGCAGATGAAGGTAAGGAGGCACGATGCAAGAAGTATAATGTTTATGCGATACTGAGATCTCATGAGAAATGCGTCAGTTTACTATATCTGTTCTGGCAAGATTTCGGCACCTGGTTCATCTCAGCATCTGGATCACACAGAAGCTGCTATAACTGTAGTTATGCCCATTAGTGAGGTTTCAATATACAGTAATTAGCTTTGAAGCAAATCTCGATCTTAAATCATTTTGTCACAGATATATACAGCCACAACTAGAGGGAGCTCAGGAGATTACTACATACAGCTATATACAGCCACCACTAGAGGGAGCTCATGAGATTACTACATACAGATATATACAGCCATCACTAGAGGGAGCTCAGGAGATTACTGCATACAGATATATACATCCACTACTAGAGGGAGATCGGGAGATTACTACATACAGATATAGACAGCCACTACTAGAGGGAGATCGGGAGATTACTACATACAGATATATACAGCTCAGGAGATTACTACATACAGATATATACAGCCACCACTAGAGGGAGCACGGGAGATTACTACATACAGATATATACAGCCACCACTAGAGGGAGATCAGGAGATTACTACATACAGATATAGACAGCCACCACTAGAGGGAGATCAGGAGATTACTACATACAGATATATACAGCCATCACTAGAGGGAGCTCAGGAGATTACTGCATACAGATATATACAGCCACCACTAGAGGGAGCTCAGGAGATTACTACATACAGATATATACAGCCACCACTAGGGGGAGCTCAGGAGATTACTACATACAGATATATACAGCCACCACTAGAGGGAGCACGGGAGATTACTACATACAGATATATACAGCCACCACTAGAGGGAGCTCAGGATATTACTACATACAGATATATACAGCCACCACTAGAGGGAGCTCAGGAGATTACTACATACAGATATATACAGTCACCACTAGAGGTAGCTCAGGAGATTACTACATACAGATATATACAGCCACCACTAGAGGGAGCTCAGGAGATTACTACATACAGATATATACAGCCACCACTAGAGGGAGATCAGGAGATTACTGCATACAGATATATACAGCCACCACTAGAGGGAGCTCAGGAGATTACTACATACAGATATATACAGCTACCACTAGAGGGATCTCAGGAGATTACTACATACAGATATATACAGCCACCACTAGATGGAGCTCAGGAGATTACTACATACAGATATATACAGCCAACACTAGAGGGAGATCAGGAGATTACTACATACAGATATAATAGATTCAAAGACTCCAGCCAAACTTGTATAAAGTGCAATTTTGTTTTATTTAGCACACAATGGTGGTTGCTACGGCAAAGTAAGTGACGTTTCGGCACATCCGTGCCTTCATCAGACTGTAGCAAAAGAAGATAAAATAAACATACAGTAAATATATCAGGTATTTACATCAATATCCATGATAGCGACTGTATTCTATGCGTCTATGTGTTAAGTGGGTTTACAAACGCATCAATTTTGAGGTAAAAGTCTAGAGGTAGTAGTACTTTATGCAAATAACAGAATACAAAAAAGTATATTAAGATTTCTGTTGCTGAAGTTCAAGCCTGAAAAAAGGCCTGTGTTGGCAAGGACACAGCCAGTAGTAGTCGTCCTCTTAAAGAAAATGGCCATATCTGTGATAAGTTAAGTACAATATAAGAACAGAGTTAATGCTAATACTATAATGCAAGGCACCAGTTCTTGTCTATATATCACCAGAGAAGCAGGTTGAGACAATATGGTGATGCTCGGTTTCTGTCTCGGCCTATGCGTCTGCAGGTAAGTAGGGAAATAGTGGTCCAGATTCTCAGGAGTAACTTACCTAGTGCCGCTTGAAGTACCGAAGGTATCAGGTGTAGACGCAGTATGAGGGAAACATGCGGAAGTCCCGCTGAAGAGAAGAGGCGCCATGTCTGGGGTCACTAGTGTGGGGTTTTAAATACCCGCACGCCTTCCCGGCATTTCGCGCTTCCCGAACCGGAAGTGCGTCACTTGGAACGGACGCTTGCACTTTATGCAAGTTCGGCATCCGAACCCGACCCGAACTTTGTCCCGAACCCGAACCCCATTGAAGTCAATGGGGACCCAAACTTTTCGGCACTAAAAAGGCTGTAAAACAGCCCAGGAAAGAGCTAGAGGGCTGCAAAAGGCAGCAACATGTAGGTAAATCCCCTGCAAACAAATGTGGATAGGGAAATGAATTAAAATAAAAATAAAATAAATAAAAATTAACCAATAACAATTGGAGAGAGGTCCCATAGCAGAGAATCTGGCTTCACGTCACCCACCACTGGAACAGTCCATTGTCATATATTTAGGCCCAGCACCCAGGCAGAGGAGAGAGGTCCCGTAACAGAGAATCTGGGTTCATGTCAGCAGAGAATTAGTCTGCATGTCATAGCAGAGAATCAGGCTTCACGTCAGCCACCAATGCAACAGTCCATTGGCATATATTTAGGCCCAGCACCCAGGCAGAGGAGAGAGGTCCCGTAACAGACAATCAGGCTTCACGTCAGCCACCACGGCAACAGTCCATTGTCAGATATTTAGGCCCAGCACCCAGGCAGAGGAGAGAGGTCCCATAACAGAGAATCTGGCTTCATGTCAGCAGAGAATCAGTCTGCATGTCATAGCAGAGAATGAGGCTTCACGTCACCCAATATTGGAACAGTCCATTGGCATATATTTAGGCCCCGGCACCCAGACAGAGGAGATGTTCATTCAACTTTGGGTTGCCCAGCAATATAATGGTAAAATGAAAATAAAAATAGGATTGAATGAGGAAGTGCCCTGGAGTCCAATAATATATGGTTAAGGGGAGGTAGTTAATGTCTAATCTGGACAAGGGACGGACAGGTCCTGTGGGATCCATGCCTGGTTCATTTTTATGAACGTCAGCTTGTCCACATTGGCTGTAGACAGGCGGCTGCGTTTGTCTGTAATGACACCCCCTGCCGTGCTGAATACACGTTCAGACAAAACGCTGGCCGCCGGGCAGGCCAGCACCTCCAAGGCATAAAAGGCTAGCTCTGGCCACGTGGACAATTTAGAGACCCAGTAGTTGAATGGGGCCGAACCATCAGTCAGTACGTGGAGGGGTGTGCACACGTACTGTTCCACCATGTTAGTGAAATGTTGCCTCCTGCTAACACGTTGCGTATCAGGTGGTGGTGCAGTTAGCTGTGGCGTGTTGACAAAAGTTTTCCACATCTCTGCCATGCTAACCCTGCCCTCAGAAGAGCTGGCCGTGACACAGCTGCCTTGGCGACCTCTTGCTCCTCCTCTGCCTAGGCCTTGGGCTTCCACTTGTTCCCCTGTGACATTTAGGAATGCTCTCAGTAGCGCGTCTACCAACGTGCGCTTGTACTCGCGCATCTTCCTATCACGCTCCAGTGCAGGAAGTAAGGTGGGCACATTGTCTTTGTAGCGTGGATCCAGCAGGGTGGCAACCCAGTAGTCCGCACACATTAAAATGTGGGCAACTCTGCTGTCGTTGCGCAGGCACTGCAGCATGTAGTCGCTCATGTGTGCCAGGCAGCTCAGAGGTAAGGACAAGCTGTCCTCTGTGGGAGGCGTATCGTCATCGTCCTGCGTTTCCCCCCAGCCAAGCACCAGTGATGGGCCGGAGCTGCGTTGGGTGCCACCCCGCTGTGACCATGCTTCATCCTCATCCTCCTCCTCATCCTCCTCCTCCTCGTCCTCCTCGTCCTCCAGTAGTGGGCCCTGGCTGGCCACATTTGTACCTGGCCTCTGCTGTTGCCAAAAACCTCCCTCTGAGTCACTTCGAAGAGACTGGCCTGAAAGTGCTAAAAATGACCCCTCTTCCTCCTCCTCCTCCTCCTCCTCCTCCTCCTGGGCCACCTCCTCTTCCATCATCGCCCTAAGTGTTTTCTCAAAGAGACATAGAAGTGGTATTGTAACGCTGATAACGGCGTCATCGCCACTGGCCATGTTGGTGGAGTACTCGAAACAGCGCAACAGGGCACACAGGTCTCGCATGGAGGCCCAGTCATTGGTGGTGAAGTGGTGCTGTTCCGTAGTGCGACTGACCCGTGCGTGCTGCAGCTGAAACTCCACTATGGCCTGCTGCTGCTCGCACAGTCTTGCCAGCATGTGCAAGGTGGAGTTCCACCTGGTGGGCACGTCGCATATGAGGCGGTGAGCGGGAAGGCCGAAGTTACGCTGTAGCGCAGACAGGCGAGCAGCGGCAGGATGTGAACGCCGGAAGCTCGAACAGACGGCCCGCACTTTATGCAGCAGCTCTGACATGTCGGGGTAGTTGTGAATGAACTTCTGCACCACCAAATTCAGCACATGCGCCAAGCAAGAATTTTTGGGATTTGTTTTGCTCTTTTTTTGCAACCTGCTGTTAGTTTTGTATTTTTGCAAATTTTATCTCCATTTAATAGATTTTATTAAGCCCTTTGTAATCTTCAAACACTACAGCTGACCCCTCAGATTTGTATTTTTTAATGCCTTTTTTGTCTTTTATTGCCCTTTTTACAGTACGTATCTATAAGCCATGGGGGGGAGGGGGGGGGTTAATTTTAGCCGTTTATACTTGTTAACTAAAGTAATACATGTTTTAGTGCAATTATTCAATGTGGATTTAAAGCTCTCCATTTATCCTCAGTATTATTATGTGACAGTAGCTGCTCTCATTCCATGCCCTGAAATGCTGCCCTAAACCCCGGGAAATTAGCCTTTTTAAAATTCAGTGTCTTTGCTCTGGCTGACAGAGTTTGCTTCTTATACTGTAGGTGAGACAAACAAAAATGACCCAGGGTATCCCCAAGGCGGGTAAGAGACAGTGCCCACCCTGAATAGCCGCAGGGGATACACCTAAAGTGATAACCTAAAAGTTCCCGAGTGGAATAACAGAAACAAATGAAAAGAGAGCTCATATTACCAAAAATATATACATTTTATTACAATAAATTAAAAATAACAGAAAAAAGAAAGGAGTAAATTAGTACATAAGATGCCGTAAAGCAAGGTGATGGGAGCGGAGAAAAAACAGCACCACCCTGGGAGGAAGGAGCACACGGTTATAACAAATAGAAAGATGTAATATACCTGATATCTAACATGGGAGTAAGCGATCTTGGGTACAGTGCCCAACCCATGCAAAAAGTGAATGGAGAAATAGGTAAAGGTAAAGCACGGCCAGCTCATGCACCCCCACTGGAAGTAGATACAAACGTATAAGGATGGAGATGTGTACATAAAGGGCAAAGTGCCGGTGGACAACAATTGACCACACAATCAGCGGGGGGCAATGGGAGACCAGAGCTTACCTGAATAAACCGTGTGCAGAGAAACCCAGGGTGGCGCTACCCCAACGCGCGTTTCGGCGAGCCTTGCTTTACGGCATCTTATGTACTAATTTACTCCTTTCTTTTTTCTGTTATTTTTAATTTATTGTAATAAAATTTATATATTTTTGGTAATATGAGCTCTCTTTTCATTTGTTTCTGTTATACTGTAGGTGGTATATAATTATATTGTGGTCACAAATGTAAGATTATGCACATGGGAAGGAATAATGCAAGTCACCCATACATACTAAATGGTAAAACACTGGGTAACACTGACATGGAAAAGGATCTAGGAATTTTAATAAAGAGCAAACTAAGCAGCAAAGACCAGTGTCAGGCAGCTGCTGCCAAGGGCAATAAGATAATGGGTTGCATCAGAAGGGGCATAGATTCCCGTGATAAGAACATAGTCCTACCACTTTACAAATCACTGGTCAGACCACACATAAAGTACTGTGTACAGTTCTGGGCTCCTGTGAACAAGGCAGACATAGCAGAGCTGGAGAGGGTCCAGAAAAGGGCAACTAAAGTAATAACTGGAATGGGGCAACTACAGTACCCTGAAAGATTATCAAAATTAGGGTTATTCCCTTTAGAAAAAAGATGACTGAGGGAAGAACTAATAACTATGTATAAATATATCAGGGGTCAGTACAGAGATCACTCCCATCATCTATTTATCCCCAGGACTGTGACTGTGACGAGGGGACATCCTCTGCGTCTGGAGGAAAGAAGGTTTGTACACAAACATAGCAGAGGACTCTTTACGGTAAGAGCGGTGAGACTATGGAGCTCTCTGCCTGAGGAGGTGGTGATGGTGAGTACAATAAAGGAGTTCAGGAGGGGTCTGGATGTATTTCTGGAGTGTAATAATATTACAGCCTATAGCTACTAGAGAGGGGTCGTTGATCCAGGGAGTTATTCTGATTGCCTGATTGGAGTCGGGAAGGAATTTTCCCCCCCTTAAGTGGGGAAAATTGTCTTGTACCTCACAGTTTTTTTTTTGCCTTCCTCTGGATCAACTTCCAGGATAACAGGCCGAACTGGATGGACAGATGTAATATGTTACTATTACCTAGTGTTTCTCGAACAGTAATAATTCCAACAAGCTCTGCATCATTAGAAATTACCAGATCCAACAGAGCATCACCCCTAGCGGGAGTTTCTACAAACTGGCCCATAAAGTGGTCCTGCAGCAAGTTGAGGAATTTTCTCCCCTTTGCGGTTGAGGCAGAATCATGACCCCAGTCAATGTCTGGGAAGTTAAAATCTCCCATTATGACTTCAAGGCACGGACACACTGCACAGGACACACACTTATAGTAGCATTGTCCATGGAGCACATGTTTAAATGGGGATGAACAGTAAAGAAGGAAAACCTGCCTGGACTTACATCAGCTCAATCATATTACGGTCTGTGATCCCCCTTCCTTTGATTCCTGACTTGTTTAATCAGATAATTGGCGCCAAAGTGTTCTCCAAATTGGACCTTAGGGGGTATATAATCTGGTCAGGATCAAGGAAGGGGATGAATAGAAGACTGTGTTTACTACCCCAGAAGGTCATTTTGAGAGTCTGGTCATGCTGTTTGGATTAACTAATGCTCCCGCGGTTTTTCATTATTTGGTGGGGAGGTTTGTTGTGGTGTATCTAGATAACATACTCATTTATTCTCCAGACATGGAGACTCATCAGGATCACGTGAGACAGGTGTTACAGATCCTAAGAGAGAATAAATTGTATGCTAAGATGGAGAAATGGATCCAGAGAAGGTTCGTGCTGTGTTGGACTGGGATCGACCCGAAAATCTGAAAGGGCTCATGCAATTTTTGGGATTCACCAACTACTACCGTAAATTTATTTTGAGCTACTCAACTGTGGTCAAACCTTTAATGGGCATGATTGAGAAAGGTTCAGATGCCTCAATCTGGTGTGATGCGGCATTACAAGACTTTTCTGCGTGAAGGAATCTTTTTCTTCTTCTCCTATACTGGTGAAACCTGATGTGTCACAACCATTCATTGTGAAAGTTGACGCATCCGAGGTAGTGGTAGGAGCAGTTTTGTCGCAGGGTCCTTCACCTTGTAAATGGCTCCCATGTGCTTTCTCCTCTAAGAAAATCTCGGCTGCAGAAAGGAATTATGATGTGGGGAATAGAGAGTTGCTGGCCATTAAGTTAGCTTTTGAGGAATAGCGTCATTGGTTGGAAGGAGCCATTCATCCTATTACTGTGCTTACTGACCACAAAAATTGGGCTTATCTGGAGTCGGCTAAACCACTGAACCCAAGGCAGGCCAGATGGTCATTGTTTTTCACCAGATTTAATTTCATCGTCACCTATCACCCTGGGGTTAAGAACATCAAGGCGGATGCTTTCTCACATAGCTTCTCTGGGGGTGGGGGGGGGGGTGATTCGGAAGATCCTGGTCCGATATTGTCTAAAGGAGTAGTTATATCTGCCCTATATCCCGACCTTGAGGCAGAGGTGTTGGAGGCCCAGGGAGATGCACCAGGTTCTTGTCCTCTGGGGAAGTTGTTTGTTCCTTCTGATTTACGTCACAAGGTGTTCGAAGAACATCACTGTACGGTTCTCACAGGAGCAGATCCATTGTCGATCTTATCTCTCGTAGATTCTGGTGGCCCAGGTTGCGTAAGAGTGTTGAGGACTATGTGTCTGCTTGCAGTACTTGTGCACGTGCTAAGGTGACACATACTCGGCCTTCCGGATATTTACTACCATTGCCCATCCTGTCCAGACCTTGGACTCATTTGTAGTGTTGTGCACGAATATTCGAAAAGCTAATTTGTATACCGAATATCATCACTTCGATAATTCGTGAATATTTAGAATATAGTGCTATATATTCGTAATGACGAATATTCTATTATTATTTTTTTTAACACAGTACAAATCAGGTGATCATCCCTCCCTTCTTCTAGCTTGTGGGCCAATGAAAAGGCTTTGTGACAGCTTAGCAACATTCCTAGCAACCAATCGAAAATTTGCCTACCCCTTACTACAGTGCCTTGCAAAAGTATTCACCTTCCTTGACTTTTTTTGTATTTTGTTACATTACAGCCTTAAGTTCAATGTTTTGTTAATCAAAATTGTATGTGATGGATCAGAACACAATAGTCTAAGTCGGTGAAGTGAAATGAGAAAAATATATAAATAAAATTATTGTTTAGAAATAGAAAACAGAAAATTGCCATGTGCGTATGTATTCACCCTCTTTGTTAGGAAGCCCATAAAAAGCTCTGGAGCAACCAATTACCTTCAGAAGTCACATCATTAGTGAAATAATGCCACCTGTGTGCAATCAAAGTGTCACATGATGTGTCATTACATATACACACCTTTTTTTAAAGACCCCAGAGGCTGCAACACCTAAACAAGATGCATCACTAACCAAACACTGCCATGAAGACCTAGGAACTCTCCAAACAAGTAAGGGACAATGTTGTTGAGAAATACAACTCAGGGTTAGGTTATAAAAAAATATTCAAATCTTTGATGATCCCCAGGAGCACCATCAAATCTATCATAACCAAATGGAAAGAACAAGGCACAACAGCAAACCTGCCAAGAGATGGCCACCCACAAAAACTCATGGACCGGGCAAGGAGGGCATTAATCAGAGAGGCAGCACAGAGACCTAAGGTAACCCTGGAGGAGCTGCAGAGTTCCACAGCAGAGACTGGAGTATATGTACATAGGACGACAATAAGACGTACGCTCCATAGAGTTGGGCTTTATGGCAGAGTGGCCAGAAGAAAGTCATTGCTTTCAGCAAAAAAAAAAAAAAATAGGCACTTTGTGAGTTAGCGAAAAGGTGTGTGGGAGACTCCCAAAATGTATGGAGGAAGGTGCTATTGTCTGATGAGACTAAAATTAAACTTTTCGGCCATCAAAGAAAACTACAGGTGGGACGAATCCAATATTTTTCAAATCCGAAAAGGTTCTCGAATATATTCAATCTTTCAAATCTTGAATCCTACAAATCCTGTACATAAGAATTGTGTAAACAGTGTAAGTAACAAAATAAGCCAAACACTTATGGGGAAGATCTGTGGGTGGAACTGTTATGGGGGGATCTGTGGGTGGCGCTGTTATGAGGGATCTGTGGATGGCACTGTTATGGGGGATCTGTGGATGGCACTGTTATGGGGGATCTGTGGATGGCACTGTTATGGGGGAATCTGTGGATGACACTGTTATGGGGGATCTGGGGATGGCACTGTTATGAGGATCTCTGGATGGTACTGTGATGGGGGATCTATGTGCCATCCGCTGATCACCCCCATAACAGTGTCCCTGCAGTGTGAATGACCCCCAATACAGGGGCTGGAGGTCGGCATCTGGATTAGGAATGACAGTGGGGACCAGTGCAGTCTCTGTATTTTATTGCACCGGCCCCACTCACTGTTGTATAATCTTATCTAACCTGTACGTATTGTTAAGAATATAATAATCATGTGCAATCCATCTGTTTTGCTTATAACATTAAGTCCCATAGCAGAGAGGAGGGAGGAGGCAGGCCGGGAGGACGGGCGGGCGGCGCGTCACTCACTACATCACGCGCCCGCGCCTCCTGCTTCATTCATAAAGTGGGCGGTGCAGGTGCATGACGACGTAGTGAGTGACGCGCCGCCCGCCCGCCCTACCGGCCTGCCTCCTCCCTCCTCCCTCCTCTCTGCTATGGAACTTAATGCTGTAAGTAATACAGATGGATTACACGTGATTATTATATCTTAACAATGCGTACAGGTTAGATAAGATTATACATCAGTTAGCAGGGATTCATCGGATTCGAATCTACTAAATTAGGTCTGGATTCGAGTTTACGAATCCCGCAAATCCAACATGATTCGAGGGATTTGTGGATTCGACGGATTCTTCGCCCCACCTCTAAAGAAAAGCTATGTCTGGCACATCACCCAAAGAACACCATCTCTGCAGTGAGACATGGTGGGGGCATCATCATGCTGGGGGGATTGGACTGGGAAACCGGTCAGAGTTGAGGAAAAGATGGATGGTGCTAAATACAGGGATATTCTTGAACAGAACCTGCCTCACTCTGTGCATGATCTGAGGCTAGGACGGAGGCTCACCTTCGAGCAGGACAATGACCCCAAACACATGGTTAAAGCAACACTTGAGTGGTTTAAGGGGAAACCTGTAAATGTGTTGGAATGGCCGAGTCACAGCCCAGATCTCAGTCCAATAGAAGATCTGTGGTCAGACGTAAAGATCGCTGTTCACAAGCGCAAACATCCGACCTGAAGGAGCCTGAGCAGTTCTGCAAGGAGGAATGGGCGAAAATCCCAGTGGTAAGATGAGGCAAGCTCATTAGACTTATCCAAAGCGACTTGGAGCTGTGATTGCCGCAAAAGGTGGCTCTACTAAGTATTGACTTTAGGGGGTGAATAGTTCTGCACATTGACCTTTTCTGTTATTTTGTCCTATTTGTTTGTTCTTCAAAGTTGTCGGCATGTTCTGTAATTACATGATGCAAATCCTCAAACAATCCATGTTAGTTCCAGGTTGTGAGGCACCAAAATACGAAAAAAGTCAAGGGGGTGAATACTTTTGCAAGGCACTGTATATAAGAACCTCCCCAGCAGCTATTTTCTAAAGTTTATTGCAGTTATGAAAGAGACAGCAGTGTCATTGCTTTGCTCTGTGATTTGTGTTATTACATTAGACAGTTATCTTATATATATAATTCAGATAGTTAGGGGGAGATAGTGCAGTTTAGATTGGTCTATGGTGTAGTTGATAGGTTCCAGTGCAGGGTGTTAGGCAGTGTGATAGGTTCTGCTGTCCATACATACATGCTACAGACATAGTGTTGTGATGTCACAAGTTGCACGTATTGCGAAAAAATATGTGCATCATTAATTGCCAAAAATTTGCAAGCGCAAATATATTGGAGCACTCTATCTGCATATAAAGCTATTGTAATGTTCTGCCGATCCAACCATTGTCTCCAGTCTCAGGAAACTTATACCAGCTTGAAAAATGTAGCATAAGTGACCCACGCCGATATTTTGTGTGCATGTGAGATTGTGAAACAGCTATTTCTGCATAATGTCTGTACTTAAACTGTCATTTGGCATTCCGGGCACTAGAGGCCACTGTTTTGCAGCTACAGCCAGCACACTCTGAGATTTGAATATGCAAAAAGGATGATGACTCATGCTGCTGCCTGTGAGTGAACCAGGAAGTGTGTTGATCTGACATGGTGGAAGGATTGTGCTGTGAGGGACTGAATCCGATTCCATACTGGCTTGCAGATGTCAGGCATTTAATGGAGACTCAGAAGAAGGAGAGTAGCTGTAATATCCTTTCTGTATCCAGCTCTTTTGAAAGAGAGGTTGTCCCAGGAAGACCAGTTCAGTGTGTGGACAGAAGGCCTCATCATCAAGCAAGGCCGCATGGTTGCTGAGAAGTTGGTGGCCATCTCTGGTAGGCTGTATCCTCGGGCCCAGAACGGATGCAGGTCCGTACACCTGGTTACTGATTGTAATATATTGTGTGGCGCCTGAAGTTACAGAGACTAGCCTAGGCCTCGCATTAGTTAGTCAGTTAGGATCATATTGCTTTGCTAGGCTGTACTGTACTGGACTGCAGCACAGTTATTGACTTGCTGGCTCTGCTGCGTTTGCCACCGGCTAGGGGTGTCCTCTGTAGCGGCACAGCACGACTTGCAGACTCTGCTGTGTCCCCCATCGGCTAGGCCTGTCCAGTGGGCAGGGACATTGACTGTGGGTTCGGGATATAGCATTTATATGCATGTTTGTATTGCTTTGGTGATGTTTGCATCTTTCTCTCAAAGGAACAAATGTACTTAGTGAACAACTCCAAGAATTTGCGAAAGAATATTTAAACTAGGAAGGGGGGGGGGCAAAAGAGTGAAAATAAAAGAGTCCAATTGCCCCCCCGAAACAATGCCAGAACAGGTCAGAAGCACAGAGGTTAAGAAATGATAAGCTCAGAGTCCTGTCTACAAATGCTCGCAGTTTAGGTAAAAAAATCAATGAACTTGGGTCAATAATGGCATCTGAGAATGTAGATTTAGTGGCTGTTACGGAGACATGGTTTAATGAAAGAAATGACTGGGACATAACCATATCAGGGTACTCTTTATACAGAAGAGACAGAGAAGGCAAGAAAGGAGGAGGAGTGGCCCTGTATGTGAAAGATAGCATTAAATCTAACCTAATACAAGTTGGTGAGGCCAACATAGAGTCAGTTTGGGTTACGTTGCAGTTTGCTAATCATGCAGTAACTCGTGTAGGTGTGATATATAGACCACCTGGTCAAGTTAAAGAACTAGATGATCTACTAGTTGAAGAAATAGCTAAAATGACAATGAAAGGAGAAGTTATCATTATGGGAGATTTCAATCTTCCAGATATAAACTGGAAAACCAAAATAGCAAGTTCTACCAGGAGTACAGATATTTAGAGTTGAGCGAACACCTGGATGTTCGGGTTCGAGAAGTTCGGCCGAACTTCCCGAAAATGTTCGGGTTCGGGATCCGAACCCGATCCGAACTTTGTCCCGAACCCGAACCCCATTGAAGTCAATGGGGACCCGAACTTTTCGGCACTAAAAAGGCTGTAAAACAGCCCAGGAAAGGGCTAGAGGGCTGCAAAAGGCAGCAACATGTAGGTAAATCCCCTGCAAACAAATGTGGATAGGGAAATGAATTAAAATAAAAATTAAATAAATAAAAATTAACCAAAATCAATTGGAGAGAGGTCCCATAGCAGAGAATCTGGCTTCCCGTCACCCACCACTGGAACAGTCCATTCTCAGATATTTAGGCCCCGGAACCCAGGCAGAGGAGAGAGGTCCCGTAACAGAGAATCTGGCTTCATGTCAGCAGAGAATTAGTCTGCATGTCATAGCAGAGAATGAGGCTTCACGTCAGCCACCACTGCAACAGTCCATTGGCATATATTTAGGCCCAGCACCCAGGCAGAGGAGAGAGGTCCCGTAACAGACAATCTGGCTTCATGTCAGCAGAGAATCAGTCTTCATGTCATAGCAGAGAATCAGGCTTCACGTCACCCACCACTGTAAGAGTCCATTTTCATAAATTTAGGCCCAGCACCCAGGCAGAGGAGAGAGGTCCCGTAACAGAGGATCTGGCTTCATGTTAGCAGAGAATTAGTCTGCATGTCATAGCAGAGAATGAGACTTCACGTCAGCCACCACTGCAACAGTCCATTGGCATATATTTAGGCCCAGCACACAGGCAGAGGAGAGAGGTCCCGTAACAGACAATCTGGCTTCATGTCAGCAGAGAATTAGTCTGCATGTCATAGCAGAGAATCAGGCTTCACGTCAGCCACCAATGCAACAGTCCATTGTCATAAATTTAGGCCCAGCACCCAGGCAGAGGAGAGAGGTCCCGTAACAGAGGAACTGGCTTCATGTCAGCAGAGAATCAGTCTTCATGTCATAGCAGAGAATCAGGCTTCACGTCACCCACCACTGCAACAGTCCATTGTCATAAATTTAGGCCCAGCACCCAGGCAGAGGAGAGAGGTCCCGTAACAGAGGATCTGGCTTCATGTCAGCAGAGAATCAGTCTTCATGTCATAGCAGAGAATCAGGCTTCACGTCAGCCACCACTGTAAGAGTCCATTTTCATAAGTTTAGGCCCAGCACCCAGGCAGAGGAGAGAGGTCCCGTAACAGACAATCTGGCTTCATGTCAGTAGAGAATCAGTCTGCATGTCATAGCAGAGAATCAGGCTTCACGTCACCCACCACTGCAACAGTCCATTTTCATAAGTTTAGGCCAAGCACCCAGGCAGAGGAGAGAGGTCTCGTAACAGACAATCTGGCTTCATGTCAGCAGAGAATTAGTCTGCATGTCATAGCAGAGAATGAGGCTTTTCGTCACCCGCCACTGCAACAGTCCATTGTCATATATTTAGGCCCAGCACCCAGGCAGAGGAGAGAGGTCCCGTAACAGACAATCTGGCTTCATGTCAGCAGAGAATCAGTCTGCATGTCATAGCAGAGAATGAGGCTTCACGTCAGCCACCACTGCAACAGTCCATTGGCATATATTTAGGCCCAGCACACAGGCAGAGGAGAGAGGTCCCGTAACAGACAATCTGGCTTCATGTCAGCAGAGAATTAGTCTGCATGTCATAGCAGAGAATGAGGCTTCACGTCAGCCACCACTGTAAGAGTCCATTTTCATAAGTTTAGGCCCAGCACCCAGGCAGAGGAGAGAGGTCCCGTAACAGAGGATCTGGCTTCATGTCAGCAGAGAATCAGTCTTCATGTCATAGCAGAGAATGAGACTTCACGTCAGCCACCACTGCAACAGTCCATTGGCATATATTTAGGCCCAGCACACAGGCAGAGGAGAGAGGTCCCGTAACAGACAATCTGGCTTCATGTCAGCAGAGAATTAGTCTGCATGTCATAGCAGAGAATCAGGCTTCACGTCAGCCACCAATGCAACAGTCCATTGTCATAAATTTAGGCCCAGCACCCAGGCAGAGGAGAGAGGTCCCGTAACAGAGGATCTGGCTTCATGTCAGCAGAGAATCAGTCTTCATGTCATAGCAGAGAATCAGGCTTCACGTCACCCACCACTGCAACAGTCCATTGTCATAAATTTAGGCCCAGCACCCAGGCAGAGGAGAGAGGTCCCGTAACAGAGGATCTGGCTTCATGTCAGCAGAGAATCAGTCTTCATGTCATAGCAGAGAATCAGGCTTCACGTCAGCCACCACTGTAAGAGTCCATTTTCATAAGTTTAGGCCCAGCACCCAGGCAGAGGAGAGAGGTCCCGTAACAGACAATCTGGCTTCATGTCAGTAGAGAATCAGTCTGCATGTCATAGCAGAGAATCAGGCTTCACGTCACCCACCACTGCAACAGTCCATTTTCATAAGTTTAGGCCAAGCACCCAGGCAGAGGAGAGAGGTCCCGTAACAGACAATCTGGCTTCATGTCAGCAGAGAATTAGTCTGCATGTCATAGCAGAGAATGAGGCTTTTCGTCACCCGCCACTGCAACAGTCCATTGGCATATATTTAGGCCCAGCACCCAGGCAGAGGAGAGAGGTCCCGTAACAGACAATCTGGCTTCATGTCAGCAGAGAATCAGTCTGCATGTCATAGCAGAGAATGAGGCTTCACGTCAGCCACCACTGCAACAGTCCATTGGCATATATTTAGGCCCAGCACACAGGCAGAGGAGAGAGGTCCCGTAACAGACAATCTGGCTTCATGTCAGCAGAGAATTAGTCTGCATGTCATAGCAGAGAATGAGGCTTCACGTCAGCCACCACTGTAAGAGTCCATTTTCATAAGTTTAGGCCCAGCACCCAGGCAGAGGAGAGAGGTCCCGTAACAGAGGATCTGGCTTCATGTCAGCAGAGAATCAGTCTTCATGTCATAGCAGAGAATCAGGCTTCACGTCACCCACCACTGCAACAGTCCATTTTCATAAGTTTAGGCCAAGCACCCAGGCAGAGGAGAGAGGTCCCGTAACAGACAATCTGGCTTCATGTCAGCAGAGAATTAGTCTGCATGTCATAGCAGAGAATGAGGCTTCACGTCAGCCACCACTGCAACAGTCCATTGGCATATATTTAGGCCCAGCACACAGGCAGAGGAGAGAGGTCCCGTAACAGACAATCTGGCTTCATGTCAGCAGAGAATTAGTCTGCATGTCATAGCAGAGAATTAGGCTTCACGTCACCCACCACTGCAACAGTCCATTGTCATAAATTTAGGCCCAGCACCCAGGCAGAGGAGAGAGGTCCCGTAACAGAGGATCTGGCTTCATGTCAGCAGAGAATTAGTCTGCATGTCATAGCAGAGAATCAGGCTTCACGTCACCCAACATTGGAACAGTCCATTGGCATATATTTAGGCCCCGGCACCCAGACAGAGGAGAGGTTCATTCAACTTTGGGTAGCCTCGCAATATAATGGTAAAATGAAAATAAAAATAGGATTGAATGAGGAAGTGCCCTGGAGTCCAATAATATATGGTTAAGGGGAGGTAGTTAATGTCTAATCTGGACAAGGGACGGACAGATCCTGTGGGATCCATGCCTGGTTCATTTTTATGAACGTCAGCTTGTCCACATTGGCTGTAGACAGGCGGCTGCGTTTGTCTGTAATGACTCCCCCTGCCGTGCTGAATACACGTTCAGACAAAACGCTGGCCGCCGGGCAGGCCAGCACCTCCAAGGCATAAAAGGCTAGCTCTGGCCACGTGGACAATTTAGAGACCCAGAAGTTGAATGGGGCCGAACCATCAGTCAGTACGTGGAGGGGTGTGCACATGTACTGTTCCACCATGTTAGTGAAATGTTGCCTCCTGCTAACACGTTGCGTATCAGGTGGTGGTGCAGTTAGCTGTGGCGTGTTGACAAAAGTTTTCCACATCTCTGCCATGCTAACCCTGCCCTCAAAAGAGCTGGCATTGACACAGCTGCCTTGGCGACCTCTTGCTCCTCCTCTGCCTTGGCCTTGGGCTTCCACTTGTTCCCCTGTGACATTTGGGAATGCTCTCAGTAGCGCGTCTACCAACGTGCGCTTGTACTCGCACATCTTCCTATCATGCTCCAGTGCAGGAAGTAAGGTGGGCACATTGTCTTTGTAGCGTGGATCCAGCAGGGTGGCAACCCAGTAGTCCGCACAGGTTAAAATGTGGGTAACTCTGCTGTCGTTGCGCAGGCACTGCAGCATGTAGTCGCTCATGTGTGCCAGGCTGCCCAGGGGTAAGGACAAGCTGTCCTCTGTGGGAGGCGTATCGTCATCGTCCTGCCTTTCCCCCCAGCCAAGCACCAGTGATGGACCAGAGCTGCGTTGGGTGCCACCCCGCTGTGACCATGCTTCATCCTCATCCTCCTCCACCTCATCCTCGTCCTCCTCGTCCTCCAGTAGTGGGCCCTGGCTGGCCACATTTGTACCTGGCCTCTGCTGTTGCCAAAAACCTCCCTCTGAGTCACTTCGAAGAGACTGGCCTGAAAGTGCTAAAAATGACCCCTCTTCCTCCTCCTCCTCCTCCTCCTCCTGGGCCACCTCCTCTTCCATCATCGCCCTAAGTGTTTTCTCAAGGAGACATAGAAGTGGTATTGTAACGCTGATAACGGCGTCATCGCCACTGGCCATGTTGGTGGAGTACTCGAAACAGCGCAACAGGGCACACAGGTCTCGCATGGAGGCCCAGTCATTGGTGGTGAAGTGGTTCTGTTCTGTAGTGCGACTGACCCGTGCGTGCTGCAGCTGAAACTCCACTATGGCCTGCTGCTGCTCGCACAGTCTGTCCAGCATGTGCAAGGTGGAGTTCCACCTGGTGGGCACGTCGCATATGAGGCGGTGAGCGGGAAGGCCGAAGTTACGCTGTAGCGCAGACAGGCGAGCAGCAGCAGGATGTGAACGCCGGAAGCGCGAACAGACGGCCCGCACTTTATGCAGCAGCTCTGACATGTCGGGGTAGTTGTGTATGAACTTCTGCACCACCAAATTCAGCACATGCGCCAAGCAAGGGATGTGCGTCAAATTGGCTAGTCCCAGAGCTGCAACGAGATTTCGCCCATTATCACACACCACCAGGCCGGGCTTGAGGCTTACCGGCAGCAACCACTCGTCGGTCTGTTGTTCTATACCCCGCCACAACTCCTGTGCGGTGTGGGGCCTGTCCCCCAAACATATGAGTTTCAGAATGGCCTGCTGACGTTTACCCCGGGCTGTGCTGAAGTTGGTGGTGAAGGTGTGTGGCTGACTGGATGAGCAGGTGGAAGAAGAGGAGGAGGAAGCCGAGAAGGAGGAGGTGGCAACAGCTCTCCGCCTGGGGCCCAGCTGCCACTACATTTACCCAGTGTGCAGTTAGGGAGATATAGCGTCCCTGGCCGTGCTTACTGGTCCACGTATCTGTGGTTAGGTGGACCTTGCTACAGATGGCGTTGCGCAGTGCACACTTGATTTTATCGGATACTTGGTTGTGCAGGGAAGGCACGGCTCTCTTGGAGAAGTAGTGGCGGCTGGGAACAACATACTGTGGGACAGCAAGCGACATGAGCTGTTTGAAGCTGTCTGTGTCCACCAGCCTAAATGACAGCATTTCATAGGCCAGTAGTTTAGAAATGCTGGCATTCAGGGCCAGGGATCGAGGGTGGCTAGGTGGGAATTTACGCTTTCTCTCAAATGTTTGTGAGATGGAGAGCTGAACGCTGCCGTGTGACATGGTTGAGACGCTTGGTGACGGAGGTGGTGGTGGTGGTGTTGGTGGTACATCCCCTGTTTGCTGGGCGGCAGGTGCCAACGTTCCTCCAGAGGCGGAGGAAGAGGCCGAGGCGGCAGCAGCAGAAGAGGCCGAGGCGGCAGAAGAGGTAGCAGGGGGAGCCTGAGTGACTTCCTTGGTTTTAAGGTGTTTACTCCACTGCAGTTCATGCTTTGCATGCAGGTGCCTGGTCATGCAGGTTGTGCTCAGGTTCAGAACGTTAATGCCTCGCTTCAGGCTCTGATGGCACAGCGTGCAAACCACTCGGGTCTTGTCGTCAGCACATTGTTTGAAGAAGTGCCATGCCAGGGAACTCCTTGAAGCTGCCTTTGGGGTGCTCGGTCCCAGATGGCGGCGGTCAGTAGCAGGCGGAGTCTCTTGGCGGCGGGTGTTCTGCTTTTGCCCACTGCTCCCTCTTTTGCTACGCTGTTGGCTCGGTCTCACCACTGCCTCTTCCTCCGAACTGTGAAAGTCAGTGGCACGACCTTCATTCCATGTGGGGTCTAGGACCTCATCGTCCCCTGCATCGTCTTCCACCCAGTCTTGATCCCTGACCTCCTGTTCAGTCTGCACACTGCAGAAAGACGCAGCAGTTGGCACCTGTGTTTCGTCATCATCAGAGACGTGCTGAGGTGGTATTCCCATGTCCTCATCATCAGGAAACATAAGTGGTTGTGCGTCAGTGCATTCTATGTCTTCCACCGCTGGGGAAGGGCTGGGTGGATGCCCTTGGGAAACCCTGCCAGCGGAGTCTTCAAACAGCATAAGAGACTGCTGCATAACTTGAGGCTGAGACAGTTTCCCTGGTATGCATGGGGGTGATGTGACAGACTGATGGGGTTGGTTTTCAGGCGCCATCTGTGCGCTTTCTGCAGAAGACTGGGTGGGAGATAATGTGAACGTGCTGGATCCACTGTCGGCCACCCAATTGACTAATGCCTGTACCTGCTCAGGCCTTACCATCCTTAGAACGGCATTGGGCCCCACCATATATCGCTGTAAATTCTGGCGGCTACTGGGACCTGAGGTAGTTGGTACACTAGGACGTGTGGATGTGGCAGAACGGCCACGTCCTCTCCCAGCACCAGAGGGTCCACTAACATCACCACGACCATGTCCACGTCCGCGTCCCTTACTAGATGTTTTCCTCATTGTTATGGTTCACCACAACAACAAAAATATTATTTGGCCCAATGTATTGTATTCAAATTCAGCGGGATATAAATTTGAGGCCTAGTATTTAGGCGCTGGGTGACCGGTATGGATTTAGTGACAGAATTAGACTGGGATATGGCCAAAAAATAACCACACTATTGCTGGTTAAATGCACTTGGTGACGGGCGCAGCTTGCCCCTGATGTAGTATATGGCCAAAAAATGAACAGACTATTGCTGGTTAAATGCACTTGGTGTGACAGCTTGACCAACCACACTACTGAGGGTTAAATGCACTTGGTGACGGGCGCAGCTTGCCTCTGATGTAGTATATGGCCAATAAAAATGAACAGACTGTTGCTGGTTAAATGCACTTGGTGACGGGCGCAGCTTGCCCCTGATGTAGTATATGGCCAAAAAATGAACAGACTATTGCTGGTTAAATGCACTTGGTGTGACAGCTTCACCCTGATGTAGGCTTTAGCCAAAAAACAACCACACCATTGAGGGTTAAATGCACTTGGTGACGGGCGCAGCTTGCCTCTGATGTAGTATATGGCCAAAAAATGAACAGACTATTGCTGGTTAAATGCACTTGGTGTGATAGCTTGACCAACCACACTACTGAGGGTTAAATGCACTTGGTGACGGGCGCAGCTTGCCCCTGATGTAGTATATGGCCAAAAAATGAACAGACTATTGCTGGTTAAATGCACTTGGTGTGACAGCTTCACCCTGATGTAGGCTTTAGCCAAAAAACAACCACACCATTGAGGGTTAAATGCACTTGGTGGCAGCTTGTGCTGGCGCACCACAAGACACAAAATGGCCGCCGATCACCCCAGAAAAATGTGACTGACAAACGGTCTGGGCAGCCTAAAAACAGTGAGCAATTGAGTATCAGCAGCTCAATGACCCACAGCTGCAGATCGATCAATAATCAAGTACTTTGGAGGAGTTAATCACTGCCTAATCTCGCCCTACTGTCGCAGCCGCAACCTCTCCCTACGCTAATCAGAGCAGAGTGACGGGCGGCGCTATGTGACTCCAGCTTAAATAGAGGCTGGGTCACATGGTGCTCTGGCCAATCACAGCCATGCCAATAGTAGGCATGGCTGTGATGGCCTCTTGGGGCAAGTAGTATGACGCTTGTTGATTCAAAAAGCGCCAAGAAAGCGTCACAAAAGCGCCAAGAAAGCGACGAACACCGAACCCGAACCCGGACTTTTACGAAAATGTCCGGGTTCGGGTCCGTGTCACGGACACCCCAAAATTCGGTACGAACCCGAACTATACAGTTCGAGTTCGCTCATCCCTACAGATATTCTAAATTCCCTACTGGGGTTATCCCTACAACAAATGGTTGAGGAGCCAACCCGGAGGGAGGCCATTTTGGATTTGGTATTCACAAATGGGGAGTCGGTATATGATGTCATTGTAGGCGAAACCTTGGGATCTAGTGATCACCAGTCAGTGTGGTTTAATATAAGAACTGTGAAAGAGTCCCACCACACAAAAACAAAAGTTTTAGATTTTAGAAAAACATACTTTTCAAAAATGAAATTAGTCATAAATGAGTCCTTATCAGACTGGAACGGATTACATGGAGTCCAGGAGAAATGGGACTACTTAAAAGGTGCATTATTGAAGGCAACAGAAAATTGCATTAGACTTGTCAGTAAAAGCAAAAAAAGGAAGAGACCACTGTGGTACTCAGCAGAAGTGGCCCAAATCATTAAAAATAAAAAGCTAGCATTTTGTATTATAAAAAAAAAAAACAGAGCAATGAAGATAAGGAAATCTACAAGATTAGGCAGAAAGAGGCCTAGCAAGTTATAAGAACTTCTAAAGCTCAAGCAGAAGAAAAACTAGCTCAGTCTATGAAAAAAGGGGATAAGACATTCTTCAGATATATACGGTAAATGAAAAAAGGAAATTAAAACAAGGAATAACTAAATTAAAAACAAAGGACGGAAGGTATGTAGAAGAGAATAAAGGGCTAGCCGACTGCCTTAATGAATACTTCAGTTCAGTTTTTACAAAAGAAAAAGAAGGAGAAGGACCTCCACTAGAAAGGATGACTATTAAATCGTTTGATGCATGTGTCTTTACAGAGGAAGATGTTCTAAGTTTGCTGTCTAAAGTGAAGACAAATAAGTCACAGGGGCCTGATGAGATACACCCAAAATTATTACAAGAGCTTAGTGGTGAGCTGGCAAAACCGTTAACAGATTTATTTAACCAATCATTAGTAACAGGAGTCGTCCCGGAAGATTGGAAATTGGCAAATGTTGTGGCCATTCACAAGAAAGGTAGTAGGGAGGAATCGAGCAACTATAGACCAGTGAGTCTGACATCAATAGTAGGCAAATTAATGGAAACCCTATTAAAGGATAGGATTGTGGAACATCTAAAATCCCATGGATTGCAAGATGAAAAACAACATGGGTTTACTTCAGGGAGATCATGTCAAACTAATCTTATAGATTTTTTTGACTGGGTGACTAAAATAATAGACGGTGGAGGTGCAGTAGACATCGCATATCTAGATTTTAGTAAGGCTTTTGACACTGTCCCACATAGAAGACTTATCAATAAACTGCAGTCATTGAGCATGGACTCCCATATTGTTGAGTGGATTAGGCAGTGGCTGAGTGACAGACAATAGAGGGTTGTAGTCAATGGAGAACATTCAAAACAAGGTCATGTTACCAGTGGGGTTCCACAGGGATCTGTACTGGGACCAATTTTGTTTAATATCTTCATAAGTGACATTGCAAAAGGCCTCGATGGTAAGGTTTGTCTTTTTGCTGATGACACAAAGATATGTAACAGGGTTGATGTTCCTGGAGGGAAACGCCAAATGGAAAAGGACTTAGGAAAACTAGAAGAATGGTCAGAACTCTGGCAACTGAAATTTAATGTGGATAAGTGCAAGATAATGCACCTGGGGCGTAAAAACCCAAGAGCAGAATATAGAATATTTGACACAGTCCTGACCTCAGTATCTGAGGAAAGGGATTTAGGAGTAATTATTTCAGAAGACTTAAAGGTGGGAAGACAATGTTATAGAGCAGCACGAAATGCCAGCAGAATGCTTGGGTGTATAGGGAGAGGCATTACCAGTAGACAGAGGGGGCGCTCATGCCGCTGTACAGAACACTGGTGAGACCTCATTTGGAGTATTTTGCTCAGTACTGGAGACCATATCTCCAGAAGGATATAGATACTCTAGAGAGAGTTCAGAGAAGAGCTACTAAACTGGTACATGGATTGCAGGATAAAACTTACCAGGAACGAATAAAGGACCTTAACATGTAGAGCTTGGAAGAAAGACGAGACAGAGGGGAGATGAGAGAAACTGCTAAATACATAAAGGGAATCAACTCGATAAAGGAGGAGAGAAGATTTAAAAGAAGAAAAACTACCACAAGAGGACACAGTTTTAAATTAGAGGGGCAAAGGTTTAACAGTAATATCAGGAAGTATTACTTTACTGAGAGGGTAGTGGATGCATGGAATAGCCTTCCTGCAGAAGTGGTAGCGGCAAATACAGTGAAGAAGTTTAAGCATGCATGGGATAGGCATAAGGCTATCCTTCATATAAGATAGGGACAGGGACTATTCATAGGATTCAGATATATTGGGCAGACTAGATGGGCCAAATGGTTCTTATCTGCCGACACAGTCTATGTTTCTATGCTTATGTTATCACTCGTTGTCTAAGTAAAGTTTTCTGTTTCTTGCATATTAAGCTGGTGTCAGTGTTGCTTTCCTTGTCTGTGACTTTGCTGTATTCTGTGGGGCCCACCCCAGTACACGGTTTACAACTTGGCGTAGTCGGCAGGTGACAGCGACCGTTATGGATGGGATCGCGGCGGGAGATTGTCCCCGGTGCCAGTGGTGCCGGATCAGGAGCCAGCCAGGGTGCATAGGCGCAAGTCCAGCTTGCCCCAACAATATGCCCACCCGAGTAGGATACATTCCTGTAGGGACACTGCTGCGTCATCTGCCAAAGTATGACGTTAACAACATGACATTGCAGGACTGGACTGAAAGGGTGCGAAGTGCGGTTAAAATGTGTAACCTGACCCCCGAACTGCGGGCCGAGATTGCATTGGGAGCCCTAGAGGGCGACGTCAGGTGGACAGTGATGGTAAGGCCTGACTCTGAGAGATATACCCTAGAGAAGATATTCTCCCTGATAGATGTTATACCCTGTAGTAATGCAAGCAGTAGTGAGTTGCTATCATACATGAGAAGGAGAGAGGTCTGCACCATCCAGGAATTGCTGTGATGTATTTTGCACACCACAGTAAAGCATTGGAAAATGTATCAGCCTTGAACCCTTCTAGCATATTGGACTTCTATGGTGGATCTTGGTGGAACCGACCCCCACATTAGATTGTCTCATTGTCCCTCAGGTTGCTGCTGATATTTGCAGTTGTACATGTCACAGATTTTTGTGATATTTTGATCATTCATATAATAGACTGCAATACTTCTGTACTGCCGTGTATTACTGTCTGTGATGAGGTGACAGACGGAGCGTTCTCCACGTTTAACCACTTAGATGCCATTGTTAATAGCAGTTTCAGCATCTGGGGGTTTACACTGTCAGGATCGGCGTTATTTACAATCACGGCCATTACGTTCCTTTCCCAGTAATATTATAATTCTTATACCTGTAGAGATTTCAGGACAAACAGCCCAAGGCAGAAGACAGGCAGCCGGGGACGAGACATCGGAGAAAGAGACCCTACAAGAAACACATCGGGTCACTAGAATAAAATGTCAGGAGGCTGAGGGGACAAGAGACAGGAGGGAAGGATAAGAGACAGACAAGAGGGAGAAGAGACATAAGAGAAGAATAATAGACAGACAAGATGGAGAAGAGACAGGAGGGAAGGATAAGAGACAGACAAGAGGGAAAAGAGACAGAAGGGAAGGATAAGAGACAGACAAGAGGGAGAAGAGACAGATGGGAAGAATAAGAGACAGACAAGAGGGAGAAGAGTCAGAAGGGAAGGATAAGAGACAGACAAGAGGGAGAAGAGACAGAAGGGAAGGATAAGAGACAGACAAGAGGGAGAAGAGACAGAAGGGAAGGATAAAAGACTGACAAGAGGGAGAAGAGACAGAAGAGAAGGATAAGAGACAGACAAGAGGGAGAAGAGACAGGAGGGAAGGATAAGAGACAGACAAGAGGGAGAAGAGACAGAAGGGAAGGATAAGAGACAGACAAGAGGGAGAAGAGACAGAAGGGAAGAATAAGAGACAGACAAGAGGGAGAAGAGACAGGAGGGAAGGATAAGAGACAGACAAGAGGGAGAAGAGACAGAAGGGAAGGATAAGAGACAGACAAGAGGGAGAAGAGACAGAAGGGAAGGATAAGAGACAGACAAGAGAGAGAGAAGAGTCAGAAGGGAAGAATAAGAGACATACAAGAGGGAGAAGAGACAGAAGGGAATGATAATAGACAGACAAGAGGGAAAAGAGACAGACGGGAAGGATAAGAGACAGAAAAGAGGGAGAAGAGACAGAAGGGAAGGAGAAGAGACAGACAAGAGGGAGAAGAGACAGAAGGGAAGGATAAGAGACAGACAAGAGGGAGAAGAGACAGAAGGAAAGGATAAGAGACAGACAAGAGAGAGAAGAGTCAGAAGGGAAGGAAAAGAGACAGACAAGAGGGAGAAGAGACAGAAGGGAATGATAATAGACAGACAAGAGGGAAAAGAGACAGACGGGAAGGATAAGAGACAGACAAGAGGGAGAAAAGACAGAAGGGAAGGATAAGAGACAGCCAAGAGGCAGAATAGACAGAAGAGAAAGATAAGAGACAGACAATAGGGAGGAGAGACAGAAGGGAAGGATAAGAGACAGACAAGAGGGAGAAGAGACAGAAGGGAAGGATAAAAGACAGAAAAGCGTCAGAAAAGAAGGATAAGAGAGACAAGAGGGAGAAGAGACATAAGAGAAGAATAATAGACAGACAAGAGGGAGAAGAGACAGAAGGGAAGGATAAGAGACAGACAAGAGGGAGAAGAGACAGAAGGGAAGCATAAGAGACAGACAAGAGGGAGAAGAGACAGAAGGATAAGAGACAGATAAGAGGGAGAAGAGACAGAAGGGAAGGATAAGAGACAGACAAGAGGGAGAAGAGACAGAAGGGAAGGATAAGAGACAGACAAGAGAGAGAGAAGAGTCAGAAGGGAAGAATAAGAGACATACAAGAGGGAGAAGAGACAGAAGGGAATGATAATAGACAGACAAGAGGGAAAAGAGACAGACGGGAAGGATAAGAGACAGAAAAGAGGGAGAAGAGACAGAAGGGAAGGAGAAGAGACAGACAAGAGGGAGAAGAGACAGAAGGGAAGGATAAGAGACAGACAAGAGGGAGAAGAGACAGAAGGAAAGGATAAGAGACAGACAAGAGAGAGAAGAGTCAGAAGGGAAGGATAAGAGACAGACAAGAGGGAGAAGAGACAGAAGGGAATGATAATAGACAGACAAGAGGGAAAAGAGACAGACGGGAAGGATAAGAGACAGACAAGAGGGAGAAAAGACAGAAGGGAAGGATAAGAGACAGCCAAGAGGCAGAATAGACAGAAGAAAAAGATAAGAGACAGACAATAGGGAGGAGAGACAGAAGGGAAGGATAAGAGACAGACAAGAGGGAGAAGAGACAGAAGTGAAGAATATAAAACAGACAAGAGGGAGAAGAGACAGAAGGGAAGGATAAAAGACAGAAAAGCGTCAAAAAAGAAGGATAAGAGAGACAAGAGGGAGAAGAGACAGAAGAGAAGAATAATAGACAGACAAGAGGGAGAAGAGACAGAAGGGAAGGATAAGAGACAGACAAGAGGGAGAAGAGACAGAAGGGAAGCATAAGAGACAGACAAGAGGGAGAAGAGACAGAAGGATAAGAGACAGATAAGAGGGAGAAGAGACAGAAGGGAAGGATAAGAGACAGACAAGAGGGAGAATAGACAGAAGGGAAGCAAAAGAGACAGACAAGAGGGAGAAGAGACAGAAAGAGAAGGATAAGAGGCATATAGAAAGGACAAGAGACAAAAGGGAAGCATAAGAGACAGACAAGAGGGAGAAGAGACAGAAGGGAAGGATAAGAGACAGACAAGAGGGAGAATAGACAGAAGGGAAGCAAAAGAGACAGACAAGAGGGAGAAGAGACAGAAAGAGAAGGATAAGAGGCATATAGAAAGGACAAGAGACAGAAGAGAAGGATAAGAGACAGACAAGAGGGAGAAGAGACAAAAGGGAAGCATAAGAGACAGACAAGAGGGAGAAGAGACAGAAGGGAAGAATAGGAGACAACCAAGAGGCAGATGATAGAGAAGAGACGGATAAGAGACAAACAAGAGGGAGAAGAGACAGAAGGTAAGGATAAGAGACAGCCAAGAGGCAGAAGAGACAGAAGAGAAGGATAAGAGAGAGACAAGAGGGAGAAGAGACAGAAAAGAAGGATAAGAGACAGACAAGAGGGAGAAGAGACAGAAGAGAAGAATAAGAGACAGCCAAGAGGCAGATGAGAGAGAAGAAAAGGATACGAGAAAGACAAGAGGGAGAAGAGACAGAAGGTAAGGATAAGAGACAGACAAGAGGGAGAAGAGACAGATGGAGACGGATAAGAGGGAGATAAGAGGGAGAAGAGACAGAAGGGAAGGATAAGAGACAGACAAGAGGGAGAAGAGACAGAAGGTAAGGATAAGAGACAGCCAAGAGGCAGAAGAGACAGAAGAGAAGGATAAGAGAGAGACAAGAGGGAGAAGAGACAGAAGAGAAGGATAAGAGACAGACAAGAGGGAGAAGAGACAGAAGAGAAGAATAAGAGACAGCCAAGAGGCAGATGAGACAGAAGGGAAGCATACGAGACAGACAAGAGGGAGAAGAGACAGAAGGAGAATGATAAGAGACAGATAAGAGGGAGAAGAGACAAAAGGGAAGCATAAGAGACAGACAAGAGGGAGAAGAGACAGAAGGAGAATGATAAGAGACAGATAAGAGGGAGAAGAGACAGAAGGGAAGGATAAGAGAGAGACAAGAGGGAGAAGAGACAGAAGGATAAGAGACAGACAAGAGGGAGAAGAGACTTTAGGTAAGGATTAGAGACAGCCAAGAGACAGAAGAGACAGAAGAGAAGGATAAGATACAGACAAGAGGGAGAAGAGACAGAAGGGAAGGATAAGAGACAGACAAGAGGGAGAAGAGACAGAAGTGAAGGATAATAGACAGACAAGAGGGAGAAGAGACAGAAGTGAAGAATAAGAGACAGACAAGAGGGAGAAGACACAAAAGGGAAGGATAAGAGACAGAAAAGAGGCAGAAGAGAAGGATAAGAGACAGACAAGAGGGATAAGAGACAGAAGAGAAGAATAATAGACAGACAAGATGGAGAAGAGACAGAAGGGAAGTATAAGAGACAGACAAGAGGGAGAAGAGACAGAAGAGAAGGATAAGAGACAGACAAGAGGGAGAAGAGACAGAAGGGAAGCATAAGAGACAGACAAGAGAGAGAAGAGACAGAAGGAAAAGACAAGAGACAGACAAGAGGGAGAAGAGATAGAAGGGAAGCATAAGAGACAGACAAGAGGGAGAAGAGACAGAAGGAGAAGGATAAGAGACAGAAAAGAGGGAGAAGAGACAGAAGGGAAGCATAAGAGACAGACAAGAGACAGAAGAGACAGAAGGAAAAGACAAGAGACAGACAAGAGGGATAAGAAACAGAAGAGAAGGATAAGAGTCAGGGCTACAGACAGTAAGACACAGGCTGAAGGTCTGCTAGTAATGGATTGTCCCCACTTACCCCTGGACCTGGTGCCCGGTGTCTTCTCAGTCTTCTCCTGACAAGAGGGAGAAGAGACAGACAAGAGGGAGAAGAGACAGAAGAGAAGAATAAGAGACAGCCAAGAGGCAGATGAGAGAGAAGAAAAGGATACGAGAAAGACAAGAGGGAGAAGAGACAGAAGGTAAGGATAAGAGACAGACAAGAGGGAGAAGAGACAGATGGAGACGGATAAGAGACAGATAAGAGGGAGAAGAGACAGAAGGGAAGGATAAGAGACAGACAAGAGGGAGAAGAGACAGAAGGTAAGGATAAGAGACAGCCAAGAGGCAGAAGAGACAGAAGAGAAGGATAAGAGAGAGACAAGAGGGAGAAGAGACAGAAGAGAAGGATAAGAGACAGACAAGAGGGAGAAGAGACAGAAGAGAAGAATAAGAGACAGCCAAGAGGCAGATGAGACAGAAGGGAAGCATACGAGACAGACAAGAGGGAGAAGAGACAGAAGGAGAAGGATAAGAGACAGATAAGAGGGAGAAGAGACAAAAGGGAAGCATAAGAGACAGACAAGAGGGAGAAGAGACAGAAGGAGAAGGATAAGAGACAGACAAGAGGGAGAAGAGACAGAAGGGAAGGATAAGAGAGAGACAAGAGGGAGAAGAGACAGAAGGATAAGAGACAGACAAGAGGGAGAAGAGACTTTAGGTAAGGATTAGAGACAGCCAAGAGACAGAAGAGACAGAAGAGAAGGATAAGATACAGACAAGAGGGAAAAGAGACAGAAGGGAAGGATAAGAGACAGACAAGAGGGAGAAGAGACAGAAGTGAAGGATAATAGACAGACAAGAGGGAGAAGAGACAGAAGTGAAGATTAAGAGACAGACAAGAGGGAGAAGACACAAAAGGGAAGGATAAGAGACAGAAAAGAGGCAGAAGAGACAGAAGGGAAGGATAAGATACAGACAAGAGGGAAAAGAGGCAGAAGGGAAGGATAAGAGACAGACAAGAGGGATAAGAGACAGAAGAGAAGAATAATAGACAGACAAGATGGAGAAGAGACAGAAGGGAAGTATAAGAGACAGACAAGAGGGAGAAGAGACAGAAGAGAAGGATAAGAGACAGACAAGAGTGAGAAGAGACAGAAGGGAAGCATAAGAGACAGACAAGAGACAGAAGAGACAGAAGGAAAAGACAAGAGACAGACAAGAGGGAGAAGAGATAGAAGGGAAGCATAAGAGACAGACAAGAGGGAGAAGAGACAGAAGGAGAAGGATAAGAGACAGAAAAGAGGGAGAAGAGACAGAAGGGAAGCATAAGAGACAGACAAGAGACAGAAGAGACAGAAGGAAAAGACAAGAGACAGACAAGAGGGATAAGAAACAGAAGAGAAGGATAAGAGTCAGGGCTGCAGACAGTAAGACACAGGCTGAAGGTCTGCTAGTAATGGATTGTCCCCACTTACCCCTGGACCTGGTGCCCGGTGTCTTCTCAGTCTTCTCCTCCTCGGTCGCTGCTTCTCTGGATGATCAGGTAATAATGATGATCGGAGCTTCTCGTAGCTGAGACTTTATATTTATCCCTGTGTTACAGCTGGAGCCGTAATAACACTTCATGTCACCTGGGACACTTCTATACCAGACTGGCAGAAACAAGATCCAGCGGCCGGAGAAAACGGCGACATCCACGAAAAGGTGAAAGACATCAGTTACCAGTATACTGTCACAATGTGAACCCCAGTCCTGTGGTCTGATTGTCGTCTAGATCAATTATACACACAGTCCTCTATTTTCGATGCTTTATCTCCCTGATGGGTCCCAACTGTCCCGGATCCAGAAGGACAGTCCCAGTTTTTTTGCACTCGTCTCTCCCTCTATCCTGGGCGGGCAGGCATGTCCCTCTGTGTTCACCTATCCTTAGTAAGAGTTCTTCACTAATGGCTGATAAGAGGACGGTGGACATCATCATCATGGGATTAGTGGAGAGGGGGGGTAGCTCAGCAGTGGAGAGGGAAGAGGTGGTGAAGGACCTGTGATGACATCATGGGATTAGTGGAGAGGATGCAGGGCGCATCAGTGGAGAGGGAACAGGTGGTGAAGGACCTGTGATGACATCACCATCATGTGATTTGTGCAGAGGGGGCGGAGCTCAGCAGTGGAGAGGGAAAAGATGATGAAGGACCTGTGATGACATCACCATCATGTGATTAGTGCAGAGGGGGCGGAGCTCTGCAATGGAGAGGGAACATGGGGCGGAGGACCTGTGATGACATCAACATCATGTGATTAGTGCGGAGCGGGCGGAGCTCAGCAGTGGAGAGGGAAGAGGTGATGAAGAACCTGTGATGACTTCCTGTGACTTGAGAGGATGAAGCTTTGGGTGAATGAGAAGAAACTGAAGAAGCATGGTTTTAATGTAAGTTCCAGGAAAATGCTAGGAATTGTAGTTCTCTCCTCTTATGCCTCCTCCCTGTAATGTCCTGTGATATCACATAAAAACAGCCTGGACATATGGTAGTGGTATTACCATTTCTGCACTCCGCTACTGTCTCTAATGGTTAACATGAATATCATATTTTCATTTATTTCCAGGTCCTTCACCGTTGTGCATTGATATTATTGTTATGAAACTCTTTTGTACATGTAATGTCCCTTGTTCACCATCAGGTGGCAGCGTATATGGCAGCGCTATCCATAGACAGAATGGAAATCTCTATTCTATTCCACCCCCCCTTTTGGCAGAAGTCGGCCAGTCCTGCTTCCTACCAGAAGGCAGGGGCAACAGTGCTAGTTAGTTCTAGTCTAGGCTAGACAGTGAAGTGTAAGGCTGGGCATGCTCCCAGCCAGACATGCCTATAAATGCCAGTGCAGGCTAAGCTATGCTTGCCATGTAGGCAGACGTATGGAAGCAGTAGCAACAAGAGGAAAGTGTTCTTCAGTTGCCAGAAGATGTATTAGCAAGGGGAAATTGTTCTCTGGCTGGATCAGGAACCTCCAAAGGAAAGTAGCTTGTAGAGCACCCGGACTCCATGCTAATTTACTAACTAAGTTTCAGGAGAGGGACAACAGCCCTAGGCACCCCAAACCATGAACCGACCAAAAGTCCAGTAATCGGACCCAAGCAGAGTTTAGCATAGCAGAGAGAAAGAAAGCAGAGTTATCAAGCGAGCCTGTCAGCCCAGCAGAGAGAGAGAAAGAGAGTAAGCACAGAATAACCAAGTTTGCCTGCCAGTTTATGCCAAAGCCTGATGGAACCAAAAGTAAGCCTGAATATTGTTTAAATCCAAGTTTACCCAAGTAAGGCTGATTTTAACGTTTATCAAGGTCTGGACTCAAGTTAATTTTCATCCCCTAACTTAACTATCCCTCTTTATTTGCTTCTGGGCCTAAGCCTGGGGTCCCGCTGTGTCCAGGTGGGAGCACCATGAAACATATAGGCCGTACCACACCACTAGGCATTTCACTAAACCTGGGACGTGATATGGCCCTGGAGGGTGGCACTTTGCAGACATGCTGGGAGTTGTACTCCTCTTCTCTTGTATCTCTTCCTGTAATGTCATTTTGGTGAGGTGATGTCCTCCTTTTTGGTGTCATGGCGGTGTTCCCATTCTGACAGTAAACATAGTAATAAATACTGTGCATGCCCATGCAGTGTCTGTCCTCCTTTACACCCCGGGTCTTAACTCCCAGCCATGCCCTCTCCAGCAGGCGCCATGCAGCAACATAATCTGCTGGACTGAGGAGAAGGTCAATTCTGGCCAGTCCTTATCATAGCCCAGCCTCCTCTAGTTACACCTCTGATAGAGGGTCTGATACATGTGCAGAAGGAGGTGGGCTGGGATCTTGTGGTCCTCATCATACAGTACAGACCAAGAGTTTGACACACCTTCTCATTCAAAGAGTTTTCTTTATTTTCATGACTATGAAAATTGTAGATTCACACTGAAGGCATCAAAACTATAAATTAACACATGTGGAATTATATACATAACAAAAAAGAGTGAAACAACTGAAAATATGTCATATTCTAGGTTCTTCAAAGTAGCCACCTTTTGCTTTGATTACTGCTTTGAACACTCTTGGCATTCTCTTGATGAGCTTCAAGAGGTAGTCACCTAAAATGGTCTTCCAACAGTCTTGAAGGAGTTCCCAGAGATGCTTAGCACTTGTTGGCCTTTTTGCCTTCACTCTGCAGTCCAGCTCACCCCAAACCATCTCGATTGGGTTCAGGTCCGGTGACTGTGGAGGCCAGGTCATCTGGCGCAGCACCCCATCACTATCCTTCATGGTCAAATAGCTCTTACACAGCCTGGAGGTGTGTTTGGGGTCATTGTCCTGTTGAAAAATAAATGATGGTCCAACTAAACGCAAACCGGATGGAATAGCATGCCGCTGCAAGATGCTGTGGTAGCCATGCTGGTTCAGTATGCCTTTAATTTTGAATAAATCCCCAACAGTGTAACCAGCAAAGCACCCCCACACCATCACACCTCCTCCTCCATGCTTCACGGTGGGAACCAGGCATGTAGAGTCCATCCGTTCACCTTTTCTGCATCGCACAAAGACACGGTGGTTGGAACCAAAGCTCTCAAATTTGGACTCATCAGACCAAAGCACAGATTTCCACTGGTCTAATGTCCATATCTTGTGTTCTTTAGCACAAACAAGTCTCTTCTGCTTGTTGCCTGTCCTTAGCAGTGGTTTCCTAGCAGATATTCTACCATGAAGGCCTGATTCACACAGTCTCCTCTGAACAGTTGTTCTAGAGATGTGTCTGCTGCTAGAACTCTGTGTGGCATTGACCTGGTCTCTAATCTCAGCTGCTGTTAACCTGTGATTTCTGAGGCTGGTGACTCGGATGAACTTATCCTCCGCAGCAGAGGTGACTCTTGGACTCTTATCCTCCGCATGTGAGCCAGTTTCTTTTTGTGACTGCACTTGGGGACACTTTCAACGTTTTCCCAATTTTTCGGACTGACCTTAATTTCTTAAAGTAATGATGGCCACTCGTTTTTCTTTACTTAGCTGCTTTTTCCTTGCCACAATCCAAATTCTAACAGTCTATTCAGTAGGACTATCAGCTGTGTATCCACCTGACTTCTCCACAACGCAACTGATGGTCCCAACCCCATTTATAAGGCAAGAAATCCCACTTATTAAACCTGACAGGGCATACCTGTGAAGTGAAGACCATTTCAGGTGACTACCTCTTGAAGCTCATCAAGATAATGCCAAGAGTGTGCAAAGCAGTAATCAAAGCAAAAGGTGGCTACTTTGAAGAACCTAGAATATGACATATTTTTAGTTGTTTCACTCTTTTTTGTTAGGTATATAATTCCACATGTGTTAATTCATAGTTTTGATGCCTTCAGTGTGAATCTACAATTTTCATAGTCATGAAAATAAAGAAAACTCTTTGAATGAGAAGGTGTGTCCAAACTTTTGGTCTCTACTGTACTTGGCTCTCCTGGTAGCCTCCTTCTGAAGTTTTACACAATCCATTTATGGGTGGAGACCACAGATGATGCCTCAGCAGACACTTGTTAATGACATTAGAAAAGCATCCAATCGCAGCTAAGTGAGCAACGGGCCGCCTCCCCCCAGGGCCCTCCTATATCACGTCCCAGGTGTAGGAAATGCAGAGTGGAATGTTGCAGTTTATAATGTCTCTTTATGTGTGTCACGGTGCTGCTACCTGGATATTGCTGTACCCAAGGCTTTGGCTCTGAAGCAATAAATAGGGGCAATAATTGAGGGATTTGAAAGAATAACTTGAGTCCAGGCCTTGAGATGAAGATAACGGCAGCTTTACTTGAATAAAGGTTTTTCCAAACAGTTTCAGGCTTTGTCTAGGTTTCAGCAGGCTTTAGCATTAAACTGGCAGGAAAGCTCCACTCTGCTATGTCTCTTTTTTTCTCTGACTCTGCTGTACTGACAGGATGGCTGTATAACTCAGCTTCTTCTGTATGCTGCACTTCTTCTCTGTAGTCTGACTCTAGGTTATGCCAAGGAATTTTCCTCCTGGCTCCTGAGGCTTTAAGCTTTGGCTTCCATGCTTTGGCTCCCCTGTCTAGGGAAGACCTAAACTGTAACTAACTGGTCCCCACCCTTCCTGCAGGAAGCGGGACTAGCCCACTCCCCTACAGAGGGAGGTTAGAATGAAGTGGTAAGTTCCATTCTATCTAAGATTGCTCTGCCGTATTTGCTGCCACCTGCTGGTGAACCAGGTATATTACATGAACAGTTAATTAACAACATTATTAGAAATGCCACATTGTGGAGGACCTGGACAAAAATACCTAAGATAACCCTGTGTTAGCCCATTAAAGATAGTAGCATGGTGCAGGAGATGTAAAACCACTTGGTGGTGTTACAAGTGATGCTCCAAGCACTGGGGATGAGGGGGGGGCACTTTGGAGGATGGGGGGCAGTGGGTGGGAGGGGGAGCACTAGGTGGAGACGCTCAGTGAAGCTGCAGGAGACATGTAACTGAAACCAGTGTGTATGATCATACTCATTCTGTCAGGACCTCGAGATTTAGAGTCTGATCTAGAGGGGCTCTAGAATTACATATATATTAGATCCTAAGGGAGCATAACTACTGTGCATGGGCACTAATTGGCATAACTATTGTGAAGGGGCACTAAGGAGGCATAACTACTGTAAGAGGGCACTAAGGAGCATTCTATCTTGTAGTGTCACTAAGGGGCATAACTATTGTGCAGGGGCACCAAGGGAGCAAAAGAACTGTGAGGGGGCACTAAGGGAGAATAAATACTGTGAGGGGGCACTAAGAGGCATAACTACTGTAAGGAGGCACTAAGGAGCCAATTACTGTTTGGAGCACTAAGGAGCATTCTTCTGTGTCGGGGCACTAAGGGGCATTCTACTGTGTTGGGGCACTAAGTAGGAATAACTATGTGGGAGGGCACTAAGTGGGCATAACTACAGTGTGGGGGCACTAAAAAGGTCATTCTACTGTAAGGGGGCACTAAAAGGGGCATTGTACTTTAAAAAGCCATTTTATTTGTGGAGCCACTAAGCCATTCTACTGTCTGAGGGCAGTAAAGGACATTCTACTGTGTGGAGGCTCAAAGCGAGCATTCTACCGTATGGCACACTAAGACACTCTCCTGTGTGGGGGCACTATGGGATGTAAAGATAGACATTAGGTGGAGTTATAGACATGACTTTGCATTAGAAAAATTTTGCCACGTCACGTTACACACAGGAGCGGACTGGCCATAGACCCTACAGGGAAATTTCCTGGTGGGGTGCTGCCACAAGGGGGCCACCCAAGCTCTCCTCACTGCTGCTGGCCGGGTCCAAAATGATCTGATTCTTTCAACCGTAATGAACGCTGGGAGCATCAGGTACTTTGGTACCTGGCTGGCGGTCGCAGTGCCCCCTGAACTGTATGGCTGAATTTAGATCAGGGATAGTGTGGAATTCTGTGGGGGAGCATGCGGGCCTATGGGTCCTTACCCAGTAGTTCACCTTTATAGGCCACAGACCTCTACATGAGGCAGTGTAGAAATGGTGCAGGGACACAGACATCTCAGGCCGCAGGCCAACTCATACCAAGGTGACTTGGTTTTATATTTTTCTCTTCTTTTCATGGCTACTTGAGGATCAGACTAATGAGGGGCAAAGCCGCAGCCCCTGCAGCATTCTGAGGGCAGGGTTGGCTTGTTGTTATGGCCCATATCTCACCTCCTAAGCCCTCTGCTCCATATCTTAATCATAGACAACTGGAGGAGGAGCAGGATGATCAGTGACAGCTCATGATTGCCACCACATCTTCTGGGGCACTATATTGGGCTACACTGTGGCATTTGATTGTGCTGGGACAGAAATTTTCGTTGCACTGTTGTCTTACTGTCCCTGCCTACTTGTGTTGTCCTGCTTCTGTCAATTTGGATTCACCTACAATGTGGGTTTTTTGTCCATGGCCACTTTAAATTCCCAGTCCGCCCCTGGCTATATGTGCCGCCAATATTGACAACATGTCTGTCATAATGAGAGTCAGCCTCGTCCTCCAGCTGTGCCTGTGAAAACTCCACCTTACAGCAGTGCTGTGGACATCAGCCGGCCTCACACCAGAGGTATTTGGAGACATATGAGTCAATGGGGGAGATTTATCAAAACTGGTGTAAAGGAAAACTAGTGCAGTCGTCCATTGCAACCAATCAGATTCCATCTTTCAGAGCTTCTTTAGAAAATTAAAGGTGGAAGCTGATTGGTTGGTAGGGCTAACTAAGCCAGTTTTCCGTGACACCATTTTGATAAATCTCCCCCAATGAACGTAGCGCCGATGTAGGAGCCAAGTGAAGTGTGTGGCAGAAATTGCCATCGCTGCCGAGAAGGGAGTCTGGTGTGCCAAACTACTAATTTAAAGAAGTACAGAGACTGTCTGCAGTATTGTGTTCAGAGACAGCACCATGTGCAGAGATACCAGGACTCTCAATCCATATACATAATCCAGATCTCATGATTGTCACCTTCTGTATCAGCATGATCTTGTTACCCACCTGAGATCAGTTTCTGGAACCAGAATCAACAAAATCTAAAGCTACCCCTTGGTGTTCACCAGAGCCGACTGCAAAGAAGGGTGTTTTTCGCTGCAAGGGAACCAGATGAATCCAATCAGCAAACAAGAGGTTAATCAGAAGCCAGGCCAAAGTCAAAATATGGAGGGTTAATGAGCAGGAATAGGTTTAGGGCTCAAAGCACAAAAGGACAAATGGCAGCTAGAACACTATAGGCAATCACAGGCACTGACCTAGAGTCAGTGCCTGGTTTACATACCCCATACTAGACCTGTGATTGGTTGCTGAGACAGAGACCTCAATGGCTCAGCATCCCATCTCTCCGACTGGCCAATGAGCCAGGGATTGGCTGCTCAGCATGGGAACTGTCCAGGAACAGCCATGCTACTGGTGCATGTGCCGCCCATGAACTCCCCCAGCACCATGACGTGGGCAATACTAGGTGGAGTGACAGACACTGAAGGATCATGGTCCGTTAATTTTATAACAGGATTGTTATTAAGACGGGAACACTAGGTTGGTGTCTCTTGGAGTTATCTTCGTTCAGAGACACTGGTGTGTGGTACCAAAGGGAACTGACAGAAACATAGTAGGTGAACAAGCCAAGGTCAGAGCAGGCAGAGGGTGTTCAATCCAGTAATCAGGCTAAAGGTTGGGGCAGGCAGTGTAATGAACAGGCAGAGGAGAGGGCGGGCAGGATAGGTTTAGCATGGTCAACGGGCAGAGGTCTTGCATAGAAAAGCTAGGAAGCATACAGAGTGAAGATACCATAGATAATAGTGGTGTCCTAACCAGAATAAAGTAATTACTAGAAAACAAACAAGGAGCCTAAAAACATAATATTTTATTGAATCAGTACTAAAAAATGGGACCTATAGTTGAAGGTCACCAATGGGAAAACCCATATGCCCAATCAATCAAAAACAGGTACGATATATATCTGATTCCACTAGATACCAGATCACAGTATCACTACCAACAAAACAAAGGCAAAAAGTGGGATATATAGGGAGGAATCGTGTGCAGAAAGTGGAGGCATAAATGGGTGAGGTATAGGTCTGGGGGTATTTTCCCTATACAGACCCTTGTATAGCCTCAGCCCGGAGACAACCCCTTGCGGTGGGATTTCCACGTCCACGTGCCGAAACCTGATGGCCCCTGGATATCCCTACCACCTTAACGCTATAAAGATAAATCACCCCGACACGTTTCCCCCACCATAGGTTTATCAGGGGGTTGGTACAGATTAAGTAAGAGGTCAAACACTAGAAACAAAATGATAATAAAATATATTATAATACTTATAGTAGACGATCAGACTGGTGCATACAAAGGGACCTTGGTGATGTCTGATACAGCATTTCACATGTTACCCAAGTGTTTGGAAGATACTATATGTAAAAGATACATCTGTAAAGAATAAATCAAGGCAACTGGACGTACTGTAGATTTTCTTGAAAACGTCTCACTCGTTCTTCCAACGAGCTTTCTCAATTCTGAGTGATTGTACAAAAATTCTGGGAATAAATATGTAACTGAATCCACATCTGGTAATTATACCCAGCATGGGGTCAGAGGTCATTATACCTAGCATTGGGTCAAAGGTGTTGATTCCATTATCCTAATTGGAGTCAGTAGGTGATAAAGACTTCCCAGAAAAAGGTGTCAAGACAGCATTGTATGTGGCAGACAATAGATGTCTAACCCCCCCCCCCCCCCCCCCCCCCCGCCACCTCTATTCAAGCTTGGCTTCTCCATTTTTACGTAGATGGCCTCCTTCACGCCTCGTTTGTACCAATCGGCCTCCTTATCCAAAACACGTACTTGACTGTCTTCAAAGGTGTGACCTGTTCCTTTTAGATGTAAGTACACGGCTGAATCTTGACCAGAGGTTTTGGCTCTTCTATGCTGAGCCATACGCTGATGTAGTTGTTGTTTTGTTTTGCCGATATACAGTTCTGAGCATTCCTCATTGCACTGGACTGCGTACACAATGTTGTCCATCTTGTGTTTAGGCGTTGGGTCTTTGGGGGGAACCAGTTGTTGCCTCAGTGTGTTGCTGGGTTTAAAGCAAACAGGAATGTGATGTTTATTAAAAATCCTTTTGAGTTTCTCAGACACCCCAATGCTGGGTCTAATTACCAGATGTGGATTCAGTTACATATTTATTCCCAGAATTTTTGTACAGTCACTCAGAATTGAGAAAGCTCGTTGGAAAAACGAGTAAAACGTTTTCAAGAAAATCTACAGTACGTCCAGTTGCCTTGATTTATTCTTTACAGATATATACCATGACTTGGATAAATGAGAACCTTCACAGATATATGTAAAAGATTCTCGCCCCTGACGAAGCTTTATGTGAAACCCGGGTCGGGTTGTGCGGAAAGAATATTGCTATATTGATATGCTGAATAACCATTTTAGTTCTGTGAGTATAATAAAACAGAACGTTTTAACTGTGCCGGAGGTACTCTCACTATTGTGGGATTTATGACATCTTGCAGAAGATCTTTCATCGATCCAGCACAGATTTGCTGAGTTTCAATCTCTGTGAAAGCACACTGCTGTCCAACTGAAGAGTGTCTGTCTTGAGCCAGAGAAAGTGATTACCTGCGTTCCTGGAAAAACGCTTTGTGTGTGAATAAGGAGCAGTGCGGTCCCACTATATTAACACTTTGTATTTGTGAAGAACCCACTTCATTTCGGGAGACCAGCAGCGCAAGTACCGTTGAAACCTAGTGACTCACTTTATTTCAATTTTTGCATATGTAAAATGGCGTCTGCCGCCTGACCTGCATACATTTGCGCATATGGGTTGTCCTATTGGTGACCTTCAACTATAGGTCCCGTTTTTAGTACTGATTCAATAAAATATGATGTTTTAAGAGAAAAGCTAGGAACCTTATTGCTCAGGCAACTTCCCATCAATAACTCAGGGAAGGATGGCCTAGGCTAGTGACTGAACAGGATGCCTAGGTTGGCCCTTAAAAATTTGGAGAGGGCATGTGTACCTTGGTGTCAGTTGTGTTGGCAGCTCGATACTCTGAATTCAGATTATTTTCAGGGCACTTTGAAATTCCTGACAATTTTTTCCGATTAAACATACATATACAAATGAATATACATATATTTTAATAGATATATAATCCAGATGTAGCAATCCTTATCTGTACAGTGGGCGCACTACTCTACTGATGCACCACGGTGCAGTACGTTATTTGTGTAGAGCGCTGCTTTAATGCACTCACTGTCGGGACGTCAGTAGAATAGAGCGTAGGGTGTACAGATAACGGGTGCTACATCTGTAGATATACAAATCCTGGTAAATATAAAGCCGATATACACTATCTATTGTAAAGATGCCATCGTAGTCTAGAGGGAATCCTATACGTCAGGTCTATCCCGTCTATCAGTGTATAATATGTGTGTTTTATGTTGATATATTGAGCCCGGTTACAGCGCAGGATCTGCTGGTATATAGGGAAATTGATGCTTTCTGACTTTCTTCTACAGGACAGATCCATGAACCTGGACACATCCCCCTTAATATAGAAGCTCCTCATTCAGTTTCCATTATTGATCGTTCTTCAGATTGAAGTCCATCATCCTTGGCTGATGACTACTGTCACGGTGACATCACATCTTCTTCCTGAGGACCAGCAAATTCCATCCGAGGCTTCAGCCAATCAGAACCTTGTAGTGAAAAGTGCAATACTCATAGTGACCAGAAGGGGTGCTTTCGCTGCTTCTCTGAACTTCCTGATTGTTGTAGCTGGAAAGAAAGGAGTTCAGTTAAAATATGTGAATATTAAAGACTATGTACACCTTCAGGGGCAATTTTTTTATGTTTTCATTTTAGTCATTTTGGGCTAAAAACATTTTTTTTAAGTTGGTCTTCTTAAAAGTATTGAGCCATTCTGCCACAAGGGTCAACTGTCTATTAGAGATGTCGCGAAAATAAAATTTTCCATTCGTGAACGGCGAACGCGAATTTCTGCAAATGTTCGCGAACGGGCGAACCGCCATTGACTTCAATAGGCAGGCGAATTTTAAAACCCACAGGGACTCTTTCTAGCCACAGTAGTGATGGAAAAGTTGTTTGAAGGGGACTAACACCTGGAATGTGGCCGGAGGGGGATCCATGGCAAAACTCCCATGGAAAATTACATAGTTGACGCAGAGTTGGATTTTAATCCATAAAGGGCATAAATCACCTAACAATCCTACATTTTTTTGAACAACGTGGTTTAAAACATCCAGTGTGTGTGTACGATCAGGTATGATGTTGTATCGATCAGGTAGTGTAAGGGTTACGCCCGCTTCACAGACATTGACAGACCAAACTCCCCTTTTAATGCACCGCAAACAGTCCATTTGCCCAACAGCAAACTTCCCATTTGCACAAGGTTGGATACCAAGCTAGCCATGTCCCGTTGATATCATTGAAGGTTTCTTCCTCCACCAGCCACGTACAACACCAAGGGTCCTGGAAAGGTGAATTGAATAGATTTTTCAAAATGGGAGATGGTTAAAAAAACGCTGGCTCCCTCCCCTTTGTTTCAATCCACGCCACGGTCACTGCGTCTGCGCCGTGCAATTTACTGTCACACCCGATATGAGTGGTATTTTCTGTAGTACTATTCTCATCAGTTTAATCCCTGTTACGTCCCATATCAGAGATTGCCTTTTGTGAAAAAGAATTTAGGCCGGGTACCTTCGACTGCCTTCACAGTGACAGACCAAACTCTGATACACCAAACTGAATTGATTTTAGGAACCGGGAGATGGAAAAAGCAGCTTGGTCGGTCCTCTTACTCCCAAGTTGGGGCACTGCGCGTGCACGGAGCAATGTGCTGTGACACCCTATATGAGTGGTGTCTTAACTAGTCCTATTCCTATCAGTTTATTCCCTGTTACGTCCCCTATCCGGGGACGTGTGTCGAATTGATTAATCATTGTCGAATTAACGACATCCAGAAATAATTTAGTTCTGAGCTCTGTACTTGATTTGTATTGGAATTGATGGGGATTTTTTTTAAATTGTCTGCATTATTTCTAATAAACTATTAAGAGACTTTATTATGATTTTTTTATTTTATGTATTAAAAGCCCATACAACAAAAAAAAGAAAGAAAAATAATGTTTTTTCTATGAAAAATTATCCAGACGATCGCTTTTAGTCTGATCATAATGAAGCAACGGCCTTATCATCTGGGGTGTGGCAACATTGCCAACACACTCATAGAGGTGATGATCGCTTCATTGTGATACGCAAGCCCCTTCACCACAACAAGGTACCGACCACGAAGGAGAATTGACACATGTATGTGCCTTTTTTTTTTTTTTTTGCAGCCACAGTGCAGCACCAGAGGCCGGAAAAATTAGGCATGTACACATGCCCGAAAAATCAGGTATTGTTGCAGCCGCTGCTGTAGCAGCGGCCGGAAAAATGTATGTTTTCCAGGCAGAAAGGTGACTAAAACATTGCGGCTTGAACCCTAGTTGGTGGCGGAGAAAGTCATCCGGTATGCAGACATTAAATACAGCAGCGTGGGGACCATTTTGAGGCCAAGGCATGTCATCAGGTCTTTTGTTAGTCAAACGTATCCCCCACTGTCAGTCCCTTCGGGATCCATGCCTTATTCATCTTAATGAAGGTGAGGTAATCAACACTTTTTTGACCGAGGCGACTTCTTTTGTCAGTGACAATGCCTCCTGCTGCACTGAAGGTCCTTTCTGACAGGACACTTGAAGCGGGGCAGGCCAGGAGTTCTATCGCAAACTGGGATAGTTCAGGCCACAGGTCAAGCCTGCACACTTAGTAGTCAAGGGGTTCATCGCCCCTCAGAGTGTCGATATCTGCAGTTAAGGCGAGGTAGTCTGCCACCTGTCGGTCGAGTCGTTCTCTAAGGCTGGATCCCGAAGGGCTGTGGCAATGTGTAGGACTGAAAAAGCTCTGCATGTCCTCCATCAACAACACATCTGAAAAGCGTCCTGTCCTTGCCGCCGTGGTCATAGTAGGAGGATTACTTTCCTCTCTTCCCCTGTTAGATTCCCATTGTGCTGTGACAGCCCCCTTATAAGCTGTGTAAAGCATATTTTTTAGTTTGGTTTTGAACTGCTGCATCCTTTCTGACTTTCTGTAATTTGGTAACATTTCCGCCACTTTCTGCTTATACCGGGGGTCTAGTAGCGTGGTCACCCAGTACAGGTCGTTCTCCTTCATCCTTTTCATACGAGGGTCCCTCAACAGACATGACAGCATGAAAGACCCCATTTGCAAAAGGTTGGATGCCGAGCTACTCATTTCCTGTTCCTCCTTCTCACTGATGTCATTGACGGTCTGTTCTTCCCCCCAGCCACGTACAACACCACAGGTCGCAGATAGGTGACAACAACGAGCACCCTGGGATGCCTGCTGTGGTTGGTCTTCCTCCTCCTCAAAGCCACATTCCTCCTCTGACTCCTCTTCCTCATACTCCTCTTGCAGCGTTGCCGCAGGTCCGGCAAGCGATGATGACAAGGCTGTTTCTGGTGGTGATGGTGACCACAACTCTTCCTCTTCCTCTTCCTCTTCCCGCTCATCTACAGCCTGATCCAGCACTCTTCACAGGGCACGCTCCAGGAAGAAAACAAATGGGGTGAGGTCACTGTTGGTGCCTTCGGTGCGACTGACTAGGTTTCTCACCTCCGGCAGTGTAGGTGATATACCTGCCCTGACCGTGCTTTGCAGACCAGGTATCAGTGGTCAGATGGACCCTTGCCCCAACACTGTATGCCAGAGATGCCATGACTTCCTTTTCAATCACTGAGTAGAGGTTTGGGATTGCCTTATTTGAAAAAAAAAAAATTGTCAGGGTACCTTCCACTGAGGTGTCCCAATAGCGACAAATTTTTTGAAGGCCTCAGACTCCACCAGCTGGTATCGTAAAAGCTGGCGGGCTAAGATTTCCGTCAAGCCAGCTGTCAGACGCCGGGCAAGGGGGTGACTCTGTGACATTGGCTTCTTACGCTCAAACATTTCCTTTACAGACACCTGACTGTGGGCAGATGAGATGGAACTGCTGAAGGTGAGAGGTGGAGTGGCGGGTGGTTGAGAGGGGGCAAGGAGGGCAGCAGTGGTTGACGTGGCTGAAGATGCTGGACCAGGAGGAGGATGGTGGCTTTGAGCTTGTGTGCTGCTTCTACTCGTCATCATGTGTTGGTCCCATAGACGTTTGTGATGTGCGATCATGTGCCTTCGAAAAGCAGTTGTGGGTGTTGGATTTCCCACGACTCAGTTTCTTTTGGCACAGGTTGCAAATGGCATCGCTGTTGTCAGAGGCAGACACACAAAAAAAATGCCACACTGCTGAGCTTTGCAATGATGGCATTCTGGTGGTGGCATGCGTTGATTGGCGTGCTGTCTGGTTGACCCCGGGTGCCGATACATGCTGTCTGACTGTGCCACTAGCTCCTTGCGACGACCTCCCCCTGCTTCCAACTCGTCTCCTCCTTCTCCTCTCTGTCTCCCCATCTGAACTTTCCCCCTCTTCTTCTTCTCTTCGAGCAGGCACCCACGTGGCATCCACGGACACATCGTCATCATCAACCACTTCACTTGTATCTGACACCTCAGCAAAGGAAGCAGCAGCGGGTACAACATCATCATCACACTGTACGTCCATGTGTGTAATGCTGCCTGACTAAGGCCTCTTTCACACTTGCGTTGTCCGGATCCGGCGTGTACTCCACTTGCCGGAATTACACGCCAGATCCGGAAAAACGCAAGTGTACTGAAAGCATTTGAAGACGGATCCGTCTTCAAAATGCTTTCAGTGTTACTATGGCAGCCAGGACGCTATTAAAGTCCTGGTTGCCATAGTAGTAGTGGGGGAGCGGTATACTTACAGTCCGAGTGGCTCCCGGGGCGCTCCAGAGTGATGTCAGAGCTCCCCATGCGCATGGATGACGTGCCATGCGATCACGTCATCCATGCGCCTCGGGCGCCCTGACGTCACTCTGGAGCGCCCCGGGAGCTGCACGGATGTTAAGTATGCTGCTCCCCCGCTCCCCGCTACACTTTACCATGGCTGCCAGGACTTTAACGTACTGGCAGCCATGGTAACCACTCTAAAAAAGCTAAACGTCGTATCCGGCAATGCGCCGAAACGACGTTTAGCTTAAGGCCGGATCCGGATCAATGCCTTTCAATGGGCATATACAATAAATGGTGGTCTTTACAGGAAGGACCGTTAGGGCCTCCTGGTATACTGCTCAAAATGCAAACAAAAAGAACTAAAGGGGCAGTAGACTAAATAAAACTTTACTTTTAATACATCAGGAGATAAAAAAGCCCCTACTAGACAAACAACGATTAAGACATGCCCGGTGGGTATAAGCACCGAACAGAGATGCCACTGGTGAAATGGGCAGGGACGGTGGTAGATGGGCGGCGGAAACGTGAACGCAGACCACTAGCCCTAGTACCTCCCTGCTTGACCTGTGACACCCTATAAGTATCCAAGTGACGGGGTCCAAAAAAACCCCGCAAGGGGTGGCCCAGACAGGAACTCTGTTCCTAAATACAATTCCCTGGTAAAGCCCTATTAGAGCAGTGCCAGAAAAAAAGGTGGGGTTCCCACTTGAGGATACTGCAGGGTATAAGTGAACACAAAAAAGTAAAAAAATGGGTATAACACCACCTGAATGTAAGAGGTCAGAGTGAGGGCATACCTATATAGTCCCGACGCGTTTCTTCAGTTTATAGCCCCAAGATTCTTCAGGGGACACGGGGCTGCGTGTTCATGTAAGTCAGACCTTGACTACGCCTAAGGACAAAGACATGTACATCTAAGAATATATCACTATAGCAAAAGTCAGAGAGTAAGCCTCCCCCATTGACTGTGTGAAGTCTAGGAGAGGTATACAACTTACTTAGTTAGCGGCTGCGGTCGAGAGTGGCTGTTAGCCCACTGTGTGGCGAAGACCCAGTGTGGTGGTGTCTGCTGCAGTTGTGACCGGCACTGGTGGGGTGAAATGTACCGCATTATAAGGCTAGGGGGCCAGGTGGAGCGCATCAGTTGGAACTCGTGGACTTCCGGTATGTGCGCTCATTGATGACGCTACTGTGTGGCGTCCTGAGGTTGCGGTCACGTGGGCGGAAGTGACGTTATCGCGCCTGCGCCTCTATCATGCGTGCCATGGAGTAAGTGTGGAGCGCACGGCCGGCGCCGTGTTCTGACGTCATCCGGCCGCGTCGCGCCACCCATGTATCTGATAGATATGCGGTCACATGATCAAGGCCAAGCCTCGATCGTGCGGGCGCAGTGATTCCTCTTTATGGCCGGACTGCTGTGCATAACCACAATAGTGCAGTCGGCCATTTCCACAGTAAGGCAAAGTATCCTGTCTAATTGTCTCCTACATTAAGCAGGGTACTTATAGGTTAGGCCTAAAGAATGGATGATTCCCCATTTGAACACATGTGGGAACCTACATCCATCCCGGCTATGGAAGGTGAGGGGGGTGGGAAACGGAAAGGGATGGGGGGAGACGCATTGCTCGCAAGTCCAAATGCGATCCCAGCACTCCCCTACATATCCCCCACCTCCTCACGCGTGATTTGACAGTTATATCAAAATCCCGCATATACAAGACCAAAGAATGAGGTTAGAAGTAAGAATAAGTGGCCACAGGGCCCATGCAGAAAAATCAAGTGAATTACAGAAAACAGCTGAAATTCAACTGTTCATTAAGTCCATTGGGGGTTACCGTATTCAGTGTATATGTCCACCAACACTCCCTTTGGAGGATGGACCTGTTCCAGTCCCCCCCACGGGTCGGTTTGGCAACATGTTCGATTCCCATAAAGCTAATTGATGTTATGCGTCCATCATGGACCGTCTGCACATGCCGCGCCACGGGGGTGTCTCTATTGTTGCGAATGTCGCCTTGGTGCTCCCCCATGCGTTTCCGCAACTCCCTGACTGTCTTGCCTACATAACGCAGGCCGCACACACATGTGATCAAATAGATCACCCCCGTAGTGCGGCAGTTCAGGAAGCTTTTAATCTGGTAAACGGTGTCCTTGGGTTCACCAATGAAAGTTCTTCCCTGTGTCAGGTGTACACAGAAGCTGCAGCGGCCACATCTATGACAACCCGTCAGGGATCTGTCTAACCACGTCTTTTGTTTATTCGCTGTGGTGAAATGGCTGTGCACCAATCTGTCTCTCAAATTGTTGCCCCTCCTAAAAGTGAGGGAAACTGAGGGATCCAGAACTTCGGCCAGGTCTGGGTCCATCAGTAATGTGTCCCAGTGGCGTGTCAGAATACCTCTCACCTGTGACGCGGCCGCGTCGAAAGTGCCTACCACCCGGACAGTACCCTGAGAAACGCGCTCTCCACTCTTTGCTGGGTGGAGAAGTGCAGTACGTGCACGAGTCCTGGTTCTCTCATAGGCCAGTCTGAGGGTCCTATCAGGATACCCCCTCTCCTGGAACCTAGACCTGAGGTCGCGGGCCTGGAGTTTAAAATCCGCGTCCTCTGAGCAATTGCGCTTGAGTCTCAGGTACTGTCCGGTGGGTATCCCTCTCTTAAGTGGGACAGGATGACAGCTGTCCCACCTAAGAAGGGAATTCGTAGAGGTAGGTTTCCTATAGATGGATGTGTTAAGGCCGCCCCTGTCGTTCCTCCTGATGACTACATCCAGGAATGGAAGGCAGTCCTTCACAATGACCGATGTGAACCTAAGGTTGAAATTATTGATGTTAAGTTCACTGATCAATTTGTTAAAGTCGCTCTCTGGTCCGCTCCATAACAGAAAGATATCGTCAATGTAGCGAGACCAGAGAGCGATATGACCCGTGAACCACCTTGGTGGGTCACTGAACACCACCGATTCCTCCCACCAGCCCAGGAGCAAGTTGGCGTATGATGGGGCACATGAACTGCCCATCGCCGTGCCCCTGAGCTAATGGGCATTCATTCCGGATCCGGCCTTGCAGCAAGTCTTCAGTTTTTTTGGCCGGAGCAAAAAGCGCAGCATGCTGCGGTATTTTCTCCGGCCAAAAAACGTTCCGTTCGGGAACTAAAGACATCCTGAACGGATTTCACTCTATTCAGAATGCATGGGGATAATCCTGATCAGGATTCTTCCGGCATAGAGCCCCGACGACGGAACTCTATGCCGGAAGACAATAACGCAGTTGTGAAAGAGCCCTAAGACATATCCCTGTTATCTACATCCTCTGGCAATAATGGTTGCGCATCACTAATTTCATCCAACTGATGTGTAAATAACTCCTCTGAGGGATCAAGTGAAGTGGCTGTGGTGGTAGTGGTGGTAGTGGTGGTGGTGGTGGTGGGCGGGAGAGTGGTAACTTGGGAACAGGTGACCAAAGCTGAGCTGGAGGAGCATGGTGCGTCAAGGTTCTTAGCGGAAGCTGTTGAAGATTGGGTGTCCTGTGTAAGCCAGTCAACTATTTTCTACGAATTTTTGGGGTTCAGGGTACGTGGCCTCTGAACACTGGGCATTATTCCAGGGCCAGTGGAAATCATAGCACCACGACCATGACGGCCCCTGCGGGGTGGCCTGCCTCTAACTGATATTTTTATGCATGCAAGGCACTGTGCCACCTTAAATAAGTGGTGGGCAGTGGGCACAGTACAGTCTGTGTGGGCCTGACACACACAGGCTTGCAATTTGCAAAAGTGATAATATCAGAGTAAATTTTTTATAGAATTTTTTTATCTGCAAGGTTTTTTAGTTAATGACACCCTGTAACAATATGAGTGGAGGCCTAGCCACTAGCCACAATACAGTCTGTGTGGGCCTGACACACACGGGCTTGCAAATGTGATTATGTCACAGAAAAAAATTAAATATAATTTTTTTTTATCTGCGAGGTATTTTCTGTCACACCCTGTATGAATGGTGTGCACACAGTGCTGTCTGTGACTGAGCCTGCAGCCTCTCACACACGGACAGCCAGGCAACTGCAATATATATATATAAAATAAAAAAAAAGCAGACTGATGTACAAGCCCTGAAAAGGGCTTTTTGGGGTGCTGTCTGGACGCTGTCCTTACAGCAGATGAGTCTGTGGACACAGAACACTGCCCTAGCTAACGCTTTCTCTATTGAATCAGCAGCAGCAGCACTGTCCCTCCTCTCACTGAGAATGCAGCATCCGAATGAATCTAAAATGGATGCTGTCCAGGAGGTGGGAGGGTCTGGGAGGGAGGGTCTGCTGCTGATTGGCTGGAATGTGTCTGCTGACTCGGGACATCACTACTGTCTAGCTGGCTTCATTGTACTTTCACTTAGAGTAGGTCAGTAAGATAAGAATTGAGCTAAGACCAATTGAAATTTTTTTAGCTCAAAATGAGTGCAACACAATAATACAAAAAATTGCCAAACTGTGGCACAAAATAGCTCCCCATAAGCAGCGTCTCTGTGGAGGGCGACACCGGCTGCTTTGTCCTGTTCTCCTCATCCCTCAGTTCTCTCTAATTAACATATGATTCCATCCTTATCTTCAGCATTCAGTCAGGTCTTCAGAGCTACCAAACATAATGAAATATACAGCAGTGAAATCTTTATGGTTGTAGACATTGTCTTTCCCCATCTTCTCCATTTGGCCCAGATCGCCATGATTTTTTCTTAATTTTCCATTATTCTCTGCTCTTTCTCGACACAAACTCCCCATCCTCGTGCCCCAACAGTATCATCCTGCTGCCACCCTCAATACTTGGCCCACTGTGCTCCCCAGTGCCCTCAAATACTAATAGATCCATAGTAGATTTAACCCCTTCCAGTTTGGACCAAATGCTGAAGCCCCATTTTTCAAACCTGACACGTGTCACTTTATCTAGTAATAACTCTGGAACACTTTACTTATCCAAGGGATTCTGAGATTGTTTTCTCGTGACACATCGTACTTCATGTTAGTAGTGAATTTGAGTCTATATGTTTTACCTGTAGGCCTGCCTACAAGTCGTGGCGGTGTCACCAACTCCGCTGCAGAGCCACGCATTCCATGCTTGGCAGCCGTCAGCAGGTTGACCCAATGCGCAGTGTAGGTGATATACCTGCCCTGACCGTGCTTTGCAGACCAGGTATCAGTGGTCAGATGGACCCTTGCCCCAACACTGTATGCCAGAGATGCCATGACTTCCTTTTCAATCACTGAGTAGAGGTTTGGGATTGCCTTATTTGAAAAAAAAATTTGTCTGGGTACCTTCCACTGTGGTGTTCCAATAGCGACAAAAAAATTTCAAGCCAGCTGTCAGACACCGGGCAAGGGGGTGACTCTGTGACATTGGCTTCTTACGCTCAAACATTTCCTTTACAGACACCTGACTGTGGGCAGATGAGATGGAACCGCTGAAGGTGAGAGCTGGAGTGGCGGGTGGTTGAGAGGGGGCAAGGAGGACAGCAGTGGTTGATGTGGCTGAAGATGCTGGGCCAGGAGGAGGATGGTGGCTTTGAGCTTGTGTGCTGCTTCTACTCGTCATCATGTGTTGATCCCATAGGCGCTTGTGATGTGCAATCATGTGCCTTCGCAAAGCAATTGTACCTAGGTGGGTGTTGGATTTCCCACAGGTTGCAAATGGCATCGCTGTTATAAGAGGTAGACACACAAAAAAAATGCCACACTGCTGAGCTTTGCAATGATGGCATTCTGGTGGTGGCAACAGCATGCGTTGATTGGCGTGCTGTCTGGCTGACCCCGGATGCCGATACCTGCTGTCTGTCTGTGCCACTAGCTCCTTGCGACGACCTCCCCCTGCTTCCAACTTGTCTCCTCCTTCTCTCTGTCTCCCCATCTGAACTTTTCCCCTCTTCTTCTTCTTTTTGAGCAGGCATCCACGTGGCATCCCCGGACACATCGTCATCATGAACCACTTTACTTGTATCTGACACCTCAGCAAAGGAAGCGGCAGTGGGTACAACATCATCATCACACTGTACGTCCATGTGTGTAATGCTGCCTGACTGAGACATATCCCTGTTATCTACATCCTCTGGCAATAATGGTTGCGCATCACTCATTTCATCCAACTGATGTGTAAATAACTTCTCTGAGGGATCAAGTGAAGCGGCTGTGGAGGCTGTGGTGGTGGTGGTGGCGGGCGGGAGAGTGGTAACTTGAGAGCAGGTGACCAAAGCTGAGCTGGAGGAGGATGGTGCGTCAAGGTTCTTAGTGGAAGCTGTTGAAGATTGGGTGTCCTGTGTAAGCCAGTCAACTATTTTCTCAGAATTTTTTGGGTTCAGGGTACGTGGCCTCTGAACACTGGGCATTATTCTAGGGCCAGTGGAAATCACAGCACCACAACCACGATGGCCCCTGCGGCGTGGCCTGCCTCTGCCTGTCATTTTTTTTTTTAGATAAGTGGTACTATGCGTGCAAGGTACTGTGCCACCCTATATAAGTGGTGGGTAGAGATGAGCGAACCTCTGTTTTAAGTTCGGCGTCTAAAGTTCGGGTTTGGATTAGCGGAGAATCCCGATCTGGAACCGGATATGGATTCCGACTTCCGTTGTGGTCCGTGGTAGCGGAATCAATAATGGCCGATTATTGATTCCGCTACCACGGACCACAACGGAAGTCGGAATCCATATCCGGTTCCAGATCGGGATTCTCCGCTAATCCAAACCCGAACTTTAGACGCCGAACTTAAAACAGAAGTTCGCTCATCTCTAGCGGTGGGCAGTGGGCACAATAAAGTCTGTGTGGGCCTGACACACACGGGCTTGCAAATGTGATTATATCACAGAAAATATTAAATAGAATTATTTTTTATCTTCAAGGTATTTTCTGTCACGCCCTGTATGAATGGTGTGCACACAGTGCTGTCTATGACTGAGCCTGCAGCCTCACACACACGGGCAGCCAGGCAACTGCAATATATGTATATATATATAAAATAAAGCAGACTGATGTACCAGCCCTGAAAAGGGCTTTTTGTGGTGCTGTCTGGACGCTGTCCTTACAGCAGATGAGTCTGTGGACACAGAACACTGCCCCAGCTTACGCTTTCTCTATTGAATCAGCAGCAGCAGCTGCACTGTCCCTCCTCTCACTGTGAATGCAGCTTCCGAATGAATCTAAAATGGATGCTGTCCTGGAGGTGGGAGGGTCTGGGAGGGAGGGTCTCCTGCTGATTGGCTGGAATGTGTCTGCTGACTGTGAGGTAGAGGGTCAAAGTTTACTCAATGATGATGTATAGGGGGCGAACTAAACATCGCATATGTTCGCCCGCCACGGCGAACGCAAAAAGCAATGTTCGCCGGGAATTGTTCGTCGGCGAATAGTTCGGGACATCACTATCTAGGAGCAGGGGGGGCGTTGTTCCCTTTCCTAGAGGCTCCGTTCTCACACCTTTGTTGCCTCCCTCCAAGTCCTGATTTTTTCACCAATGTAACCATGTGAAGGCTTGGTTTTTGCAGTACGGGTTGTCGTTTTTATAGTTTTTTTGGCGTAGATATGACTTTTTGATCGCTTTTTTGGGAGGTGTGATGGGCAAAAAAAATTAAATAAATGGATTATATATAATATGATAACTTTGTTCTGTGGGTTATGGTGATACCAAAGTTGTATATTTTTTTTAATGTTTTACAAATTTTTCTGCATAAAATCCCTTTTTTATTAAAAAATTGATACATTTTGCTACTATACTATACATCCATAACATTTTTTGTGTAAGTGATTGGTTTTTGTGGAATGGAACGTGATTTCTATTGGTACAATTTTGGCGTACATCTGACATTTTGTTCGCTTTTTATACCAAATTTTACGGTGTTCACTACGCGGATAAGTAATGTGATCCTTTTACAGATGAGGTCGGTTTAGAAGCAATACCAATTATGAATGAGTGCATATGGGAAAAGCATTTTTTTATTTAATAAAAAAAAAAAAATCCTTTTTTCATATTTAAAAAAAAATAATCTTTACACTTTCTTTTGCCAAGTCCCACTGGGTTTTTCAGGATCCAATGCAGCGCGGCGGCCCAATGGAAGAGAGAGATCCCTCCCTCTGTTAACGCTATGGATGCAGCAGAGCTACTGGCCGCGGCATCTAATGGGTTAAACATCTGGGATTGGTGCCAGCACTGATCTCGGCCATTGCAGCAGAGTGTCCGCTGTATGTTATAGCTGACACCCGATGCTGACGGCTCAATTCCTAAGCCACGGCCATCACCATTGAGTATGGCACGGAGGCACAAAGGGGGCTACAAGTGACATGGGGGCTGCAGTGGGGCCCAGGTGGTACCTGGAAGGTACCCGGATACAGGCTCTGGTCTACGCTCTGATTGGTCAGTCTTTACGGACTAACCAGTCGGAGTGATCGCTGGCAAGGGGCCGGTCTGATAGGTCACTTGCCGGCTTTTCACGGACAGTCGGTTGCTGTGACACTTTCTTCTGTCATAGTGCGGGGTGTTACTTCGGACATAACTGTACACCCGATTACAGAAACTAACATGCAATCTGGACGCACAGTTACATCCATATGCGGGAAGAGCCATACATATAATCCCCCTGAAGATACTATGACCACACAGATGCTCCCTTCAATAATTAATGCCACACAGTGCCCTCAGAAATAATAGTGCCCCTGACAGTAACAATACCACAACATAGAATTCCCCAAAATTAAGTGTGCCAAGCTGACAGCGCCCTGACTCTAATACTGTCCAAGCAGTGCTTTATAAAAAGTACCTTCAAATTGTACCAGCGAGAATACCCTAGACAGTTACAGTGCCCCCAGTAGTAATATGCTCTGTCAGAGTGACTCCAGTAATAATAAACCCCCGTGTATTTCCCCTCATAGTAATAATGTCCCTATAGTCAGTGGCGGATAAAGTGGCTCGAAGGCTCTGGGCTGTTCCTCAAGCCGTACTGTAGCTCCATGAGTAATAAAACCATATACTGCACAATATACCCCTAATGCCAACTACATATTTAGATGGACATTACATCCAGCACTATCAAACATACAGGAGAATGCAGCACTACATGCCTCTTACATCCAGTGACATTTGCTCTGATGACATTCTCTTTCCTCATCCTCTCCATTGGGAGCGGACCGCCATGATGGTATTTTTCAGCCTCATCTTGTCTCTGTAGAATTTGCCACACAGACATCTTATGTTCCTCACTTTCCCATCATCCTTCCCCTCCTGGCGCCCCAACATTGTTATCCTGCTGTTACCCCCAATACTGTGCCCGCAGTGCTCCCCAATGCCCCCAAACACTATACTGCAGAAATTATACTGTCATACAGAAAGCCCCCCTTATAGTAATAGTGCTCCCCAAAGTCCCACCAGTAGTAATACTCTCCTAGAGTGCCCCAAGTAATAATAATACCTGCATAGCGCCCCCAGTAGTTGTTATTCTCTCAGTTCTGTATGCCCCCAGTAGTTTCCTTTCCCCCAGTACTGCCCCTAATAATTCTTATTGCCCCAGTAATGCCCCTAATAAATCTTAAAGGGGTTATCCAGGAAAAGATATTTATGACATCCTCAGGATAGGTCATCAGTATCAGATCTGCAGGGGTGCGACATCCGGGACCCCCCGCTGGGCAGCGGTTAGAAGAGGCCTTGGGCGCCGCAGCCTCTTTATAGGCCAGTGACATCACTGTAAATCGGTCACATGGCCTAGTTTCCGCTCAGCCCTATTCAAGTCAATGGGACTGAGCAACAGCAATACCAAGCACTGCCACTATGCGATGTATGGCGCTGTCCTTGGAAAGCTGCCTGGAGACTGCAGCGGCTCCCGAAAACAGCTGATTGGCGGAGATGCTGGGACTTGGACCCCCGCTGATGTGATAATGATGACCTATCCTAGGAATAAGTCATCGTTATCTTTTCCAGGTTAACCCCTCTAATGCCCCAATAGTGCCTCTAATAATACCTCACGTCCGCAACCTGCGAATCAGCCACGAAAGTTCTTCCATCTGCAGCCTGATTCCAGCGCAGGCAGAAGTGATGACATCATCACGCTGTCCAAGACCCAGTACAGACAGTCGCGCTCATGTCATCACATCGAGACTGTCTGTGCCGCTCCACGGCTTCATAGATTGCAGGCCTAGTTGACTGTGGACTGTGAGAATGAACGGCAGGGACGGAATATTCCCTCAGTAAGAAAAATGGCGTAATTTTGTACACCAAAAACTGGCATAGAAAATAATAAATGAAACGGTATTACCGACCCGCCCTCATCCCCGCCCATACCACGCCCCCTTCATTAGAACTGGCGTATGTGGCTTGGAAGATTTTGCCACGGATCACCTTTGCGAAAAAATTACCCCCTTTTGGGTTAGAAAAAAACTCAACTCAGTAGCGTTCATGTCCGCAGGGGTGCACGTAGGTCATTCCTTCCTATAATCTGTTAGTGGAATAAAGCTCCTAGAAATCATAATTTCAAGGAAAACTTATCTTTTTTCATTATTTTTTTTAATGAATTTTTGCCTTCCCTCCTCCTCACCTAAGCTCTTGAACGCAATGACAGCAATAGTAAATGATGTCAGAGTGACACTGACATACATAGCTGTGGGGAAACACATGTTTGATGGTGTTAACTGGGGTCATTTATCAACTGGTGTACAGTAGAACTGGCTTAGTCGCCCATAGCAACCAATCAGATTCCAGCATTCATTTTCCAAAGGAGCTGTCAAAAATGAAAGGTGGAATCTGATTGGTTGCTATGGGCGACTAAGCCAGTTCTATTGTTCACCAGTCTGATAAATGACCCCAAACATGTTTATTATCACACCGCGCCGGCACATCTCATGCTGTATCGTATTCCAAAGCTTCCAAGAATTGTCCCTGATCGGGGGCAGATGGTGTTTAAAAACACCCGGTGTTTTGCCTGCCAGACAAACCCAAAGCTTTTCACTTCGGACAAATCCAGTAAAAAGTCATACACCACCATCTTACTGCACATCGGCATGAGGGAGGAAGAAGAGGGACCATGACCCTGAGAGGACGTGGACAGTCTACAGTCACAATCAAGCTTCTGTTCTAGTGTGAGGGACAGAAGAAGAATTGTGTGGAATATGGAAAGACAGGGAAACCTTTCAAAATGAACCAAGCCTAGATTCGGGAGGACTGTCACACTCCTGCAGCTGAGCCTGATGAATAAATCTGGCCTTGCTGATGGTGCCCCATCTTGCCACCGTTGCTGCCTTCCTACCTACCATCATGTCGCCTGCCTACCGTAATGTATAAGAGATAAGATAAAGGTTTACTAAACAAGGTATAAATGTGCTAATGCAATAACTAATGACTTTGCTTGGTTCCAATCCTGGAGGAGCCAAGGGGGGACAAGGACAGGACAATAAGTCATAAAAGCTGCACCACAGATCAGCAGATAAGAACTTCTGCTTGGTGTGGGACACCCCCAACGGTGGGAGATACCTGACCGCAGGTCTACTCTCTACAACACCATCGAGAACAAGATGATAGACCGGTGGTCATCCTGCACAGGTCACTATGATGAGGTGAGTTCAGGTGGGCTGAGCAGCTGTTGGTCCAAGAAATGCGACAGTCACGTGGACTTAAGGAAAAGACAATTGTGTTTTTCAGCAACAAGGATTCCTCCAAACATGTCCTCCTCTAACACCTGCATAATTATTTTTCTAAGATTTGTTCACATATGAACTTAAACTAGCTAGTGACACGACACGTGGACTTCCAGTTACAGGTCAGAGGAGATCTGGTTTCAAAAAATGGACAAAGCCACAAACTTAATACAATCCACTAAATAGTCCAAACAAGATAAGGTCTTCTCCTCCATATAGTCACTCTACAATCTTATGCATGAGAAGGACAGGAATGACCACCAGTAATAGAGGCACCAGTAACCGACAGAGAGCAGCCATGCAAGACAACACTACATGTGAACACAACCTTAGGGCTCATGTACACGAATGTTCCGTGTATTGTGGTTGCCGCAGATGGGAGCAGACCCATTGAAGTTGGATGGGTCCATGATCTGTCTGCAGCACAAGAAAATAGAACGGGTGCACATGGCCGTTGCCTGTATATTGCTGACCCGCTGTTGCAGGCCACAATACAGGTACGGCTTAGTGTGAGGAATCAGAAGTGAAAGAGCTCCTCACCTGATGATGATGATGATGATGGAGGGTAGTAGGTGCAGTTTTGATTCTTAGTCCCTGAAAGAAGAAAGAAACACAAACAGTGATTAGTTGCCTCCATGTGTGTGACATTAGTGACGGTCATGCACTACTGAGGCATGACCACCACTATCTGACCAGCTATGGAGGAGTAATCTGGAGGCCATTTTGTAGGCTGTATAATAATGATGCTGCATGGTGTTGGTTTGTGCAGCACCTGAGCGCCTGAAGATTCATTTACACAAATGACTGATATTGGCAGAATCTCTGGGCTGAGGGGTTTACTAAATGCACATGATCTAATGTGACATAAAATCTATCTCTGCACAGTGGTGCCCATTTACTAATACCAATATAGTTACAGGGCTGTGTACCCCGTATTCCGCAGGAAGCTGTGTGGTGACTGAGGAGTATGATGAAGTCACTGAACTGCACTCAGTAAGGCCACTTTAGTCCTGAGGCCTCCAAGAAGCCCGCTATGTTGTTGTTGAGTGTTTCTGGGCGCTGCTCTCTCCTTCTGTCCGGTGCCACCCTAAATGCATTGGCCAAAATCCAGCTTCTTAAAGAGCCAGAGCTAATGTCTGGATGTCCCCGGATTTCTTTAGGGTCTTCCTCCTTTCATTCTGGGCCTAAACATACAGTCCATTAGGTCCGCCAAGACTGATTCAGCTTGATTCCGACATCTACAACCCGGCTCGTTTTCTGAGCTTCGCTGACTCTTTACAAACATTTTTGTTGATAAGTTCAGGACATGCAAACCCTGTCAACAAAATCACCCCAAACCCACCCTAGAAAGCCCAATTTTATAACCCCACTCATTTTCAGCGTGAATTTGCCAATAGTGTCTCTGAAGTTTAAGGATATTCTCTCTAAATTTGACAAATTTCTGCTGACCATCCTGACCTCTGCCTGATCTCTACTTAAAACTGCGCCTGTAATGTAAAGTAATGTCACCAATGCAATATGTAAAGCTGTAAATACTAGGGATGAGCGAACTCGAACTGTATAGTTCGGGTTCGTACCGAATTTTGGGGTGTCCGTGACACGGACCCGAACCCGGACATTTTCGTAAAAGTCCGGGTTCGGGTTCGGTGTTCGTCGCTTTCTTCGCGCTTTTGTGACGCTTTCTTGGCGCTTTTTGAAAGGCTGCAAAGCAGCCAATCAACAAGCGTCATACTACTTGCCCCAAGAGGCCATCACAGCCATGCCTACTATTGGCATGGCTGTGATTGGCCAGAGCACCATGTGACCCAGCCTCTATTTAAGCTGGAGTCACATAGCGCCGCCCGTCACTCTGCTCTGATTAGCGTAGGGAGAGGTTGCGGCTGCGACAGTAGGGCGAGATTAGGCAGATTAACTCCTCCAAAGGACTTGATTAACTGATCGATCTGCAGCTGTGGATCATTGAGCTGCTGATCCTCAATTGCTCACTGTTTTTAGGCTGCCCAGACCGTTTGTCAGTCACATTTTTCTGGGGTGATCGGCGGCCATTTTGTGTCTTGTGGTGCGCCAGCACAAGCTGCGACCAAGTGCATTTAACCCTCAATGGTGTGGTTGTTTTTTGGCTAAAGCCTACATCAGGGTGAAGCTGTCACACCAAGTGCATTTAACCAGCAATAGTCTGTTTATTTTTTGGCCATATACTACATCAGGGGCAAGCTGCGCCCGTCACCAAGTGCATTTAACCCTCAATGGTGCGTTTGTTTTTTGGCTAAAGCCTACATCAGGGTGAAGCTGTCACACCAAGTGCATTTAACCAGCAATAGTCTGTTTATTTTTTGGCCATATACTACATCAGGGGCAAGCTGCGCCCGTCACCAAGTGCATTTAACCCTCAGTAGTGTGGTTGGTCAAGCTATCACACCAAGTGCATTTAACCAGCAATAGTCTGTTCATTTTTTGGCCATATACTAAATCAGGGGCAAGCTGCGCCCGTCACCAAGTGCATTTAACCAGCAATAGTCTGTTCATTTTTTGGCCATATACTACATCAGGGGCAAGCTGCGCCCATCACCAAGTGCATTTAACCAGCAATAGTGTGGTTATTTTTTGGCCATATCCCAGTCTAATTCTGTCACTAAATCCATACCGGTCACCCAGCGCCTAAATACTAGGCCTCAAATTTATATCCCGCTAAATCTCTCGTTACCGCTGTCCTGTTGTGGCTGGGAAAGTTATTTAGTGTCCGTCAAAGCACATTTTTTGTTCTGGGTTGAAATACAATTCCCAATTTAGCAATTTAAAAATTTAGTGGTTTCTGCTGTATCAGAGCTATTTGAAATCTATCCCTAAAAGGGTATATAATATTCAAGGTGCACATAGGGTCATTCAGAATAACTTCACACACACACGCTTCTGTGCATTTCCAAGTCTAATTCTGTCACTAAATCCATACCTGTCACCCAGCGCCTAAATACTAGGCCTCAAATTTATATCCCGCTGAATTTGAATACAATACATTGGGCCAAATAATATATTTGTTGTTGTGGTGAACCATAACAATGAGAAAAACATCTAGTAAGGGACGCGGACGTGGACATGGTCGTGGTGGTGTTAGTGGACCCTCTGGTGCTGGGAGAGGACGTGGCCGTTCTGCCACATCCACACGTCCTAGTGTACCAACTACCTCAGGTCCCAGTAGCCGCCATAATTTACAGCGATATATGGTGGGGCCCAATGCCATTCTAAGGATGGTAAGGCCTGAGCAGGTACAGGCATTAGTCAATTGGGTGGCCGACAGTGGATCCAGCACGTTCACATTATCTCCCACCCAGTCTTCTGCAGAAAGCGCACAGATGGCGCCTGAAAACCAACCCCATCAGTCTGTCACATCACCCCCATGCATACCAGGGAAACTGTCTCAGCCTCAAGTTATGCAGCAGTCTCTTATGCTGTTTGAAGACTCCGCTGGCAGGGTTTGCCAAGGGCATCCACCTAGCCCTTCCCCAGCGGTGAAAGACATAGAATGCACTGACGCACAACCACTTATGTTTCCTGATGATGAGGACATGGGAATACCACCTCAGCATGTCTCTGATGATGAAGAAACACAGGTGCCAACTGCTGCGTCTTTCTGCAGTGTGCAGACTGAACAGGAGGTCAGGGATTAAGACTGGGTGGAAGACGATGCAGGGGACGATGAGGTCCTAGACCCCACATGGAATGAAGGTCGTGCCACTGACTTTCACAGTTCGGAGGAAGAGGCAGTGGTGAGACCGAGCCAACAGCGTAGCAAAAGAGGGAGCAGTGGGCAAAAGCAGAACACCCGCCGCCAAGAGACTCCGCCTGCTACTGACCGCCGCCATCTGGGACCGAGCACCCCGAAGGCAGCTTCAAGGAGTTCCCTGGCATGGCACTTCTTCAAACAATGTGCTGACGACAAGACCCGAGTGGTTTGCACGCTGTGCCATCAGAGCCTGAATCGAGGCATTAACGTTCTGAACCTGAGCACAACCTGCATGACCAGGCACCTGCATGCAAAGCATGAACTGCAGTGGAGTAAACACCTTAAAACCAAGGAAGTCACTCAGGCTCCCCCTGCTACCTCTTCTGCTGCTGCCGCCTCGGCCTATTCTGCTGCTGCCGCCTCGGCCTCTTCCTCCGCCTCTGGAGGAACGTTGGCACCTGCCGCCCAGCAAACAGGGGATGTACCACCAACACCACCACCACCACCTCCGTCACCAAGCGTCTCAACCATGTCACACGCCAGCGTTCAGCTCTCCATCTCACAAACATTTGAGAGAAAGCGTAAATTCCCACCTAGCCACCCTCGATCCCTGGCCCTGAATGCCAGCATTTCTAAACTACTGGCCTATGAAATGCTGTCATTTAGGCTGGTTGGACACAGACAGCTTCAAACAGCTCATGTCGCTTGCTGTCCCACAGTATGTTGTTCCCAGCCGGCACTACTTCTCCAAGAGAGCCGTGCCTTCCCTGCACAACCAAGTATCCGATAAAATCAAGTGTGCACTGCGCAACGCCATCTGTGGCAAGGTCCACCTAACCACAGATACGTGGACCAGTAAGCACGGCCAGGGACGCTATATCTCCCTAACTGCACACTGGGTAAATGTAGTGGCAGCTGGGCCCCAGGCGGAGAGCTGTTTGGCGCACGTCCTTCCGCCGCCAAGGATCGCAGGGCAACATTCTTTGCCTCCTGTTGCCACCTCCTCCTTCTCGGCTTCCTCCTCCTCTTCTTCCACCTGCTCATCCAGTCAGCCACACACCTTCACCACCAACTTCAGCACAGCCCGGGGTAAACGTCAGCAGGCCATTCTGAAACTCATATGTTTGGGGGACAGGCCCCACACCGCACAGGAGTTGTGGCGGGGTATTGAACAACAGACCGACGAGTGGTTGCTGCCGGTGAGCCTCAAGCCCGGCCTGGTGGTGTGTGATAATGGGCGAAATCTCGTTGCAGCTCTGGGACTAGCCAATTTGACGCACATCCCTTGCTTGGCGCATGTGCTGAATTTGGTGGTGCAGAAGTTCATTCACAACTACCCCGACATGTCAGAGCTGCTGCATAAAGTGCGGGCCGTCTGTTCGCGCTTCCGGCGTTCACATCCTGCTGCTGCTCGCCTGTCTGCGCTACAGCGTAACTTCGGCCTTCCCGCTCACCGCCTCATATGCGACGTGCCCACCAGGTGGAACTCCACCTTGCACATGCTGGACAGACTGTGCGAGCAGCAGCAGGCCATAGTGGAGTTTCAGCTGCAGCACGCACGGGTCAGTCGCACTACAGAACAGCACCACTTCACCACCAATGACTGGGCCTCCATGCGAGACCTGTGTGCCCTGTTGCGCTGTTTCGAGTACTCCACCAACATGGCCAGTGGCGATGACGCCGTTATCAGCGTTACAATACCACTTCTATGTCTCCTTGAGAAAACACTTAGGGCGATGATGCAAGAGGAGGTGGCCCAGGAGGAGGAGGAGGAGGAGGAAGAGGGGTCATTTTTAGCACTTTCAGGCCAGTCTCTTCGAAGTGACTCAGAGGGAGGTTTTTGGCAACAGCAGAGGCCAGGTACAAATGTGGCCAGACAGGGCCCACTACTGGAGGACGAGGAGGACGAGGATGAGGAGGAGGTGGAGGAGGATGAGGATGAAGCATGGTCACAGCGGGGTGGCACCCAACGCAGCTCGGGTCCATCACTGGTGCGTGGCTGGGGGGAAAGGCAGGACGATGACGATACGCCTCCCACAGAGGACAGCTTGTCCTTACCCCTGGGCAGCCTGGCACACATGAGCGACTACATGCTGCAGTGCCTGCGCAACGACAGCAGAGTTGCCCACATTTTAACCTGTGCGGACTACTGGGTTGCCACCCTGCTGGATCCACGCTACAAAGACAATGTGCCCACCTTACTTCCTGCACTGGAGCGTGATAGGAAGATGCGCGAGTACAAGCGCACGTTGGTAGACGCGCTACTGAGAGCATTCCCAAATGTCACAGGGGAACAAGTGGAAGCCCAAGGCCAAGGCAGAGGAGGAGCAAGAGGTCGCCAAGGCAGCTGTGTCAATGCCAGCTCCTTTGAGGGCAGGGTTAGCATGGCAGAGATGTGGAAAACTTTTGTCAACACGCCACAGCTAACTGCACCACCACCTGATACGCAACGTGTTAGCAGGAGGCAACATTTCACTAACATGGTGGAACAGTACGTGTGCACACCCCTCCACGTACTGACTGATGGTTCGGCCCCATTCAACTTCTGGGTCTCTAAATTGTCCACGTGGCCAGAGCTAGCCTTTTATGCCTTGGAGGTGCTGGCCTGCCCGGCGGCCAGCGTTTTGTCTGAACGTGTATTCAGCACGGCAGGAGGCGTCATTACAGACAAACGCAGCCGCCTGTCTACAGCCAATGTGGACAAGCTGACGTTCATAAAAATGAACCAGGCATGGATCCCACAGGATCTGTCCGTCCCTTGTCCAGATTAGACATTAACTACCTCCCCTTAACCATATATTATTGGACTCCAGGGCACTTCCTCATTCAATCCTATTTTTATTTTCATTTTACCATTATATTGCGAGGCTACCCAAAGTTGAATGAACCTCTCCTCTGTCTGGGTGCCGGGGCCTAAATATATGCCAATGGACTGTTCCAATGTTGGGTGACGTGAAGCCTGATTCTCTGCTATGACATGCAGACTGATTCTCTGCTGACATGAAGCCAGATTGTCTGTTACGGGACCTCTCTCCTCTGCCTGTGTGCTGGGCCTAAATTTATGAAAATGGACTGTTACAGTAGTGGGTGACGTGAAGCCTGATTCTCTGCTATGATATGAAGACTGATTCTCTGCTGACATGAAGCCAGATTGTCTGTTACGGGACCTCTCTGCTCTGCCTGGGTGCTGGGCCTAAATATATGCCAATGGACTGTTGCAGTGGTGGCTGACGTGAAGCCTGATTCTCTGCTATGATATGAAGACTGATTCTCTGCTGACATGAAGCCAGATTGTCTGTTACGGGACCTCTCTCCTCTGCCTGGGTGCTGGGCCTAAATATATGCCAATGGACTGTTGCAGTGGTGGCTGACGTGAAGCCTCATTCTCTGCTATGACATGAAGACTGATTCTCTGCTGACATGAAGCCAGATTGTCTGTTACGGGACCTCTCTCCTCTGCCTGGGTGCTGGGTAGTGTTGAGCGCGAATATTCGAAAAGCAAATTTTTTTCGCGAATATCGCAACTTCGCGATTTCGCGAATATTTCGAATATAGTGCTATATATTCGTAAAAACGAATATTGGTTTTTTGTTTTTTCCCCCCCCCCACAAAATTACAGTACACATATAATTGATTGTTTCCCAAAGGTCCAACAGCTCAGATCTTACTCACATTGCCTAGAAAGTGATTGAGGCGCGAATCTTCGTAAGGCGATTTTATTAGCGCACATGCGAATATCGGCACGTCCCAGAACAGAGGCAAAGGGCTTTGCATTCATACATTAGTGAATTGAGTTGCGAATCTTCGTAAGGCGATTTTATTAGCGCTCATGCGAATATCTACACTTGTCCCAGAACAGAGGCAAAGGGCTTTGCATTCATACATTAGTGATTGAATTGAGCTGCGAATCTTCGTAAGGCGATTTTATTAACGCAAATGCAAATATCTACACTTGTCCCCAGAACAGAGAGGCAAAGGCCTGTGCATTCATATAGTATAGCACCATATTCGCGAATACGTAGAACTTCGTAAAATTCGATTTACGAATATTCGTATTTTTTATTTTACTTTCCACCTTATAGATTACATTGATCTGTACTCTGTCAACTACTGTCATCACCCCCCACTGTATCTCGATTGATTCCCAAAAGTCTCACATTCCCTAGAAAGTGATTGAGGTGCGAATCTTCGTAAGGCGATTTTATTAGCGCACATGCGAATATCTACACTTGTCCCAGAACAGAGGCAAAGGGCATTGCATTCATACATTAGTGATTGAATTGAGTTGCGAATCTTCGTAAGGCGATTTTATTAACGCACATGCGAATATCTACACTTGTCCCCAGAACAAAGAGGCAAAGGCCTGTGCATTCATATAGTATATCACCATATTCGCGAATATTTCGAACTTCGTAAAATTCGATTTACGAATATTCGTATTTTTTATTTTAGTTTCCACCTTACAGATTACATTGATCTGTACTCTGTACACTACTGTCATCACCCCCCACTGTATCTCGATTGATTCCCAAAAGTCTCACATTGCCTAGAAAGTGATTGAGGTGCGAATCTTCGTAAGGCGATTTTATTAGCGCACATGCGAATATCTACACTTGTCCCAGAACAGAGGCAAAGGGCATTGCATTCATACATTAGTGATTGAATTGAGTTGCGAATCTTCGTAAGGCGATTTCATTAGCGCACATGTGAATTTTGCATAGCATATGTATTATGCGATGCGAAAATTCGAATTATCGCATATGCGAAATAATAACGAATTTGAATAATCGCAAATATGGGACATGCCGCTCAACACTAGTGCTGGGCCTAAATTTATGACAATGGACTGTTGCAGTGGTGGGTGACGTGAAGCCTGATTCTCTGCTATGACATGCAGACTGATTCTCTGCTGACATGAAGCCAGATTGTCTGTTACGGGACCTCTCTCCTCTGCCTGGGTGCTGGGCCTAAATTTATGACAATGGACTGTTGCAGTGGTGGGTGACGTGAAGCCTGATTCTCTGCTATGATATGAAGACTGATTCTCTGCTGACATGAAGCCAGATTCTCTGTTACGGGACCTCTCTCCTCTGCCTGGGTTCCAGGGCCTAAATATCTGAGAATGGACTGTTCCAGTGGTGGGTGACGGGAAGCCAGATTCTCTGCTATGGGACCTCTCTCCAATTGATATTGGTTAATTTTTATTTATTTAATTTTTATTTTTATTCATTTCCCTATCCACATTTGTTTGCAGGGGATTTACCTACATGTTGCTGCCTTTTGCAGCCCTCTAGCCCTTTCCTGGGCTGTTTTACAGCCTTTTTAGTGCCGAAAAGTTCGGGTCCCCATTGACTTCAATGGGGTTCGGGTTCGGGACGAAGTTCGGATCGGGTTCGGATCCCGAACCCGAACATTTCCGGGACGTTCGGCCGAACTTCTCGAACCCGAACATCCAGGTGTTCGCTCAACTCTAGTAAATACCTATTAACAGGCTGGTAACCACCACTTCACACCAGTCATCACTAGATGGTGCTGGTACGCAGTGGTGTGCCCAGGGTGTTTGGCACCTTGGGCGGGTCTTTTCTCTGGCACTCCCCCCACCCCCACATACCTCTTACATCCAGGGACATCGCCTGTCATGTAGACCTTCTCTTTCCTCTTTTCCTCCATCAGACCGCCATGACACATTCTTTCTCGTCTCTACAGAGTTTGTAACACAGACACGTTAGATTTCTAATTTTTTCCATCAACCTCCCCATCCTGGTGTCCCCACAGTGTCATCCTGTTGCCACCCGCAATACTGTGCCCGTTGTGCCCCCTAATGCCCCAGGTACTATACTACTGAAAAAATAGTGACCCTAATAGACATAATTGGGGTCATTCATCAAACTGGTGTAAAGTAGAACTGGGTTTCCAAAAGAGCTGTCAAATATGAAAGGTGGAATCTGATTGGCTGCTATGGCAACTAAGCCAGTCCTACTTTACACCAGTCTGATACATTACCCCAAATGTCAATATAGTGTCCACAGCAGCTATAATGTCCCCTAGAGACCCCCAGTAATAATAACACCCTATATTGTGCTCCAGGCAATAATCACTGTATAGTGTCCCCAAAAATAATAGAATTGCCCCTACAGTGCCTCCCCAATAGCAAGGTCCCCATATAATAATTTCCCCCACACTTCCCCATATAGTAATTTCCACCACACTTCCCCATATAGTAATTTCCCCCTCACTGTCCCATATAGTAATTTCCCCCACACTTCCCCATATAGTAATTTCCCCCACACTGCCCCATATAGTAATTTCCCCCACACTGCCCCATATAGTAATTTCCCCCACACTGCCCCATATAGTAATTTCCTCCACACTTCCCCCATATAGTAATTTCCCCCACACAGCCCCATATAGTAATTTCCTCCACACTGCCCCACACAGTAATTTCCCCCACACTGCCCCATATAGTAATTTCCTCCACACTGCCCCCATATAGTAATTTCCCCCCACACTGCCCCATATAGTAATTTCCTCCACACTGCCCCATATAGTAATTTCCCCCCACACTGCCCCATATAGTAATTTCCCCCACACTGCCCCATACAGTAATTTCCTCCACACTTCCCCCATATAGTAATTTCCCCCACACAGCCCCATATAGTAATTTCCTCCACACTTCCCCCATATAGTAATTTCCCCCACACAGCCCCATATAGTAATTTCCCCCACACTTCCCCATACAGTAATTTCCCCCACACTGCCCCACACAGTAATTTCCCCCACACTGCCCCATATAGTAATTTCCCCCACACTGCCCCATATAGTAATTTCCTCCACACTTCCCCCATATAGTAATTTCCCCCACACAGCCCCATATAGTAATTTCCCCCACACTGCCCCATATAGTAATTTCCTCCACACTTTCCCCATATAGTAATTTCCCCCCACACTGCCCCATATAGTAATTTCCCCCACACTGCCCCACACAGTAATTTCCCCCACACTGCCCCCATATAGTAATTTCCACCACACTTTCCCATATAGTAATTTCCCCCACACTGTCCCATATAGTAATTTCCCCCACACTGTCCCATATAGTAATTTCCCCCACACTTCCCCATATAGTAATTTCCCCCACACTTCCCCATATAGTAATTTCCCCCACACTGCCCCAAGTAGTAATTTCCCCCACACTTCCCCATATAGTAATTTCCCCCACACTGCCCCATATAGTAATTTCCCCCACACTGCCCCATATAGTAATTTCCTCCACACTGCCCCATATAGTAATTTCCCCCACACTGCCCCCATATAGTAATTTCCACCACACTTCCCCATATAGTAATTTCCCCCACACTGTCCCATATAGTAATTTCCCCCACACTTCCCCATATAGTAATTTCCCCCGCACTGCCCTATATAGTAATTTCCCTCACACTACCCCATATAGTAATTTCCCCCACACTTCCCCATATAGTAATTTCCCCCACACTTCCCCATATAGTAATTTCTCCCACACTGCCCCATATAGTAATTTCCCCCACACTGCCCCATATAGTAATTTCCCCCACACTTCCCCATATAGTAATTTCCCTCACACTGCCCCATATAGTAATTTCCCCTACACTTCCCCATATAGTAATTTCCCCTACACTTCCCCATATAGTAATTTCCCCTACACTTCCCCATATAGTAATTTCCCCCACACTTCCCCATATAGTAATTTCCCCTACACTTCCCCATATAGTAGTGTCCGCCAAATTTTCCACACTAAGTAGTGTCCCCCACACAGTCATTTCCCCCACACTGCCCCCATACAGTAGTGTCCCCCACACTGCCCCCATACAGTAGTGTCCCCCACACTGCCCCCCATACAGTAGTGTCCTACACACTGCCCCCATACAATAGTTTCCCCCACACAGTAGTTTCCACCACACAGCCCACCATACAATAGTTTCCCCCACACTGCCCCCACACAGTAGTTTCCCCCACACTGCCCCCATACAATAGTGCCCCCCCATACATTAGTGTCCCCCACACTGCCCCCATACACTAGTATTCCCAACACTGCCCCCATACAATAGTGTCCCCCACACTGCCCCCCATACAGTAGTGTCCCCCACACTGCCCCCCATACAGTAGTGTCCCCCACACTGCCCCCCATACAGTAGTGTCCCCCACACTGCCCCCCCATACAGTAGTGTCCCCCACACTGCCCCCATACAGTAGTATTCCCAACACTGCCCCCATACAGTAGTGTCCTCCACACAGTTGTTTCCCCCACACTTCTCCAATACAGTAGCGTCCCCCACACCGCCCCTAATACAGTAGTGTCCCCCACACTGACGTTTCCCCCACACTGCCCCCACACAGTAGTTTCCCCCACACTGCCCCATACAGTAGTGTCCCCCACACTGCCCCCCATACAGTAGTGTCCCCCACACTGCCCCCATACACTAGTGTCCCCCACACTGCCCCATACAGTAGTGTCCCCCACACTGCCCCCATACACTAGTGTCCCCCACACTGCCCCATACACTAGTGTCCCCCACACTGCCCCCCATACAGTAGTGTCCCCCACACAGTAGTGTCCCCCACACTGCCCCCACACAGTAGTGTTCCCCACACTTCCCCCACACAGTAGTTTCCCCCACACTGCCCCCATACAGTAGTGTCCCCCACACTGCCCCCATACAGTAGTGTTCCCCATACAGTAGTTTCCCCCACATTGGCCATATAGTAATTTTCACCCCAAATAGTAATCCCTCCCATAATGATTGCCCCACACAGTATCCCACCATATTTCCCCCCCCACATGTCCTCCTGTGTGCACCCCCCCACATGTCCCCCAAAGTTGGCACATGAAATAAAATAAAAACAAATAAAAAATAAAGCTAAATACTCACCTGCGCTTGCTCACAGAGTCCCGGCACTGTGCTACTGAATCCCGACACAGGCGCGCATGATGACGGCATCACTCGCGCCTGCACCGCAATTTCACTACCGCGTAGGCCTCAGTCATTTCCCCCACACTGTCCCCACACAGTAGTGTCCGCCATATTTTCCACACTAAGTTGTGTCCCCCACACAGTAATTTCCCCCACACTGCCCCCCATACAGTAGTGTCCCACACACTGCCCCCATACAATAGTTTCCCCAACACAGTAGTTTCCCCCACACTGCCCCCACACAGTAGTTTCCCCCACACTGCCCCCATATAATAGTCCCCCCATACATTAGTGTTCCCCACACTGCCCTCCACACAGTAGTATCCCCCACAGTGCCCCCATACAGTAGTGTCCCCCACACAGTCGTTTCCCCCACACTACTGCAATACAGTAGTGTCCCCCACACAGTAGTTTCCCCCACACTGCCCCCACACAGTAGTATCCCCCACACTGCCCCCATACAGTAGTGTCCCCCACACAGTCGTTTCCCCCCCCCTGTTCCAATAAAGTAGTGTCCTCACACTGCCCCCATACAGTAGTGTCCCCCACACTGCCCCCCATACAGTAGTGTCCCCCACACAGTCGTTTCACCCACACTGCCCCCACACAGTAGTTTACCCCACAATGCCCCCATACAGTAGTGTCCCCCACACTGCCCCCATACAGTAGTGTCCCCCACACTGCCCCCATACAGTAGTGTCCCCCACACTGCCCCCATACAGTAGTGTCCCCCACACTGCCCCCATACAGTAGTGTTGCCCATACAGTAGTTTGCCCACATTGCCCATATAGTAATTTTCACCCCAAATAGTAATCCCTCCCATAATGATTGCCCCACACAGTATCCCACCATATTTCCCCCCCACATGTCCCCCATGATGACGGCATCACGCGCGCCTGCACCGCAATTTCACTACTGCGTAGGCCTCAGTCATTTCCCCCACACTGCCCCCACACAGTAGTGTCCGCCACATTTTACACACTAAGTAGTGTCCCCCACACAGTAATTTCCCCCACACTGCCCCCAATACAGTAGTGTCCCACACACTGCCCCATACAATAGTTTCCCCCACACAGTAGTTTCCCCCACACTGCCCCCACACAGTAGCTTCCCCCACACTGCCCCCCATACATTAGTGTCCCCCACACTGCCCCCATACACTAGTGTGCCCCACACTGCCCCCATACAGTAGTGTCCCCCACACAGTAGTTTCCCCCAAACTGCCCCCACACAGTAGTATCCCCCACACTGCCCCATACAGTAGTGTCCCCCACACAGTCGTTTCCGCCACACTACTCCAATACAGTAGTGTCCCCCACACAGTAGTTTCCACCACACTGCCCCCACACAGTAGTATCCCCCACACTGCCCCCATACAGTAGTATCCCCCACACTGCCCCCATACAGTAGTGTCCCCCACACAGTCGTTTCCCCCACACTACTCCAATACAGTAGTGTCCCCACACAGTAGTTTCCACCACACTGCCCCCACACAGTAGTATCCCCCACACTGCCCCCATACAGTAGTATCCCCCACACTGCCCCCATACAGTAGTGTCCCCCACACAGTCGTTTCCCCCACACTACTCCAATACAGTAGTGTCCCCACACTGCCCCCACACAGTAGTGTACCACACACTGCCCCCCATACAGTAGTGTCCCCCACACAGTCGTTTCACCCACACTGCCCCCATACAGTAGTGTCCCCCACACTGCCCCCCATACACTAGTGTCCCCACACTGCCCCCCATACAGTAGTGTCCCCCACACAGTACTTTCCCCCACACTGCCCCCATACAGTAGTGTCCCCCAAACTGCACCTATAAAGTAGTGTCCCCCACACTGCCCCCATACAGTAGTGTCCCCCACACTGCCGCATACAGTAGTGTTCCCCATACAGTAGTTTCCCCCACATTGCCCCCACACAGTAGTTTGCCCCACGCTGCCCCCATACAGTAGTGTCCCCCACACTGCACACATACAGTAGTGTCCCCCACACTGCCCCCATACAGTAGTGTCCCCCACACTTCCCCCACACAGTAGTGTCCCCCACACTGCCCCCATACAGTAGTGTCCCCCACACTGCCCCCATACAGTAGTGTTCCCCATACAGTAGTTTCCCCCACATTGCCCATATAGTAATTTTCACCCCAAATAGTAATCCCTCCCATAATGATTGCCCCCACACAGTATCCCACCATATTTCCCCCCCACATGTCCCCCAAAGTTGGCACATAAAATAAAAACAAATAAAAAATAAAAAATAAAGCTAAATACTCACCTGCGCTTGCTTGCAGAGTCCCGGCACTGTGCTACTGAATCCCGGCACAGGCGCGCATGATGACGGCATCACGCACGCCTGCACTGCAATTTCACTACCGCGTAGGCCTCAGGCCTACTAGGCCTGAAGCCTATGGCGGTGATCGACGGCAGGGCAGACTGACTAGTTGGGGGCGGGGCAAGCCTGTGACTCATCACTGTGCAGTGCAGCCAGGCTTTATCAATAAAGCTACCTATTCAACAAAACAGGAAACTAAGAAAGTAAACAGATCTGTCCAGATAGTCTGATGCCCAGACAGGGGAAAGAAAGCATAGACAAGAAAAGCAGGTATCGGGGGCATATGTATGGTGAGGGGTAGGAGCACAGATTTTTTTTTACCTCTTTAATCTAGGTAATAGGTTAAACCTGATGTCAGAGGCAACGTCAGCAGAGGAGCGGTCACAAACAGGCGGCACGTCAGAAATCCAGAATCCAGAGAGCAAACAAAGCTTGTGAGGCAGGAAGAACAAAGCACAGCAACTGTGACCTGCAGCTGTCTGTTTAACCCTTTCCCGATCGCCCAGCATAAATTTACGTCGGCGGCCGAGCATGTAAATATGAGGCCCGCTGGAGCGTGCAGCAGGCACCATAGCCACCGGGTGTCTTCTGTTTTAAACTGAAGACACCCGGCACTAATGTCCACTGCTGGCGTTAATGCCGTTCGCTGACTTTTAACCCTTCAGATGCCCTATCGGGGTTCAGAGGAGCCGGATTGTATGTGCAGCAGTCCCTGTCCTCCTGCTGCACATTAGTTCCTATGGAGCCCCTGCCTGCGGCGGAGCTCTATAGGAAGATAGTAAATAGAGATGAGAGAATTTTCATATTTTGAGATTCGTTCACACTTCGTTTGGTGGTAAAAGCAGAATTGCGTTATGGATTCTGTTACCACGGACGATAATTCAATTCTATGACTGAATGCCATTAGAGGCAATCCGTTATTTATTCCATCATAATAGAAGTCTATGGCCTGTATAACGGATCTGTCCCACTTCCGTTATGCAGGGGCATCCTCTCCTGATCCTGAGTCCTCTCCTGTATAGCGGATCTGTCCTGCTTCCGTTATGCTGAGAAGTCCTCTCCTGATCCCGAGTCCTCTCCTGTATAACGGAAACGGGACGGATCCGTTATACAGGCCATAGACTTCTATTATGATGGAATGAATAACGGATTGCCTCTAAAGGCATTCCGTCATAGAATTGCGTTATGGTCCGTGGTAAAGGAATAACGCAATTCTGCTTTTACCACCAAACGAAGCGTGAAGACATTTTATTACATGAAATTCGCTCATCTCTAATAGTAAATGTCTCATCTACTCTAATGCTAATGCGCAGGAGTCTATGAGAGAAGCAATCTGATGACTGCTGTTATAGTTCCTTATGGGAAGTATAAAAAGGTGTAACAATGTTTTAAATTCTAAAAAAAAAATCTAAAAAGTCAAATCACCCCCCTTTCCCCAAAATGTAAATAAAAATATGTAAACAATAAAATAAAATACACATCATAGGCATCGCCGTGTGCGAAAACATACAATCAAGATATAATATTTTTCCCATACGGCAAACGGCGAAACTGAGTCGAAAGTAAAAATTTGCAGTTTTTAGTTGCTTCACCTTCCGCAAAAAACTTAAATAAATAGTGATCAAAAAGTCATACACAGCCCAAAATGGTATTATTGGAAAGTACAGATTTCAGAGGAAATAATTACAGGTTAGTTTTACTGCATAAGAAATGGCATTAAAAAATAAAGAACAGAAAATGCATCTTGTCCCGCAAAAAACAAGCCCTCGTACGCCTAAGTGAATAAAACAAATAAAAAAGTTATCTCCTTGGGAAGGCTGGGAGTAAAAGACAAAAACATTTTTTTATTTATTTCCTGGTCGTTAAAGGGACAAATACCCCACCTTCAGGAAGGAGATAACGTCAGGGCGCAATGCCGATAGGCCCCACGTCTCTACTCCCTAAGAAGCCACCGTCAGTGGGACTAGTTGCCAGGGTGATGGACTGATGCTGACGGATTGTAGATCTTACGTCCTGGTCACTTACCCCCCAGGTAGGCACAGTTGTAATAGCTGCACTTTTTATGAGTGCTCTGCAGGAAGATATTTCTCTTTTCCTCATTATAATCGGTGACCTGAAACACTTCATTAAGTTGAACAATCACTATGTCATTCCGTGGAAGATACGAGAAGTTCAGTAGTTTCGCCCCGAAGCAGGTGATAAAGGATACTGACAAGTTTCTATTTTCTTCCAATCCAATGTCAGTAAAGGTATCAATATAGGATCCCAGTCTTACTGGGGCCTGAGGGTCAGATGGCGGCTTAAGCAGAACCTCTGGGGTGCTCCTCTGTGTGTACAGTGGTTTTCCATCACACCCGGGTTGAAGCAAATTGAAAGCTCTGGTAACATAGAAATGAAGTGAATGGAACCTGAAGGTCTTGGGATTTTTACTATATTTTTCCATTTCCAGTTCCATAAGTTTGCCAACAGAGAAATCCCGAAATGAGATGACTATTAATGCGATCCCGTATTCATCCTTAAAACCGTCAGGAAGACGTCCCAGCAAATGTTTTTCTTTTTTCCATAAAGCAGATGCAATATTCCAGAAAATGTTAAGGTGAGGAGACTCCATTCTTTCCTTCCTCAGTAATCCTGGAGCTATAGACTCCATTTTGTCAGTGCATCCGATGTATTGATCATCAAATGAACCCTCAAACATTTCCAAGTGGTGAACGATGCAGAAGACCTGCAAAATCCAAAAACATAAGTTAAAGAGATAAAGACAGAGCAGAGGGGGAAGAAATCAGCAAGAAATAAAAACTTATTGCTCTGGGGAAGCATTACTATAACTGGGGGAGCACTATGGGGACATTGGTGCTACTGTGAGGACTAAAAGGGGACCTTTTGTACCGGCACACATTATAAGAGGGTGCACTATGAAGGTATTTCTTGTGGTGGCACACCAGGGGTGGACACAGACAGCAGAGGCCCCTGTGCAAAGACATCCAGTGACGTCTACTTTGATGTAGATGTTCTCTGTCCTCATCTTCTCCATTTGGACCAGACCACCATGATGATTTTTTTCAGCCATCTCTCTTCTCTGCAGAGTATGACAAACAGACATCTTAGTTTCCTACTTTTCCATCATCCTCTCACTTTCTGAACACCCCATCCTGCCCCCCAATACTGTGTCCGCTGTGCTCCCCAATACTGTACTGCAGAAACAGTCCCCCTGAAAATGCTAGTGCCACACAGATAGTGCCCCCCACAATAATTATTGGCGCACAGTGCCCTAAAAAATAACTGTGCCCAGTAAATAGTGACCCTGACACTAATAGTGTAAACATAATGTCCCCCCAAAATAATTTTGCTCAGCTGATGCCAGGTGCCCCCCAGTGATAGTGCTCCCAAAAATGAAATAATTATCTGCCAAAGTGCACTTAGTGTTAATAGTGCCGACAATAATGATAATGTCCCCTATTGTGCCCCAGAAACAACCATGCCCCCATAGTGCCCTTACTAGTATTCATGTTCCCCATAGACCCCCAATTGTAATAAAGACCACCATAATGCCCCCAGTAGTATAATAATAATTCTCTTTATAATGTGTGACAGTAGAAAATGCCCCTATAGTGCTCCTCTCCCTCACTTCTCCATAGTACCCCCATGTGTGTCAGTATATAATACCCCCCAGTTGATGCATCATAGTTATCCCCCCCTTTTCCATAGTGCCCCCCTTGTGTGCCATATATAATTCTAATATATAGGGCCCCCCAGTAGATGCCCCCATAGTGCTTCCCCCTCTCCATAGTAACATAGTGACATAGTGACATAAGGCCGAAAAAAGACATTTGTCCATCCAGTTCGGCCTGTCATCCTGCAAGTTGATCCAGAGGAAGACAAAAAAAAAACCTGTGAGGTAGAAGCCAATTTCTCACTTTAGGGGAATAAAAAATTCCTTCCCGACTCCAATCAGGCATCAGAATAATTCCCTGGATCACCGACCCCTCTCTAGAAGCTATAGCCTGTAATATTATTACGCTCCAGAAATACATCCAGGCCCCTCCTGAATTCCTTTATTGTACTCACCATCACCACCTCCTCAGGCAGAGAGCTCCATAGTCTCACTGCTCTTACCGTAAAGAATCCTCTTCTATGTTTGTGTACAAACCTTCTTTCCTCCAGACGCAGAGGATGTCCTCTCGTCACAGTCACAGTCCTGGGGATAAATAGATGATGGGAGAGATCTCTGTACTGACCCCTGATATATTTATACATAGTAATTACATCTCCCCTCAGTTGTCTTTTTTCTAAAGTGAATAACCCTAATGCTGATTATGCTTCAGGATACTGTAGTTTCCCCATTCCAGTTATTACTTTAGTTGCCCTCCTCTGGACCCTCTCCAGCTCTGCTATGTCTGCCTTGTTCACAGGAGCCCAGAACTGTACACAGTACTCCATGTGTGGTCTGACTATCGATTTATAAAGTGGTAGGACTATGTTCTCATCACGGGCATCTATGCCCCTTTTGATGCAACCCATTATCTTATTGGCCTTGGCATCAGCTGTCTGACACTGTTTTTTGCAGCTTAGTTAGCTGTTTATTAAAATTCCTAGATGCTTTTCCATGTCAGAGTCACCAAGTGATTTACCATTTAGTATGTACGGGTGACTTGCATTATTCCTTCCCATGTGCATAACTTTACATTTGTCAGTGTTAAACCTCATCTGCCACTTATCTGCCCAAGCCTCCAATCTATCCAGATCCCTCTGTAGTAGTATACTGTCCTCTGTAGTATATATATATATATACATATATAGTATACTGTCCTCTGTAGTATATATATATATATATAGTATACTGTCCTCTGTAGTATATATACAGTATACTGTCCTCTTCAGTGTTAATTACTTTACACAGTTTAGTGTCATCTGCGAAAATTGATACTTTACTATTCAAGCCTTCTACAAGATCATTAATAAATATTTTGAAGAGAATAGGGCCCAATACTGACCCCTGAGGTACCCCACTAGTGACAGTGACCCAATCTGAGTGCGTACCGTTAATAACCACCCTCTGTTTTCTATCACTGAGCCAGTTACTTACCCACATACAGACATTTTCTCCCAGTTCGAGCATTCTCATTTTATATACTTACCTTTTATGTGGTACAGTGTCAAATGCTTTGGAGAAGTCCAGATACACGACATCCATTGATTCGCCGCTGTCAAGTCTAGAACTTACCTCCTTATAGAAACTGAATAAATTAGTTTGGCATGACCGATCCCTCATGAAGCCATGCTGATATGGCGTTATTTGCTTATTTCAGTTGAGATGCTCTAACATAGCATCTCTCAGAAAACCCTCAAACAGTTTACCCACAACAGATGTTAAACTTACCGGCCTATAGTTTCCAGGCTCTGTTTTTGGACCCTTTTTGAATATTGGCACCACATTTGCCATGCGCCAATACTGTGGGACATTCCCTGTCAGTATAGAGTCTGCAAATATCAGAAATAAGGGTCTGGCTATGACATTACTTAATTCCCTTAGGATACGGGGTTGTATGCCATCTGGTCCTGGCAATTTGTCTATTTTAATCTTTTTAAGTCGCTGATGTACTTCTTCCTGGGTCAGACAGGACACTTTTAATGGGGAATTTATTTTTACATTCTGCATGTCATCTTACAGTTTATTTTCCTCAGTGAATACGTTGGAGAAAAAAATATTTAACAGCTTTGCTTTCTCCTCGTTGCTCTCTACAACTCCCCCCTCATTACTATTTAAAGGGCCAACACCTTCAGATTTATACTTTTTAACATTTATATAATTGAAGAACATTTTAGGGTTAGTTTTACTCTCTTTGGCAATTAATCTCTCGGTCTTTAGTTTGGCCGCTTTTATTTGTTTTTTAAATGTTCTATTTTTTTCCTTTTTAGTTTTTCAGTGCTTCCATGCCACCCTCCTTTTTTGTGATTTATATGCTTTCTTTACAGTTCTGTTTATCCACATTGGTTTCTTTTTGTTCCTTAACCATTCCCATACGGTATGTACCGCTCACAATGAGATTTTAGGATGTTTTTAAAGATATCCAATTTTGTGGCTGTATTTTTATTTTTGAGGACTTTGTCCCAGTTAGTTAGGCCTATGGCCTCTCTTAGTTGGCTAAAATTAGCTTTTTTGAAGTTTGGTATTTTTGTTCCTCCCTGTAGAAACTCTCTTTTGAATGATAATTGGAAGGTTATTACTTTATGGTCACTATTTCCCAGGTGTCCCCCAACCTGCACGTCTGTTGTTCTGTCAGGCCTATTGGTTAATACTAAGTCCAGAATGGCCGTCCCTCTAGTCGGGTCCTGAACCAGTTGGGATAGGTAATTGTCTTTGGTTATTGCCAAGAACCTGTTTCCTTTATGAGATATACAAGTTTCAGTTTCCCAGTCTATATCTGGGTAGTTGAAGTCCCCCATAATACCCACCTCATTATGATTTGCCGCCTCGTCTATCTCGTTTAGTAGTAGATTTTCTGTGGACTCTGGTATATTAGGTGGTTTATAGTAAACTCCTATTAGTAATTTATTATTGTTTTTTGCTCCATGTATCTCTACCCACAGTGACTCCACATGTTCATGTCCCTCACTTATATCTTCACGGAGTGTGGGCTTTAGACAGGACTTTACATAAAGGCAGACCACTCTCCCTCTCCGTTTTTGATGATCCTTTCTAAACAGACTGTAACCTAGTACATTAACTGCCCAGTCATAGCTATCATCCAGCCATGTCTCAGTTATTCCCACTATGTTTTAGTCCTCTTCACACATCACTAATTCCAGTTCCCTAGTTTTATTTGTCAGGCTACTGGCATTAGTATACATACATTTGAGAGGTTTATGTAGATTGTTTACCCTATACTTTTCCTTCTGAACTGTTCTAGTCCCTCCTTCCATTCCTCCCCCAGTCCCACTACCTTGCCCCCGGTCTCTATCTGCACTATCTTCCCCTCCTATAATGTAATTTTCCTCCCCCCAGTCCCTAGTTTAAACACTCCTCCAACCTTATAGCCATCTTCTCCAACACAGCTGCCCGTTCCCCATTGAGGTGCAGACCGTCCCAACGATAGAGCCTGTAGCCGATAGAGAAGTCGGCCCAGTTCTCCAGAAACCCAAACCTCTCCGACCTACACCAGTTCTTGAGCCACTTGTTAATCTCCCTAATCTCCTGCTGCCTTTCTTGTGTGGCCCCTGGTACAGTTAGAATTTCGGAAAATACTACCTTTGAGGTCCTGTCATGGATGATATTGCAGATAGCTGTAAGTTATGGATAAACATCCGACTGGCTTGATCCCAAACTAAGGAGCATAAAGGTGACCCCTGTAAAACCCTAAGAGCTCACCCTGACTGCTATGCACATACAAGGGTCTCAGAGGTAGACGATTGCATGCCCTCATACCTAGACTGTGAGACACCTGAAACCCCTATAATAGTGAGGGGACACGACCACCGGCTCCCTGCACTTAATACGGAGGGAGTCAGGGTCACCTAGAATCAAGCAAGCAAAGAAAGACAATACAAGAAAGGACTTATCTGAACCAGCAGTAACAGAAGTCTCCAGCAGTGATCACTTAAATCCAGGAAGTAGTATAAACCGCAAAGTGAGGCAGAATGGGAGGGAACATAAAGGGAGGCAATAAGTGTGAATAGGTGACAGCTGGGAGAAGGAAAGGAGATGACAAAGTGAAACCAGAACAAAGAACATCATGCAAGAGGTACAGAAGAACGTCTGCCAGACCTTCTCAGAGAGCTGGCGGTGACAGTACCCCTCCCTCTACAAGTGGACTCCGGACACTCAGAGCCCACCTTCTCAGGATGGGACCTATGGAAAGCCCTGATGAGACGAGTGGCTTTAATGTCCGCCACTGGGACCCACATCCTCTCCTCAGGACCATAACCCTCCCAATGAACGAGGTACTGGAGAGAACCACGGATAATGCTAGAATCCACAATCCTAGAGACCTGAAATTCAAGATTACCGTCAACAACAATCGGAGGAGAAGGCAACAAAGAGGATGGTACAGTGGGTTGGACATAAGGGTTTAATAGAGACCTGTGAAAAACATTATCTTCCAAGTATGAGGAAGATCAAGACAGAAGGCAACAGGATTGATGACGGACAAGATCTTGTAAGGCCCAATAAACTTAGGACCCAACTACCAGGAGGGAACCTTCAGTTTGATATTCTTTGTAAACAACCACACCAGATCACCCACATTCAGGTCCGGACCAGGCACACGTCTCTCTTATCTACCACACGCTTATATCTCTCACTCATCCTCCTCAGATTACCCTGAATCTTTTGCCAAATAAATTTCAAAGACGAGGAAAATCTCTCCTCATCAGGTAAACCAGATGACCCCTCTACAGAGAATGTCCCAAACTGCGGCTGAAACCCATATGCACCAAAAAATTGTGACTTATCAGAGGACTCCTGGCGACGGTTATTTAAAGCAAACTCAGCAAGGGACAAAAAAAGAACACCAATCCTCCTGATTCTCTGCCACAAAACAGCGCAGATATGTCTCCAGATTCTTATTGACACGTTCGGTCTGACCATTCGACTGCGGGTAAAAAGCAGAAGAGAACGACAACCGAACCCTCAAGCGAGAACAGAAGGCCTTCCAGAATCTGGAAACAAATTGCGTGCCCCTATCAGAAACGATGTCTGAAGGAATGCCATGCAATTTTACAATGTGATCAACAAATGCTTGCGCCAGCGTCTTAGCATTGGGTAACCCAGGAAAGGGAATGAAATGTGGCATTTTTCTAAAACGGTCCTCTACTACCAGAATCACAGCCTTCCCCGAGGAACGAGGTAGGTCCGTAATGAAGTCCATGGACAGATGCGTCCAAGGACGGGAAGGAATGGGTAACGGGAGGAGAGAACCCGATGGCCGTGAATGAGGGACCTTGGCACGAGCGCAGGTCTTGCAGGCTGCCACAAAACCCTCAACCGTCTTACGAAGAGTCGGCCACCAGACTCTCCAAGCAATGAGATCCACTGTGGCTCTACTCCCCAGGTGCCCAGCAAGGACAGTATCGTGGAGCTCCTTAAAAACCTTGTGTCGTACAGCGAGCGGCACAAAGAACCTCCCAGGAGGACCAGGAGCCTTTGCCTGGGCTGATCAGGAGCCTCTGCCTGGGCTGCCTGAACCTCTGCCTCCAAATCAGGATAAAGAGCAGAGACGACCACCCCTTCAGCCAAAATGGGACCCGGGTCTTCAAAGTTTCCCCCTCCCGGAAAACAACGTGACAGGGCATCAGCCTTCACATTTTTAACCCTAGGGTGGAACGTGACAACAAAATCAAACCTAGAAAAGAATAAAGACCATCTGGCCTGTCTCGGGTTCAGATGCTTGGCTGATTCCAAGTAGGCCAGATTCTTATGGTCGGTAAACACGGTAATAGGGTGTCTGGCTCCCTCTAGCCAATGGTGCCATTCCTCAATTTGATGGCCAACAACTCCCTATATCCCACATCGTAATTTCTCTCTGCGGAGGAGAGTTTCCTTGGGAAAAAGGCACACGGTCGCCATTTGGCAAGAGAGGGACCCTGGGATAAGACCGCACCCACACCCACCTCAATAATAAAAGGTAGAGAGACATCAGGTTGTACCAAAATGGGAGCAGAAGCAAAACTCTCTTTGATACTAGAAAAGGCCTTAAGCGCATCTACCGACCAGGAGGAAAATTCTACCCCCTTTTTAGTCATATCAGTGAGTGGCTTAACAACAGAGGAATAATTCAAAATTAACTTTCTGTAATAATTGGCAAAACCCAAAAACCGCAACAGCGCCTTCTGATTCTCAGGAAGCTCCCAATCAAGCACAGCGCGAACCTTCTCAGGGTCCATGCAAAAACCAGAAGCGGAGAGAAGAAAACTAAGAAATTGAATCTCAGGAACCGCAAACACACTTTTTTCCAGTTTAGCATACAATCTATTCTCCCGCAGAATGAGCAAGACCTGACGTAGGTGGTCCCTATGAGCTTTGAAATCAGGAGAAAAAATCTAAATGTCATCTAGATACACCAGTACAAATTTCCCCATTAAATGATAAAAAATGCTGTTCACAAAGTGTTGGAAGACGGCTGGAGCATTCATCAAACCAAAGGGCATGACTAAATTCTCTAAATTACCCTCAGGGGTATTGAAGGCTGTCTTCCATTCGTCCCCTTCCCTCACCCTGACTAGGTTGTATGCCCCTCTTAAATCCAACTTAGAAAAAACTTTAGCCCCAACAATCTGGTTAAACAGGTCCGGGATCAGAGGAAGCGGATATGGGTCACGAATTGTGATACAGTTCAGCTCCCTGAAATCCAGACAAGGTCTTAAAGAACCATCTTTTTTCTTAACAAAAAAAAAAACACAGCGGCAACAGGTGACTTCGAGGGTCGGATGTGTCCCTTTCCCAGGCTCTCAGAGATATAAGTACTCATAGCGACTCTTTCAGGTTGGGAGAGATTGTAGAGACAAGATTTTGGCAGCTTGGAACCTGGGATGAGATTAATAGGGCAATTGTACTCCCGGTGAGGGGGCAGCTCCTGGACACCACTCTCGGAAAACACATCCGAAAATTCTGAGAGAGAAGATGGTACAGTCTTGGTAGAAACCTCTGAAAGAGACGCTGTGAGGCAATTCTCTCTGCAAAAGTCAATCCAACCATTTATTTGCCTTGCTTGCCAATCAATGGTGGGGTTATGCTTAGTGAGCCAGGGTAGCCCCAACACTAGAGGAGTAGGTAATCCGCTTAGGATGAAACATAACATATCCTCAAACGGATATTGTGATATATGCCCTTTAACGATCTTTGAGAAAGTGGAGCGAAATCGATAGCAAAAACAGGTATATCCTTTTCCAAAGTGCATACCTGGAAACCATGTGTTATAGCAAATTGATTATCAATGAGATTGACAGTTGCTCCACTATCTACTAAAATCTCACAAACAATGTTCTTGCTATCTAGCGCCACCTTGGCAGGTAGGACAAAACGGGAACTACAAGCAAACAGCAAACCTTCAATTTCCGCATCAACCTTGCCAATAGTAGCAAATAGAAAGTTTTTAGAGGTTTTTTTTCTTTTTGTTTCTATATTACCCTTAGAAAACTCCCTGAATCTCCTAGAGGGGCAAACATTAGCCAAATGATTAATTCCCCCACAAGAGAAATTCAGAACAATATATCTCTGCGGACTGTTTACCCTGGCATAAAAGACGCAGTTTAGATTCAGCCAGAGCAATAGGATCCGGGTCATCATATATCTGCCCCAGGGCTACAAAAAATTCATCCATCGATCGGAGAGGCCGTGCCCCCACTGGCAGCGAAAAGGCCCAAGACTGAGCAGTATCCCTGAACAGCGAGATGATGATTCCCACCCTCTGCTCCTCATCACCAGAGGAATGGGGAAGTAGGCGAAAATGGAGTTTGCAAGCCTCTCTAAAGCTAGCAAAATTCTCACTACCCCCGGAGAACGTATCCGGAAGCGAGATCTTAGGCTCTGAACTGAACGCAAGCAGAACCGGTCACCTGAAACTGAGACACAGTTTTACGGAGAGCTGCTACCTCCAGTGAAAGACCCTGCATGCGGTCAATCAAGGCTGAAACCGGATCCATGCTTAAGACGGTAATGGCGGTTTATAATGTCACGGATGATATTGCAGATAGCTGGAAGTTATGGATAAACATCCGACTGGCTTGATCCCAAACTAAGGAGCATAAAGGTGACCCCTTTAAAACCCTAAGAGCTCACCCTGACTGCTAAGCACATACAAGGGTCTCAGAAGTAGACGATTGCCAGGGCCGTAGCGGCATGACGTGAGGACGTGCCGCGCTTTCTCCTCCCCCCTCCCTCCTCCCCTCTGCAGGCTGCCGGTGCCTCGGCGTGTGGCTCTCTATGGAAGGCGCACGCATGGAACGGGGATGCCGCCGAATGATTCTCATGACCTTTCCGGTGATCCGTTGAATCAGCCTGGGGGATGCAGGAGAAATAGCGCGCTTTGGAACTTCGTAGGAGCGTAACCGCAGGAACAGACCCGTGATCCGAAGAATGGTGAAGTAGCCTGGCAACATTGTAACGGTGTAATCCTGTGGGAATGCGGAAGTGATGTCTTGGAGCCTACGCAGAGAGCTAAGCATAGCTAAGCACCGCTGAAAGATAGCTCCGTATGTCGTGGCGCATGGTTGGTCTCCCAGTGGTTTGTTGGAGGGGTGAGGCGGAAGATACACGAAGGGGAACAAAGCAACGCGATGATGGTTGTTACCCCCCTTTCTTCTCCGCCGTAACAATTGCCGGTAGAACTTGGGATAATTGGCTGTATGCCACAAATAGGCTGTATACCGCAGCGTTGCGCTGAAAATCGGGGTGCAGCAAATCGCTAAAATTACCCCGCTGACCCGGCATACGGCTGTTTCGGGTGGGCCGGTGAGTGGGTAAACACCCGGAATTATATGGTGGTTCACAAACTGTCCTAAGGTGCCAGGTACTCCTGGCAGGGCTGGTGCCCGCTCAGAAAACGGAAATTTGCCCCCTTAAGTGCCTGGGACAGCAGGTGATCTGGGAGATTACTGACATAATATGTACCGCTGCGTGGCACACCTGACGGTATAACAATTTAAGTGGCAGGATAATCATATCCTATGACTTGACCCTCGGATCCTTTTGTTTTTGTCCCCCTTTCTCTTGGAAATTGCTAGTACCCAGCCGCCGGATATCATTCACTGTTTGGCAGGAAGAATAAAACAGAGTATTTTTTTTTTTTTTTTTTCCTTTTTCTCAGGATACAACCCGGCAAATAGAACTGTTATTATTGGCAGACTTTCTGGACTCCGTCGAGGGGATATTTTTTTGGTTTTGTTTTTCTTTTTGTCTCTTTATTGTTCATATTTCCGCTTGACGGCACGGCAGCTATCTGAAATTTTTTCTTTTTTGTCTACGTGGCTATTTTGTGTGGTTCTTGATTGTTCCTTTTCCCCCTTTTTGTGTGTGGGAGGTTGTACCAGGAAGAGGATAGGGAGGGGAGGAGTGGAAAAGATGCCTCCAAAAAATTATAGTAGAAAATCGGTGGGAACCTCCTCACCAAGTGGGGGAAAAGGGAGCAGTATAGCAACTGGCCTAGAAAAATATCTTAAATCCCCCCCAAATCCAAAAAGTAGGAGTGCATTACGGGGGAATAAGGAGGCCCAGAAAGAGGGAGGTGATCCATCTGTTCCAGACGAAGGCCCTGGGGCTGAGAGCAGGATAAGGTACGGAGAGGGGATGGAGGAAAGAATAAATTCAGTTGATAAAAAACTGGGAGAAATCCTAGGGGCGGTACAACAGTCAAATCAAAGTTTAGAGGATCTGACTACTAAGAATGCTTCCGCTCAGGCTGACCTCTCCTTGATTAAGGAAGAGATGAATAAGGTGAGGGAAAAGGTTAAGGAGCTGCAGATATCCTCTGGAGGGATGAGGAGAGATATTGACGGGACAAAAAAAAGAGTAGAAGTTTTAGAAGGTGAAAAGAAAATCCTGCTAGAGAGAGTTACCGCAATAGAGGATAGATCCCGGAGATCAAATATGAGATTAGTGGGATTTCCGGAGGGGGTGGAAGGAGAAGATACAACTGGGTTTATCCAGCAGTGGCTGGAGGATAGTTTTGATAAAAGTACCCTCTCCAAATGGTTTCTAGTTGATAGAGCGCATAGAATCCCGGGAAGACCACCGCTAAAAGGGAGTCCCCCCAGGGCCATTTTAGTTAAAATCTTAAGTTCCAGAGATAGAGACGTAATAATGAGGGCAAAAAGGAAGATGCAGATAATAGAGTACAATGGCCATAATATAGAAATATACCCAGATTACTCCAGAGCAACACAGGAAAAGAGACGTGAATTTAGAGAAGTAAAGAGGAGGTTAGCAGCCGCCCAGTTACAATATTCCCTGATATACCCAACTAAGCTACGCGTAATATACCATGATCAAGTTAGTTTTTTTGGATCACCAGAGGAGGCTGTTGAATGGATGGATTCCAAGGGAATAGGATCATGAGATGGCCAGCGGAGTGGGTGAGGGGGGTATGGGGGGGGAGAGAAGGGGGCGTAGAGTAAGAGGAGGGGGAAATGTTTCATTTCGCCAACCAGCAGGGGGGGGAGGGAGGGGGTAGGGGTGGGGGGGTAGGAGGAGGGGTTATGGGGCGGGATGGTTGTCTTGATAGGATTACTAAGGAAGATAAGAAGGAAAACATAGGTGGAAGGCACACATGAGTAGGATATTAACATGGAATGTACGAGGTATGGGGGATAAGGTTAAGAGGGTTATGGTTTTTGATACAATTACTAGACACCTCCCAGCAATAGTGGGACTAACGGAGACACATAACACTAAAGATAAGACATACTTATTAACTCGGAAATGGGCTAAGTTCCAGTATCATTCATGTTTCTCTACCTACTCATGTGGAGTTAGTGTATATATCCACCACAAAGTGGACTACCTCCCACTAGATCAGAAGATCGATGATAGGGGCAGATATGTTTTCCTCCACTGTCAGTGGAATGGGAGACGGTGTGTTCTAGCCTTTGTTTATATACCTCCACCATTCTCACTATGTGTTATTAATAGCTTAGTGGAGTTTGCCCCATAAAAAAAATGCCCCATACTGGTAATGGGAGACTTTAACTCCGTTATGAATAGCTGTTTAGATAGATACTCTGTGACACCAAATGATAAATATGGGATAAGTCAACCAACACTTCTCAAAAGAATATCGCAAGAACTGCTGCTAATAGATGTATGGAGGTACCTGTATGATGATAAGCGAGCGTACTCATGGTTTGGTTATGGGAGAAAAATCATGTCAAGAATAGATATGGCATTAGCTAGCCCAGAACTGGCAGAGCATATACTGAAAATGAGGTATGAGGTGAATAGTATTTCAGACCACTCCCCAATGTGCCTGACTTTTAAAACAACAGTTAAACCAAAGGGAAGAGTGTTCCGGCTAAACCCACATTGGCTAAACCTGATAAATAAAGATGAAAGTATTCGCGACGACATAGCGGAGTATTGGAAAAATAATCTTGGATCTGCACAAATAGGCTATGTATGGGATGCATTTAAAGCATACCTTCGGGGCATCCTCATTGGCAGAATTCAGGGCTTAAAAACTGAATTCGCCAAAAAGGAGAGGGAGTTGGGTGAAAAAATAAAGAAACTAGAGGAGAAACTCCAGGCTAATAGTTCACCTGAAACGATGGCGGAGTTAGAAGAGTCTAAAATCTCTCAAAAAAATTATCTGGAGAATAAGGCTCAACAAAGAGTGTTTTTTGAGGGGGCCCGATATTTCAGGGAATCAGGGAAACCAGGTAGACTGCTTTCCACTATCGTACAGAATCAGAGGGGGATGGCAGAATCAAGCGAGTTGAGAGGAGAGATGGGGTGATAACATCCAGCCCTGGAGAAATTGAGCAGGAATTCGTTAAATATTATAGGGACCTCTACTCCTCGGAGGGAGTGGGAGATGGTGGAGACATAAAACTCTTTTTGGAGGGGGCCTCGCTCCCCACTCTCTCCGAGGAGGATAGGGAGTATTTGAATGGTCCAATAGAACAGGAGGAATTATGAAATCAATAAAGGGTAATTCTAGCCCCGGGCCGGATGGTCTCCCCTTCGAGATATATAGAAGATACGGGGAGGTTATCCTCCCAGTACTCCTGCGGGTCCTTAAGGAATCTATGGACGGGGGTGAACTTCCGGCCTCCCTGTCAGAGGCTGTAATAACCCTGATAGGGAAAAAGGGGAAAGACGAGAGTAAGGTGGAATCGTATCGCCCCATCTCTCTTCTCAACACGGACTATAAAATATGCGCCAAATTGCTGGCAAACCGCCTAAAAAAAGTGATAGGTAAGATAATACATCCAGATCAATCGGGGTTTATACCGAAACGTCAGGCTCAAATGAATATCCGTCGGGCCCTCCTTAATATCCAGATGGGCGGAGAGGGTGCCCACTCCCTCCTGTCATTGGACGCAGAAAAAGCGTTTGACAGGGTGGAGTGGGCATACCTCTGGAACATAATGCGCGAGCTAAATTTGGGGGACAATTACATTGGCTGGGTGCAACTACTGTACCAACACCCGAAAGTAAGGATTAAAATCAACGGAGAGATATCTGAATCGATGGCGTTGCAAAGGGGAACCAGGCAGGGGTGCCCCCTTTCACCATTACTGTTTGCCATCTTTGTCGAACCGTTAGCATGTAAGGTTCGATCAGATGATAACATCAGGGGATTTGGGAGTAGGGGCGCCTCAGATAAAATGTGTCTATACGCGGATGATGTCCTGTTTTTCTTGAAAGGGGGGGAGTCGGCGGTCCCATACCTGATGCGAATTGTAAACCAATTTGGTCAAATCTCCGGCTTCAGGGTGAATTGGATGAAATCAGTGTTGCTTCCAATTGGCTACGAAACCAGGAGAACGGATCTTAATGTTAAAGTATTGAAACCCACAGATGCATTGGAATACCTTGGAATCAAAATTAGCGCGAGGATCCAGGAATATACAGAACTGAATCTTGCCCCTCTGCTTAAAAGGGTTAAAAATAAAATAAGTATTTGGCAAAAAATACTGATAAGACAGGTAGACCGTATAGCTATTATAAAAATGATTTTGTTGCCGCAGGTCCTCTACGTAATATCCTCATGCCCTGTCTGGATAGGTGACCACCATTTTAATGTACTGGAGGGATTGTTAAATGATCTTATATGGGGGAAAAAAAGGGTCAGGCTCAAACAAAAATACTTATGGCTTGATGAAGAAGATGGCGGCCTGTCCGTGCCCTGCTTCAGAGGCTATTATTACGCATCCCAGCTACAATGGTTAATGATAGAGGATGATAGACTACGTCAGTACCTAGTGGGCGAGTTTGTAGGTCTCCAATATAATATTTTTAGTATCTTGGAAGTCGGGATATTAAAAATAAAGGGTAAGAAGTGCCCGATTAGTAATATGATGCACTTGATATGGGTGAATGTTAAAAAATTATTGGGGATAAATTACTCACTAAAGATTACCCCTCTATGGGGGAATATAAATTTAGGCGAGTTTCAGAAGTTAGAGGATTATGTATTTTGGGAAAAAAATGGTATTAAGTTTATTTCACAGATTGAGATAAAAGGAAAGCTCAGGACACTAGAAGAATTAGGACTTAGTATAAAATTAGATACCCTTACACGTTTTAGATATCTTCGGTTGAAACACGCATTTGACAGCACTGAGAATAAATCGTACTTAACCACCAAATATTCAGAATTTGTAGAATTTTGTTGTCCCAAAAAGGGGACCAAAATATCAATATCACAGATATATAAAATAATTAAAAGGGGTTTAGGGGGAGTGATAAAGTTTGCTAGTGAACAAAAATGGGCATTAGAAGTTGACCCCAACACGCTAGATTGGAGATGTATCTATAAAAGTATAAAAAGAAGTACAGTATCGAGTAATTTCCGACTGATACAGTTCTTTATTGTCCATCGTACCTATATCACCCCATGGGTGTTGAGTAGGATGTATAAAACAAGGGATGCTAGTTGCTGGAAGTGCAGGATGGACAATGCGGATTTCACCCACTTGATCTGGCACTGCCCCCTAATGCAGGATTACTGGTTCTAGGTTTATCGGGAGCTGACCAGATCAACTGGGTGCTCAGTCCCAATGGAGATTGCTACAGCGGTGCTTGGATATATCAGGAAAATAGGTCTCGATATAGAAATAGAAAGGAAATGGGCCAAAGGATTAATGCTGGCGCGGGTGGTAGTGGCTAGGGAGTGGGGGGCGGACACACCACCAAATATCGAAGCATGGAAGAACTTATGTGGGAGGGTATGTAGATATGAATATGCCGGTACCCATAAATAAATGGAGGATGTGGAAGAGAGAATGAAAATCTGTGGTATCCATCAAGACAACCATGGGGGGGGGGGGAAGGGGAGGGGTTATATTGTTTTTCTTTTGTTTCCTCGTTTTGTACATGATATGAGGAAAGAAACAGGACAGGGACATATTCCTGATGTTTAAGGATAAGCGAGTAACAAATGTATGTGTATATACAGGAATTAGCATTGTTTATGCCCTGCTGTATTATTGCCTAATGTTATGTCTTGTTTCTGAACTTTTTTATATATGATGAAGGAAAAAATAAACTAAAATTATTTAAATATAAAAAAAAGAAGTAGACGATTGCATGCCCTCGTACCTAGACTGTGTGACACCTGAAAACCCTATAATAGTGAGGGGACACGACCACCGGCTCCCTGCACTTAATATGGAGGGAGTCAGGGTCACCTAGAATCAAGCCAGCAAAGAAAGACAATGCAAGAAAGGACTTATCTGAACCAGCAATAACAGAAGTCTCCAGCAGTGATCACTTCAATCCAGGAAGTAGTATAAACCGCAAAGTGAGGCAGTATGGGAGGGAATATAAAGGGAGGCAATTAGTGTGAATAGGTGACAGCTGGGAGAAGGAATGTCATGCCCCCCTCTGCGGAGGTCGGCCAGGATAGCAGCACGAGTTTAGTATTTTTTTTGGAGCCGTGCTGGATCCGCCTCTCATCAGGTGCACTGGGTGGGGTCATTAGTTTAAATAGCACACCAGCCCAGTGCTCTGATCGGATTATAGGAATCATTGTGGTCTTGGAAGCTAGGAAGGAAGGTTGTCTGTCCCAGCTCTGAAAGATAAGTGTGATTTCTAGTTTGTTTGTTTTGTGTTATCTCTCCCATCCAGGTTCTGTGCGAACAGGCTGCTCCTATTTCCCCTCTTCACCATCTCAGGGAATTTAGGGTGAATTCAGCCCAGACACGGGGAAACATCATACCTAGCATTAAGGTCTGCATGTGGGCTGAGCAGTGCAGGGAAAGAGGTCAGGGATTAGCTAGGAGGTGACCCTTCCCCTGTCTCTCGCCCAGAGCCTGGTTGGTGGGTTATCTGTGAGTCTGAGTGCACGCCTGCCATGACATTATAATCCACCATAATGTGACTGCCATTACTCAGCGTTTTTTTAATGGCGTCAATTGAAGCACTGGTTGACCGCTTGCAGGGGCTATCCCTAGAGGTTGGGGAGCTACATGGTTCGGTTACACGGTGTCAGAATGCTCTGGCAGCTGGTGCAGGTCAAATTTGTGTGGAGCCTAAAGTGGCTCTTCCTGATCGATTTTCAGGAGGTACGGATGACTTTATCAGTTTTAGAGAATCCTGCAAATTGTACTTTCGGCTGCGTCCATCGTCGTCAGGTTATGAGAGTCAGAGGATAGGTATAGTTATTTCTCTGCTTAAAGGAGACGCGCAATCCTGGGCCTTTTCTCTGCCATCTGGTTCTTGGGCCCTCCGGTCGGTGGAAGAATTTTTTAAGGCTCTGGGATTAATCTACGATGACCCAGATCGGGTCTCGATGGCAGAGTCAAGATTGCGTAATTTGTTTCAAGGGGAACATACTGCAGAGGCTTAATGTGTTGAGTTTAGGAGGTGGGCTACTGAATCAGAGTGGAATGATCCCGCGTTACGTAGTCAGTTTTGTCAGGGGTTATCTGAAAGATTGAAGGATGCCCTTGCTTTTCACGAATACCCAGACTCTTTGGAGAACGCCATGTCTTTAGCAGTACGGCTAGATAGACGTATCAGAGAGAGGTATAGGGCTCCCTCCGCGCAAGGTATTCCTTCTGTAAGTGGGGGTTTTTCGGAGGGTGGGGCTCAGGAATTGCCCCCTCATCGAGACTATGATTGTCCAGTTAATCTCATTCCGGGGGCTAAGTTGCCAAAGTCTCGGCATTACAACTAGTGATGAGCGGGAGGTGCCATATTTGATTTTGCGATATTTCGCGAATATTCGAGTGAATATTCGTGTTATATTCGTCGAAATCGAATATTCGTAATTATTCCAATTATCGCGAATAAAATGCGATTTAATTAATCACGTATTGCGATTTGTCTTTTGATAGTATAAGGCAACGTTTCTATGACTAATTGACTATGGCTAGGCTAATATGTGTATTTTACGAAATTTCGTAATATTGCTCTAACTTCGTCTTTTATAATATTCGTAATATTCTAAAGTACAAAGTTAGAGCAATATTAAGAAATTTCGTAAAATACACATATAGATTGTAATTTAGCTAATATACTGCTATATTCCTTTATTTTTTTCAAATTTTTTTTGCCTCTTCTGAACTTAAGTTGTGTAAAATATGTACACTATTAAAAAAATTACTATAGCAGTATATTAGCTAAATTACAATCTATATGTGTATTTTACGAATATTCTTAATATTGCTCTAACTTCGTCTTTTAGAATATTCGTAATATTGCTCTAACTTCGTCTTTTAGAATATTACGAATATTCTAAAAGACGAAGTTAGAGCAATATTAAGAATATACGTAAAAAGTTGAAATCGCAATGCGATTATTATAACTTGAATTAAACGAATTGCGATTCCAACTTAACACTGCTATATTCCATATTCGTTAATTCTAGTGCTAAGTTGAAATCGCAATTCGATTATTATAACTTGAATTAATCGGATTGCGATTTTACCTTAGCGCGCTATATTCCATATTAGGCTAGAATTAACAAATATGGAATATAGCAGTGTTAAGTCGGAATCGCAATTCGATTAATTCAAGTTATAATAATCGCATTGTGATTTTAACGGAATTCTCAAATCCGACAGTACATTCTAGTATATGGAGACGTTCCCATGGTGATCACTGAGACCGTGTTTGGATTTCCGGGAATTGAACCGTATTACAGTCCGGGATCTATATCCCCTACCTTTGATCTCTGATCTTTTTGATCAGATTGTTGGAGCCAAGGTGTTCTCCAAGTTGGATTTGAGAGGGGCCTACAAAGTGATCAGAATCAAGGAGGGGGATGAGTGGAAAACGGCCTTCAATACACACGAGGGTCATTTTGAGAACCTAGTGATGCCTTTTGGGTTGACAAACGCACCAGCAGTATTTCAGCGATTCGTCAATGACATTTTTCATCACTTGGTGGGGAGGTTCGTAATAGTTTACCTGGATGACATTTTAATTTATTCTCCTGATCTGAAGACCCATCAGGATCATGTGAGACAGGTTTTGACGATCCTTCGGGAGAATAAATTATATGCCAAATTTGAGAAATGTTTGTTTGCGGTGCAGGAGCTTCCGTTCTTGGGATACATGCTTTCTGATTCTGGTTTTCGTATGGACCCCAAAAAGGTCCGGGGCGGTTCTGGAGTGAGACCGACCAGAGAATCAGAAAGCTTTGATGCGGTTCTTGGGGTTTACGAATTATTATAGAAAATTTATTTCGAACTATTCTACCATAGTAAAACCTCTCACTGATATGAAGGGCGCCAACGTTTCTGTCTGGTCGGATGAGGCATTGCAGGCCTTTTCGGCTATTAAGGAGCGTTTTGCGTCTGCTCCCATTCTGGTGCAGCCGGATGTGTCTCAGCCATTCGTAGTGGAGGTTGATATATCAGAGGTGGGGGTTGGAGCGGTGCTGTCACAGGGTTCATCCCCTGGCAAGTGGGTCCCGTGTGCCTTTTTCTCCAAGAAGCTCTCGTCGCAGAGAGGAATTATGATGTTGGAGATAGAGAGTTGTTGGCTATCAAGTTGGCCTTTGAGGAATGGCGTCACTGGTTAGAGGGGGCATCTCACTCCATGAGATCACTATTAGGAGATATCAGCGTCCTTCTCATTCATAGGGAGGTGCCCTCTGATAAGAAGTGTATAACGTTCTTCCTGTACCGTCATGTCTCCATAATTATGATGGCCACCACAAGCTTCCATGCACTATATGGGGAGGAGTATAGGGACACCTACACATTACACCGACAGGAGCTGTCGTCACATCCCTCTCAGAAGCATTACTATGGAGCTGCTCCACCCTTTGCTCTTCTATGAAGTTTTTGAAGTCTATCTGTGGGAAATTTTGCCCATTGATGTAGAAGAGCATTTGTATATAGCTGTGGCTTTCTCTTCATTGGGAGCACATAGACATTCAGCTGAACTGAGAGTGTATATATATATGGGGGAGTTGGAGAGATGACCGTCAGAAGAACGATCGCTCAGCCAACAGCTACTGAGGGTTTATGGGCACCATTAGAGGTTTTATCTTTTGGATTTTTTATTTTTTTTAGCCTTTTGTATTTCATATAACAGACTGCAATACTTCTGTACTGCCGTGTATTACTGTCTGTCATACTAGGCCTGTACATACTGTAGACATTGGGGCCACGAGCTGCCATCAAACCTACTGGGACCCCGTAATCACATTGCAGGGGGGCTGATGAGGTGACAGACGGAGCGTTCTCCACGTTTAACCACTTAGATGCCATTGTTAATAGCAGTTTCGGCATCTAGTGGTTTACACTGTCAGGATCGGAGTTATTTACAATCACGGCCATTACGTCCCTTTCCCAGTAATACTATAATTCTTATACCTGTAGAGATTTCAGGACAAACAGCCCGAGGCAGAAGACAGGCAGCCGGGGACGAGACATCGGAGAAAGAGACCCTACAAGAAACACATCGGGTCACTAGAATAAAATTTCAGGAGGCTGAGGGGACAGGAGACAGGAGGGAAGGATAAGAGACAGACAAGAGGGAGAAGAGACAGAAGGGAAGGATAAGAGACAGACAAGAGGGAGAAGAGACAGAAGGGATGAATAAGAGACAGACAAGAGGGAGAAGAGACAGAAGGGAAGGATAAGAGACAGACAAGAGGGAGAAGAGACAGAAGGGAAGGATAAGAGACAGACAAGAGGGAGAAGAGACAGAAGGGAAGGATAAGAGACAGACAAGAGGGAGAAGAGACAGAAGGTAAGGATAAAAGGCAGACAAGAGGGAGAAGAGACAGAAGGTAAGGATAAAAGGCAGACTAGAGGGAGAAGAAACAGAAGGGAAGGATAAGAGACAGACAAGAGGGAGAAGAGACAGAAGAGAAGGATAAGAGACAGACAAGAGGGAGAAGAGACAGAAGGGAAGGATAAGAGACAGACAAGAGGGAGAAGAGACAGAAGGGAAGGATAAGAGACAGACAAGAGGGAGAAGAGACAGAAGAGAATGATAAGAGACAGACAAGAGGGAGAAGAGACAGAAGGGAAGGATAAGAGACAGACAAGAGGGAGAAGAGACAGAAGGGAGGAATAAGAGACAGACAAGAGGGAGAAGAGACAGAGGAGAATGATAATAGACAGACAAGAGGGAGAAGAGACAGAAGAGAAGGATAAGAGACAGACAAGAGGGAGAAGAGACAGAAGGGAAGGATAAGAGACAGACAAGAGGGAGAAGAGACAGAAGGGAAGGATAAGAGACAGACAAGAGGGAGAAGAGACAGAAGAGAATTATAAGAGACAGACAAGAGGGAGAAGAGACAGAAGGGAAGGATAAGAGACAGACAAGAGGGAGAAGAGACAGAAGGGAAGGATAAGAGACAGACACGAGGGAGAAGAGACAGAAGAGAAGGATAAGAGACAGACAAGAGGGAGAAGAGACAGAAGAGAATGATAAGAGACAGACAAGAGGGAGAAGAGACAGAAGAGAAGGATAAGAGACAGACAGGAGGGAGAAGAGAAGGGAAGAATAAGAGACAGAGAAGAGGCAGAAGACAGGCAGGCACGAGCCATCAGAGAATGAGACCCTATAAGAAACACATCGGGGCCCTAGAATTAAATGTACAGTAAATATTGTAGTACAAGTAAATGACGGCACAAGGGATTTCTGTTCGGTAATGCACCGTTACTCTCTGCTGTGTAGAGTACGCTCTCTGTGAATATCAGTGCAGGGTGTAGGTACAGACAGGGTTAATTATCCCAAAATGCAGTGTGTTTTTGTCCTTATCTGTATATTGTTCCTGTGCTGCGCTGGATCCGGTGTACATCTCACAGAACCTCCACCACCTTCCTGGTCGACCAGATTTCTCTCCAACAATCAGATATTTCCATATGGTGAAGCACTTTAGTTAGGGCTCCTGCACAGGACCATTGTGGTCCTCAAATTGCAGATCCACAGAACATGGACACCGGCCGAGTGCATTCTGCATTTTGCGGAGCGGAACGTCTGGCCCATAATAGAACAGTCCTATCCTTGTCCGTAATGCAGAGAAGAATAGGGCAGGTTCTATCTTTTTTTGCAGGGCCACAGAATGGACATATGTAACACCCCAGAGCTGAGTTACCACTGCTGCGCCCTGCTACTATCTCTAATGGGCTAATATAATGTCATCTTATGCACAATATCTCACAAAAGTGGCTACACCCCTGACATATTTGTAAATATTTTATAAAATCTTTTCATGGGACATCACTGAAGATCTGACACTTTGATACAATGTACAGCGGTCAGTGTACGGCTTGTATAACAATGTGAATTTGGTTTGCCCTCAAAATAACTCAACACACCGCCATGTCTTCAGCAAACTGTTTGCAGGCTTTCCTGTGCATCATCTTTAGAAGAGGCTTCCTTCTGGGACGACAGCCATGCAGACCATTTTGAGGCAGTGTGCGGTGTATGGTCTGAGCACTGACAGGCTGACACCCCCCCATCCCTGTAACCTCTGCAGCAATGCTGACAGCACTCATACAACCTCTGGATATGACGCTGAGCACTGACAGGCTGACCCCCCACCCCTGTAACCTCTGCAGCAATGCTGGCAGCACTCATACAACCTCTGGATATGACGCTGAGCACTGACAGGCTGACCCCCCACCCCTGTAACCTCTGCAGCAATGCTGGCAGCACTCATACAACCTCTGGATATGACGCTGAGCACTGACAGGCTGACCCCCACCCCTGTAACCTCTGCAGCAATGCTGGCAGCACTCATACAACCTCTGGATATGACGCTGAGCACTGACAGGCTGACCCCCACCCCTGTAACCTCTGCAGCAATGCTGGCAGCACTCATACAGCCTCTGGATATGACGCTGAGCACTGACAGGCTGACCCCCCCACCTCTGTAACCTCTGCAGCAAAGCTGGCAGCACTCATACAACCTCTGGATATGACGCTGAGCACTGACAGGCTGACCACTACCCCTGTAACCTCTGCAGCAATGCTGGCAGCACTCATACAGCCTCTGGATATGACGCTGAGCACTGACAGGCTGACCCCCACCCCTGTAACCTCTGCAGCAATGCTGGCAGCATTCATACAACCTCTGGATATGACGCTGAGCACTGACAGGCTGACCCCCCCACCTCTGTAACCTCTGCAGCAATGCTGGCAGCACTCATACAACCTCTGGATATGACGCTGAGCACTGACAGGCTGACCCCCACCCCTGTAACCTCTGCAGCAATGCTGGCAGCACTCATACAACCTCTGGATATGACGCTGAGCACTGACAGGCTGACCCCCACCCCTGTAACCTCTGCAGCATTGCTGGCAGCACTCATACAGCCTCTGGATATGACGCTGAGCACTGACAGGCTGACCCCCACCCCTGTAACCTCTGCAGCAATGCTGGCAGCACTCATACAACCTCTAGATATGACGCTGAGCACTGACAGGCTGACCCCCCACCCCTGTAACCTCTGCAGCAATGCTGGCAGCACTCATACATCCTCTGGATATGACGCTGAGCACTGACAGGCTGACCCCCACACCCCTGTAACCTCTGCAGCAATGCTGGCAGCACTCATACATCCTCTGGATATGACGCTGAGCACTGACAGGCTGACCTCCACCCCTGTAACCTCTGCAGCAATGCTGGCAGCACTGATACAACCTCTGGATATGACGCTGAGCACTGACAGGCTGACCCTCCACCCCTGTAACCTCTGCAGCAATGCTGGCAGCACTCATACAGCCTCTGGATATGACACTGAGCACTGACAGGCTGACCCCCCACCCCTGTCACCTCTGCAGCAATGCTGGCAGCACTCATACAACCTCTGGATATGACGCTGAGCACTGACAGGCTGACCCCCACCCCTGTAACCTCTGCAGCAATGCTGGCAGCACTCATACAGCCTCTGGATATGACGCTGAGCACTGACAGGCTGACCCCCCACCCCTGTAACCTCTGCAGCAATGCTGGCAGCACTCATACAACCTCTGGATATGACGCTGAGCACTGACAGGCTGACCCCCCACCCCTGTAACCTCTGCAGCAATGCTGGCAGCACTCATACAACCTCTGGATATGACGCTGAGCACTGACAGGCTGACCCCCCACCCCTGTAACCTCTGCAGCAATGCTGGCAGCACTCGTACAACCTCTGGATATGACGCTGCGCACTGACAGGCTGACCCCCACCCCTGTAACCTCTGCAGCAATGCTGGCAGCACTCATACAACCTCTGGATATGACACTGAGCACTGACAGGCTGACCCCTCACCCCTGTAACCTCTGCAGCAATGCTGGCAGCACTCATACAGCCTCTGGATATGACGCTGAGCAGTGACAGGCTGACCCCCGACCCTGTAACCTCTGCAGCAATGCTGGCAGCACTCATACAACCTCTGGATATGACGCTGAGCACTTACAGGCTGACCCCCCACCTCTGTAACCTCTGCAGCAATGCTGGCAGTACTCATACAACCTCTGGATATGACGCTTAGCACTGACAGGCTGACCCCCCACCCCTGTAACCTCTGCAGCAATGCTGACAGCACTCATACAACCTCTGGATATGACGCTGAGCACTGACAGGCTGACCCCCCACCTCTGTAACCTCTGCAGCAATGCTGGCAGTACTCATACAACCTCTGGATATGACGCTTAGCACTGACAGGCTGACCCCCCACCCCTGTAACCTCTGCAGCAATGCTAACAGCACTCATACAACCTCTGGATATGACGCTGAGCACTGACAGGCTGACCCCCCCATCCCTGTAACCTCTGCAGCAATGCTGACAGCACTCATACAACCTCTGGATATGACGTTGAGCACTGACAGGCTGACCCCCACCCCTGTAACCTCTGCAGCAATGCTGGCAGCACACATACAGCCTCTGGATATGACGTTGAGCACGTGCACTCAACTTATTTGTGGGACCATGGTGAGGACTCTTCTGAGTGGAACCTGTCTTGTTAAACCGCTGAATGGTCTTGGCCACCGTGCTGCAGCTCAGTTTTAGAGGGTTGGCAATCTTCTTATATTCTAGGCCATCTTTATGTAGAGCAACAATACTTTTTTTCAGATCCTCAGAGAGTTCTTTGCCATGAGGAGCCATTCTGGACTTCCAGTGACCAGTGGGAGAGAGTGAGAGTGATAACACCAAATGTAACCCACCTGCTCCCCATTCACACCTGAGACCTTGTCACACTAATGAGTCACAAGACACCGGGGAGGGAAAATGGCTAATTGGGCACAATTTGGCCATTGTCACTTAGGGGTGTACTCACTTTAGTTGGCAGAGGTTTAGACATTAATGGATGTGTGTAGAGATTTTTGAGGGCACATCCAATTTACACTGTTATACAAGCCGTACAGTGACTGCTGTACTTTGTATCAAAGTGTCAGATCTTCTGTGTTGTCCTATGAAAAAAATGTAAAAAATATTTTCAAAAATGTGAGGGATAGAAGTAGGCCAGCCCTGCTTGCTAACAAACGGAGATGTGGCCGTTCTGGTTTGTGCTTGTTGAGACTCTATGTTGGAGCTGACAGGATTCCAACCTACTTTTTGGCAAAACATAAGTCTAAATACAAGAGTGAAGTGCAGTATAAAGAAGTAAAGCAAAGTTACTAAGCTAGCCTGTCAGTACAGCGGAGAGAAAGAGATAAAGCAGGGTTGGGTTTGCCTGCCAGTTTAATGCTAAAGCCTGCTGGAACCAAGCCAAGGCCTGAAAACTGTTTGAAGAGACGTTTATTCAAAGTAAAGCTGCCATTGCAAGGTCTGGACTCAAGTTATTCCTTCAAATCCTTCAATTATTCCCCCTGTTTATTGCTTCGGAGCCAAAGCCTGGGGTCCAGCGGTATCCAAGTAGGAGCACCGTGACACATAAAGAGACATTTAGGCCGCACTACACCGCTCGCCATCCCTACTAAACCTGGGACGCGATATAGTACTGCCCTGAGGTGCGGCCACCCGTTGCACATACAGAGGCAGACAGCACACTGAGAGCTGTCCACATCTTTTGGAGCCCCGTGGAAGTAAATGGGTTTGTATCCATCCAGCAAAAAATGCAGATAGAATGTGGACAAAAAATACATTCAGAGAGGACACTGCTCACCTGAACATGGAACCCGGGACCGCGGCATTGAGTAGGGGAACATTGGCCGTCAGCAACCACCATTACAGGAATGTCTTGGCAGTGGTATCGATGAACCTGCACGCCGACATGCTATTAAAGGCATTATTGGTAGAATAGATATATCTATATAACAGCGGCTCACCACCCTGCTTATTCTGAAATAAGGTGCAATGTCTGTATGACTCACCCTGTCAATTCAATAAATTATAATGATTAAGAAGACATTGATTTGTCACATGATTACTTCACTTTATATGCCTATATCGGAAAGATTACGTCTGTCTATGTTTATATTTTTTATTTATATTTTTTCATATTTTATTAATAACATTTTGCAAATATCATATATAATAAAAATGAATACATAGGGTCATTATATGAAGTAAGAAGCAACTGTATGTAAAAAAAACACGCATATTTGGACAAAAAAATTTATCGAAAATGCATCAAAACCGCATTCTTTTTTTTAGTATCTTTAGGATTGGGGGAGAGGACATTGTGAGTAAATAAGAAAGGGACCCAAACTTTCAGATATATGAATGAGATATGGATAATACATATTCTCAAAATATGAAAACATTTTGAGTTGGTGTTAATCGAGAATCCATTTTGGGTTTTTGGAAAGACTGAACTTGGGTAAATAAGTGGGTGGACTTTTGAGGAAACATGACCACTGAAGAAGGAGTTCAGCAAACTCCGAAACGCGTTTGGTATTACAGAATTATTAACAAGAAAGGTGGAGCGCTCCACGGACATTGTAAGTACGACCTTACTACAGCCGACCGGCTCGAGTATATCTGCACCGTAACACGTGGACCGCCGAGTGCAGCTAACGATACCACGTGAGACACTGGTACGAGCGGCTGCAACAGTTACCAGCTCTCGCCATACACGGAGCGGTGGAGGTAAGAGAAGCCTCACCGTTACCTTACTGTCACCACGTGGGACGCACGGTTGGTCTATATTATATTACTCACAGTGAGTATACTATATGAATTACAATCAAATACTTGTAGCCTCACTGTTATCACGTGGGACGCAGGATCGGCGTACACTATACCACCAACAGTGGATATAATAGATGGATCATTATTAAGCTCCTATCATCAAGGAAGGACCAACAAAGGAGAACTGTGACCTGAATTGTACATAAATAACAAACGCCAACTCAATGCATTGAGACAATTATATAGTTTATGTTTTTATATTTTTATATTTTATATATTGGTACCACCAATTTATGATATTGGATATAGTATATGCTACAGACATTAACCATATCCACTTCACCCTTTGTTTGTCACACATATAGTGTATTAATATATTGAGACTACTCGGTCATATCCTCAATTTTTCACCCGGTGTGAGATCGGCATTTAGTATTAAGTCTTACTATTATTGCCACTTTGCTGTATGGTTGACAGACATTGTGATCTTATTGGATGTAATATTGATATAGCCCATTGTTATTGTGATATAATCACTAGTTTTTTGTTTGAAGAAAGTGTGTGCTGCCCTTTTACTGTACTGCCCCTAGAGAGTGACGGCTTGGGGAGACCACTGGGATGGATCATATAGACAGAGACACTACCACTCTCATCCTCACTGCACACATATTTAAGATCATTGCACATCTCACCACAGTTTTTGTCGCAATTCATAGCAAAAGGTGACAAAAAGTTAATGTGCACAAAATCTCTGACTGTATCCCCAAGTCTGTGCAAGGTAATGTCCTGGAGGAATAAAAGTGATAGCTCCAGACATGGGAATCAGGGTCTAAAAAGATTGAAGTCTGCTGGGGGTTTTCCCACTTACCTCTGGACCTGGGGCTGATGTCCAATGTCTTCTTAACCTTCGTCCTCTCAGCTGCTGATTCTCTTGATGAGCTGGTAGTAATGACTGATCGGAACTTTCCGTAGCTGAGACTCTATACTTATCCCCCAGTGTTACAGTTGGGACCATAATAACACATCATGTCACCTGGGACACCAAGAATGGCTGAGAACAACAAGAAGTTATCAATAGCCATGAAGAACTGACAAACATCAGTTACCATTGCATAAGCCAATATGACACTGCAGTCCTCCACAAGATGGTGATGGGGCACCATGGAGGGGGATCACACATAACATCACCTCTGCACTTTCTCCTGTAGCTTCTGCTTCTCCTGTCAGTCTTGGACACTTTGGTATAATGTACACAAAGTCAGGGTACAGTGTCCAGTAATAAGGAGTGATGAACATATCATCATCAATAAGTTATGGACTGAAGGCGCGGCCAAGGCCGGGGAAGACGATCACCAGTCAGAAGCACTCCTAGGTATCAGTGAATCAAGAATGGAGGCTGGCCTCTACAAATGGCCATTGTGTATGGCGTACAATCATTGCAGGTTTCAGCACAAAGTGCCACCATTTGTGGCAAATATGCTGCCCCGAAACCTACGTATCGGGGCTTGAAATGCACAGCGTCCATTGTATAAGACAGTGCAGCCTATACTCCGCCTCACTGGGACGTCTGACTCACCTCATCGATAGATCGAAGTAAAATGTGTATTTACCTAGTTCACCTACTTCTCCATTAATAATTTATCTGTTTGTAGTGTACGGGAGAGTAATACCCCGTCACTACAGAAGGGTCACTTGGGTGTTGTCGTTCCCCCTTTAAGGGGAGGTTGGTAAAAACATCTTGTAATGTCATGCTATGTATTTTCCTGTTACTGTGAAACGTGCTTATGCAGGCCGGCTAGGGTGTCATTCCAGCTCTGAGTCACTAGAGGGAGCTAGGGAACCCTAGGTTATATAAGGCCCAGTCAGGAAGTAGTAGCAGGCTGAGGAGACAGACAGTGGGAAGCAGAGGTCAGAAATGATCCTGTGTCTGAGAGAAAGCAAGGCTATGGGCCTGTGAGAGCATAGCAGGCCTGAAGCCTGCCGGCTAGGAGAGGGTAGTAAAGGCCCTGTAACTGGGTTCCGGATCCAAGGAAAAGGTTCCCCTCCTGAGTCACCATCTGTTCAGCTGAAGCAGCATAAGTGAGCCACAAGCCAAGACACAGATTACCACAGAGGCCGATCAGATAAAGCGAGAGGTACTCAAGATAACAGAGGAGGTACTAGATAAGGACAGCTTCAAGGGTACGCCAGATAAAGGGCATTAGACCTTGGAGAGAAAGTCACATGTAGCAGGACCAGTCAGGAATAGTGAGCAATCCGCCTGTACTGCATCTCCTGAAATTAACACTCTGTATAATTCATCGCTAAGACCGGCCTTTCTGTATTCTCAAGAACCACCTGTATTTTTATGAAAACCAACCGTCTTTTATGGAACTGTGCACTTCCTGTGTCCATGTATTATCCCGACTGATATTCAGTAAAAGTTCCAGTTTTTGTTGGCTATCTTGTGCTTGCTTCATTTGTCCACCATACTTTACACGGCGTGTCACCGTTTAATTGACACTGGCGTCACGAACTGTTACATACCTACCTGTTCCAGTGTTTGCCCCATTTGAAGACGACAGTGGATCCCAGGTTAGTGGTCAATCTGCACTACAAAGCCCAGCATACACTACTGACCCCCTGGGACACTGCATCGCTCTTTTTGGCGTCACGAACAGGATACGCATACTTCTACAGTGCAGAGAAGTGTGAACTGTGTGCTTTAACCATTCCAGCACCGTATTACAAAGACTGTAAACCTTTATTCCTAACTTGTGGATTACAATTGCGCCTGGGAGGAATCAAAGACGCTATACTGTGTTGCGCTACCCCCAGAGAGAAAATCGCATTTGTGGACTGTGTTTTACTGGACTTTTCATCATCCTGCTTGCTGTCAGTGAATTGCAGCATCAGGACATCTAAAATGGCCGCCGGCGCCATGAGGCTTTTTACTGCGCCATCAGGATGTGCAGAGGCGCGAAAAATTGGCGCCGAAACCTTCCAAGAGGAAGGAGGAGACGACTGCCCTGGAGCGCCGCCCACCTTGAGGAGTGGCGAAGCGGCTAACTACTTTGAAAAGTTGCGCCTGGGAGGCGGGGCTCCGATGGAGATAGACTGGCCCAGTGCGTGGGAGGAGTCAGAAGTGATGCAGCAATCCGGAAGAGAAGAGATGGCGTGCGCTGCTGAGAGTGATGATGAGACCACGTGCGAGTGGGGCACCACTCCACCGGACTTTCCGGAGTTGGGCCCGTGGGATCCTTTAGACTGGACGGTCAGTTCCGGGGCCCAGGCCATGGATCTGAGTATCATCCGGCCCGAGTCCCCACCGATCCGCCGCCGGCATGCAGAGTGGCCGGCTATCATGGAAGAGCTGAAAGCCGCGGTAGCAGCAAAGAATACCAGCCGGAAGAAGCGCTTCGAGGAGATGGCCAAGTCGATCCAGGGAGACTCCTTCCCGGGTAAGCCCCAGCTTGAAAGGCGCCGAGGGATAGTGGTGTCCTTCGACAAGGACAAGGGCTATGGATTTATCCAGGAGCTGGGGACTGGCCGGGACTTTTATGTCAACCGGCGATCTGTGAAAAGGCATTACCTCCCAGAACATCTCCACAATCTCACCATGGGAGAAATCGTGGAGTACACTCCTGCTGAGAGCTTAAGAGGCCCCTACGCCACCGCAGTGACTCGCCCGAAGGCGCCGGCTGAGAACTGGGACTCGGCGAAAGAAAGGTCAGAGCCAGTTGTGATCGAGAGAGCGCATGTGGACAAGGGCAGGACCACCCATCTGCAAAATCAGGCATACCTCAATACAGATGTCTTCTGGGAGCCGATCGTGCTGCAGGGCCTGGAGGAGCGGTATCCCCCTCCGGCTGCAGTGAAACGACAGGAAGAGCAGGAGCGGCAGGATAGTTACCGGAGAGCCGAGGAAAGAGCCGAGGCCCAGAGTCAAGCAGCAGCTGCCAGTGCTCCCCCAGCGGCCGGACCCCCTGAACCCCCGGTGGATCCGACCACTTGTTCCAAGGCCGAACTAGAGGCCCTGAAGAAAAAGGTGTATTGGGTGGCGGACCTCGGTATCGCAGGAGGCATACAGTGGTTCCCATTCCCGAGGACGGAGGCCGAGAGGGAGGCCGTAAAGGACAAACCTCCTCCTCTGAAAATAATGAGAGGAGATGGATTTCAAATGTGGCCGTCCTTGCCGGAGCAACTGTTGCAGGTGCCATATGTAGACTCATCGTCTGAGGAAGAGCACGATACCCGGCTGTGAGTACTTTTGCCCTCTTGTTCCTCTCCTTAATGGCCGTTTGTCCCTCCAGTTTGGCAGAGCTGGTGAAGCTCGCTGCCAGTTACCCACGGCCGGTGGCATCCTAGTTGAAGAATGTGCCACTGTGAGTCAATGCTTCCAGCTGCCTTTGTTTTGTTTGGGACATCCGGTTTGCTGCTGAATTCCTGGTTGTGCCTTGAAGTTGTTGCACAAATTTTACCCCTTTTACCCCCATTTCAGGTTGAAAAGACATTTTTATGTCAGCACTATTTTAAAGGGTAAGCAGGACTTGCCAGGATAACAAGGCCCTGGTATTGTCAGAGTCCTGTATTGTCATTTTATATATGTGCTGCTGACAGTATTTAATAACCGGTTTTTCTATTCAAGTATATGTGCCCAGAGATGGACTTCCTAGGTGCAAGCCTCTGAGAGGTTAATTTATTATGGACTTATTTATTGTCATGGACTATCCTGGTTCTTTCAACATCCGCTGTGCCAGGTCAGCGCCCCCGTTCCACTCACTATCCTGTGAAAAAGAGAACGACGCCCCTTGTCACCAGACTTCGCCATTTCCAATTGGGTCTGATAAGAGTGTAATTGACATATATGTATGTATGCATGTGTCTTCCTCTATTGCAGGTCATGATTCCAGTTGGACGGGCCCTGATGGAGTACGAGGTCGTACTCAGCTTAAAGCAGCGGGGTATGTAGTGTACGGGAGAGTAATACCCCGTCACTACAGAAGGGTCACTTGGGTGTTGTCGTTCCCCCTTTAAGGGGAGGTTGGTAAAAACATCTTGTAATGTCATGCTATGTATTTTCCTGTTACTGTGAAACGTGCTTATGCAGGCCGGCTAGGGTGTCATTCCAGCTCTGAGTCACTAGAGGGAGCTAGGGAACCCTAGGTTATATAAGGCCCAGTCAGGAAGTAGTAGCAGGCTGAGGAGACAGACAGTGGGAAGCAGAGGTCAGAAATGATCCTGTGTCTGAGAGAAAGCAAGGCTATGGGCCTGTGAGAGCATAGCAGGCCTGAAGCCTGTCGGCTAGGAGAGGGTAGTAAAGGCCCTGTAACCGGGTTCCGGATCCAAGGAAAAGGTTCCCCTCCTGAGTCACCATCTGTTCAGCTGAAGCAGCATAAGTGAGCCACAAGCCAAGACACAGATTACCACAGAGGCCGATCAGATAAAGCGAGAGGTACTCAAGATAACAGAGGAGGTACTAGATAAGGACAGCTTCAAGGGTACGCCAGATAAAGGGCATTAGACCTTGGAGAGAAAGTCACATGTAGCAGGACCAGTCAGGAATAGTGAGCAATCCGCCTGTACTGCATCTCCTGAAATTAACACTCTGTATAATTCATCGCTAAGACCGGCCTTTCTGTATTCTCAAGAACCACCTGTATTTTTATGAAAACCAACCGTCTTTTATGGAACTGTGCACTTCCTGTGTCCATGTATTATCCCGACTGATATTCAGTAAAAGTTCCAGTTTTTGTTGGCTATCTTGTGCTTGCTTCATTTGTCCACCATACTTTACACGGCGTGTCACCGTTTAATTGACACTGGCGTCACGAACTGTTACATACCTACCTGTTCCAGTGTTTGCCCCATTTGAAGACGACAGTGGATCCCAGGTTAGTGGTCAATCTGCACTACAAAGCCCAGCATACACTACTGACCCCCTGGGACACTGCATGTTCAGTCATATATAGACTTACTGTGCCTCAGACTCCTTGTCAACAGGCGGTCTAATATATAGACATGTTTTCTAGTTCATTTGCTGCTCCATTCATACCTAAATGGTTTCTGTCACCTGAAAAATGAGTATTAAGTTGGCTGACATTAGCGATGTGCTAACGTCAGCTGAACATAACTATATTAGTGCCATCTCACTGCCTGCCGCAGTTATTGAGAAAGATGAACTGTTAAAATATGCTAGGGAGGGTGGTAGCAGCAGTCGCAGCAACAGGCCAGAGCTGCCAGTGTCATACAGTGGTCATGTTTTGCCAACAATCCAGCAGTACTGGAATGGTGGACTCGCTCTTCAACATCATCTCAGGTGACAACAGGTACACACAGCCAGGAATCATACTTAGTTGGCATGGCCCAGGAACAACCTTTGTGCCCTTACCTGTCCTGCAACTGCCTCATTCTTTTCCTGCTCCTTCTGCTCGGGAAGTAATGCTGCCGGCTCTGCTCCGCTCCATTTTTTTGTGAGAATGAGCTTATTGAGGACAGTCAGCAGCTACAGGCCAGCACAGATTTGGAGGAGAGGTTCGCTGCGTCCTTCGTGCAACTAGCAATGATGACAGTCGGGTGGGAGCACATGTTGGGTGCGGTCAGGAGCGTGGCCTTGAGACTGGTGAGGGTGATATAAGTGACGAACAGACATTGGTGGATGATGTTGTAGCCGATTGCACATGGGAGCCAGGTGAAGAGGGTACATTATCATCATCAGAGGGTGATGGTGGCAGCATGCCGATGAGCCAGCAGGGTAGAAGCAGTGGGAGATCTGGAGCCAAACGTGCCCGGGGTAGACCATCTGCTACTCGGGAGCCTATCTGTCAGGAAACAACTAGCAGTGCAAAACAAAGAGGCAGCTGCAGGACGAGTGAGGACACAGAGGTTATTCCTGGGCCATGCCAACTAAGTATGATTCCTGGCTGTGAGATCGGCCATGACATGGCAACATTCCAAAGATCAGTGGAGAGCGATCTGAGAAGGATTAAGGATAGACAGAGCCAAAGGAACAATCTAACAGGGGGGAAAAACGGGCTATTAAAGAACTGCAGAAACAAGAAAATATTACAATACGCCCCGCAGATAAGGGGGGGGGGCCATAGTGGTCATGAACACCACACAATATATTGATGAGTGTCTCAGACAACTGGGAGACACTACTACATACAAAAAATTAAAGACAGACCCAGGACAGGAATTTAATAAAAGTCTCACAAATTATTGTGACAGAGGTGTAAGAGAGAATATACTGTCCGACCAAGAACAGAATTTTATTTTGGGCACGCAGGGAAGACTTCCAGTCTTCTACTGCCTGCCCAAAATTCACAAATGCTTGGAACAACCACCAGGACGTCCGATAATATCTGGGATAGGTTCAATGACCTCGAATCTCTCCCAGTACATTGATGTATTATTACAGCCTGTAGTGAGGAGGACCAAATCATATATTCGAGACACCACAGATATTATTGGGACGTTAGAGGGTCTTGTCGTAGAACCAGGCTGGATTATTGGGACACTAGATGTCCAATCCCTCTATACCAGCATAAAACATGACCAAGGGATGGCAGCAGTAAAACTACAACTAGAAATGGATGGTACCCTATGCACCAAACAGATCGAATTTCTGATGGAGGGGATCCAATTTATACTCCATCATAATTATTTCTATTTCGAGGGCGATCATTACTTGCAGCTGTGTGGGACGGCCATGGGGACCAGGTTCGCCCCCAGTTATGCAAATCTATTTTTGGCACAGTGGGAACATGAAAACATCACCCCCAAACTGGGGACGGACCTGGCCCTTTGGCGTCCCTACATTGATGACGTCCTGTTTGTATGGAGAAAAGATGAACATCTATTGCAAGAATTCCTAGAGACCCTGAATCACAATGATAAAAACTTGATCTTTCTGTCCAAAATTAAGGAAACATCTATAGAGTTTTTGGACATTCAGATTACACAATGTGATAATAAATATAGGTGCAACACTTATTATAAACCTACAGCGAAAAATAGCTTTATACCATTCATGAGCTGCCACCTACCCCAGTGGCTGCTAAATATTCCCTCAGGTCAGTTCCGCCGTATAAAGCGAAACTGTACAGAGGAAGCGGATTTCGAAATGGAGGCCCTAAAAATGAAACAAGAATTTGAATGTAAGGGCTACCCCGAAAAAGTTCTGACAGATGCTCTGGAAAAAATAAGAGAAACAGAGAGAGAAACCTTTTTTCAGCCAAATACGCACAAAAATACAAATAAAGAAGGTGAATTGAGACTAATCCTACCTTATAGTTCACAATCCAAACAAATACGACACATTATAAACCAACACTGGCACTTCCTATTAAGAGACAAGGTCATTGGACCCATGTTACACACTTCCCCATCAATCACTTTCACCAAAGCACCAAATTTAGGTTTAAAAATAGCACCCTCAATAATCAATCACAAGAAAAATGATGCACCTACACTTCAAAAATGGCTGAAGATGAATGGGTTCTACAGATGTGGGAGGTGTTCGAGGTGTAAACACTCAACATTCCCAAAAAAGATAAGTAGGGTACAATCCACTCAGAACCAATTTACGTTAGACATTAAGGGCTGTTTGACCTGTGACTCCTCCAGTGTTGTCTACCTTTTCCAGTGCCCCTGCCAAAAACAATATATTGGCAGAACTAAGAGACCCCTGCGAGTGAGGATCACAGAACATCTAAACAATATCAGAAAAGGATATGAAAACCACTCCTTATCCAAGCACTTTAAAATGGTGCATAACAGTGACCCCAAGGGTTTCTCTTTTGTGGCCCTGGAAAAGGTGGACATACACTGGAGAGGAGGTAACCACATCATGAGAATGTCACGGGCTGAGTCCAGAAGGATCTATGATTTTGGTAGCCTTCTCCCTGCAGGGTTAAATTCAGATTTGGAAATTTTTGGCTTCATCTAAATTATAAGTCCTAAATAAAATACCGGAGGAAAACAAAATCGAGCATAAGTATAAATTCATCCACAGCAGTATGGACGGAAAATAAATAAAAATTGACTATTAAAAAGGGAGTAATGATTTTTCATATATAGCAAAATGAAAATATTATATCTACGATTGAGCTGAAAAACTTCTCCACTAGAAGGGAAATAGGACCTCCTATAAAAACAAATAATAAAAAAATCATAAAAAAACGCATTCTAATAAAAACCGCATAATTTAAAAAAAAACGCAATATAAAAAGAAAAATAACGCAATAGTAAAAAGAAATTATATCAAAACTGAGGAATAAAGATTATTAAGAAAGAGAAACAGATCTACCATTCCTTGAAAATTATAAATAAATCAAAATCAGAAATAGTACTCTAATATTGAATTAATCAGCCCTCAAGAGGATATAGACCGATATCTACCACTCAGGATCAAAATCCTCTTTGATAATACTGTGGATACCCGTATAGTAAGACACATAAATGTACAATCATTTACCACACAATGCCGACATAATAACATCCCCTTGTATTATAAGATACTGCCTTTTATATAAATATAATTAAGAGGTGTCCCCTTTTTTTGACACATCCCTATTTTATGTATTCTATTTGGTTGTATGTATTTTATGTAGTCATATATATCTCCCATATTCGATTGTATAAATGATACATGTATGCGTAGATGTATACAGAGTGATTTGACACTATCAGATAGGTATCGTTAAATTGCCACCGTAAGAGGGGTTTTAGGTAGAAACAACATATGAAAAAGTAAAGGTCAATGAAAAGCAAGGCTCCATTTTCCCACACAAGCTTTGAACAGGTGAAATCAATTATCCAATTGAGATGAGAACATACAAAATGCGAGACCAGAGCTCACAGGTCATACCCACTGAGGAAGAGATAAGATATCTCGAAACGCGTCTGGGCGTATTACCTGTGAAAGAACTATCGCAGCGGTACATGGCCATGTACTAAAAGTTTATCCACTTACTCACGTAAGACCAAGAAGTGCTGTGAAATCCACGTAAGTGAAACAGCTGATATAGGTCTCCCACGAGAGTACAGACGGGATCCAAACAGACAACCGGACCCGACACTAATACAGCGGGGAAAGACTGAAACGTGGGACGCCACGACAGAAAACCTCCCGCAGACCTAACCGAGTGAATTCACACGGGAAACAGTGAGTAACACTAACTCAAGTGGAACCATACTGAACCGCTGTACGCAAGGCGGTATATGCACGGTGACATCAGACGTGCTGGACTAGTGACTTTCTCACCTCCAGTTTACTCAGAAATTGAGACCACTATAGGTGATGGATAATTGAACTTAGTTCACCTTTAAATACCTTTTTCCCTACCCTATACGGTGGCACAAGATTTTATTTACATGCATTTAAGCTTATGTGAAATTTATATGTGAATAATACCTGCGACTATTTTAAGCACAATATTCAATCAGCTCTGTGTAGCTCCGTCACAGACGACTGTGATCCAATAGCCTACCCACTTGGGGGGACACGGATGCAGCCCTCTGTGCGTAGCACTTCAGACCTCTGTGCCCCAAGAAAACTCTACTCGCTTGGCTAACACTGAGATATATGCTTTTTATTATTTTTTATATATTTTATATGAATTTTACCTTGGTGCATCTAGTATATAGTGTTGATTGTTTAATACATTTTTATTCAATTTCCACGTGTAATCCGATTGTTTTGAGTGCCGGTTCTATCCAGTCTATTCCTGGCTGTGTGTATTTGTTGTCAATTGAGATTATGTTGAAGAGCGAGTCAACCATTCCAATACAGCTGGATTGTTGGTCAAAACATGACCGCTGGATAACACTTGCAGCTCTGGCTTGTTGACGGGGCTGCTGCTACCAGGCTTCCCTTCTTCTGCTGCTACTTATGCTGTCTACAGTAACATTATGGCACTGCCCGTTTTGAGGGCCTAGGCAACTGTCCGTTGGCTATAGTGTCCAATTAATTATGAACAGTGGAGCAGGTGAACTAGATAAATATGTCTATATAGTAGACCACCTATTGACAAGGAGTTTGATGTACAGTAAGCCTATGTATAACTGAACAGATTAATTATTAATGGTGCACTAGGTAAACGTGCCTATATATTAGACCGCCTGTTGAGACTAAGTCTGATGCAAAGTAAGTCTATGTATGACAGAATAGATTCATTATTAATGGCGCAGTAGGTGAACTAGGTAAACGTGCTAATATAGTAGACCGGCTGTTGACAAGGAGTCTGATGCACAGTACGTCTATGTATCACAGAACAGATTAATTATTAATGGAGAAGTAGGTGAACTAGGTAAATGTGCCTATACATTAGACCGGCAGTCGACAATGAGTTTGATGCACAGTATATCTATGAATAACAGAACTGATTAATTATTAATGGTCCCTGAAGTCTTCCACCCAACTGCAAGATGTCCAGAAAATATCAATGAAACTGTGCATTAATTTCAGTCACTCTTACCGTGCAAAATACGACATCCTAAATACGACATGCTAAAAAGGCAGAATGGTGTTCCCCTAAATCATCTCATATGTGACATTTCCACACTTTGGAACTCCACCTTCCACATGTTGGAATGACTGTATAAGCAGATGAAACCCTTGACCGATTTCTTGAAGATGCAGGCAGACAGGAGCACTCCTCAGTGTAACTTTGACCTTAGCCAGTGGCAGCTCATGCGTGACACCTGCCGTTTGCATAGGCCCTTTGAGGAGGCCAATTTAATTTTCAGTCGCTAGGAATACAGGTAGTAATGAGCGAGCATGCTCGGCCGAATACCGGTTCGGGACGTACATCGCTATGCTTGGCACATGGCGCTACTTGGCCAAGTACCGCATGTGCTCGAGTGCCATGCTTGAGTCTCCTTCCCGCACGTTTCGCGGCTGCTAAGCAGATAATAAACCTTCAGGAAAGTACTGTTATCACTGTAATGCCAGTAGACATGTTCGCTGCTGGCATTACAGTGATTAGCTGGCCGGAACGTGTCATCGGGTGCTATATAGCACTCGATTACATGTGCTTGGATCAGTCATAGTCAGGGAGAGCAGAACGTAGGAAGGGAAAGGCAGTGTATGGAGCGAAATTCTCAGTTATTATTCGCAGAAAGCCTTTCAAAGACCCAAAAGCCCTTTTAAGGACTATTGTGTGTGTGTGTGTGTGTGTTTTAGAGCAGCAATATATTTTACCTGCGCTAAATTGATCAGTCTCAGGGACATCCAAGCTGAGGAAGGGACACATAGTGCAGGGAGAGAAATTTGATGTTTTTACTACCAAAAGCTTTTCAAAGACACCAAAGTCCTTTTAACAACTACTGTGTGTGTGTTTGGCAGCAGCAAGATATTTTTCTTTAATACCTATTAGTGACATATACTGTACATCATCCGCAGACTGTGTCTTTTTGCGTAAATTCAAATAATCAGCGCTACATTTATTGTCTATAGTGTGCGTTTAATACACATCCGTGATATATACAGTACTCCATCCAAAAACTTTAGCATAAATTTAAATAATCAGGGACCAGTCCTCATCTACTGTCTCTGTAGTGTGTGCATGTAATACACATCTCTGACGTTTCTTTAGCATGAATTCCAATAATCTTGGCCTAATCTATTGTCCATAGTGTGTTGTTTTCTGTGTCATATACAGTACGCCATCCGAAAACTGTTTCCTTAGGGCAAATTTAACTAATCTGGGCCTAATCTAGTGTCCATATTCTGTGGGTTTCTGTGACATATACTGTCCTGCATTCGAAAACTGTGTCTTTAGCGTACTGTAAAACAATCTGCGCCACATCTAGTGACAAAACCATTAATATGAAGAAGTCGAGCACTAAGCGACGGGGAAGTGGACGTGAAGCTGATGGTGCACGCAGAATCCGTGGCCCTAGGCGCAATGAAACTGTGCCTGCTGCCAGTGCACCAAAAATAAAGAAAAACATCCACCGTACCCAGCTTCATGCCCAACTTAGCTGGGCGGCGCAGGACAACACTGTCCAAGTCAGACCAGTGCGAACAGTTGGTCGGTTGGATTGCTGAAGATAATGTTTCCAGTCGTTTAAACACCACCCTCTCTTCCACCAAGTCCAGTCTCTGTAGCCAAGAGTCTGGTCAACCGAATTCTCACTCTGATCATCCTTCCTCCCTCCATGGAGAGGCTTGTCAAACGAGTGATCCCACACTCGGATATTCCGAGGAGCTCTTTCCAGCACCACTATTACATTTGGCCCTTGCGCCCAGCACGCTTGAAGAGGGACCTGAGATATTGTGCCCTGATTCTCAACCTCTTGAGCCTTCACAGTCTCAAGAAGATGATGGTGGTGAACGGCAATCATTTGTTTATGAGGTGGATGATGATGAGACACAGTTGTCAATCATTGAGGTTGTGGTTAGGTCAAGTCAGGAGGATGAGCAGAGTCAGGAAGTGGAAGAGGAGGTGGTTGATGAGATGAGGTCACTGGCCCAACATGCGAAGGTGAAAAGCCGAACGAGGACAGCAGTAAAGAGGGGGAGGAATCCGCAGCACCGCAACAGGCTGGAAGAGGCAGTGGGGTTGCAAAAGGGAGAAGTCGGCCCACACCAAACAGGCCCGCAACCGTTACACTGAGCACCCCCATGCATAAATCTACCTTGCCAAGGGGTAGGTGTTCCGCAGTATGGTGCTTTTTTGAGAAAAGTGCAGACGACAAAAGAGTGGTAGTTTGCAACCTGTGCCTTACCAAAATGAGCTGGGGAGTAAACACTAGCAAACCTCACCACCACCAGCATGAACCACCACATGGCATCCAAGCACTGTAGGCCGAACGCCTGGGTCCACAATCTGGGTCTGCGGGTCACATCACTGCCTCCTCTTCCCCTGTGTAACGCACTGCTAGCAAATCCCCTGTCGAAGGCGCAGGCCCGGATGCCCCTCGCCCTGCACCTGGACCTTCGCATGAACCATCAGCAACAACATCTACTTCCCTGTCCCAGCGCAGCATCCAAATGTCCATAACACAGTCATTTGAACGAAAGAGCAAATACCCAACCACCCACCCACAGGCCATAGCTCTAAATGCGCAACTGCGCAACTTTCCAAATGACTGGCCCTTAAAAATTTGCTATTTAGGCTTGTGGACACTGAGGCCTTCCACAGCCTGATGTCGGCGGCCGTCCCTCGGTACGCAGTCCCCTGCCGCCACTATTTTTCACTGTGTGCCATGCCCGCCTTACACCAGCATGTGTCCCAGAACATCACCCGTGCACTGACCAACGCAGTTACTGGGAAGGTCCACTTAACCACGGACATATAGACAAGTGCTAGTGGCCAGGGATGCTACATTTCCCTGACGGCACACTGGGTGAATGTTGTGGATGCCGGTAGTGAGTCATACCCTGGGTTGACACGGGTGCTACCCACGCCCAGGATTGCGGGCCCTACATCCATCAGGGTCTCTGTCAGCAGCTGTATTACTGGCTCCAACCCCCACTTCTCCTCCTCTCCCGCATCCTCCTCCACTGCCACCTATAGCAGCAGTCAGCCATCAGTCGCTAACTGGAAGCAGTGTAGCACTGTTGTGGGTAAGAGTCAACAGGCCGTGCTGAAGCAGATCTGCTTAGGGGACAAACAGCACACTGCCGCAGAGCTTTGGCAGTGTATAAGGGACCAGACCTAGCTGTGGCTCTCTCCACTCAATCTATGACCAGGCATGGTTGTGTCTGAAAATGGCCATAACTTAGTGGCGGCTTTGGAGCTAGGCAACCTGACACACATCCCATGCCTAGCCCACATCTTAACCACTTCAACCCCCCTAGCTGAAACCCCCTTAATGACCAGGTCACTTTTTACACTTCTGCACTACACTATTTTCACAGTTTATTGCTCGGTCATGCAACTTACCACCCAAATGAATTTTACCTCCTTTTCTTCTCACTAATAGAGCTTTCATTTGGTGGTATTTCATTGCTGCTGACATTTTTACTTTTTTTTGTTATTAATCGAAATGTAACGATTTTTTTGCAAAAAAATGACATTTTTTACTTTCAGCTGTAAAATTTTGCAAAAAAAACGACATCCATATATAAATTTATTGTTCTACATGTCTTTGATTAAAAAAAATGTTTGGGCAAAAAAGATGGTTTGGGTAAAAGTTATAGCGTTTACAAACTATGGTACAAAAATGTGAATTTCCGCTTTTTGAAGCAGCTCTGACTTTCTGAGCACCTGTCATGTTTCCTGAGGTTCTACAATGCCAAGACAGTGGAAAACCCCCACAAATGACCCTATTTCGGAAAGTAGACACCCTAAGGTATTCACTGATGGGCATAGTGAGTTCATAGAACTTTTTATTTTTTGTCACAAGTTAGCGGAAAATGATGATTTTTTTTTTTTTTTTACAAAGTCTCATATTCCACTAACTTGTGACAAAAAATAAAAACTTCCATTAACTCATTATGCCCATCACAAAATACCTTGGGGTGTCTTCTTTCCAAAATGGGGTCACTTGTGGGGTAGTTATACTGCGTTGGCATTTTAGGGGCCCATATGCGTGAGAAGTAGTTTGCAATCAAAATCTGTAAAAAATGACCAGTGAAATCCGAAAGGTGCTCTTTGGAATGTGTGCCCCTTTGCCCACCTAGGCTGCAATAAAGTGTCACACATCTGGTATCGCCGTACTCAGGAGAAGTTGGGGAATGTGTTTTGGGGTGTCATTTTACATATACCCATGCTGGGTGAGAGATATATCTTGGCAAATGACAACTTTTCCAATTGTTTTATACAAAGTTGGCATTTGACCAAGATATTTATCTCACCCAGCATGGGTATATGTAAAATGACACCCCAAAACACATTCCCCAACTTCTCCTGAGTACGGCGATATTACACGTGTGACACTTTTTTGCAGCCAAGGTGGGCAAAGGGGCACACATTCCAAAGAGCACCTTTCGGATTTCGCAGGCCATTTTTTACACATTTTGATTGCAAACTACTTCTCACACATATGGGCCCCTAAAATGCCAGGGCAGTATAACTACCCCACAAGTGACCCCACTTTGGAAAGAAGACACCCCAAGGTATTCAATGAGGGGCCTGGCGAGTTCATCGAATTTTTTTTTTTTAGAATTTTAGCGGAAATAGATTTTTTTTTGTTTTTTCTCACAAAGTCTCACTTTCCGCTAACTTGGGATAAAAATGTCAATCTTTCATGGACTCAATATGCCCCTCAGCGAATACCTTGGGGTGTCTTCTTTCCAAAATGGGGTCAGTTGTGGGGTGTTTGTACTGCCCTGGCATTTGAGGGTCTCCGCAATCATTACATGTATGGCCAGCATTAGGAGTTTCTGCTATTCTCCTTATATTGAGCATACGGGTAATGAGATTTTTTTTTTCCGTTCAGCCTCCGGGCTGAAAGAAAAAAATGAACGGCACAGATTTCTTCATTCGCATCGATCAATGTGGATGAAAAAATCTCTGCCCAAAAAAAAAGGAGGGGAAAGGCGTCTGCCAGGACATAGGAGCTCCGCCCAACATCCATACGCACTTAGCTCGTATGACCTGGCAAACCCGATTCTCCATTCACATCAATCGGTGTGGATGAATAAATCATTGCCGGGATTTTTTTTTATATATACAAAGTGTTTGCCAAAGCATAGGAACACCGCCTCCTCCTCAGCTCATATGCCTCGGCAAACGTATCTTTTTCTGCAGAGGAGAAATCTCGTCTTGCAGCGCCGCATACACCGACTTGTGTGTAATCGGACAGCAGCGCAATGCTTCTGTCAGAATGCACATCAGTGCTGCAGCTAGTCGATCGGTTGGTCCACCTGGATGGTAAAAAAAAAGAAAAAACCAGGCCGCAACGCAATAATTTTATTAACTTTGGAACAGAACATATAAACTTTAACTTTTTGTACTGAACATTAACCTTTTTGCTTACTGGTGATTTTTTATTTTATTTTTTTACCTTTATAGGACAAACCTCTCCTTCCCCATGGGACAATGTGCATAGCGCAAATCGCCCAAAGATGTGGTGAAGTGCGTTATGCACTTTGTCCCAGGTGAAAGGAGACGTTTGCAGCAGCTCTGTGTGAATGGGCCCTAATAGCCCTGTGTGCCTGTCCTGGTGAAATGTGATCCTTATGCTAGGTGTTTTTGTCTTGTTTGATATGTAGTGTATGTGCCTTTACCTGGCATTCAAACACTCTCCTTTGCACCTGGTAACCTCCATCACATGGTCTGATATGGGTGTGGCTTACAGTCTGGCTTTGTTCACATTGCACTAGTTGTCCTGCTGGGCGGTTGTGTGGAAGCTTGGCTGTGAGCTGGATTACATCACCTTCAGACCTTGTTCACACCATAGGTAGCTTAGTGGTAGGACCCCTTGCCATGCTGAGAACCGTGACGTGGTGCATGTTGGGCTCCGATATCTTCCTGACAGGAATATATTGGCAAAAGTCTAAGCTTTTAATATCTGCATTTATGGCTAGCCAGTATAGTCAGTGGCATATCCGTTTGGTGCATTTCTTCTGTGATTTATATGATTATATTTTCATTCGCACAATGCTCCGTTTTGTGTAGGATGCCTTTGTGGTGCATGTGGACCGCGCCGACATCCTCCACCGTATGCAAACATTTTTTTTGCTGGGGATAGTCGTTTGCTGTGGTCCACATGCGGTGGGGCTGCTCCCCCAATGAAAAACACGCTACAGTGTTAGGGGTTGAGCAGCTCCCCCAGATTTGCCACTATATTTCTGTGTTTTTGTCCCTATGCTAGGTGTACCTGTGTGTGGTACTTCCGGAAACACTCCCCTAAGCATAGGGCAGGGTGGTCAGGGCAGTCAGGACAGAAATAGCGGGTGTCACGCCTTATTCCACTCCTGCTACAGACACAACATCTTTTTCAGGGGGACGGTTGGGTTGAGGTACCGGCAACGACATTGGGGAAATGTTGCTCGTGTAGACGGCTAACTACACTGGTGGATGGGTCCACGGAACCTCCTGGGTACAGGAGGTTCTCGATGATCTCTTCCTGATATTTGAGGAAGGATCCTGTTCTCCCAGCCTTACTGTAGAGAACAAAACTATTATACAGAGCCAATTGAATTAAATATACAGACACCTTCTTATACCAGCGTCTGGTTCTGCGGGAAACTAAATACGGAGACAACATCTGGTCATTGAAGTCCACCCCTCCCATGTGAAGGTTATAGTCGTGGACTGAGAGGGGCTTTTAAATGACACGGGTTGCTCGCTCAATTTGTCAAAAGCTGGGTGGCCTCTGGGACGGGACGTGGTGTTGTCGCTAAAGTGCAGGAAACGCAGGATGGCCTCAAAACGTGCCCTGGACATATCAGCAGAGAACATGGGCATGTGATGAATTGGGTTCGTGGACCAATATGAATTCATGCTTTTTGGTTAGACCCATGTTGAGGAGAAGGCCCAGAAAAGTTTTAATTTTGGAAACTTGGACTGGCTTGTTGTTATGGCCCATATCTCACCTCCTAAGCCCTCTGCTCCATATCTTAATCATAGACAACTGGAGGAGGAGCAGGATGATCAGTGACAGCTCATGATTGCCACCACATCTTCTGGGGCACTATATTGGGCTACACTGTGGTATTTAATTGTGCTGGGACAGAATTTTCTGTTGCACTGTTGTCTTACTGTCCCTGCCTACTTGTGTTGTCCTGCTTCTGTCAATTTGGATTCACCTACAATATGGGTTTTTTGTCCATGGCCACTTTAAATTCCCAGTCCGCCCCTGGCTATGCAAGCCGCCAATATTGACAACATGTCTGTCATAACGAGAGTCAGCCTCGTCCTCCAGCTGTGCCTGTGAAAACTCCACCTTAGAGCAGTGCTGTGGACATCAGCCGGCCTCACACCAGAGGTATTTGGAGAAATGGGGAAGATTTATCAAAAATGGTCTAAAGGAAAACTGGTGTAGTCGTCCATTGCATCCAATCAGATTCCATCTTTCAGAGCTCCTTTAGAAAATGAAAGGTGGAAGCTGATTGGTTGGTAGGGCTAACTAAGCCAGTTTTCCATGACACCATTTTGAGAAATCTCCCCCAATGAATGTTGCGCCGATGTAGGAGCCAAGTGAAGTCTGTGGCACAAATTGCCATCGCTGCCGAGGAGGGAGTCTGGTGTGCCAAACTACTAATTTAAAGAAGTACAGAGACTGTCTGCGGTGTTGTGTTCAGAGACAGCACCATGTGCAGAGTTACCAGGACTCTCAATCTATATATATAATCCTGATCTCATGACTGTCACCTTCTGTATCAGCATGATCTTGTTACCAACCTGAGATCAGTTTCTGGAACCAGAATCAACAAAATCTAAGGCTACCCCTTGGTGTTCACCAGAGCCGACTGCAAAGAAGGATGTTTTTTGCTGCTTGGGGACCAGATTAATCCAATCAGCAAACAAGAGGTTAATCAGAAGCCAAAAGTCAAAATATGGAGAGTTAATGAGCAGGAATAGGTTTCGGGCTTAAAGCACAGAAGGATAAATGGCAGCTAGAACACTATAGGCAATCACAGGCACTGACCTAGCGTCAGTGCCTGGTTTACATACCCCATACTAGACCTGTGATTGGTTGCTGAGATAGAGACCTCAATGGCTCAGCATCCCATCTCTCCGACTGGCCATTGAGCCAAGGATTGGCTGCTCAGCATGGGAACCATCCAGGAACAGCCATGCTACTGGTGCATGTGCCGCCCATGAACTCCCCCAGCACCATGACATGGGCAATACTAGGTGGAGTGACAGACACTGAATGATCATGGTCCGTTAATTTTATAACAGGGTTGTTATTAAGACGGGAACACTAGGTTGGTGTCTCTTGGAGTTATCTTCATTTAGTGACAGCTGACTCAGTCAAGAGACGCTGGTGTGTGTTAGCAAAGGGAACTGACAGAATCGTAGTAGGTGAACAAGCCAAGGTCAGAGCAGGCAGAGGGTGTTCAATCCATTAAACAGTCTAAAGGTTGGGGCAGGCAGTATAATGAACAGGCAGAGGAGAGGACGGGCAGGATAGGTTTAGCATGGTCAACGGGCAGAGGTCAGGCATAGAAAAGCTAGGAAGTATACAGAGTTAAGATACCATAGATAATAGTGGTGTCCTAACCAGAATAAAGTAATTACTAGAAAAATAACAAGGACCCTAAAAACATCATATTTTATTGAATCATTACTAAAATGGATGGGACCTATAGTTGAAGGTCACCAATAGAAAAACCCATTTGCCCAATCAATCAAAAACAGGTAGGATATATATCTGATTGCACTAGATACCAGATCAGAGTATCGCTACCTACTATTCAAAACAAAAACAAAAAGGAACAGCCAAAAAGTGGGAGGTATAGGGAGGAATCATGTGCAGAAAGTGAAGGCATAAATGGGTGAGGTATAGGTCTGGGGGTATTTTCCCTATACAGACCCTAGTAAAGCCTCAGCCCGGTGGGATTTCCACATCCACGTGCCGAAACCTGATGGGCCGGCCCCTGGATATCCCTACCACCTTAACACTATAAAGATAAATCACCCCGACACGTTTCCCCCACCATAGGTTCATCAGGGGGTTGGTACAGATTGAGTAAGAGGTCAAACACTAGAAACAAAATGATAATAAAATATAATATAATACTTATGGTAGACGATCAGACTGGTGCATACAAAGGGACCTTGGTGATGTCTGATACAGCATTTCACATGTTACCCAAGTGTATGAAAGATACTACATGTAAAATGGTGTCTGCCGCCTGACCTGCATACATTTGCGCATATGGGTTGTCCTATTGGTGACCTTCAACTATAGGTCCCGTTTTTAGTACTGATTCAATAAAATATGTTTTAAGAGAAAAGCTAGGAACCTCATTGCTCAGGCAACTTCCCATAAATAACTCAGGGAAGGATGGCATAGGCTAGTGACTGAACGGGTTGCCTGGGTTGGCCCTTAAAGATTTGGAGAGGACATGTGTACCTCGGGGTCAGCGGTGTTGGCAACTCGTTACTCTGAATTCAGATTATTTTCAGGACACTTTAAAATTCCTGACTTTTTCCAATTAAACATACATATACAAATTAATATACATATATTTTAATAGATATATAATCCAGATGTAGCAATCCTTATCTGTACAGTGGGCACACTACTCTACTGATGCACCACGGTGCAGTACGTTATTTGTGTAGAGCGCTGCTTTAATACACTCACTGTCGGGACGTCAGTAGAATAGAGAGTAGGGTGTACAGATAACGGATGCTACATCTGTAGATATACAGATCCTGGTAAATATAAAGTCGATATACACTACATATTGTAAAGATGCCATCGAGGTCTAGAGGGAATCCTATACATCAGGTCTATCCCGTCTATCAGTGTATAATATGTGTGTTTTATGTTGATATATTGAGCCCCGTTACAGCGCAGGATCTGCTGGTATATAGGGAAATATAAAGTGATGTTTCCTGACTTTCTTCTACAGGACAGATCCATGAACCTGGACACATCCCTCTTATTATAGAAGCTCCTCATTCAGTTTCCATTATTGATCATTCTTCACATTGAAGTCCATCATCCTTGGCTGATGACTACTATCACAGTGACATCACATCTTCTTCCTAAGGACCAACAAATTCCAACCGAGGCTTCAGCCAATCAGAACCTTGTAGTGAAAAGTGCAATACTCATAGTGACCAGTAGGGGCGATACCGCTGCTTCTCTGAACTTCCTGATTGTTGTAGCTGGAAAGCAAAGAGTTCAATTAAAATATGTCAATATTAAAGACTATGTACACCTTCGAGGGCAATTTTTTTATGATTTCATTTTAGTCATTTTGGGCTACATATTTTTTTTTAAGTTGGTCTTCTTAAAAGTATTGAGCCATTCTGCCACAAAGGGTCAACTGTCTAGCTGGCTTAATTGTAATTTCAATTAGAGTTGGTCAGTAAGATAAGAATTGAGCTATGACCAATTGAAAAAAAGATTTGAGCTTAAAATGAGTGCAATACAATAATACAAAAAAAAGGCAATCTGTGGCACAAAATAGCTCCCCAGAAGCAGCGTCTCTGTGGAGGGCGACACCGGCTGCTATGTCCTGTTCTCCTCATAACTCAGTTCTCTCTAATTAACATATGAATCCATCCTTATCTTCAGCATTCAGTCAGGTCTTCAGAGCTACCAAACATAATGAAATATACAGCACTACGTACCTATAAATCCAGTGAAATCTTCATAATTGTAGACATTGTCTTTCCCCATCTTCTCCATTTGGCCCAGATCGCCATGATGATTTCTTAATTTTCCATTATCCTCTGCTCTTTCTCGACACAAACTCCCCATCCTGGTGCCCCAACAGTATCATCCTGCTGCCACCCTCAATACTTGGCCCACTGTGCTCCCCAGTGCCCTCAAATGCTATATTTAATATATCCATAGTAGATTTAACCCCTTCCAGTTTGGGCCAAATGCTGAAGCCCCATTTTTCAAACCTGACATGTGTCACTTTATCTAGTAATAACTCTGGAACGCTTTTACTTATCCAAGGGAGTCTGAGATTGTTTTCTCATGACACATCGTACTTCATGTTAGTGGTGAATGTGAGTCTATATGTTTTACCTTTATGTATAAAAAAAATCCAGAATTTACAGAAAATTTGAACATTTTAGAATTTTCTAAATTAGAATTTCTCTGATTTTGAGACAGATAGTGATACCCCATAAAATAGTTATTAAGTAACATTCACCATTTGTCTACTTTATGTTGGCATCATTTTGAAAAATGTTATTTTAAATGGTTTCTGTCACCAGATTTAACTCTATTAAGCTAGCTGACATTGGCGATGTGCTCATGTCAGCTAACCCTAACTAGCCTATTCCTACTTTTATCAGTGCCCCGTTACGCCAGAGATCTAACTTTTATAATATGCTAATTAGCCTATAGGAGCGGGGGGGGGGGGGGCATTGTTCCCTCTGCTAGAGGCTCCGTTCTCCCACCTTTGTCGCCTCCCTCCAAGTCCTGATTGACAGGTCCAGGCAGCGCTCGCATCTGTCTGCCAGCCCTGAGTTCTGGTGAAATCTCACGCCATTCATAATTCGGTGCAGGCGTGGTGAGGAAGCTGGCAGCCGGCGAGCGTCTTTCCCTCACCGCGCATGCGCTGAATACTGAACGCCGCAAGATTTCACCTGAGCACTGGGCTGGCAGACAGATGCGAGCGCTGCCTGGCCCTGTCAATCAGGACTTGGAGGGAGGTGACAAAGGTGGGAGAACGGAGCCTCTAGGAGCAGGAACAACACCCCCCTCCCCCGCTCCTAGAGGCTAATTAGCATTTTAGAAAAGTTAGATTTCTGGCATAACGGGGGCATAGATAGAAGTAGGAATAGGCTAGTTAGGTTTAGCTGACATGAGCACATCGCTAATGTCAGCTAGCTTAATAGAGTTAAATCTGGTGACAGAAACCCTTTAATCATTAGGATGTTAGAAGGCTTAGAATTTTGGAAGCAAGTTTTAAAATTTGCAAGAAAATGTCCTAAACCAGGGATCAGCAACCTTCGGAACTCCAGCTGATGTGAAACTACAACTCCCAGCATACAAACATGCTCAACTAACTCCCACAGAAGTGAGTAAAGCATTCTGGGAGTTGTAGTTTCTGAACAGCTGGAGTGCCGGAGGTTGCTGATCCCTGTTCTACACCATCTTTAAAAGACCAATTCAGTCATGAAGTCACTTTGCGGGGCTAACATAATAGAAACCATAAGTGACCCCATTTCAGAAACGTTCGCCCCTAAAATTATTCAAAACTAAATTTACAAACTTTGTTAACCCTTTCGGTGTTCCACATGAATTAAAGCAAAATAGAGGTGAAATTTTAAAGTTTCATTATTTTTGTCACCAATTTTCTATTTTAATCTTTTTTCCCAGTAACACAGCAAGGACTAACAGCAAAACAAACCTCAATATTTATTACCCTGATTCTGCAGTTTACAGAAACACTCCGTATGTGGTTATAACCTGATGTATAGGCACACTGCGGAGCTCAGAAGGAAAGGAGCGCCATATGGTTTTTGGGAGGCAGCTTTTGCTGGAATGGACTTCAGGTGCCATGTCATATTCAAAGAGACCCTGAGGTAACCCTAGAAAGTAAACTCTCAAAAAGTGACTCCATTTTGGAAACTACACCCCTCAAGGAATTGATCGAGGCATGCAGTGAGTGCTTTGACCCAACAAGCTTTTCATAGAATTTAGAAACAATTGGCTCAGAAAATTACATTAGAAATTACATTTTATTTCCAATGCAATGTTACTTTAGCTCAACATTTTTCATTTTCGCAAGGGGTAGCAGGAGAAAAAGCACCACAATTTGTTTTCCTGAATTCGGCAACACTTCATATGTGGTCGTCGACTCCTGTTTGGGGACAAGGCAGCGTTCAGAAGGGAAGGAGTGGCATCTGGATTTTCTCACAAGGAATTAGCTGGAACTGTTTTCAGATACCATAACATTTTTATTTTTTTGTTGACTGAGCTGTGTCGGAGCTTGTTTGTTGCAGGACAAGCTGCAGGTTTTTTTGTACCATTGTCGGGTACAAATGACTTTTTGATCACTTTTTATACAATTTTTTAGGAGGGGAAAGGGACAAAAACTACAATTCTGTTTGTGTTTTTAATTTTTTATGGGGTTCCTCATGTGGTATATAATTAATAATTTTATTCTGTGGGTCGATATAGTTATGGTGATACCAGATTTACAGTATATCTTTTTTTATGTTTTACTACTTTTGGAGCATAAAATCACTTTTTATTCAAAATAAGTTATATAATAATATATATACAAGCAGACTCAGTGGCGATCTCCATGCAGTCATGCACACCTGACCCGTTTGTCTGCCCTGGAGGCTGGTTTTAAAGTCAGTATAAAACTGAGTCTGCTTGTATAGCGCCTACCAGTAGCCATTTGGCTCCAGGAGAAGTATATAGTGGGCTCATCATGCATGTTGGTACTTGCATCCCTGGATCCGATGAAAGCTGTAATGGCACCGGACGGTGTTAAAAGCAGAGTGTGCTTGGCGTGCATGCTGTACCTGCGCTCCCTGGATTTTGTGTGGCTGTCGTGGCCCATAACAGGTAGGAACTAGTGTTAGGGACCACTTATGAAGGTGACCTTGACGTGGTGAGTGGCTTATTACGCTTTGGCCAGAATGTACACCAATGCCTTATTCAACATCCAGCATAAAGGCAGGGCGGGGTGCTGGTTGCAGAGTGCGATTGCATTTGTGTTTTTGCGTTTGTATCTGAATTTCGCCATAGCAATGTGCACCTGCATACTGGGTTGTGCGGGCTGAACTCCCCCACATTTTTTTCTCAGTACCATTCATGTTCGCAGGGGTGTACGTAGGTCATTCCTTCCTATAATCTGTTAGTGGAATAAAGCTCCTAGGACAATTTTTTGGAAAACTTATCTTTTTTCATTATTTTTTCAAAAGAATTTTTGCCTTCCCTCCTCCTCACCTAAGCTCTTGAACGCAATGACAGCAATAGTAAATGATGTCAGAGTGACACTGACATACATAGCTGTGGGGAGACGCATGTTTGACTGTGTTAACTGGGGTCATTTATCAACCGTTGTACAGTAGAACTGGCTTAGTCGCCCATAGCAACCAATCAGATTCCAGCATTTATTTTCCAAAGGAGCTGCCAAAAATGAAAGGTGGAATCTGATTGGTTGCTATGGGCGACTAAGCCACTTCTACTATTCACCAGTTTGATACATGACCCCAAAGGTGTTTATTATCACACCGCGCCGGCACATCTCATGCTGTATCATATTCCAAAGCTTCCAAGAATTGTCCCTGATCGGGGGCAGATGATGTTTAAAAACAACCGGTGTTATGACTGCCAGACAAACCCAAAGCTTTTTACTTCGGACAGTAAAAAGTCATACACCACCATCTTACTGCACATCGGCATGAGGGAGAAAGAAGAGGGACCATGACCCTGAGAGGACGTGGACAGTCTACAGTCACAATCAAGCTTCTGTTCTAGTGTGAGGGACAGAAGAAGAATTGTGTAGAATATGGAAAGACAGGGAAACCTTTCAAAATGTACCAAGCCTAGATTCGGGAGGACTGTCACACTCCTGCAGCTGTGCCTGATGAATACATCTGGCCTTTCTGATGGTGCCCCATATTGCCACCGTTGCTGCCTTCCTGCCTACCGTCATGTCGCCTGCCTACCGTTATGTATAAGAGATAAGATAAAGGTTTACTAAACAAGGTATAAATGTGCTAATGCAATAACTAATGACTTTGCTTGGTTCCAATCCTGGAGGAGCGACGGGACAAGGACAGGACAATAAGTCATAAAAGCTGCACCACAGATCAGCAGATAAGAACTTCTGCTTGGTGTGGGACACCCCCAATGGTGGGAGATACCTGACCACAGGTCTACTCTCTACAACACCATCGAGAACAAGATCATAGACCGGTGTTCATCCTGCACAGGTCACTATGATGAGGTGAGTTCAGGTGGGCTGAGCAGCTGTTGGTCCAGGAAATGCGACAGTCACATGGACTTATAGAAAAGACAATTGTGTGTTTCAGCAACAAGGATTCCCCAAAACAAGTCCTCCTCTAACACCTGCATAATTATTTTTCAAAGATTTATTTACATATGAACTCAAACTAGCTAGTGACACGACACGTGGCCTTCCAGTTACAGGTCAGAGGAGATCTGGTTTCAAAGAATGGACAAAGCCACAACCTTAATACAATCCACTAAATAGTCTAAACAAGATGAGGTCTTCTCCTCCATATAGTCACTCTACAATATTATGCATGAGAAGGACAGGAATGACCACCAGTAATAGAGGCACCAGTAACCGATAAAGAGCAGCTATGCAAGACCACACAACATGTGAACACAACCTTAGGGCTCATGTACACGAATGTTCAGTGTATTGTGGTTGCCGCAGATGGGAGCAGACCCATTGAACTTGGATGGGTCCGTGATCAGTCTGCACCACAAGAAAATAGAATGGGTGCACATGGCCGGTGCCTGTATATTGCGAACTCGCTGTTGCAGACCACAATGCAGGTACGGCCGGGCAACAGACGTGTGCATGAGCCCTTAGTGTGAGGAATCAGAAGTGAAAGAGCTCCTCACCTGATGATGATGATGATGATGATGATGGAGGGTAGTAGGTGCAGTTTTGATTCTTAGTTCCTGAAAGAAGAAAGAAACACAAACAGTGATTAGTTGCCTCCATGTGTGTGACATTAGTGACGGTCATGCACTACTGAGGCATGACCACCACTATCTGACCAGCTATGGAGGAGTAATCTGGAGGCCATTTTGTAGGCTGTATAATAATAATGCTGCATGGTGTTGGTTTGTGCAGCACCTGAGCGCCTGAAGATTCATTTACACAAATGACTGATGTTGGCAGAATCTCTGGGCTGAGGGGTTTACTAAATGCACATGATCTAATGTGACATAAAATCTATCTCTGCACAGTGGGGCCCATTTACTAATACCAGTATAGTTACAGGGCTGTGTACCCCATATTCCGCAGGAAGCTGTGTGGTGACTGAGGAGTATGATGAAGTCACTGAACTGCACTCAGTAAGGCCACTTTAGTCCTGAGGCCTCCAAGAAGCCAGCTATGTTGTTGTTGAGTGTTTCTGGCCGCTGCTCTCTTCTTCTGTCCTGTGCCACCCTAAATGCATTGGCCAAAGTCCAGCTTCTTAAAGAGCCAGAGCTAATGTCTGGATGTCCCAGGATTTATTAGGGTCTTCCTCCCTCCATTCTGGGCCTAAACATACAGTCCATTAGGTCTGCCAAGACTGATTCAGCTTGATTTCGACATCTACAACCCGGCTCGTTTTCTGAGCTTCGCTGAAAAAACATTTTTGTTGATAAGTTCAGTACACTCAAACCCGCTCAACAAAATCACCCTAAACCCACCCTAGAAAGCCCAATTTTATAAGCCCACTCATTTTCAGCGTGAATTTGCCAAGTTTAAGGATATTCTCTCTAAATTTGAAAAATTTCCGCTGACCATCCTGACCTCTGCCTGATCTCTACTAAAAACTGCGCCTGTAATGTAAAGTAATGTGACCAATGCAATATGTAAAGCTGTAAATTCCTATTAACAGGCTGGTAACCACCACTTCACACCAGTCATCACTAGGTGGTGCTGGTACACAGTGGTGTGCCCAGGGTGTTTGGCACCTGGGGCGGGTCTTTTCTCTGGCACTCCCACCCACCCCCACATACCTCTTACATCCAGGGACATCTCCTGTCATGTAGACCTTCTCTTTCCTCTTCTCCTCCATTAGACCGCCATGACACATTCTTTCTCGTCTCTACAGAGTTTGTAACACAGACATGTAAAATTTCTCTGTTTTTCCATCAACCTCCCCATCCTGGTGTCCCCACAGTGTCATCCTGCTGCCACCCCCAATACTGTGCCCGTTGTGCCCCCTAATGCCCCAGGTACTATACTACTGAAAAAATAGTGACCCTAATAGACATAATTGGGGTCATTCATCAAACTGGTGTAAAGTAGAACTGGATTTCCAAAAGAGCTGTCAAATATGAAAGGTGGAATCTGATTGGCTGCTATGGCAACTAAGCCAGTCCTACTTTACACCAGTCTGATAAATTACCCCAAATGTCATTATAGCGTCCACAGCAGCTATAATGTCCCCTAGAGACCCCCAGTAATAATAACACCCTATATTGTGCTCCAGGCAATAATCACTGTATAGTGTCCCCAGAAATAATAGAATTGCCCCTACAGTGCCTTCCCAATAGCAAGGTCCCCATATAGTAATTTCCCCCACACTTCCCCATATAGTAATTTCCCCCACACTGCCCCCATATAGTAATTTCCCCCACACTGCCCCCATATAGTAATTTCCCCCACACTTCCCCATATAGTAATTTCCCCCACACTTCCCCATATAGTAATTTCCCCCATATAGTAATTTCCCCCACACTGTCCCATATAGTAATTTCCCCCCACACTGCCCCCATATAGTAATTTCCCCCACACTTCCCCCATATAGTAATTTCCCCCACACTGCCCCCATACAGTAGTGTCCCCCACACAGTCATTTCCCCCACACTGCCCCCACACAGTAGTTTCCACCACACAGTAGTTTCCCTTACACTGCCCTTACACAATAGTGCCCCCCATACATTAGTGTCCCCCACACTGCCCCACATACAGTAGTGTCCCCCACACTGACCCCCATACAATAGTGCTCCCCATACATTAGTGTCCCCGACACTGCCCCCCATACAATAGTGTCCCCCACACTACCCCTATACACTAGTGTCTCCCACACTGCCCCATACAGTAGTGTCCCCCACACAGTCGTTTCACCCACACTGCCCCACACAGTAGTTTCACCCACACTGCCCCACACAGTAGTTTCACCCAAACTGCCCCACACAGTAGTTTCACCCACACTGCCCCACACAGTAGTTTCACCCACACTGCCCCACACAGTAGTTTCACCCACACTGCCCCCATACAGTACTGTCCCCCACACTGCCCCCATACAGTACTGTCCCCCACACTGCCCCACACAGTAGTTTCTCCCACACTGCCCCCATACAGTACTGTCCCCCACACTGCCCCCATACAGTAGTGTCCCCCACACTGCCCCCATACACTAGTGTCCCCCACACTGCCCCCATACAGTACTGTCCCCCACACTGCCCCCCATACAGTAGTGTCCCCCACACTGCCCCTATACACTAGTGTCACCCACACTGCCCCCATACAGTACTGTCCCCCACACTGCCCCCCATACAGTAGTGTCCCCCACACTGCCCCCCATACAGTAGTGTCCCCCACACTGCCCCCATACACTAGTGTCCCCCACACTGCCCCCCATACAGTACTGTCCCCCACACTGCCCCCCATACAGTAGTGTCCCCCACACTGCCCCCATACACTAGTGTCACCCACACTGCCCCCCATACAGTAGTGACCCCCACACAGTAATTTCCCCACACTTCCCCCACACAGTAGTTTCCCCCACACTGCCCCTATACATTAGTGTCCCCCACACTGCCCCCATACACTAGTGTCCCCCACACTGCCCCCCATACAGTACTGTCCCCCACACTGCCCCCCATACAGTAGTGTCCCCCACACTGCCCCCATACACTAGTGTCACCCACACTGCCCCCCATACAGTAGTGACCCCCACACAGTAGTTTCCCCACACTTCCCCCACACAGTAGTTTCCCCCACACTGCCCCTATACATTAGTGTCCCCCCACACTGCCCCCATACAATAGTGTCCCCTACACTGCCCCCATACAGTAGTGTTCCCCATACAGTAGTTTCCCCCACATTGCCCATATAGTAATTTTCACCCCAAATAGTAATCCCTCCCATAATGATTGCCCCCACACAGTATCCCACCATATTTCCCCCCCACATGTCCTCCTGTGTGCACCCCCCACATGTCCCCCAAAGTTGGCACATAAAATAAAATAAAAACAAATAAAAAATAAAGCTAAATACTCACCTGCTCTTGCTCCCCCACGACCAGGCTGCCATGTTCTGATGACACTAATATACTTCCTTTTGCTGGTATCAATGAGTCTTTTATCTGTGCTTATTAGGTAACTGGTCCCCTTCCTAACGGCCAGGTACCGGATATAATATAATCTTACTTTCTCTCTCTTTCTTCTGCAACATACAGGGCCCCCCCCCCTCCCCCCCGGGCACATCACTGCTGGTACGTTCTCCTCTAAAAGGGACAGGAAGTGAGTAGTGAGAGTGAGGAGAGAGCCCGTTCAGAGTGAGAAGAGTCTGATGAAAGTTCCCCATGTAGCTACCACTTTAGCCCCCTTGGCAGTGGCCAGACTGAGGGAGGTTGGAGGAGGAATCATCAGAAGCTGCCTAGCACAGACCAGTGTAGACTTATATATAGAGCAAATCTAGTGGAGATAGCAACAGTCATAGCACCTAGTGACCGGGTGACTGGGAGAAGCCTCAAGCACCTGGACCACTACAACTAAGCACAAAGTTGTGTTTTACCACATCTATGGATCGTGTGGATCTGTTTCTATTAGCAACCAGTAAAAAGAATGGAGCAGAAGTCGCATGCCTGCCATTAGGGAGAACCGCCCTGTATGTTGCAGAAGAAAGAGAGAGAAAGTAAGATTATATTATATCCGGTACCTGGCCGTTAGGAAGGGGACCAGTTACCTAATAAGCACAGATAAAAGACTCATTGATACCAGCAAAAGGAAGTATATTAGTGTCATCAGAACATGGAAGCCTGGTCGTGCCTCACGTGAGCCTGTCTGTCTCAACTGAACCTGTCTCCTGTAATTATAGCACAAGTAAGAGCCGAAGTATATCTGATCACCTCCAGGATAACTGAACCTGTAACTGTCACCTCGAGGCAAGTGATTCTGATTAAATGTTCCATTTCTTTATTCAAACAGACTCCTCTTAATTCTAACACCTCATTTGGACCCAAGGGTGCTGGTGTCACGAGACTCAGGGACCCTGCCTTCCCTGCATCTAAAACTCATACCACCAAGGGCACCTCAACCAACATCTGCTAGGAGATCCCTCAACACCAGAATGTACCACAAAGGTAGCCATTGCTATCCTTCTCATCGCTGCATGCCGCCCAGGGAGCTGCAGAAACATGAGTACCAACCACTACCTCCATCAGGCCACCACACTCCCACATTGCCCCTGCGGTCCCGGTCGCTGCATTTACACTGTTTGCACAGCACTGTGGAAAGAGTTAATAAACACTGAGAGACTTTTGGGACTTTTTAGCTAATAATGAGAAGCTAATAATTTTCCACAGCTACCATAAGGTTTGAAGAAGCGCATGTTTTGGAGGAAAAACTGCTGTGTCATTCCCATTGAGTATCATTAAAGCTTGAATGCAAGTCTTTGAGAGACGAGGAATGGTAACATTGTATTTGTGCTGAGTTTCTCCTCTCCACCCCTTCCAGTTCAGTTAGAAACTGTATATAAGGAGATCAGTCAGAGACCCTAGTGTTCTGCAGTTATGGAACAGTGCTTAGAAGAGGAGACTCTGCCAGATACTTGAGTGACCAGAAGAAGATGCTTAGACGGGGAGTTCTGAAGCCGATAGCTCTATGCAAGTATCTCTCTTCTGGCAGTTTCTTTCCCCAGTACCAGCAGACAATTCCATGTGCAAGATCTGCAGGATTAAAATAGTATGTGGGTGTTTAAGCACAAACATAGGTACCACGGCTCTATTACCCAGTAATTTGCTGGTGCACAAGCTTATCTTCCACCTAGCCACGTTGCTGGCAGTGCAGCCTCCGCAGCACTTAGGAATTCTACTTTTTTTCGGGAACTGATGGTGGGCACACGGCCTCATTGGAAGATGCCAGCAATATTTCTCCCAAAAAGCCATTCCTGCCTTGTACCGTCATGTGGCAGAGAACATGGGCAGCTCCATGCAATTCTCGCAGTGTGGCAAGGTGCATGCCACCATAGACATATGGAGCTGCTGTTACAGGTAGGTACATGCCTTTCATGGCCCACTGGGTAAATATTTTATCTGGTGAGGCAGCACCGCACCAAAAAGGCCACGTTTGTGTTGGTCTCGTTTCCACACCAGCTGCTTATCCACCTCCTCCTCATTGGACATCCCCCCCAGCTGTAGGGCACAGGGTCAATCTCACTCCCTCCTATCATATGTGTAAAATGAAGTGTTTCCATGTGGTGTTAGAGCTGATCAGCCTGGCCGGGAGTAACCACACTGCCGATCACTTGGTAAAGTGCATCAAGCAGCAAATATCCTGTCGGCTGTCTCCCCGCCAACTCCAACTGGGCAAGGTGCTCAGTGACAAAGGCCGTACCTTCATGGCTGTACTGTATTTGGGGAAACGACACATGCTCCCTGCATGGCGCACATGATCAATTTAGTCATGCAATGCTTTGTGAAAAAGTACAATGGCTTACAGAAGGTTCTGGCCATGTCCAGGAGACCATCCTTGCATTTCAGCCATTGTTATATGGTATGGAGCGTCCTCCTGGACTTGCAGTAACAAAATGGTCTGCCGTCACACGGCTAAATCCGCTAAGTTCTAACTTCCTGGAATTCCACATTGTAGATGCTAGAGCGTATGTACAAGCCGCGTAAAGTGGTGAATGATTTTGTCCCTGGATAACCATACTTTTAATCCATTGCTATCAAAGAAAATGGGGGAATGTTTTCCTCCCTCCAAAAGGAAGGCCAAATTACTTTATTACCAGGAAGCACTGTGCACGCAATCTGTCACAGCTATTGGCGAGCAGATGCCTGCTGCCCACGTGTCTGGTGCCCCTCTTCGCCCCTGCAGAGTCTCCCACCTCCCATTACCACTGCTACCACAAGTTTTGAGAATGACACAAATATTAGTTTTCACAGAGTTTGCTGCTAAACTGCTTTTAGATCTTTGTTTCAGTTGTTTCTGTGATGTAGTGAAATATAATTACACGCACTTCATACTTTTTAAAGGCTTTTATCGACAATTACATGACATTTATGCAGAGTCAGTATTTGCAGTGTTGGCCCTTCTTTTTCAGGACCTCTGCAATCCGACTGGGCATGCTCTCAATCAACTTCTGGGCCAATTCCTGACTGATAGCAACCCATTCTTTCATAATCACTTCTTGGAGTTTGTCAGAATTAGTGGGTTTTTGTTTGTCCACCCGCCTCTTGAGGATTGACCACAAGTTCTCAATGGGATTAAGATCTGGGGAGTTTCCAGGCCATGGACTCAAAATGTCAAAGTTTTGGTCCCGAGCCACTTAGTTATCACTTTTGCCTTATGGCACGGTGCTCCATCATGCTGAAAAATGCATTGTTCTTCACCTAACTGTTGTTGGAAGAAGTTGCTGTTGGAGGGTGTTTTGGTACCATTCTTTATTCATGGCAGTGTTTTGGGGCAGAATTGTGAGTGAGCCCACTCCCTTGGATGAGAAGCAACCCCACACATAAATGGTCTCAGGATGCTTTACTGTTGGCATGACACAGGACTGATGGTAGCGCTCACCTTTTCTTCTCCGGACAAGCCATTTTCCTGATGCCCCAAACAATCGGAAAGAGGCTTCATCGGAGAATATGACTTTGCCCCAGTCCTCAGCAGTCCATTCACCATATTTTCCGCAGAAGATCAATCTGTCCCTGATGTTTTTTGGAGAGAAGAGGCTTCTTTGCTGCCCTTCTTGACACCAGGCCATCTTCCAAAAGTCTTCGCCTCACTATGCGTGCAGATGCGCTCACACCTGCCTGCTGCCATTCCTTAGCAAGCTCTGCACTGGTGGCACAGCTGAATCCTCTTTAGGAGAGGATCCTGGCTCTTGCTGGACTTTCTTGGACGCCCTGAAGCCTTTTAACAAGAATTGAACCTCTTTTCTTGAAGTTCTTGATGATCCTATAAATTTTTGATTGAGGTGCAATCTTAGTAGCCACAATATCCTTGCCTGTGAAGCCATTTTTATGCAACGCAATGATGGCTGCACGCGTTTCTTTGCAGGTCACCATGGTTAACAATGGAAGAACAATGATTTCAAGCATCACCCTCCTTTTAACAGGTCAAGTCTGCCATTTTAACCCAATCAGCCTGACATAATGATCTCCAGCCTTGTGCTTGTCAACATTCTCACCTGAGTTAACAAGACAATTACTGAAATGATCTCAGCAGGTCCTTTAATGACAGAAATGAAATGCAGTGGAAAGGTTTTTTTGGGATTAAGTTAATTTTCATGGCAAAGAAGGACTATGCAATTCATCTGATCCCTCTTCATAACATTCTGGAGTAGATGCAAATTGCTATTATAAAAACTTAAGCAGCAACTTTTCCAATTTCCAATATTTATGTAATTCTCAAAACTTTTGGCCACGACTGTACATGATGGAGTAAATTTTCCATGTACTGTGCCAGGTTGACGCAAATCATATCGCCTCAATGCCCAGGTTCAGTTCTACTCTGGCCTTTCGATGGGACATACACTGTTCCCTGACTTCATGGCAGTGGCGTACCGCCCATAGAGGCAGACCACGCCACTGCTATGGGGCCCGCGGCACTGGGGGGCCCGTAGCGCAGATAAGGCCCCGCCCACTGATGACCAGCAGCCGGCTATGCGGCTGCTTTTCTCCCCAGGGCCCCCCCCATGTTTAGCTGAATCGCCTCCCAGAGGCGCGGCTAAGTCCTAGACACCCGCCCCCCTCCTCAGCGCTGCGCTCTGAAACACCCGATCCTCCTCTCGTCGGCGTCCCAAATCCCGCGCAGGCGCAGTGCCGGCGATTGCCTGCGCCTGCGCTCTGATAATACGGCTGAGGGCAACAGCTTCAACATCGTCACTGGGCATGCGCCGAGCCCAGTGACGATGTTGAAGCTGTTGCCCTCAGCCGTATTATCAGAGCGCAGGCGCAGGCAATCGCCGGCACTGCGCCTGCGCGGGATTTGGGACGCCGACGAGAGGAGGATCGGGTGTTTCAGAGCGCAGCGCTGAGGAGGGGGGCGGGTGTCTAGGACTTAGCCGCGCCTCTGGGAGGCGATTCAGCTAAATGATGGAGGCGTTAGAGTTTTCATATTTAGGCGGGCACGGCACTAATCAGAGGGGCACCGTGGAGAAAGAAAAACGCCCCTCTGGGCTCCAGTCCGGCTTACAGCAAGAATCGATTTTTAGAAGAAAGGACAAGACTGACATGGAAAAGAAGAACACAGATGGAAAAAAGGTACTTTATTAAACATGGATCCATGAGTACCTTTTTTCCATCTGTCTTGTTCTTTTGATTGTGAGTCTTGTCATTTCTTCAAAAAATCGATTCTTATGATATGTAAATGACGCTGTAAGGAGCCCAGAGGGGCGTTATTCTTTCTCCACGGTGCCCAGGAACGCCCCTCTGAAGTGCCGTGCCCGGCTAAATTTGAAAACTAATAACGCCTCCAAGTTCATCTAAATCGCCTCCCAAATCCGATCCTCCTCTCGCTGGCATCCCAAATCCCGCGCAGGCGCAGTGCCGGCGATTGCCTGCGCTATGATAAGATGACTGACGGCACTGCGCCTGCGCGGGATTTGGGATGCCGGCGAGAGGAGGATCGGGGTGTTTGCCGCAGAGCGCGGCACTGAGGAGGGGGGTGTTGAGCACTTAGCCGTGCCTCTGGGAGGCGATTTAGATGAACTTGGAGGCGTTATTAGTTTTCAAACTTAGCCGGGCACGGCACTTCAGAGGGGCGTTCCTGGGCACCGTGGAGAAAGAATAACGCCCCTCTGGGCTCCTTACAGCGTCATTTACATATCATAAGAATCGATTTTTTGAAGACATGACAAGACTCACAATCAAAAGAACAAGACAGATGGAAAACAGGTACTCTGCTAAACATGGATTCACGAAAAAAAAATTGGGGGTAAATTGCTAGTGACAGATTCCCTTTAAGGCTACTTTCACGCTTGCGTTCAGAGCGGATCCGTCTGGTATCTGCACAGACGGATCCGCACCTATAATGCAAACGCTTAGATCCGTTCAGAACGGATCCGTTTGCATTAACATGAACAAAAAAAACAAACATTTTTTTTTTTGTTCATGATAGTGCAAACGGATCCGTTTTGACTTTACATTGAAAGTCAATGGGGGACGGATCAGTTTGAAAATTGAGCCATACTGTGTCAACTTCAAACGGATCCGTCCCCATTGACTTACATTGTAAGTCTGGACGGATCCGTTTGCCTCCGCACGGCCAGGCTGCAAGCAGCGTTCAAGTGTCCGCCTGCTGAGCGGAGGACAGACGGAGCCATACTGATGCATTCTGAGCGGATCCGCATCCACTCAGAATGCATTAGGGCTGGACGGATCCGTTCGGTGCCGCTTGTGAGAGCCTTCAAACAGAACTCACAAGCGGAGACCCGAACGCAAGTGTGAAAGTAGCCTAACATGGCACCCCAAATAAGGAGACCTGCAGGCTGCAGCAGATATCCCATGTGACAGGTCACCCCCAGGAAACCCCTAACAGTTTCTGTAGGTCATGTATAAATTTATTTAATGGGGGCGTGGCATGGGAGGAGCAAAGTCAGGAAGTGGGAGGGGCCATGGTGGGTAGTGGGCGGGGTTAAGGGGCCCAATTCAGATTTTTGCTATGGGGCCCAGTGATTCCTATGTACGCCTCTGCTTCATGGGCTGCTGAGCAGGCAGACCGGAACACTAGCCCCAACTTGCCCAGTACATTGTCTCCGATCTAGCTTATCCAGCCTCCAGTGTCATTTTAGAGATGTTCAGGACAGAAGGGGGTGCAGTGACACCCAAATGGACTAAGTTGTCTTCCGCCAGTGTCCAAAACATAATTTTTCTGAAATATAAACAAGGCATGGATCCGTGAGGATTTTCACACTCCTCCGGCTAAGGCCAATGAATAGATCTGCCCTTGTTGACCGTGCCCCATCATGCCTCAGCCGCTGTCTGCCTGCCTACCATCACGTTCTGTACCATATGGCTGGTGCTGCTGCCGCCACCGCCGGAGCTACTGTTCTCTGCTGCTAATCCTCTACTACCACTTCCATTACCAGTACTGCCACTACCATTACCAGTACTGCCACTACCATTACCAGTACTGCCACTTCCATTACCAGTACTGCCAGTACCATTGCTCATACTGCCACTACCATTACCCGTACTGCCACTACAATTACCTCTACACAGTCGCCACTATTACCACTACTACAACCCCTTAACAGCCACACACATATACTGCTTTGTCTGATCCATGCTGTGCTGCTGCTGCTGCCTCTACTATTGCAGCTGATGCCAATGTTACTCTACCCTTTCCACATCCACACTGCGCTGCTACTACTTCCAATTTAGGCTCGTTCAGAACAAGCAATTTTTTCATTGCTTTTCTTTCCCATTTTTTTTAATAAAACGTGATCACAAATTCACACACACTTTAAAATGGTATCAATAAAAACTCCAGATTGTCCTGCAAAATGAGCCTTTCCCCACACAGCTCAGTAGATATAACTATAAAAAAGTTCTGAGGGTCAGAATATGGTGATGTCCCCCAATTTTTTTTTTTCAAAGTTTACATTTATTTTTACACTATTTCCACATAAAAACCTATACATGTGTGGCATTGTTGTAATCGTACTTACCCAGAGAATAAAGTGCATGGGTCCGTTTTGGCACAAAAAGGAACACTTTGGGAACAAAACTATTAAAACAGTAGATGAATTATGTTTTTTTTCCAATTCCACCCCATTTGGAGTTTTTTTTTGCCGCATCCCTACATTGTATGCCATAATAAATAGTGATGAGCGGCAGGGGTCATATTCGAATTTGCAAATTCGAATATTTGTTATATTCTACGTATTTTTTTACTCGAAAAATCAGCAAGGTTATGATGGCGTAATATGCAAATAATACACGATCAATACAGGCGTGGGTCAAAAACAAATATATAGCACTAAATATTCGTCATTTTTTTCCATCTGAAGTCATGATTCCTCCTTGCTTTTAAGCAGGGAGGAATCATGACTTCAGATGGAAAAAAATAGGAATATTTAAAAAAAAAACTAATATATTCGATATAGTGCTATATATTAGTTTTTTAGAAAATTCATAATATTCTAAAACAAGAATATATAGCAATATAGCAAATATTCGAGAAAAAAAAGAATATAGAGCAATTTAGCTAATATAGTGCTATAATCTTTTTTTTAATAGTTGTAATTTTTTTCCAATCTGAACTTCAGACGTGAAAAAATTGCAACTATTAGACAAAGAAGATTATAGCAATATATTAGCTAAATTGCTCTACATTCAGCAGACAGTATCACACATAAGATTAGATACACAACTCGGTGTGCATTAGATGCACAACAATGTGGGCATTAGTACTGTGTGGTAGCACTAAGGGGAAAGCCCCAGATTACCCTGTTATACATGGGGATGGCTCGGTCTTACAGAGCAGCACAGTGCCCCCTGCTGGGTATTTACCAAGTACAGTCACCATTCCAGCGTGCTGTATCACACAGGATAGGATTAGATACAGCAGCTCAGCAGACAGTATCACACAGGATAGGATTAGATACACAGCTCAGCAGACAGTATCACACAGGACAGGATTAGATACACAGCTCAGTAGACAGTATCACACAGGATAGGATTAGATACACAGCTCAGCAGACAGTATCACACAGGATAAGATTAGATACATGGCTCAGCAGACAGTATCACACAGGATAATATTAGATACACAGCTCAGCAGCCAGTATCACACAGGATAGGATTAGATACACAGCTCAGCAGACAGTATCACACAGGATAGGATTAGATACACAGCTCAGCAGACAGTATCACACAGGATAGGATTAGATACACAGCTCAGCAGACAGTATCACACAGGATAAGATTAGATACACAGCTCAGCAGGCAGTATCACAAAGGATAATATTAGATACACAGCTCAGCAGGCTGTATTGTACATGACAGGATTAGATACATAGCTCAGCAGGCTGTATCACACAGGATAGGATTAGGTACACGGCTCAGCAGGCTGTATCGTACATGATGAGATTAGATACACTTGTGATTTGATGTGCTTCTGTTTATCGCACTCTTAGAGCCTGTGGAAGGTCAGTGATGGGATTTAAAAACTGAGTGAGAAATAGACTAGCAGGACTCATTATGGGTGTGGTAACATGGCAGCATGTAGTGGGCGGAGCTTCTGCAGACTGACTAGTTGGGGGTGGGGCAAGCCTGTGACTCATCACTGTGCAGTGCAGCCAGGGTTTATCAATAAAGCTACCTATTCAACAAAACGGGAAACTAAGAAAGTAAACAGATCTGTCCAGATAGTCTGATGCCCAGACAGGGGAAAGGAAGCATAGACATGAAAAGCAGGTATCAGGGGCATATGTATGGTGAGGGGTAGGAGCACAGATTTTTTTTTACCTCTTTCATCTAGGTAATAGGTTAAACCTGATGTCAGAGGCAACATCAGCAGAGGAGCGGTCACAAACAGGCTGCACGTCAGAAATCCAGAATCCAGAGAGCAAACAAAGCTTGTGAGGCAGGAAGAACAAAGCACAGCAACTGTGACCTGCAGCTGTCTGTTTAACCCTTTCCCGATCGCCCAGCATAAATTTACGTCAGCGGCCGAGCATTTAAATATGAGGCCCGCTGGAGCGTGCAGCAGGCACCATAGCCACCGGGTGTCTTCTGTTTTAAACTGAAGACACCCGGCACTAATGTCCACTGCTGGCGTTAATGCCGTTCGCTGACTTTTAACTCTTCAGATGCTTTATCGGGCTTCAGAGAAACCAGATTGTATGTGCAGCAGTCCCTGTCCTCCTGCTGCACATTAGTTCCTATGGAGCCCCTGCCTGTGGCAGAGCTCTATAGGAAGATAGTAAATAGAGATGAGCGAATTTCATATTTTGAGATTAGTTTACACTTCGTTTGGTGGTAAAAGCAGAATTGAGTTATGGATTCTGTTACCACGGACAATAACGCAATTCTATGACAGAATACATAACAGAATGCCTTTAGAGGCATTCCGGTATTCATTCCATCATAATTGAAGTCTATGGGCTGCAAAACGGATCTGTCCTATTTCCGTTCTATTATGATGGAATGAATAATGGATGGCCTCTAAAGGCATTCCGTCATAGAATTGCATTATGGTCCGTGGTAACAGAATCCATAACTCAATTCTGCTTTTACCACCAAACGAAGCGTGAAGACATTTTATAACATGAAATTCGTTGATCTCTAATAGTAAACGTCTCATCTACTCTAATGCACAGGAGTCTATGAGAGAAGCAATCTGATGACTGCTGATATAGTTCCTTATGGGAAGTATAAAAAGGTGTAAAAATGTTTTTAATTATTAAAAAAAAATCACCCCCCTTTCCCAAAAAATTTAAATATAAATATGTAAACAAATAGTTAAGGCTGCGTGCAGCCTGTAATTGTGGGAGGGGCCAGGTCCCCCTTCTTAAACCCCTGCAACCAGCTCACCTCGCCGCGCCCGCCTACTCGTTCTTCTAGTGACTCCCGTCACTTCCGGTAAGCGTCACCCCAGGTAAGTGTTGCCGCACGCCGCACGCCGCGCACCTCGTGTCTCCGGTCCGTCCTCCCGCTGGTCCGCTCCCCTCCTCCGCAGCTCGCCATGTCAGGGGTGCTCCGGCACCGCAGCTTCCTCCACCGCCGTCCGACCCTCGTATCCCATCAGACGCGTCCGTCCTCTCGCGAGAGGTCGGGCGCATGCACAGCCGGGTCCCGATCTCAGCGGCCGTCTGCCGCTCCGTGCGCTGACTGCTGGGAGGGGGGGAGCTGAGGAGGAGCCCCATAGGCATCGTGTCCAAAAAAGATTCGAATAAAAAACGTTTAATCTACGACCTCTCCGCCCCCCATGATTCCATCATCCCCAGCATCAACTCACTGATTCCTTCTGAAGAATTTGCCATGTCATATGCATCCATCGACGAGGCCATTGCCCTCATCCTTAGCGCAGGGAAAGGCGCCTGGCTGTCTAAAACTGACATTGCGGACGCCTTCAAACTGCTGCCTATCGCCCCACACTTATGGCAGTTTTATGGTATTCAGTGGGAGGGCAGGTTCTACTTTGCCAACCGGTTGACGTTCGGCTCTAAAAGCAGCCCGTGGTTATTTGACCAACTGGCGCAGGCTTTACACTGGATCCTGCTCCACCACGGCAGCGCCCCAGCGGTCATCCACTACCTGGATGACTTTCTCCTCATAGAACCTCCGCTATGTCAGCCAGCCGGGCTGCACTCCCTCCTGGAGCTTTTTGCCGCCCTTTGCATCCCAATTTCGCAGGGGAAAACCTCGGGGCCAGTCACTTCCATCACCTTTCTGGGTATTGTCCTGGACTCCGACAGGATGGAGGCCAGGCTTCCAGAGGCAAAGCTGTCCCAAATCCAGGAAGTCGTGGCAGGGGCCATCACCTCTTCCCAGGTGACCAAGGTCGAGCTACAGTCTATCCTGGGTCAGCTGAACTTTGCCTTGAGGGTGATGCCCCAGGGCAGGGCCTTCATTTCCCGCCTGCTCTCGCGCCTTCCTGCAGCCTCCGAACCCAGCAGCATCATCCACTTGGACAGGGCTGCCATGGCAGACTTGCGCATGTGGGACAACTTTCTTTCTACCTGGAACGGGGTCAGCCTGTTCGTCCCCTCATGGTCCCAGTCGTCCGCCAGGGTGTTCTCCGATGCCGCGGCATCCCGGGGTTTCGCTGCCATCTGCGGGTCCCAGTGGCTAGCTGGTCCATGGCCTCCTCAGGTCAGTTCTGACCCACAGTCCCTCAGTTCGTCTCCGTTTCTGGAATGTTATCCCATCGTGGCAGCCGCATCTGTCTGGGGTCACCTCTGGGCCAATTCCAGTGTCATGTTCATCACTGACAGTCAGGACCTGGTGGACATCATCTTCAAAGGCCGAGCCAAGTCTGCCAGGGTCATGTCCCTTTTGCGCAAACTGGTCTGGCTGGCCATGGTCAATAATTTTCATTTCTCATGTGCCCATATTCCAGGTGCCAGCAACACGGCGGCCGATGCCTTATCCAGATTCAACTTTCAAACCTTCTTTCAGGTATGTCCCGAAGCAGACCAGACCGGGGCCCGGATTCCCGGCTTCAGCGACCTGATGTTGGATTGAGGTCCCTGCTGGCAACCGCCAAGGACCTCATGCACCGGTCCCTCTCTGTCAACACGGCCCGCAATTACAACACAGGTTGGAACCTCTTCCAAAAATGTTCCAGGGATCATCCTCAACAGGATACAGCCTTCGTGTCTTACATCATGGCTTTCATGGCCCATTGCCATGTCAACCTCAAGCTGGCACCCAGCACCATCCGTTTGTACCTAGCCGGGGCACAACATTTCTTGGTACTACAAAATCCAGAAATTCGCCCGGCTTTCACATCCCAAGCCGTTAAGGCCACACTCAGGGGCATTGAGAAAAGCAGCAAGGACTCAAATCCTTCCCGTCGGCCGGTCTCCGGCAAACTTTTCAGGCAGCTGTCTGCATCCCTAGATGGCAACCCTTTTGGCCCTTCCGTTAGTCTGGTCATCAAGGCCGCAATGTATCTAAGCTTCTACGGCTTCCTACGTCCAAGAGAATTCTCAGTTTCTTCCCAGAAGAAAGATCTTTCTGAAGAAAAAGCAGCTGTCCTGGAACCAGGATCATCTGGTGTTAAGCCTTCCATCCACCAAGACGTCTCAAACCGGTCCTCCCATACAGATCCGCTTCTTCAAGTCCAAAAACGCCTGGTGTCCGGTGGTGGTGCTCCGACGTCTCCTTGATTCCACGCCATCTCCAGATCCAGAGGGTCCTTTGCTCCCGTGCCAAGGGAAACCCCTATCCACGCCACAGTTCGTCTCATACATCAGATCCCTGGTCGCAGGGTTGGGGGTGGACCCCAAAACTATATCGGGACATTCCTTCCGCATCGGAGCTGCCTCTGCAGCTTCCAAGCACGGGACGCCTCCGCACTTCATTCGTTACATGGGTAGGTGGAGATCTGCCTGTTTTTCCCGGTACATTACGGATCCGCTGACTGAAACCCGCCAGGTATTCCGTTCCTTGGTTTTGTAAATCTGTTCCACATGCATTAAACAGCACCTTCCCTACCCAGTGTCTTTTGGCCCTCTTTTAGGCAGGCCCACGTCCCGTAGCTCCAGGCACACACCAGCCACTGTTAGGACCCCCTCCTGTCACCTTACTGACCGTGGCCGCGGCCACAAATAGTTAAGGCTGCGTGCAGCCTGTAATTGTGGGAGGGGCCAGGTCCCCCTTCTTAAACCCCCGCAACCAGCTCACCTCGCCGCGCCCGCCTACTCGTTCTTCCCCCCCCTTTTCCCACCCCTTTCTTCCTACTCTCCCTAGGGTTGGCCCTCTTTTAGGCAGGCCCACGTCCCGTGGCTCCAGGCACACACCAGCCACTGTTAGGACCCCCTCCTGTCACCTTACTGACCGTGGCCGCGGCCACAATTAAATAAAATGCACATCATAGGCATCGCCGTGTGCGAAAACATACTATCAAAATATAATATTTTTCCCATACGTCAAACGGCGAAACGGAGTAGAAAGTCAAAATTTGCAGATTTTTGGTTGCTTCACCTTCTGCAAAAAACTTAAATAAATAGTGATCAAAAAGTCATACACAGCCCAAAATGGTATTAATGAAAAGTACAGATTGCAGAGGAAATAATTAGAAGTCAGTTTTACCGCATAAGAAATGGCATTAAAAAATAAAGAAAATAAAACTGCGGTGGAATGGTGTTTTTTTATAATTCCACCCCATTTGGATTTTTTTTCCGGCTTCCCACCACATTTTATGCAACCATTTATGGTGCCATTAGAAAATGCATCTTGTCCCACAAAAAACAAGCCCTCGTACGGCTACATGAATGAAAAAATTTAAAAAGTTATGGCCTTTTGAAGACTGGGAGTAAAAAGACAAAAACAATAAAATAGAAAATTTCCTGGTCGTTAGGCCTCATGCACACGACCGTTGTTTCATTCCGTGTCCGTTGTTCCGTTTTTCGTGATTTTCTGAGGATCCATTGACTTTCAATGGGTCCGTTGAAAACTCGGCTAATGCACCGTTTGTCCGTGCTCCGTGGTTCCAGTCCGTCAAAAAAAATATAACCTGTCCTATTTTTTTCATGGAAAACAGTTCGCGGACCCATTCAAGTCAATGGGTCTGTGAAAAAACGGAGAGGCACACAAGATTGTCATCCGCGTCCGCGTCCGTTTTTTTCCTATCATTTGCATGGTTAACTTGACTTAGACTTTTTTTAACTTTCCTTCATGTCTGGGAATCCTCAAAAAATAAAGGAGGACACACGGAAGCAAAAACGGAAACGGATCACGGAACTCATTTTGCAGAACGGAACACGACAACGGTCGTGTGCATGAGGCCTTAAAGGGACAAATACCCCACCTTCAGGAAGGAGATAACGCCAGGGCACAATGCCGATAAACCCCACGTCCCTACTCCCTAAGAAGCCACTGTCAGTGGGACTAGTTGCCAGGGTGATGGACTGATGCTGACGGATTGTAGATCTTACGTCCGGGTCACTTACCCCCCAAGTAGGCACAGTTGTAATAGCTGCACTTTTTATGAGTGCTCTGTAGGAAGATAATTCTCTTTTCCTCATTATAATCGGTGACCTGAAACACTTCATTCCCTGGAACAATCACTATGTCATTCCGTGGAAGATACGAGAAGTTCAGTAGTTTCATCCCGAAGCAGGTGATAACGGATGCTGACATGTCTCTATTTTCTTCCAATCCAATGTCAGTAAAGGTATGAATATATAATCCCAGTCTTACTGGGGCCTGAGGGTCAGATGGCAGCTTAAACAGAAAACCTGGGAAACTCCCATGTGTGTACAGTGGTTTTCCATCACACCCAGGATGAAGCAAATTGAAAGCTCTGGTAATATAGAAATGCAGTGAATAGATCCTGAAAGTCTCGGGATTTTTACTATATATATTTATTTCCTTATTAAGAGCATCGCCAACAAGGAAACCCTGAAATGAGATGACTATTAATGCGATCCCGTATTCATCCTTAAAACCGTCAGGGAGACGTCCCAGCAAATGTTTTTCTTTTTTCCATAATTCCGATGCCAAATTCCAGAAAAAGTTAAGGTGAGGAGTCTCCATTCTTTCCATCCTCAGTAATCCTGGAGCTATAGACTCCATTTTGTCAGTGCACCCGATGTATTGATCATCAAATGATCCCCCAAACATATCCAAGTGGTAAACGAGGCAGAAGACCTGCAAAATCCAAAAACATAAGTTAAAGAGATAAAGACAGAGCAGAGGGGGAAGAAATCAGCAAGAAATTAAAAATAATTGCTCTGGGTCGTGTTACCAAACCTTGCAGCATGACCACAGCGCTCCTTGATGTTCTCCTGGAGCCGGTGGGCAGTTTAGGTAGGTGCAGGCGGTGCGATGATGCAGACTGGAAGAGGCCTGTGTCCTGCACCATCACTGACAACCGCAGAGGGGTAAGTATTTGTGTTTAGAATTTGTATTTGGCAGTAGGCTGTTAGGCCACGATGGGGAAGCATTACTATAACTGGGGGAGCACTATGGGGACATTGGTGCTACTGTGAGGACTAAAAGGGGACCTTTTGTACCGGCACACATTATAAGAGGGTGCACTATGAAGGTATTTCTTGTGGTGGCCCACCAGGGGTGGACACAGACAGCAGGGGCCCCTTTGCTAAGACATCCAGTGACGTCTACTTTGATGTAGATGTTCTCTGTCCTCATCTTCTCCATTTGGACCAGACCACCATGATGATTTTTTTCAGCCATCTCTCTTCTCTGCAGAGTTTGACAAACAGACATCTTAGTTTCCTACTTTTCCATCATCTTCTCACTTTCTGACCACCCCATCCTGCCCCCACAATACTGTGTCCGCTGTGCTCCCCAATACTGTACTGCAGAAACAGCCCCCCTGAAAATGCTAGTACCACACAGATAGTGCCCCCTACAATAACTATTGTCGCACAGTGGCCTAAAAAATAACTGTGCTCAGTAAATAGTGTCCCTGACACTAATAGTGTAAACATAATGTCCCCCCAAAATAATTTTGCTCAGCTGATTCTGTGCCAGGTGCCCCCCAGTGATAGTGCTCCCAAAAACGAAATAATTATCTGCCAAAGTGCACTTAGTGTTAATAGTGCCGCCAATAACAATAATGTCACCCATTGTGCCCCAGAAGTAATAATGCCTTCATAGTGCGCTTACTAGTATTCATGTTCCCCATAGACCCCCAGTTGTAATAAAGACCACCATAATGCCCCCGGTAGTATAATAATAATTCTCTTTATAATGTGTGAAAATGCCCCCCCAGGTGATGCCTCATAGTTCTCCTCCCCCCTTCTCCATAGTGCCCTTCTTGTGTGCCATATAAAATTCTAATATACAGTGCCCCCCAGTAGATGCCCCCATAGTGCCCTTCCCCCCATAGTGCCACCTATGTGTATCATTATATAATGCCCCCTAGCAGATGCCCCCATAGTGCTCCTCTCCCTCTTCCCCATAATGGGCAACAGCATAGTGGTAATAAAAAATAATTAAACTTGCATACTTACCTCCATGCCTCTTTCATGGATGCGATGCAAGCCTCTTCCATCCTCTGTCCCGCGCTGTACGGTTCATGCGGTGTGATGATGTCATCGCGCTGCCTGTACTGGCCTCTAATAGGCTGCAGACCTAGTGCCTGTAGCCTATCAGAGGAACGGGGAAGTGAGATGCCCCTCCCCCGCCGCAGCATCCATCTGTATTGCTGTCCTGAGGACGGAGATTAGAGATAAGCGGAACGAATCCGAGGAAGTGGAATTCGATCCGAATTTAAGGATAAATTCAATTTGTCTCAAAACTGAATTTCCTCGTGCTTCGTGCTAGTGAATCGATTTAACCTAAAAAAGTGTAAAAAAAATATATATATTATACTTGCCTCCTTTGCTCGTGACGGGCCGCCAGCCTCCATCTTGATTGAAGATCTCGGTCGAAATCCTGTGAATGGTGATGTATGACGTCACCACTCCGACATCATGTTATAACGTGTTTTGTTTTTTTGTACTAGCACACATCATAAGGGGAACTAATACTACTACCCCCAGTAGTATTAATTCCCCTTATGTGCGCCCATAGTGCCAATACTAGTGTTCATGTTTCCCATAGATCCCCAGTAACACTAAAGCCCACCACAATGCCCCCTGAATTATGATGGGCTTTTTTGCTTCTGGCGGTCTATGGGGAACATGGACACTAGTATTAGCACTATGGGGGCATTATTACTTCTGGGGCACAATGAGGGACATTATTACTATTGAGGTACTGTTAACAGTAAGTGCACTCTGGCAGATAATTATTTCTATTAGTGGTACTTTGGGGAGCACTGTTACTGTGGGGGTACCCTGGCACAGTATCAGCTTAGCACAATTATTTTGGGGGGACATTATGTTTGCACTATTAGTGTTGGGGCACTAATTCCTGGGCACAGTTATTTTTTAGGGCATTGTGTGTCAATAATTACTGAAGACGGTATTTTCAGGGGGACTGTTTCTGCAGGATAGTACTGGGGGGCACAGCAGACGAAGTATTAGGGGGGCCGAATATGATATTAAGAAGGTGGGAGGATGATGGAAAAGTAGGAAACTAAGATGTCAAACTCAATGTTTGTCAAACTCTGCAGAAAGGAGAAATGAGTGAAAGAAATCATCATGGTGGTCTGGTCTGAATGGAGAAGATGAGGACAGAGAACATGTACATCAGAGGAGACATCACTGGACGGAGGCGGTATGTGGCGCTGTATTACCCTGTATGTTTTGTAGATCTGCTGTTTCAATTTTTGCCTCAGGCAGCAGAAAGGCTAGATGCTCCCCTGTTGAACTATCCATTACACCTGTTTAAAATCCCTAAAATGTGTTATACGTTTTGTATTTATCCTAAACCAGAGCCGTCCCAGAGTATCTTCTCTCTGTAATATCACAGTCAGTAAAGGTAGAAATGTTTCCACATTTGCAGCCATGGATTCAAGCTGAAATCAGTTTCTAGTTCACACAATGTTGTGTCGGCTCATGAGATCACTATTAGGAGATATCAGCGTCCTTCTCATTCATAGGGAGATGCCCTCTGATAAGTAGTGTATAACGTTCTTCCTGTACCGTCATCTCTCCATAATTATGATGGCCACCACAAGCTTCCATGCACTATATGGGGAGGAGTATAGGGACACCTACACATTACACCGACAGGAGCTGTCATCACATCCCTCTCAGAAGCATTACTATGGAGCTGCTTCACCCTTTGCTCTTCTATGAAGGCTTTCTGCAAGTTTTTGGAGTCTGTCTGTGAGAATTTTTGCCCATTGATGTAGAAGAGCATTTGTATATAGCTGCGGCTTTCTCCTCATTGGGAGCAGGGGAGGACTGGCAGCTTTAGTCCTGGGGGGCAAATCTAGTCAAGTGGCCCATTTTTAGCCCCGCCCATCATTAAAAGCCCCTCCTACATATAATAGGCCACTCCCAACACACACTGTACAGCTGACATTTTATAGTTGCGGCCTGTCTCTACACATCATACGGAGAGGGGAGGTCTGTCCTGGCTGCACTGCCTGCTTATATAACAAGCTACAGCCAGGAAGCTCCTCCGCTTTCCTCCCTACCCTGATCCTGCTCAAGGCCTGTGGTTCCCCCCACCATCTGCCACCCGCCCGTGGCCTGCTGCCCCCTTTCGTCATCCTCACCCAGTTCTGAATCCTCCTTCTGCAAATGGCAGGAAGGGGGGGGAGCCGGAGCATCTCCTCTCCTACATAGCGCCCCATACCTCTTACATCCAGTGATGTCACCTTTGTTGTAGACGTTCTCTTTCCTCATCTTCTCCATTCAGACCAGACCGCCATGATGATTTTTCTGCCATCTCCCTTCACTGCAGAGATTGAGAAACAGACATTAGTTTCCTGCCACCCCCAATACTATACTGCAGAAACAGTCCGCCTGGAAATACTACTACCCCACAGATAGTGCCCCCTTAAACAATTATTGGCACACAGCGCTCTAAAAAATAACTGCGCCCAGACACTAATAGTATAAAGATAATGTCCCCCAAAAATAATTGTGCTAAGCTGATACTATGCCAGGGTGCCCCCAAAGTAACAATGCTCCCCAAAATCCCACCAATAGAAATAATTCTCTGCCAGAGCACACTTAGTAGTAATAATGCCCCTATAGTGCCCTAGTAATCATGTTCTTCATAGCCCCTAGTAGTAGTAAAGCTCCCCATAATACCCCCTAGTAGTACTAATTTTCCCTATAATATGACAGTACATGAAATACCCCCGCTTAGTGCCCGCAGTTGAGCTAATGTCCCCATAATGTATGCCAGTATAAAATACCCCTATATAGTGCCCCAGTAAATGCCCTCATACTGCTCCTCTCCCCCTTCCCCATAGTGTCCCCATAATATGCCAGTAAAAAAATGCCCCTTAGTGCCCCCAGCAGATGCCCCTATAGTGCTCCTCTCCCCCACAATGTACCAGTAAAAAAATGCCCCTTCTTAGTGCCACCATATGCCCCAATAGTGCTCCACTCCCCCATAGTGCCGCTCTCCCCTATAGTGCCTTCCATAATGTGCCAGTAAAAAATGCCCCCTTAGTGCCACCAAATGCCATAGTGCCCCCCATAATGTTCCAATACAAAAGGCCCCTTTAGAGCCCCCACTTCCCCATAGTGCCCCCAAATAATGCCCCTATAGTAGCACCAGATGCCCCATAGTGCTGCTCTCCCCTATAGTGCCCCCCAGAATGTGCCAATAATTAAAAGAAAAAGCCCCTTTAGAGCCCCCAGTTACCCCCATAGTGCTCCTCTCCCCCATGGTGCCCCCGCATAATGTGCCAGTAAGAAATGCCCCCATAGTGCCAGCTCCTCCAATAGTGCCAGCTCCCCCAATAGTGCCAGCTCCCCCTATAGTGCCCCCCATAGGGCCAGCTCCCCCTATAGTGCCCCCCCCATAGTGCCAGCTCCCCCTATAGTGCCCCCCATAGTGCCAGCTCCCCCTATAGTGCCCCCCCATAGTGCCAGCTCCCCCTATAGTGCCCCCCATAGTGCCAGCTCCCTCTATAGTGCCCCCCCATAGTGCCAACTCCCCCTATAGTCCCCCCATAGTGCCAGCTCCCCCTATAGTGCCAGCTCCCCCTATAGTGCCCCCCATAGTGCCAGCTCCCCCTATAGTGCCCCCCATAGTGCCAGCTCCCCTTATAGTGCCCCCCATAGTGCCAGCTCCCCCTATAGTGCCCCCCATAGTGCCAGCTCCCCCTATAGTGCACCCCATAGTGCCAGATCTCCCCCCCATAGTGACAGATCTCCCCCCCCATAGTGCCAGATCTCCCCCCCTATAGTGCCAGATCTCCGCCCCCCCCCCCATAGTGCCAGATCTCCGCCCTCCCCCCATAGTGCCAGATCTCCGCAAAGAAGAAAAAAGAAGAAAAAATACTTACCTCCATCAGCAGCGTGTGCTGCCGGCTCAGGCGTCGCGATGATAATGACGTCATCGCGCTTCCTGAGCCGGCATCTGATAGGCTGCAGGCATTAGTGCCTGCGGCCTATCAGAAGAACGGGAGGGACACGCCTCTCCCTCCCCTGCACCACAGCCCGGCCGCAGCGCAATTACATCCAGGGCCGCGCCGCCTGTGGTGATCGGCGGTGCGGCCCTGAAGAATAAAAAAAATCTATTTATTTTTTTAGACGGGCGGCCCAGCGGCCGTTTATTTAGGGTGGCCTGGGGGGCAATTGCCTCCCTGCCCCCCGGCCCAGTCCGCCCCTGATTGGGAGCACATAGACATTCAGCTGAGAGTGTATATATATGGGGGAGTTGGGAGAGATGACCGTCAGAGGAACGATCGCTCAGCCAACAGCCACTGAGGGTTTATGGGCACCATTAGAGGTTTTATCTTTTGGATTTTTACATTTTTAGCCTTTTGTATTTCATATAACAGACTGCAATACTTCTGTACTGCCGTGTATTACTGTCTGTCATACTAGGCCTGTCCATACTGTAGACATTGAGGCCTCTAACTGCCATCAAACCTACTGGGACCCCGTAATCACATTGCAGGGGGGCTGAGGAGGCGACAGACGGAGCGTTCTCCACGTTTAACCACTTAGACGCCATTGTTAATAGCAGTTTCGACATCTGGGGGTTTACACTGTCAGGATCAGAGTTATTTACAATCACGGCCATTACATCCCTTTCCCAGTAATATTATAATTCTTATACCTGTAGAGATTTCAGGACAAACAGCCCGAGGCAGAAGACAGGCAGCCGGGGACGAGACATCGGAGAATGAGACCCTACAAGAAACACATCGGGTCACTAGAATAAAATGTCAGGAGGCTGAGGGGACAGGAGACAGGAGGGAAGGATAAGAGACAGACAAGAGGGAGATAAGACAGAAGGGAAGAATAAGAGACTGTCACGGCTGGAGGAGGGGGAAACCCCCAGCCGTGCGGTGCCAGGAGATGGTAGGGTTACCACTTGGCCAGGACCACAGAATTAGGGAGCAGGTCACCTCCTATTGCGTCCCTAACGCTGACCCTGTCTCCTGTCAGTATGAGCCGACCTTGATGGTAGGAGGGCTCATACGCTGGAACCTTATAGTCCCTACAAGCCCTCAAGTCAACAGGAGTCTAATGAGGCCAAGCTACAAAGGGAAACAGAAACAGCTATGGCAGTGACAGGCAAAAGTAATCCACACAACACTCACCTGCCACAGACAACACAACCAGGAACCCATGTGCAGGTGCTGTTAGTTCAAGACACCAAAGAACACAGCACACACCAGACATCACACAGGAACCCTGGACCATAAGCTGCAATAACACAAAACCCCACACACACCTAGATAACACCGTGTAACAAAGATTTATGACCAGAAGGGAGGCCCCCACTGGTAGATGGTAATATACAGGAGGCTGCTCCAGCTATGCCTGGCTGAAAGCAACCTACTGAGCCAAGCCAGAGACAGAGGCTTTATAGGCCTAAGTGGCCACACCCACCGGTCAGAACACACCCAGTGACATCACACACACTGGGAAGAGAATTAACCCTTCCCGCACCACAGGAAAGGGAAAACACCAACTTAAAGGGGAAGTACACACAATCCAAGAAACACACAAACACACTCACCTGTTACCGCCAGCAACGGCATGCGTGGCAAACATGTTCTGGGGAACAGCCAGCAGGCCGAGACCCTGCCACCACATGCACACAACAAACAACGTTGCCGCGGACAACCGCAGGTGAAGGGAGGTGTCTACGTGCATACAAAACATGAACTCGTGCACAACAAACAGACAAAGGGAGTGCACACAAAAACACGTTGCCAAGGGCAACACACAAAGTGCACACTGATAAACAACACACTGTGCACACCAATAAAAGGCACACCTATAGGAGAGGTTGCCAGGAGCAACCGCATGCCTACCGCAGCAAGCTGCCTAACACCACTCAGGCTGCACTGCTGCCAAATACCCAATGTTGCCAGCGGCAACCACAGGTGAGGCAACATACTATAGCCCTCACCTGTGATTGACAACAACACCAAGACCGCAGGCAACTGCATGCGGCCACAAGAGTCACGACCAATGACCAAGGGTCGTGACAGAGACAGACAAGAGGGAGAAGAGACAGAAGGGAAGGATAAGAAACAGACAAGAGGGAGAAGGAAAGGAGAAGAGACAGACAAGAGGGAGAAGAGACAGAAGGGAAGAATAAGAGACAGACAAGAGGGAGAAGAGACAGAAGGGAAGGATAAGAGACAGGGCTGCAGACAGTAAGACACAGGCTGAGGGTCTGCTAGTAATGGATTGCCCCCACTTACCCCTGGACCTGGTGCCCGGTGTCTTCTCAGTCTTCTCCTCCTCGGTCGCTGCTTCTCTGGATGATCAGGTAATAATGATGATCGTAGCTTCTCGTAGCTGAGACGTTATATTTATCCCTCAGTGTTACAGCTGGAGTCGTAATAACACTTCATGTCACCTGGGACACTTCTATACCAGACTGGCAGAAACAAGATCCCGCAGCCGGAGAAGACGGCGACAGCCACGAAAAGGTGACAGACGTCAGTTACCAGTATAATGTCACAATGTGAACCCCAGTCCTGTGGTCTGATTGTCGTCTAGATCAGTTACAGACACACAGCCTGCGGGATTGCCCTCTATACCGGGAGAATGGAGCGGCGCCCAGGTATAACAGTAAGTGCAGGGAGATCCTTGGGCGCCGCTCTCCATGTCTGTATAGTTAGTTTAGATGTTTTATTCTAGTGAAAGGTCCTCTTTAAAGACTGTCTGCATGTATTGCGTTATTCTTCTACTGCAAAACCGCATCGTTAAAACTGTGAAATTGTGGATTTTTGAAAGTTTTGTAGCGCTGCTTGCTGTATTTGACTGGACTGTTTTGCATTCAAAATTGCCGCCTGACGGACTTGTAGTTATTTGCTGCGCCATCACAGAGCAGTTTGGCGGGAAATTCTAATTTCACCCCACTTCAGCGCAGAGAACGTTAGCGCACCGCCCCTTACTCAAAGTGATTATTTAAAGTGCCGCCTACCACTCCTGTAACGGTCCAGGGAGGCCGGGTTATATGCAAATTGTGTCACCACCCCCTCTGCTGTGGAATTGCATTGAAGAGACGCCACGCACAGGACTTGCATGTGACGTACTCTTGCGCGTCGCGAGATTTGGTTCGGACAGAAGAAAAGGAGTATCGAGACTGCCAGCCAGCCTCCATGGAAAATTTAGCAAGTGCAAGCCCCGATTTAGGTCTGCAACTTGTACAGAACTTATTATTAGTCATAAGGGAGCATTTAACCAAAATTTCACCCTGCAATAACCTCCGGCCGGCACCGGCCCATCTCTTCTTAAAGGGCAATACACCAGCAATGGTTGCCCATAGCAACCTCATCTAAAAAAGTGTGCCAAGTCAAATTTCGCCTGCAGCATTTAAATAATGTCTGTTGAGGAGGAAGCCGCGCAGCCTGACCTCAGCGTATCCCCTGCAGCAGTCGCAGCTGGCCCCAGTCCACCACCAGTCACTGCAGCAGCCAGCATGATGCCACTAACCATGCCCTACTACTTTGGGGCCCCTTGGTTCCCCCGATACTCTGGAGAAACTCACACCCTAAGAGACTTTAAAGAGAAAATGTGTGCCTTGTTCAGACTGTACCCTGTTTCCACAGAACAGCAAATGGAAATTCTTCTAGCCCAATTAGAGGGAGCCGCACTCCGGGAGGTGAAGTCCTGGCCCAGCTCTGAAAGAAGAACACTGGGACAGATCTTTGAGAGACTCTACCCCACCTTTAAACCCAAGACCGTGTAAGAAGTCAAAATGAGGTTCTTCAGCACAAAACAATGAACCGGTGAGTCACTCAGAGACTTTGCATTGTCATTACAAGAAGTCCAAGAGCTGTGGTTCAGGTAGACCCCGGTGAGGCAGAGAACCAAGACAAAACTCTAAAGGAACAATTCATTGAAGGTGTTAACACTGACAATCTAAAAAGCCAGTTGAGAATGTTAGCTGCACAACACCGAAGTGTCACATTCCTAGACTTCAAAGAGCTAGCCATTAGCATTCTGGGAAAAAGTTCGCAGCCAAAGCCTACTAAAATTGCTGAAACTCTTGTCCATCCGCCTGCTACTCCTTCTAAATGTTGTCCGGTAACCAGTCAAGCAGCTCAAACTCCAGTCCCTGATGCCGTAGCAGCCTTGACAGAACAGGTTAACTTTTTGACAAAAAGCCTGGAGAAGGTGTGTCAGAAATTAGAACAGTGGGAGAAGCCTTTATTATTGGAGGATGAGAGACCTGTATGAATAGAACTTTTCCCTCCTGACTACAAAAATATATATCCAAGAAGTCCTGGCGGGCACCCAAATGACCGCTCCAACGCCCGAAGGTGACCTATTTGTACCTACTGTCATAAGATCGAACATACAGAAACAATGTGCTGGCAGTTAAAAGAGAAGCCCCCGAGGCTGAGGACCGCCCCTCGAGAGGTAAACCAATAGGTCCACAAGATCCCAACTGGATGCCCAGATGCGTAGGATCCCGTCCAGAAGTAGCAATCTGAATTAACGGAATTCCCTTTGTACCCCTACTAGACACCGGATCTCAGGTCACTACCATCCTACGGCCTGCATTTGATAAATACTGGGACCAGATCCAACTTACTCAACCACCAGAATCCTGGTTGGATCTTACAGCTAGCAATGGGAAACCCGTGCCAATACATGGTTATTGGGAACCAACTCTGCAAGTAGGAGAAACCACCCTACCTAGACAAGGTCTTATTGTTGTACAAGATGGAGACAAAGGTGGCTCTGCAGTGATCTTAGGAATGAATGTCCTTAGGAATTGTTACACTGAAATGCTTGAGGCATTACATCAATCTTTGCCTACTGCTTCACCTCCCTCTAAAAGGGGCATACAACAAACCATCCGTGTGCTAAGAACAGAAATTCGCTAATGAGAAAGGAGAAATCTGCTGTGTCCGCATCCAAGTTAACCAGCCTGTGATTAAACCAAATACAGAGACATTCTTATGGTGCCGTGCCACCCTGGGAATTCAAGATCAAGACTACCAAGCCATGGTAGAGCCCTTAGCGCTAGATGAACATCCTCTAGTCAGAGCCGCCAGGAGCTTAGTGACTGTTTCCCAAGGAAAAGTGCCTGTCCGTCTTATAAACTTGAATGATCACCATGTTACCCTTGATAAACATTATCCTGTTGCTCAGTTATTACAAGTCTCTTTCCAGGATATTCTCAGCGTGCCTACAACTAAAATAGGACAATCTGCACATGGCTCCAGTACTCCCAAACATGCTCCGCCTGCATCATGGTGGGAAGAACTCAATGTGGGAGACGACTCTACGCCCAAAAACCAAATTGAAGTAGTTTTGAACATCACAAAGGAACATCATCAAGCCTTCAGTAAGCACTCTACGGATTATGGGGAAGTCCGTGGGATCAAACACACTATCCCTACCTGTTCTCACACCCCAATAAAAGAAAGGTACCAGCCTATACCACCAACAGTGTACCAATCTGTGCAACAAATGATCCGAGAGATGAAGGATTCCAATATTATCCAAAACAGCCATAGTCCATGGGCTGCACCCTTAGTTCTTGTCCGCAAAAAGGATGGCAACATCAGATTCTGTGTGGATTACAGAAAACATAACCAAATCACCCACAAGGATACTTAACCCTTACCCAGGATTGAAGAATCCCTGACAGCACTGGGATCATCAGCCTATTTCTTTACTCTTGATCTGACCAGTGGATACTGGCAAGTATCCATGGCTCCTGAAGACCGAGAGAAAACAGCTTTTACCACCCCCATGGGCCTATTCAAATGTAATTCCATGCCCATTGGACTTTGTAATGCACCAGAAATGTTTCAACGACTAATGGAACACTGTTTAGGCCATAGAAACTATGAGACTGTCCTACTCTACCTGGACGATGTCATTATTTATTCCAAATCCTACGAAGACCACTTGAAACATCTTGCAGAAGTCTTTCAAGTCCTCATTAAACATGGACTTAAGATCAAACCGTCTAAGTGCTACCTGCTGAAGCCAGAAGTCAAGTACTTGGGACATGTTGTCAGTGGAGAAGGTGTTAAACCAGATCCTGAAAAGTTAGCTGCAGTCCAGAATTGGCCTACTCCTACCACAGTGAAAGAGGTGAGAAGTTTCCTTAATTTTGTAGGATACTACAGACTCTTCATCCCTCACTTCGCCCATATTGCTGAGCCAATTCAGGAACTCCTAAGAGGACACCCATAGAAGTATCAGAAGACACAGATACCTGTGGAGTGGAATGAAGACAGGGAAATTGCCTTCCAGCTCCTGAAGAAGATGATGACCGAACCACCTGTCTTGGGATATCCAGATTACCATCAGCCCTTCCATCTCTACACTGATGCCAGCCAGAAAGGCCTGGGAGCTGTCCTGTCTCAAGTGCAAGAAGGTAAAGAGAGAGTTATTGCTTCTGCTAGCAGATCCCTGAAAGGAGCTGAAAGGAATGACCGGAACTACAGCTCTTTCAAGTTAGAGTTCCTCGCACTTGTGTGGGCTGTCACCGGAAAATTTAAGGACTACCTTGCAGCAACTCCCTTCATAGCTTTCACCGATAACAACCCCCTGGCGCATCTCAATACAGCCAAGCTAGGTGCCTTAGAACAAAGATGGGCCTCACACCTTGCTAACTACAACTTCACTGTCAAATACAGAACAGGCAAGTCCAACGAGAATGCAGATGCCTTATCTCGCCTGACAACCAAGGAAGATCCTACTGCACACGTAGATGTCTAGGAAGAAGTGGAGATGCCTAATTTCGAAAAAAAAAAATTACCAACAAAGGATCCTTTCCATCAAAAACAAAAGAGTCCTAAATCCTTATCTACAGAACAATCCAGAGTCTCAAATTGAAAAGGAGAGATAGATCAAACTTCAGTCAGAAAGTAGAGTAATCGGAGAACTACATGACTTCCTCACAAGTGGAAGAACACCTGAGAGAATCCGCAGAAGAAATGGAGACCCAGAACTGTTGAAGCTGTGGAGACACCAAAAACAACTCTTTCTGCAGAAGGGCTTACTATTGAAAAGAAGCCTGGATCCAGTTACCTATACCAAATCCTAATCCCCGCAGGATTATGCTTCAAAAAGAAAGAAAAGAATACCGAGATGAAAGCCGCACATCAAAAAATTAACAAATTTATTTATAGCAACAGACACAACAATGAGAGAGTTAAAATCATTGTATAGAATAAATCAAGGCCATGTGAATCCATCAACAAAAAATTAGAAAGCTGTAATACTTATCATTTAGAATAGCATGGGGGGGGGATGTGTGGTGGTCAGGAAAAAAATGTCTTATATATACACAGTACAGACCAAAAGTTCGGACACACCTTATTCAAAGAGTTTTCTTTATTTTCATGACTATGAAAATTGTAGATTCACACTGAAGGCATCAAAACTATGAATTAACACATGTGGAATTATATACATAACAAAAAAGTGTGAAACAACTGAAAATATGTCATATTCTAGGTTCTTCAAAGTAGCCACCTTTTGCTTTGATTACTGCTTTGCACACTCTTGGCATTCTCTTGATGAGCTTCAAGAGGTAGTCACCTGAAATGGTCTTCACTTCACAGGTGTGCCCTGTCAGGTTTAATAAGTGGGATTTCTTGCCTTATAAATGGGGTTGGGACCATCAGTTGTGTTGTGGAGAAGTCAGGTAGATACACAGCTGATAGACCTACTGAATAGACTGTTAGAATTTGTATTATGGCAAGAAAAAAGCAGCTAAGTAAAGAAAAACGAGTGGCCATCATTACTTTAAGAAATGAAGGTCAGTCAGTCCGAAAAATTGGGAAAACTTTGAAAGTGTCCCCAAGTACAGTCACAAAAACAATCAAGTGCTACAAAGAAACTGGCTCACATGCGGACCGCCCCAGGAAAGGAAGACCATGAGTCACCTCTGCTGCGGAGGATAAGCTCATCCGAGTCACCAGCCTCAGAAATCGCAGGTTAACAGCAGCTCAGATTAGAGACCAGGTCAATGCCACACAGAGTTCTAGCAGCAGACACATCTCTAGAACAACTGTTAAGAGGAGTCTGTGTGAATCAGGCCTTCATGGTAGAAAATCTGCTAGGAAACCACTGCTAAGGACAGGCAACAAGCAGAAGAGACTTGTTTGGGCTAAAGAACACAAGGAATGGACATTACACCAGTGGAAATCTGTGCTTTGGTCTGATGAGTCCAAATTTGAGATCTTTGGTTCCAACCACCGTGTCTTTGTGCGACACAGAAAAGGTGAACGGATGGACTCTACATGCCTGGTTCCCACCGTGAAGCATGGAGGAGGAGGTGTGATGGTGTGGGGATGCTTTGCTGGTGACACTGTTGTGGATTTATTCAAAATTGAAGGCATACTGAACCAGCATGGCTACCACAGCATCTTGCAGCGGCATGTTATTCCATCCGGTTTGCGTTTAGTCGGACCATCATTTATTTTTCAACAGGACAATGACCCCAAGCACACCTCCAGGCTGTGTAAGGGCTATTTGACCATGAAGGAGAGTGATGGGGTGCTGCGCCAGATGACCTGGCCTCCACAGTCACCGGACCTGAACCCAATGGAGATGATTTGGGGTGAGCTGGACCGCAGAGTGAAGGCAAAAGGGCCAACAAGTGCTAAGCATCTCTGGGAACTCCTTCAAGACTGTTGGAAGACCATTTCAGGTGACTACCTCTTGAAGCTCATCAAGAGAATGCCAAGAGTGTGCAAAGTAGTAATCAAAGCAAAAGGTGGCTACTTTGAAGAACCTAGAATATGACATATTTTCAGTTGTTTCACACTTTTTTGTTATGTATATAATTCCACATGTGTTAATTCATAGTTTTGATGCCTTCAGTGTGAATCTACAATTTTCATAGTCATGAAAATAAAGAAAACTCTTTGAATGAGGAGGTATGTCCAAACTTTTGGTTTGTACTGTATCTGGTAATAATTATTCCCATGAAAATTCACTGTGATCATTGATACTATTGTAGCACATATGCACTTTATTCCTCAGGATGGAGGATCGGTCAAATGCGAAGATTATGTATTCACTTAGTGATTTGGATTTGTGCCTTCACTGTATGGATGGATGAGAGGATGGTTCTTCCCCCCCCACCCCCCCTTTTTCCCCCTCTCCCCTTTTTTCCTGTAACTCAATCATGATAATGATAATCTTTTTTAAGAAGTGACTATAAGATCAAATTTGTATTTTTGTGATGTAATGGGTTAATAGCTGAAACTGGAGACAGTTTGGATGTGTAGATGAGTCACAGGAATTTAGTGGTGGGTCAATGGATAAAGGCTGATGTTCACTAGGTCTGTGAGAAGGTGTAGGAGTGCTTAGGACCTGTGAACAGTTCAGCCGTGGTCGAAGGACCTGGGAGATTGTCATGTACCTATGACGTCAGGACCAGGTAACCAGTAAGCGATCATGTGATTGGGGGATGACGCGGCCGGCGCATGCGCTGTGTGACCGCTATCCGTAAGTGCTTGAATCAGGTCGCAAACAGATGACCAGGAAGCGCTGAGGGAGGCAGTCATACAACATGAGCGGTATCACGCCGGAACGCCCCTGACACAGATGACTATGGTTAGTGGTAATTGATCCCTCCTCTTTAGTCTTTATATGCCCAATCTTGTCTTAGTTTGTTTGTACCTCCTGACGAAGCCTACGTGGCGAAACACGTGTCGAGGTTGAGGCGTTTGGGGATCTGTGTCACCAGTTTACACAGCAACATGGGTAGGTAACATGGTACCTGGAATAGGATGGGAAGAGTGGCTGTAATGACCGGCGTCACGCACAGGGAGGGAAAAGGGAAGGCCCTGCCCAAGGGAGAGGGAAAGGTGGTGACCCCTGACTCACCTTGCGGCTGGCACCTGACTGCCCTGACGTCCCTAGACAGGTTCCTTACCTGTGCGGCGATCACGTGCCTAAACCCTGGCTTTCCCTAAAATGAGCCCTAGATAGTGAACGGGCCGGTGGGATCGCTAGTCCGCACCACTGACACTAAGAGGGAAACACCAGGGAGAGGACAGACAATACAGACAAACACATAAACCCAGGTGGGCGACCACAGCAGACCACAAAGGTCCAACAGGGATCCGGAGGGAAACGTTCTGGACCAACAACCAGAGAACGCAGCAACACAGCTCCAGTGGGTCAGTATAGAAGTCCAGGCTGGAAGCTCTATATCTGGCAACCAGAGAAGTGTGAGAGGGGAATATAAGGAAGTTGGGAGTGCTGGACAAGGAACAGCTGAGGAGAAGGAGCTACGGATCCCTGAGTGAGCCAAAAAGGGTTGCAAAGCAAACCCAGAAAGCTACCATAAGCAAACAGCCCTATCTTACATAGAGCGCGCAGCCAACCTGCGACTTCCTGACCCCGGGTATAACGGAGTCAGGCGTGGTTCTTGACACCCTCATGACAGTACCCCCCTCTCTACGAGGGGCCTCCGGACACTCAGGACCAGGTCTCTCAGGATGAGAGGAATGAAAAGCCCGAACTAGCCTGTCGGCGTTTACCTCAGACGCAGGAACCCACATTCTTTCCTCGGGACCGTAACCTCTCCAATGCACCAGATATTGAAGAGAGCGGCGGACCCGATGAGAATTAACAATTTTGGATATCTGAAACTCTAGATTACCATCCACAACAACAGGAGGGGGTGGCAGCTGTGACGGTTCTAGAGGTGGAACATATTTTTTGAGTAACGACTTATGAAAGACGTTCTGGATTTTAAAAGTCTGCGGTAGCTCCAGGACGAAAAGCCACGGGGTTGATGATGGCTACAATTTTGTAAGGGCCAATGAACCTAGGACCCAGTTTCCAAGAGGGAACCTTTAATTTAATATTCCTAGTAGACAACCACACATAGTCATTCACTCCTAGGTCCGGACCTGGCGACCGTCTCTTATCAGCCATGCATTTGTATTTACCTCCCATATTTTTCAAGTTAGCTTGCACCTTCTGCCATACCGATGAAAGAGATGACGAAAACCGTTCCTCTTCGGGAACCCCAGAAGACCCCCCCCTCTTTGAAAGTACAGAATTGGGGATGAAAACCATATGCACCAAGAAATGGTGACTTGCCAGTGGATTCCTGACGACGATTATTTATGGCAAACTCAGCTAACGGTAAATATGATGACCACAACTCTTGGTTTTCAGACACAAAACATCTTAGATATGTCTCAAGGTTTTGGTTGGTACGCTCAGTCTGTCCATTCGACAGGAGGATGGAAGCTGAGGAAAAATGACAAGTGTACCCCCAAACGGGAACAAAAAGCTTTCCAAAATTTAGAAATAAACTGGGTACCCCAATCCGAAACAACATCGGAAGGGACCCCGTGAAGCTTCACGATTTCACTGAAGAATACCTGAGCAAGAGTCTTAGCATAAGGTAGTGCGGGTAACGCAATGAAGTGTACCATTTTGCTAAACCTGTCCACTACTACCAAAATAACTGTTTTACCCGCAGACAAAGGTAAGTCAGTGATAAAATCCATTGACAGATGTGTCCATGGCCTATTGGGAATGACGAGTGGTAATAGAGACCCTGCAGGACGTGTATGCAAAACTTTTGCGCGCGCACAGGTAGAAAAAGAAGACACAAAATCCAATACATCCTGACGCAACCTTTGCCACCAAAAACGACGAGACAATAGCTCCAAGGTTGCTTTACTATCCGGGTGCCCAGCAAGTGCCGAATTATGATGTTACTTTAATAATTCGAAACGCAGGTTCAACGGTACAAACAATTTCTCTGAGGGGCAAGAGACCGGGGCGTCCCCCTGGGCCTCTAACACCTTCCCCTCCAGAACAGAGTGTACCGCAGAAACAACCACTCCTCTTTGAAGAATGGGTACCGGATCACTCACATTGCCCCCTCCAGGGAAACAACGAGATAGTGCATCAGCCTTGGTGTTCTTTGCCCCAGGACGATAGGTAATAGCAAAGTTAAACCTGGTAAAAAATAGCGACCACCTAGCTTGTATAGGGGTGAGACGCTTAGCTGATTCGAGGTACAGAAGATTTTTGTGGTCCGTAATCACAGTGATGGGGTGGATTGCCCCCTCTAAGAAGTGACGCCATTCTTCAAACGCTAGTTTAATAGCTAATAGTTCCCTATTGCCAATATCGTAGTTCTTTTCTGCTGCAGATAGTTTTTTAGAAAAGAAAGCACAAGGACGCCATTTGCCAGCAACACAGCTCCAGTGGATCAGTATACAGGGAGTGCAGAATTATTAGGCAAATGAGTATTTTGACCACATCATCCTCTTTATGCATGTTGTCTTACTCCAAGCTGTATAGGCTCGAAAGCCTACTACCAATTAAGCATATTAGGTGATGTGCATCTCTGTAATGAGAAGGGGTGTGGTCTAATGACATCAACACCCTATATCAGGTGTGCATAATTATTAGGCAACTTCCTTTCCTTTGGCAAAATGGGTCAAAAGAAGGACTTGACAGGCTCAGAAAAGGCAAAAATAGTGAGATATCTTGCAGAGGGATGCAGCACTCTTAAAATTGCAAAGCTTCTGAAGCGTGATCATCGAACAATCTAGCGTTTCATTAAAAATAGTCAACAGGGTCGCAAGAAGCGTGTGGAAAAACCAAGGCGCAAAAAAACTGCCCATGAACTGAGAAAAGTCAAGCGTGCAGCTGCCAAGATGCCACTTGCCACCAGTTTGGCCATATTTCAGAGCTGCAACATCACTGGAGTGCCCAAAAGCACAAGGTGGGCAATACTCAGAGACATGGCCAAGGTAAGAAAGGCTGAAAGACGACCACCACTGAACAAGACACACAAGCTGAAACGTCAAGACTGGGCCAAGAAATATCTCAAGACTGATTTTTCAAAGGTTTTATGGACTGATGAAATGAGAGTGAGTCTTGATGGGCCAGATGGATGGGCCCGTTGCTGGATTGGTAAAGAGCAGAGAGCTCCAGTCCGACTCAGACGCCAGCAAGGTGGAGGTGGAGTACTGGTTTGGGCTGGTATCATCAAAGATGAGCTTGTGGGGCCTTTTCGGGTTGAGGATGGAGTCAAGCTCAACTCCCAGTCCTACTGCCAGTTTCTGGAAGACACCTTCTTCAAGCAGTGGTACAGGAAGAAGTCTGCATCCTTCAAGAAAAACATGATTTTCATGCAGGACAATGCTCCATCACACGCGTCCAAGTACTCCACAGCGTGGCTGGCAAGAAAGGGTATAAAAGAAGAAAATCTAATGACATGGCCTCCTTGTTCACCTGATCTGAACCCCATTGAGAACCTGTGGTCCATCATCAAATGTGAGATTTACAAGGAGGGAAAACAGTACACCTCTCTGAACAGTGTCTGGGAGGCTGTGGTTGCTGCTGCACGCAATGTTGATGGTGAACAGATCAAAACACTGACAGAATCCATGGATGGCAGGCTTTTGAGTGTCCTTGCAAAGAAAGGTGGCTATATTGGTCACTGATTTGTTTTTGTTTTGTTTTTGAATGTCAGAAATGTATATTTGTGAATGTTGAGATGTTATATTGGTTTCACTGGTAAAAATAAAGAATTGAAATGGGTATATATTTGTTTTTTGTTAAGTTGCCTAATAATTATGCACAGTAATAGTCACCTGCACACACAGATATCCCCCTAAAATAGCTAAAACTAAAAACAAACTAAAAACTACTTCCAAAAATATTCAGCTTTGATATTAATGAGTTTTTTGGGTTCATTGAGAACATGGTTGTTGTTCAATAATAAAATTAATCCTCAAAAATACAACTTGCCTAATAATTCTGCACTCCCTGTAGAAGTCCAGACAGGAAGCTCTATATCTGGCAACCAGAGAAGTGTAAGAGGGGAATATAAGGAGGTTGGGAGTGCTGGACAAGGAACAGCTGAGGAGAAGGAGCTACGGATCCCTGAGTGAGACAAAAAGGGTTGCAACGCAAACCCAGAAAGCTACCATAAGGAAACAGCCCTATCTTACTACATAGAGCGCGCAGCCAACCGCTGCGACTTCCTGACCCCGGGTATAACGGAGTCAGGCGTGGTTCTTGACACCCTCGTGACAGCTGGAGCCTAGAAAAATGTTATTTCCTATTGGTTTGATGTATACAAATGTGCAGCATTCCACATTTTTGTATCCTGCAGAGTCCATTAAAAAAATGCATATGTTAATATTGATGGACAAACATCTGCCGGGACGGTACGCGAACACGATCGCGCAAATGCGATCAAATGTTCGCGAACAGCAAGTTCACAGGCGGATCCTATTTATTTTAATGGCAGACGAACCTGAAAAACCTTCAGCTCATATTTGCAGCCAAGAAATAATTACTAGAAATGCACAAATATTGCCCCTGACGAAGCAAGGGAGAGTGAAACCCGGGTCGGGCAGGCGATATATCAGCAACATTTAATATTTTTATATACACGGATCTGTTTTTATCTATGTGAGTATAATAAAAAAATTAAATTGACTATTGAAGAGTTGTGGTACCTCACTATTTTCAATTCTCTTGTATAACACTCAGGAAATGAAAAATCGGATTGTGAAGGGACCCTAAAACTTGAAATCCAGTGATCGATTGCACCTTAAAGACATAATCAACGTACCCTAATTATCAACATCCCTATGGAGGAATTTCGAGCTGCGCGGTCAGAGATTTTCCTTGCCTGCCACAAGACTTCCTGAACCCCGGGGTATATGGCAACGAATCGCCGCACGACTAAGTTTAGGACGTGTGCCATGCACAGCACATGTGTCAATTTGCCCTGTTTCAGCGCACCCACTGATCAGCCTGTGACTGCAGGAGTGCAGGACCGGTGTCCACAGCATGGCAACGTCTCACCTGGCACATTGAATAGGTTCTGGGGGGCTTGGGGGGTGCAGCGGAAGAGGCGGTAGCAGTGGAAAAGGAGGAGTCAGCAGAAGAGGAGACGGAGAATGGAGGAGGAGGAGGGGGAGACGCATGCCTGCCTGCAATTCGTGGCAGTAACACCAAATCCACACGGGTGCCACGGGTTACATGCTTGACATCCGTCAGAAGGTTCACCCAGTGGGCAGTAGTAGTTATGCACCTTCCCTGCTCCTGTTTGCTAGACCACGTGTATGTGGTCAGATGTATCTTGGCACCTACACTGTGTGCCAGAGATATATTAACTTGCCGCTGACCATGGCCATATAGTTAAGGGTTGCCCTTCTGGGAGAAATATTTCCTTCCGGGGACCTTCCCTTGCGGTGTGCCAATGGCCCCAAAAATTCTAAAGGCATCCGAGTCCACCAATTTATATGGGCTAGCAGTTCCGAAAACCCAGCGGTCAGCCGCTGGCCAAGACGATTATCCAACGTCATCATTTTTTTAAGCCACGGAAGCCTCCCTTGTGCCACATATATGCGATGACGCATGGTGGAAGGTGGAGGACAAATGGGAGGAGAGAGGAGAAGCAGAAGAGGCAGGACGTGGAGTGCCGGGAGTGTGGCTTTGTGGGTTCTAATGGCGTTGCTCCCACTGGGCTTGGTGATAGGAGGCCAGGTGCCTTCTTAAGTCGGTGGTCCCTAGGTGATGGTGTTGGTCTTACTGCGACTTATGCGTTGACAGCACAGGCTACAGATGGCAACACTGTTATCAGCAGCTGACATGTTAAAAAAGCCCACACTACGGAGCCATGTGCCGGCATCCTTGGAGCTCAAGATGTTACCGTGCATGTTGGATGGATCGCTCCAGATACATTTGCAGTCTGCTTTTTGCCTTCTTTGCACTTCAAGTTCTGCCTGCTTCTCTTCTTTCTCCTTCCTATCTGCTACTCCGTCTCTCCCTCTGAACTCCCCTCCTCTTCTTCTCTTGTGGGCACCCACGTGACGTCCATCGACACGTCATCACCGTCACATTCACCACCACTGACATTAGAGATCTCGGAGTAGGCAGCAACAACAAGGACCACCCTCTTGGGCTGGGTGGCGGCCATTGCTACATTCTCTTCCTCATTCGATGCCAAGAATGGCTGCGCATCGGTAAAGTCTGGGAATGGATGGGAAAATAATTCCTCTGACTCGAGTGGAGGGGCTATGGTGGTGGTAGTGGTGGTGGTGTCTTTGGGGGTACACACAGCAGAGAGTGAGGAGGGTGCAGATACAAAGGATTAGGAGGGTGCAGAAGGCTGAGTGAGCCACTCAACCAACTCTGGTGCTCCCTTTGTAGTTATCGCACGTGCCTTGCCTAACTTCCCACTAAGACTCCGGCTGGTGCACCTGCCCGATCCCTGCCATCCGTTCTGGTCTGCCTCTTCCTCTGACTATCATTTTCTAAATGACTCGCTGCCTAAGTACGTAGAGAAGAGCAGTATTTGTGGAAGAAGGTATATCGCAGCCCTCAATAAGTATTTTGTAGAAGAAAATAGTTCCCCCTCAATAGTTATTTGGTGGAAACAGGTATATAGCATCACTCAATCAGTATTTGGCGGAAAATGGTATATGGTACCCTTCAATCAGTATTTAGTGGAAGCAGGGGTATTTCAGCCCTCAATCAGTATTTGGTGGAAGAAGGTATATAGCAATAGAACCCTTCAATCAGTATTTTGTGGAAGAAGGTATATGGCACCCCTCAATCTGTATTTGGCGGAAACAGGTATATAGCACCCCTCAATTAGTATTTGGCAGAAACAGGTATATAGTACCCATCAATCAGTATTTGGCGGAAACAGGTATATAGCATCCCTCATTCAGTATATGGCAGAGTCAGGTATATAGTACCCCTCAATCAGTATTTAGTGGAAACAAGTATATGGAACTCCTCAATCAATATTTTGTGGAAGCAAGTGTATCGCAGCCCTCAATCAGTATTTGGTGGAAGAAGGTATATAGCAATAGCACCCCTCAATCAGTATTTTGTGGAAGAAGGTATATAGCACCCCTCATTTAATATTTGGCAGAAACAGGTATATAGACCTTCTCAATCAGTATTTGGTGGAAGAAGGTATATAGCAATAGCACCCCAAAATCAGTATTTTGTGGAAGAAGGTATATAGCACCCCTCATTTAATATTTGGCAGAAACAGGTATATAGACCTTCTCAATCAGTATTTAGCGGAAACAGGTATATAGCACCCCTCAATCAGGATTTTGTGGAAAAAGGTATATAGCACCCATCAATCAGTATTTGGCGGAGACAGGTATATGGCACCCTCTCAATCAGTATTTTGTGGAAGCAGGTGTATCGCAGCCCTCAATCAGTATTTGGTGGAAGATGGTATATAGCAATAGCACCCCTCAATCAGTATTAAAAGGAAGAAGGCATATGGCACCCCTCAATCAGTATTTGGCGTAAACAGGTATATAGCATCCCTCAATCAGTATTTTGCAGAAACAGGTATATAGTACCCCTCAATCAGTATTTGGCGGAAACAGGTATATAGCATCCCTCAATCAGTATTTAGCAGAAACAGGTATATAGTACCCCTCAATCAGTATTTGGCGGAAACAGGTATATGGCACCCCTCAATCAGTATTTTGTGGAACCAGTTGTATCGCAGCCCTCAATCAGTATTTGGTGGAAGAAGGTATATAGCAATAGCATCCCTCAATCAGTATTTTGTGGAAGAAGGTATATAGCAAGCCTCAATTAGTATTTGGCAGAAACAGGTATATAGCACCACTCAAACAGTATTTGGCGGAAACTGGTATATGGCACCCATTAATCAGTATTTTGTGGAAGCAGGGGTATCGCAGCCCTCAATCAGAATTTGGTAGAAGAAGGTATATAGCAATAGCATCCCTCAATCAGTATTTTGTGGAAGAAGGTATATGGCACCTCTCAATCAGTATTTGCCGAAAACAGGTATATAGCATCCCTCAATCGGTATTTGGCAGAAACAGGTATTAAGTACCCCTCAATCAGTATTTGGCGGATACAGGTATATGACACCCCTCAATCAGGTATATGGCACCTCTCATTGAGTATTTTGCAGAAACAGATATATAGCACCCCTTTAATCAGTATTTGGCGGAAACAGGTATATGGCAGCCTTCAATCAGTATTTTGTGGAAGCAGGTGTCTCACAGGCATCAATCAGTATTTAGTGGAAAAAGGTATATAGGAATAGCACCCCACAATCAGTATTTAGTGGAAGAAGGTATATAACACCCCTCAATCAGTATTTGGCTGAAATAGCAATAGCACCTCTCAATCAGTATTTAGTGGAAGAAGGCATATGGCACCCCTCAATCAGTATTTGGTGGAAACAGGTATATGGCACCACTCAATCAGTATTTTGTGGAAGCAGGTGTATCGCACCCCCTAATCAGTATTTGGTGGAAGAAGGTATATAGCAATAGCACCCCTCAATCAGTGTTTTGTGAAGGAAAGTATTTGGCACCCCTCAATAAGTATTTGGCAGAAACAGGTATATAGCACCCCTCGATCAGTATTTTGTGGAAGCAGGCGTATCACAGCCTTCAATCAGTATTTGGTGAAAGAAGGAATACAGAAATAGCACCCCTCAATCAGTTTTTTGTAAAAGAAGGTAAATGGCACCACTCAATCAGTATTTTATGGAAACAGGTATATAGCACCCCTCATTCAGTATTTTACGGAAACAGGTATATAGCACCCCTCAATCAGTATGTGACGGAAACAGGTATATAGCAACCCTCAATATGGATTTGGCGGAAACAAGTATATGGCACCCCTTAATCAGTATTTTGTGGAAGCAGGGGTATCACAGACCTCAATCAGTATTTGTGGAAAAAGGAACAGTATATAGCAATAGCATCCCTCAATCAGTATTTAGTAGAAGAAGGTATATAGCACCCCTCAATCAGTATTTAGTAGAAGAAGGTATATAGCACCCCTCAATCAGTATTTGGCAGAAACAGGTATATAGCACCCCTCAATCAGTATTTGGCGGAAACGGGTATATAGCACCCCTCAATCAGTATTTGGCAGAAACAGGTATATAGCACCCCTCAATCAGGTATATGCAACCTCTCAATGAATATTTGTCAGAAACAGATATATGGCACCCCTCAATCAGTATTTTGTGGAAGCAGGTGTATCACAGCCCTCAATCAGTATTTGGTGGGAGAAGGTATATAGCAATAGCACCCCTCAATCTGTATTTAGTAGAAGAAGGTATATGGCACCCCTCAATCGGTATTTGGCAGAAATGGGCATATAGCAACCCTCAATCAGTATTTGGCGGAAACAGTTATATGGCACCTCTCATTCTGTATGTGGCAGAAACAGGTATATAGCACCCCTCAATCAGTATTTTTGGGAAAAAGGGATATGGCACCCCTCAATCAGTATTTGGCGGAAACAGGTATATGGCACCCCTTAATCAGTATTTTGTGGAAGCAGGTGTATTGCAGCCCTCTATCAGTATTTGTTGGAAGAAGGTATATAGCAATAGCACCCCTCAATCAGCGTTTTGTGAAGGGAGGTATTTGGCACCCCTCAATCAGTATTTGGCAGAAACAGGTATATAGCACCTCTTAATCAGTATTTTGTGGAAGCAGGTGTATCGCAGCCTTCAATCAGTTTTTTGTGGAAGAAGGTAAATGGCACCCCTCAATCAGTATGTGACGGAAACAGGTATATAGCAACCCTCAATATCGATTTGGCGGAAACAGGTATATGGCACCCCTTAATCAGTATTTTGTGGAAGCAGGGGTATCACAGACCTCAATCAGTTTGGGGAAAAAGGAACTGTATATAGCAATAGCACCCCTCAATCAGTAATTAGTAGAAGAAGGTATATAGCACCCCTCAATCAGTATTTGGCTGAAACAGGTATATAGCACCCCTCAATCAGTATTTTGTAAAAGCAGCTGTATTGCAGCCCTCAATCAGTATTTGGTGGAAGAAGGTATTTAGCAATAGTGGATATTGCAATACTGTATTTAGTGGAAGAAGGTATAATGCACCCCTCAATCAGTATTTGGCAGAATCAGGCATATAGCAACCCTCAATCAGTATTTGGCAGAAACAGATATATGGCACCCCTCAATCTGTATGTGGCAGAAACAGGTATATAGCACCCTTCAATCAGTATTTTGTGGAAGAAGAGATATGGCACCCCTCAATCAGTATTTGGCAGAAACAGGTATACAGCACCCCTCAATCAGTATTTGGCGGAAACAGGTATATGGCACCTCTCAATCAGAATATCTCGTATTCCAGACTCCAGAGGGGCTCAGAAATACTGGGGATGTCAGGCATATTTGACCAGGGAGGAGTTGTTAAATGCTCAGCATTGCACCTGGGTGGCACACCTGCCACGGCCGGAACCTCTTTTGACACCACCATTCCTCCTCTTCCTCATCTGAGGGACTTTCCTCCATACTCTGAGCGTGAGGAGGCAGCTCCTCCACGCACACCGGCTCATCAAAATTGCAACACCTCAACATATTACAGTGCAAGTTTCATGAGGGTTCCCCTGTCCCTACTGGCTCTACCTCATATACTGGAATAGCGGGGTCTACCCTTCTCTTCACCGTGTATGGAACCGCCACCCACTATCCATCTAACTTCCCAGACGAACGTTTGGCTTTGACCATCACCCAGGGCATAACCATCTTTCTGCACTAGTCTTGCGTTATGGAGTACCACCTGTCCCAGGTGCTCCTCCACAACCTTGTGAACCGCTCTCAGCTAGCGGGGTGCTCCTGCACCCATGCGGTGGTACTTCTCGGTGGGGGCTCCATCGGGTTAGGCATGAGGAGATCATCAATCTCATGTCCGACTCTTACAAACATGAGCATATGGGGAGAGTATCCGGTGGTACTATGTACCCTGTTGTTATAAGCCCACATCAATTCGGGTAAGTACGCGGGCCACTGAGCTTTTTGGCTGACTGGAACTTGATGTGATATTGGTACTTAGAAAGGCGGGCCAACCATCTCTGCTCAAGTGCACTGAGCTTGGCATTCTCCAGATGTGCCAACGGGTTGTTGTCCGTCATCACGGTCACTTCTGCACCAGTCAGGTATTCTGCAAACCTTTCAGTCATGGCCCACACCAGTGCCAGTAGTTCCAGTTTGAAGGGGTTATAGTTATAAGGGTTGCGCTCTGACTCTCTTAGGGACTGGCTCCCATAGGCGATGACTCTCTCCAGTCCATCCTGGACTTGGGATAGTACAGCCCACAGACCATGTAGGCTTCCGTCAGTGTACAGCAGGAATGGGGTGTCGAACCGTGCGTAAGCCAGGATCGGGGCACTGGTCATCGCCTCCTTCACCGCTTCAAAGGCTTCTTGTTGCCGGGGTCCCCAGTCGACTGGACGTTTCTTTGGGCCCCTAGCCGTGCCTATTAGTAACTCGTTTAACGGGCCCACTAGCTGAGCAAATTTGGGTATAAACTTCCTGTTGTAACCGGCCAGTCGCACGAACGCCCGCACCTCTCGTAGTATATTTGGCTAGGCCACTTCTGAATGGCCTCCACCTTGCTGGGGGCCGGTTTTGCCCCTTCCTGGGTGACCACATGTCCTAAGTACTCTATCTGCTGTCGGAACATCTGGCACTTTTAGAGCTTAATCTTGAGCCCATGGTCTTGTAGCCATCCCAGGACTTGTTGCAGCTTCTGGAGGTGATCTTCAAAGGAGGCCCCAAACACTACTATGTCACTCAGGTATATCAATACTGACTCAAAGTTGAGATCCACCAGACAGTGCTCCATCAAATGCTGGAATGTCCCCGGAGCATCAAAGAGGCCGAATAGCATCCGGTTGAACTCGTAAAGTCCCATAGGTAGAATGAAGGCCATCTTTGCTATGTCCTTCTTGGCCACCGGCACCTGCCAGTACCCACTAGCCAGGTCAAGAGTCGAGAAGAACTTCGCTTGGCTTAGGGCAATTACTCCTCAATACGCGTAAGGGGGAAGGCATCCCGGACAGGTCTGAGCATTCAGCTTCCAATAATCCACGCAGAACCGGAGACTCCCATCTTTTTTTCCGCACCAAGGACTACCGTAGCAGCCCACGGACTTTGACTCTCCTGGATCACCCGGTGTTTTCCAACATGCTGGCCACCATATCTTTCACCTCCTGGTACATCTTAGGTGGATTTGCTGGTAATGTTCCCTGATCGGTGCAGCATCCCCGGTCGGGATTTCGTGTTCGATGGCAGCAGCACAGCCAAATTCCTCATCATGTCTCGAGAAGGCCTCCTGAAATTCCCAAAGGGTGTCTTCCAGCAGCTTTTGTTACCCCTGGTCAGGGTTCTGCAGTCCACCCCCATCCGGGCCATGATCACTCGACCAGTTCAACTCCGCTGTTAGGGTTTCCCTTGCTGATCTCCACGGCATAGGTCAGGGCTGATCTCCTATCAGGCTGTAGCGTGAAGTCCCTTTGTTGAACGATACCATTTTCTGACACATAAACTGTGGCCAGCAAGGTGTTTCCAGGGACGGTTAACTCACAGGTCTCAACATTGCGGCAGCGTACAGGCACACATCCATCCTTCAGAATGGCGAGGGTCTGGGCTACCAGCTGACGAGCCTATGTTTCTTCCAGATAAGCGGGATCGATCAGGACCTCCAGTCCATTCAGTCGTCGTCCAGCCCCACCGGCAGCATCAATATTCACTCTTGTCTAGTTGGGATCTTCACCAGGGTCCTCCGTGCCACCCTTACATCTCCAATGGGCCGACCGGACATGTTACTCTTTTGCAGGCTACAGCTCCTAACCATCTGTTGTAAAAACTTCTGGGTAGGCCGGTGTGTGGTGGCCTGTTGCCAATACTTTGGCCCTTCTTTGGCATAGAGTTGATATCCCTCGGACATCCATCTCTCTGTTATCAGCCGTCAGCCTGATGATGTTCCCGTCTTAGGGCTCCATCATATGCCGGAAGTGCCTCTCGAAGAACTCCAGAGGCATAAGGGTGCACTTCGACCCTGTATCGACTAGGCAGCAGACCTTCCGGCCTTCCAACTCAGCTTCTATAATGGGGCTTCTGGCATACAGATCATGTTCTTCACGCAGAGGGCTTAACTTCTGGTGCACCACTGCAGGATGCCCAGCTAATGCAGTGGTTGGAAGTTTAACGTCGGCTTAGATGCTACCTGTTCTGGGCACTCTCTGGCCATATGGCCGTACTATTAGCAAGTCTAACAGAGAGGCCCTCTTCTGACCGGCCCCCTCACCTGGGCTGCTCAGAGTGAAGTGGCACAAGGTGCGGGGATCATTTCCGGAGCAGCTCGGCCTTCATCTGGGACACTTCCAGCCGAAGCTCTTTCAATTCCGCCCGCAGGGCCTGGACCGTATCCTTTAAAGTCTCCGATTCTTCAGACCCCGGCCGGTCCCTTGTAGTATGCGTGCTATTCATTACTCTCGCCGCTGCAGGTATGGGCTCTTACTCTCTCTCCACTGTGGCTAAGTATATGCCGTAGAATGTTATGTCAGCCATTGTTCACGTCATCTCTTGTAATTTGTCTTGTAAGAATTTATTTGAGAGCATCACTATGAACTGATCTCGTTGTAGCCGGTCCACCTCCCGGAAGGCACGCATGGCATCAGGGTCTCGTCATTGTATCTCATTCAGCGTCTCCTGCAGAGCATTGGAATATTGCATCAGGGTCTCGCCCTCTGGCTGGGGTCGGTTAAAGAAGTGACTCCGTTACTTTACCACTTTGGCAGACCCCCTTCGGGCTCTCTCTAGCAGGGAGAATATCTTCTCTAGGGTATCTCTCTCGGAGTCAGGCCTTACCATCACTGTCTGTCTGACATCACCCTCTAGGGCTCCCAACGCAACCTCTGCTCGCAGTTCGGGGGTCAAGTTGCACATTTTAACCACACTTTGCACCCTTTCAGTCCAGTCCTGCAATGTCATAATTCTACTAGCATACTTTGGCAGATGACGCAGCAGTGCCCCTACCGGGATGTATCCGACTGGGGTGGCCATGTTGTTGGGGGCAAGCTGGTCTAGCGCCTGTGCACCCTGGGATGGGTCCTGATCCGGCACCACTGGCGCCGGGGGACGGTCTTCAGCCGTGTTCCCGTCCCTAACGGTCGCTGTACTTTGCCGACTACGCCAAGATGTAAGCCGTGTATCGGGATGGGGTCCCCAGGATACAGCGAAGTCACAGACGAGAAAAGTGACACTGACACCAGCTTTTTATGCAAGAATAGAAACTTTACTTTAACAGTAGTATTAACACAACAATAAAAAGACACCCAGAATATCTCGTTTTCCAGACTCCCTCCCCCAGTCAGTGTCCCTCTCCGCTGGACAGGCCTAGACCGGTGGCGCACACAACAGAGCCTACAGGTCGTGCTGTGCTGCAAAAGGGGACAAACCTAGCCGGTGGAGGACACAGCAGAGCCTGCAAGTCGTTACCGCGCCGCAGAACAATTCGGTACAGTCTAGCAAAATTAGAACCCTATCTATCTAACTACTTGCAGGCCTAAACTTGGTTTTTGGTACTGGAGTCACTGATGCAACATAAAGCATGAACAAGTTCACTGACCTGAGTCCCTTCTGTATCAGAGGGTGGCTTTGACTGGGATGGCCACAAGTCCCTTTACACAAATATGGCCTTGCCGAGGTAGATGATGTTTCACTACACAGCTCACAGCAGCCTTCCTGGAAGCAATCCTTTCTCCAACATGCAGGATCAAATAGAAAGCAGCGTTCAGTTTCTCCTTTCCGCAACTACGATCACTTTCAGACTCCCTGCAGCCAGGATGTAACCGGATGGCCTCCTGCACACACAATCCTCTCAAGATGTCAGCACCTTCACTTCCTGGTTCTCCTCACAAAAAACTGCCTGCATGAGTCATCATCTATTTTACATATTCAAGTCGCAGAGTACTGGTTGTAACTGCGAAACAGTGGCATCTATTGGCAGAAATGCCAAATAACAATTATATACAAACTTTGAACAAAGAGAGCTGGCTCACAGTCTCACACCTACTGACACCCCACATGTGGCGCTGCCTCCTCTCTCTCTTATTTTACATGATTTCACTTTAACATTTACAGGAAATTAGTTGCCGTAGCCTGTGTATTGCTGTAGTGGAGGTTTATCGTTTTTGCGTTTTCATTTTTCTTTCCTATCTTCCTTGAGCCATAACGTTTTCATTTTTCTGTTCACATGGCTGTGTGAGGGCTTATTTCTTGCAGGACAAGTTGTACTTTCCAATGCTACCATTTATTATTAATGTTGAGCGCGAATATTCTAATTATGAATATTTATTTTGAATATCGCAACTTCGAGAATTCGCGAATATTTCGAATATAGTGCAATGTTCGTCATTTTTTACATCTGAAAACATGATTCCTCCCTGCTTCTTGCTTGTGGGCCAATGAGTCATTGGCCCACAAGCAGCTTAAGCAGGGAAGAATCATGACTTTAGATGGTAAAAATGACTAATATTCTGAAAAACTAATATATAGCATTATGTCGAGTATAATAGTTTTTTAGAATATTCGTCTTTTTAAAAAAAAAAATCTGTACAGTTGTTCCACTTTGGCATACTCCTCCCCGACAAGTGTCCCCGTCACCATGGGAATGCCTGGGGGTTAGAATATACGAGTTTGGTAGTTTGTTACCATCAGGACTCAACTCAGAGTTGGAACTTTTTGGTTTCTTGTGAGGGTATGCTTTATTTGTGGGGAGGCTATTGGCCAAATAAGTTCCTGTGATTACGGTTCTCTAGAATTAGAGGTCCTCCATTAGTGTTGCCACTATAGGCATCACTGTGTTTGGACTTGCAGTTGAATATCAACTATAGAAATTGTATAAACACATCTGCCATCGGCACCATAGATTATATTGTGCCAAATATCCATTATCTATTATATTATATTAATTTTATTTTAATCCACATTATTTTCTCTATATATTTTCTCTATATATTTTCTCTATATATTTTTTCGATATATTATATATTATTATTTTTTATATACTTTATGTAAGTTAAAGAATAGAATAGCCATTATAAGCATCCACTACTATTCATGTTCTTAAATAGCATGCTTTTAAATAGGATGCTTTTAGTGATATAGCATCGATTGGACATTTACAATATGGCGTCTGAGTTTCTGCGCCATACACCTGTCCGTATCTCTCCAACTGCATGGCCATGCAAATAGGACTTTGAAATTATATCCGAAAATTAGAGTTTGAAACATTGGACGCAATAAAAAGAATACGTCATTATAGGAAGTGACGTCGGCAGCATCCCGCAAGGATCCAACGGCGATACTAAACAGAGTAACGTGAGACGCCAGCCCTCCATACCAACTGGGGTCCCACACGCTTTATCTGCACTGCAAGAGAAAAGTGCCTAAAGTGCCTGGAAGTAAGCGATCGGCAGCCTACAAACCCGGTCACCGAATCGAACCACGGGATAAGCCGTACTCAACGAGCCCTATCCATCCAGTCTGAAGCGGACCGCAGGACTGAGGGGATACATGAAGGGGAGGTAAGCGGCTGTAAAGCTGACAAGTTTAATGCCGTGTAGCCGTTGAGTGTACCCTCACCTGTTAATACCATCATATGTGACGGGACTAATAACTGCTATATTCTGGTAGATTGCCAGAAATTGTGGACTCATATTTGTATTATCTCTACCTCTTGGGACACTTTCTTGGATTGTTTGGACATTAGGCTATCAGGCCCTTTTACCACTTCCATATAGGATTACTAGAGAATGAAAACCATTTGATGCTAACAATATTGTGTTTTTTTATATCATTTTATTGTATTGTTTTATTGTATTGTCTTATTGTCATCAAATTTTGAAAACTCAGATCCAATTGTATATTCTAACCCCCAGGCGTTCCCATGGTGACGGGGACGATTGTCAGGGAAGAGTTTGATGAAGTGGAACAACTGTAAAAAAAAAAAAAAAAAAAAAAAAAAGACGAATATTCAAAAATACTTATATATTCGCTATAGTGCTATATATTTGTTGTTTAGAATATTCGTAATATTCTAAAACAAGAATATATAGCAAATATTTAAAAAAAAAACAACTATGTAGAGCAATTTAGCTAATATAGTGCTATAAACTTCTTTGTCTAATAGTTGGAATTTTTTTCTCATCTGAAGTTCAGATTGGAAAAAAATTACAACTATAAAAAAATAGATTATAGCACTACATTAGCTAAATTGCTCTATATTAATTTTTTTCGAATATTCGCTATATTGCTATATATTCTTATTTTATTCTTATTTTAGAATATTACAAATATTCTAAAAAAACTAATATATAGCACTATATCGAATATATATATTTTTTTAGAATATTCATATTTTTTCCCATCTGAACTCATGATTCCTCCCTTCTTAAGTAACTTAGCAGGCGCAGTTTTTAATAGAGATCAGGCAGAGGTCAGGAAGGTCAGTGGAAATTTGTCAAATTTAGAGAGAATATCCTTAAACTTCAGAGACACTTTTGGCAAATTCACGCTGAAAATGAGTGGGCTTATAAAATTGGGCTTTCTAGGGTGGGTTTGGGGTGATTTTGTTGACAGGGTTTGCATGTCCTGAACTTATCAACAAAAATGTTTGCAAAGAGTCAGCGAAGCTCAGAAAACGAGCCGGGTTGTATATGTCGAAATCAAGCCTAATCAGTCTTGGCGGACCTAATGGACTGTATTGTTCAGGCCAAGAATGGAGGGAGGAAGACCCTAATAAATCCTGAGACATCCAGACATTAGCTCTGGCTCTTAAGGAAGCTGGATTTTGGCCAATGCATTTAGGGTGGCACAGGACAGAAGGAGAGTGCAGCGGCCAGAAACACTCAACAACCACATAACGGGCTTCTTGGAGGCCTCAGGACTAAAGTGGCCTTACTGAGTGCAGTTCAGTGACTTCATCATACTCCTCAGTCACCACACAGCTTCCTGCGGAATACGGGGTACACAGCCCTGTAACTATATTGGTATTAGTAAATGGGCACCACTGTGCAGAGATAGATTTTATGTCACATTAGATCATGTACATTTAGTAAACCCCTCAGCCCAGAGATTCTGCCAATATCAGTCATTTGTGTAAATGAATCTTCAGGCGCTCAGGTGCTGCACAAACCAACACCATGCAGCATCATTATTATACAGCCTACAAAATGGCCTCCAGATTACTCCTCCATAGCTGGTCAGATAGTGGTTATTATGCCTCAGTAGTGCATGACCGTCACTAATGTCACACACATGGAGGCAACTAATCACTGTTTGTGTTTCTTTCTTCTTTCAGGAACTAAGAATCAAGACTGCACCTACTACCCTCCATCATCAGGTGAGGAGCTCTTTTACTTCTGATTACTCACACTAAGGGTTCATACACACGTCCATTGCCCGGCCGTGCCTGTATTGTGGCCTGCAACAGCGGGTCCGCAATATACAGGCACCGGCCATGTGCACCCATTCTATTTTCTTGTGGTGCAGACTGATCACGGACCCATCCAAGTTCAATGGGTCTGCTCCCATCTGCGGCAACCACAAAACACGGAACATTCGTGTACATGAGCCCTAAGGTTGTATTCACATGTTGTGTGGTCTTGCATGGCTGCTCTCTATTGGTTACTGGTGCCTCTATTACTGGTGGTCATTCCTGTCCTTCTCATGCGTAATATTATATATGACTATATGGAGGAGAAGACCTCATCTTGTTTGGACTATTTAGTGGATTGTATTAAGGTTGTGGCTTTGTCCATTCTTTGAAACCAGATCTCCTCTGACCTGTAACTGGAAGACCACGTGTCGTGTCACTAGCTAGTTTGAGTTCATATGTGAATAAATTTTAGAAAAATAATTATGCAGGTGTTAGATGAGGACTTGATTGGGGCAATCCTTGTTGCTGAAACACACAATTGTCTTTTCTATAAGTCCACGTGACTGTCACATTTCCTGGACCGACGGCTGCTCAGCCCACCTGAACTCACCTCATCATAGTGACCTGTGCAGGATGACCACCGGTCTATGATCTTGTTCCCGATGGTGTTGTAGAGAGTAGACCTGCGGTCAGGTATCTCCCACCATTGGGGGTGTCCCACACCAAGCAGAAGTTCTTATCTGCTGATCTGTGGAGCAGCTTTTATGACTTTTATTGTCCTGTCCTTGTCCCGTCGCTCCTCCAGGATTGGATCCAAGCAAACTCATTAGTTATTTCATTAGAACATTTATACCTTGTTTAGTAAACCTTTATCTTATCTCTTATACATAATGGTAGGCAGGCGACATGATGGTAGGCAGGAAGGCAGCAATGGCGGCAAGATGGGGCACCATCAGCAAGGCCAGATTTATTCATCAGGCTCAGTTGCAGGAGTGTGACAGTCCTTCTGAATCTAGGCTTGGTTCATTTTGAAAGGTTTCCCTGTCTTTCCATATTCTACCCAATTCTTCTTCTGTCCCTCACACTAGAACAGAAGCTTGATTGTGACTGTAAACTGTCCACGTCCTCTCAGGGTCATGGTCCCTCTTCTTCCTCCCTCATGCCGATGTGCAGTAAGATGGTGGTGTATGACTTTTTACTGGATTTGTCCGAAGTGAAAAGCTTTGGGTTTGTCTGGCAGGCAAAACACCGGGTGTTTTTAAACATCATCTGCCCCCGATCAGGGACAATTCTTGGAAGCTTTGGAATATGATACAGCATGAGATGTGCCGGCGCGGTGTGATAATAAACACGTTTGGGGTCATTTATCAAACTGGTGAACAATAGAACTGGCTTAGTCGCCCATAGCAACCAATCAGATTCCACCTTTCATTTTTGACAGCTCCTTTGGAAAATGAATGCTGGAATCTGATTGGTTGCTATGGGCGACTAAGCCAGTTCTACTGTACACCAGTTTGATAAATGACCCCAGTTAACACCATCAAACATGCGTTTCCCCACAGCTATGTATGTCCGTGTCACTCTGACATCATTTACTATTGCTGTCATTGCGTTCAAGAGCTTAGGTGAGGAGGAGGGAAGGCAAAAATTCATAAAAAAAAAATGAAAAAAAGATAAGTTTTCCTAAACATTGGGAGTCCTAGGAGCTTTATTCCACTAACAGATTATAGGAAAGAATGACCTACGTGCACCCCTGCGGACATGAATGCTACTGAGTTGAGTTTTTTTCTAACCCAAAATGGGGTCATTTATGACCAAATATAGGCCGCGGGGGCAGATTTTTTTGCAAAGGTGATCCGTGGCAAAATCTTCGATGACATCCCCTTCCAAGCCACATACGCCAGTTCTAATGAAGGGGGCGTGGTATGGGCAGGGAAGAGGGCGGGTCGGTAAGCCGTTTCATTTATTATTTTCTATGGCAGTTTGTGGCGTACAAAATTACGCCATTTTTCTTACTGAGGACAATACTCCGTCCCTGCCGTTCAGTCTCACAGTCCACAGTCAACTAGGCCGGCAATCTATGAAGCCGTGGAGCGGCACAGACAGTCTCGATGTGATGACATGAGCGTGACTGTCTGTACTGGGTCTTGGACGGCGTGATGATGTCATCACTTCTGCCTGCGCTGGAATCAGGCTGCAGATGGAAGAACTTTCGTGGCTGATTCGCAGGTTTGCGACGTGAGTGGGGTATTATTAGAGGCACTATTGGGGCATTAGAGGGTTAAACTGGAAAATATAACAATGACTTATTCCCAGTATAGGTCATCATCATCACACCAACGGGGGTCCAAGTCCCAGCATCTCCACCAATCAGCTGTTTTCGGGAGCCTCTGCCGTCTCCTGGCAGCTTTCCAAGGACAGCGCCATACATCGCATAGTGGCAGTGCTTGGTATTGCTGCTCAGTCCCATTGACTTGAATAGGGCTGAGCTGAAACTAGGCCATGTGACCGATTTACAGTGATGTCACTGGCCTATAAAGAGGCTGCGGTGCTCATTGCCTCTTCTAAGAGCTGCCCAGCGGGGGGGGGGCCCGGATGTCGCACCCCTGCAGATCTAAAAATGATGACCTATCCTGAGGATGTCGTAAATATCTTTTCCTGGATAACCCCTTTAACATTTATTAGGGGCAGTACTGGGGCAATAAGAATTATTAGGGGCAGTACTGGGGCAAAAGAAACTACTGGGGGCATACAAAACTGAGAGAATAACAACTACTGGGGCGCTATGCAGGTATTATTATTACTTGGGGCACTCTAGGAGAGTATTACTACTGGTGGGACTTTGGGGAGCACTATTACTATAAGGGGGGCTTTCTGTATGACAGTATAATTTCTGCAGTATAGTGTTTGGGGGCATTGGGGAGCACTGCGAGCACAGTATTGGGGGTAACAGCAGGATAACAATGTTAGGGCGCCAGGAGGGGACAGATGATGGGAAAGTGAGGAACATAAGATGTCTGTGTGGCAAATTCTACAGAGACAAGATGAGGCTGAAAAATACCATCATGGCGGTCTGCTCCCAATGGAGAGGATGAGGAAAGAGAATGTCATCAGAGGAAATGTCACTGGATGTAAGAGGCATGTAGTGCTGCATTCTCCTGTATGTTTGATAGTGCTGGATGTAATGTCCATCTAAATATGTAGTTGGCATTAGGGGTATATTGGGCAGTATATGGTTTTCTTACTCATGGAGCTACAGTACGGCTTGAGGAACAGCCCAGAGCCTTCGAGCCACTTTATCCGCCACTGACTATAGGGACATTATTACTATGAGAGGAAATACACTGGGGGTTATTATTACTGGAGTCACTCTGACAGAGCATAGTACTACTGGGGGCACTGTAACTGTCTGGGGTATTCTCGCTGGTGCAATTTGAAGGTACTTTTTATAAAGCACTGCTTGGACAGTATTAGAGTCAGGGCGCTGTCAGCTCGGCACACTTAATTTCGGTAACTCTATGTTGTGGTATTGTTACTGTCAGGGGCACTATTATTTCTGAGGGCACTGTGTGGCATTAATTATTGAAGGGAGCATCTGTGTGGTCATAGTATCTTCAGGGGGATTATATGTATGGCTCTTCCCGCATATGGATGTAACTGTGCGTCCAGATCGCATGTTAGTTTCTGTAATCGGGTGTACAGTTATGTTCGAAGTAACACCCCGCACTATGACAGAAGAACGTGTCACAGCAACCGACTGTCCGTGAAAAGCCGGCAAGTGACCTATCAAACCGGCCCCTTGCCAGCGATCGCTCCGACTGATTAGTCCGTAAAGACTGACCAATCAGAGCGTACTTTGCTGAAAAGTGCCGGTTTAAGGTTCTGATCTCCGTGTCTGTGAAGACCAGAGCCTGTATCCATGTACCTTCCAGGTACCATCTGGGCCCCACTGCAGCCCCCATTGTGTCACTTGTAGCCCCCCTTTGTGCCTCCGTGCCATACTCAATGGTGATGGCCGTGGCTTAGGAATTGAGCTGTCAGCATCGGGTGTCAGCTATAACATACAGCGGACACTCTGCTGCAATGGCCAAGATCCGAGATGTTTAACCCATTAGATGCCGCAGCCAGTAGCTCTGCTGCATCCATAGGGTTAACAGAGGGAGGGATCAGTGGCCAGTGGCCCTATGGCAGCCGGACTCCTTACAAAGCCATCCTGGCTTGCCGCGTACCTAAAGCCTGATAGACCCTGCCAGAGGCTTAGTGTCAGTGTAAAACTGACAGTACAGTGCATTGCAATAGATGGCTATTAAAGTGCACTGTACAGCAGTCAGCCCCACTGGATCCTGAAGAACCCAGTGGGACTTGGTAAAAGAAAGTGTAAAACATTTTTTTGAGAAAATATGAAAAAAGGAAATTTTTTTTTATTAAATAAAAAAATGCTTTTCCCATATGCACTCATTCATAATTGGTATTGCTTCCAAACTGACCTCATCTGTAAAAGGATCACATTACTTATCCGCGTAGTGAACACCATAAAATTTTTTTAAAAAACAATGATGGAATTGCTGTTTTTGTTGCATGACCTTCAAAAAAAATTGTATAAACAGACATAAAAAAGTTAGATGTACGCCAAAATTGTACCAATAGAAATCACGTTCCATTCCACAAAAAACAATCCCTCACACAGGTTCATTGGTGAAAAAAAAATATGTTATGGATGTATAGTACAGTAGCAAAATGTAACAATTTTTTTTATAAAAAAGTGATTTTATGCAGAAAAATTTGTAAAAAATTAAAAAAATATACAACTTTGGTATCACCATAACCCACAGAACAAAGTTATCATATTATACATAATCCATTAACATTTTTTTGCCCATCACACCTTCCAAAAAATGGTATAAAAAGCGATCAAAAAGTCATATGTACGACAAAAAAACTATAAAAACGACAACCTGTACTGCAAAAACCAAGCCTTCACATGGTTACATTGGTGAAAAAATAAAAAGTTTATGGATGTTAGTATACGGCGATACAAAATATAACTTATTTTGAATAAAAAAGTGATTTTATGCTCCAAAAGTAGTAAAAAATAAAAAAAGATATACTGTAAATCTGGTATCACCATAACTATATCGACCCACAGAATAAAATTATTAAATATATACCACATGAAGAACCCCATAAAAAATAAAAAACACAAACAGAATTGTAGTTTTTGTCCCTTTCCCCTCCTAAAAAATGGCATAAAAAGTGATCAAAAAGTCATTTGTACCCAACAATGGTACAAAAAACCCTGCAGCTTGTCCGCAACAAACAAGCTCCGACACAGCTCAGTCAACAAAAAAATAAAAATGTTATGAATGATATCTGAAAACAGTTCCAGCAAATTACTTGTTAGAAAATCTCAATGCCACTCCTTCCCTTCTGAACGCTGCCTTGTCCCCACACAGGAGTCGACGACCACATATGGGGTGTTGCCGTATTCAGGAAAACAAATTGTGGTGCTTTTTCTCCTGCTACCCCTTGTGAAAATAAAAAATGTTGAGCTAAAGCAACATTGTGTTGGAAATAAAATGTAATTTTCAGAGCCAATTGTTTCTAAATTCTATGAAAAGCTTGTTGGGTCAAAGCACTCACTGCATGCCTCGATCAATTCCTTGACGGGTGTAGTTTCCAAAATGGAGTCACTTTTCGGGAGTTTACTTTCTAGGGGTATCTCAGGGTCTCTTTAAATATAACATGGCACCAGAAGTCCATTCCAGCAAAAGTGGCCTCCCAAAAACCATATGTCGCTCCTTTCCTTCTGAGCTCCGCAGTGTGCCTATGCATCAGGTTATAACCACATTGCAGTGTTTTTGTAAACTGCAGAATCAGGGTAATAAATATTGAGGTTTGTTCTGCTGTTAATCCTTGTTGTGTTACAGGAAAAATATATTAAAATAGAAAATCGGTGACAAAAATAATGAAACTTTTAAATTGCACCTTTATTTTGTTTTAATTCATGTGGAACACCGAAAGGGTTAACAAAGTTTGTAAATTCAGTTTTGAATAAATTGAAGGGCGTCGTTTCTGAAATGGGGTCAAAAAGGATGCCTGCGCTGCCTGGACCTGTCAATCAGGACTTGGAGGGAGGCAATAAAGGTGAGAGAACGGAGCCTCTAGGAGAGGGAACAACACCCCCCCCCCCCCCGCTCCTAGAGGCTAATTAGCATATTATAAAAGTTAGATCTCTGGCGTAACGGAGGCACCGATAAAAGTAGGAATAAGCTAATTAGGTTTAGCTGACATGAGCACATCACCAATGTCAGCTAGCTTAATAGAGTTAAATCTGGTGACAGAAACCATTTAAAATAACATTTACAAAATGATGCCAACATAAATGTAGACAAATGGTGAATGTTACTTAATAACTATTTTATGGGGTATCAATATCTGTCTTAAAATCTGAGAAATTCAAATTTAGAAAATTCTAAAATGTTTCAAATTTTCTGTAAATTCTGGATTTTTTTTATCCATAAAGGTAAAACATATAGACTCAAATTCACTACTAACATGAAGTATGATGTGTCACGAGAAAACAATCTCAGAATCCCTTGGATAAGTAAAGTGTTCCAGAGTTATTACTAGATAAAGTGACAAATGTCAGGTTTGAAAAATGGGGCTTCAGCATTTGGTCCAAACTGGAAGGGGCTAAATCTACTATGGATCTATTAGCATTTGAGGGCACTGGGGAGCACAGTGGGCCAAGTATTGAGGGTGGCAGCAGGATGATACTGTTGGGGCACGAGGATGGGGAGTTTGTGTCGAGAAAGAGCAGAGAATAATGGAAAATTAAGAAAAAATCATGGCGATCTGGGCCAAATGGAGAAGATGGGGAAAGACAATGTCTACAACCATAAAGATTTCACTGGATTTATAGGTAAGTAGTGCTGTATATTTCATTATGTTTGGTAGCTCTGAAGACCTGACTGAATGCTGAAGATAAGGATGGATTCATATGTTAATTAGAGAGAACTGAGTTATGAGGAGAACAGGACATAGCAGCCGGTGTCGCCCTCCACAGAGACGCTGCTTCTGGGGAGCTATTTTGTGCCACAGTTTCTCAATGTTTTGTATTATTGTATTGCACTCATTTTGAGCTAAAAAAAATTCAATTGGTCATAGCTCAATTCTTATCTTACTGTAATGACCGGCAACACGCACAGGGAGGAAAACAGGGAAAGCCCTGCCCAAGGGAGAGGGAAAGGTGGTGACCCCTAACTCACCTTGCAGCTGGCACCTGACTGCCCTGACGTCCCTAGACGGGTTCCTCACCCGTGCGGCGATCACGTGCCTAAACCCTGGCTTTCCCTGAAATGAGCCCTAGATAATGAACGGGCCGGTGGGATCGCTAGTCCTCACCACTGCACTAAGAGGGAAACACCAGGGAGAGGACAGACAAACACAGACAAACACAAACACCCAGGTGGACGGCAACAATTGTCCACAAAGGTCCAACAGGGATCCGGAGGGTAGCGTTCTAAGGCAACACTCAGAGAACGCAGCAACACAGCTCCAGTGGGTCAGAATAGATGTCCAGGCAGGAAGCTCTATATCTGGCAACCAGAGAAGTGTGAGAGGGGAATATAAGGAGGATTGGGAGTGCTGGACAAGGAACAGCTGAGAGAAGGAGCTACGGATCCCTGAGTGAGCCAAAAGGGTTTGTAAAGCAAACCCAGAAAGCTACAATAAGGAAACTTCCCTATCTGACATAGAGCGTGCAGCCAACCGCTGCGACCTCCTGACCCCGGGTACAACGGAGTCAGGCGTGGCTCTTGAGACCCTCGTGACAGTACCCCCCTCTCTACGAGGGGCCTCCGGACACTCAGGACCAGGTCTCTCAGGATGAGAGGCATGAAAAATCTGAACTAGCCTGTCGGCGTTTACCTCAGACGCAGGAACCCACATTCTTTCCTTGGGACCGTAACCTCTCCAGTGCACCAGATATTGGAGAGAGCGGCGGACCCGACGAGAATCAATAATTTTGGATATCTGAAATTCCAAACTACCATCCACGACAACAGGTGGGGGTGGCAGCGGTGACGGTTCTAGAGGTGGAACATATTTTTTGAGTAACGACTTATGAAAGAAATTGTGGATTTTAAAAGTCTGAGGTAACTCCAGGCGAAAAGCCACGGGGTTGATGATGGCTACAATCTTGTAAGGACCAATAAACCTAGGACCCAGTTTCCAAGAGGGAACCTTCAACTTGATATTCCTAGTAGACAACCACACATAGTCATTCACTCCTAGGTCCGGACCTGGCGACCGTCTCTTATCAGCCATGCATTTGTATTTACCTCCCATATTTTTCAAGTTAGCTTGCACCTTCTGCCATACTGATGAAAGAGATGACGAAAACCGTTCCTCTTCGGGAACCCCAGAAGACCCCCCCTCTTTGAAAGTACAGAATTGGGGATGAAAACCATATGCACCAAGAAATGGTGACTTGCCAGTGGATTCCTGACGGCGATTATTTATGGCAAACTCAGCTAACGGTAAATATGACGACCACAACTCTTGGTTTTCAGACACAAAACATCTTAGATATGTCTCCAGGTTTTGGTTAGTACGCTCAGTCTGTCCATTCGACTGAGGATTGAAAGCTGAGGAAAAGGACAAGTGTACCCCCAAACGGGAACAAAAAGCTTTCCAAAATTTAGAAATAAACTGGGTTCCCTGATCCGAAACAACATCGGAGGGGACCCCGTGAAGCTTCACGATCTCACTGACGAATACCTGAGCAAGAGTTTTAGCATAAGGTAGTGCGGGTAACGCAATGAAGTGTGCCATTTTGCTAAACCTGTCCACTACTACCAAAATAACTGTTTTACCCGCAGACAAAGGTAAGTCAGTGATAAAATCCATAGACAGATGTGTCCATGGTCTATTGGGAATGACGAGTGGTAATAGAGACCCTGCAGGACGTGTATGTGAAACTTTTGCGCGCGCACAGGTAGAACAAGAAGACACAAAATCCAATACATCCTGACGCAACCTTGGCCACCAAAAACGACGAGACAATAGCTCTAAGGTTGCTTTACTACCCGGGTGCCCAGCAAGTGCCGAATTATGATGTTCCTTCAATAATTCGAGACGTAGGTTCAACGGTACAAACAATTTCTCTGAGGGGCAAGAGACCGGGGCGTCCCCCTGGGCCTCTAACACCTTCCCCTCTAAAGCAGAGTGTACCGCAGAGACAACCACTCCTCTTTGTAGAATGGGTACCGGATCACTCACATTACCCCCTCCAGGGAAACAACGAGATAGTGCATCAGCCTTGGTATTCTTTACCCCAGGACGATAGGTAATCACAAAGTTAAACCTGGTAAAAAATAGCGACCACCTAGCCTGTCTAGGGGTGAGACGCTTAGCTGATTCGAGGTACAGCAGATTTTTGTGGTCCGTAAACACAGTGACGGGGTGGACTGCCCCCTCTAAAAAGTGATGCCACTCCTCAAACGCAAGTTTAATAGCTAACAGTTCCCTATTGCCAATATCGTAGTTCTGTTCTGCTGCAGATCGTTTTTTAGAAAAGAAAGCACAAGGACGCCATTTGCCAGGAGACGGACCCTGAGACAGTACAGCCCCCACTCCCACCTCTGATGCATCGACTTCAACAATAAAAGGCTGAGAGACATCAGGTTGGACTAGTACAGGTGCTGAGGTAAACCTCTCTTTTAGAGAGGAAAAAGCAACTTTAGCGGCGTCAGACCATTTAGAAAAATCAGTCCCCTTCCTAATCATGTCAGTAAGGGGTTTTACGATCACCGAATAATTTTTAATGAATTTCCTATAGAAATTCGCGAAGCCCAAGAACCGTTGTAGTGCTTTGAGGTTCTCAGGAAGATCCCAATCCAAAATTGCATGGACCTTCCAAGGATCCATACGGAAACCTGACGCAGATAAATAATAACCTAGGAATTGTATCTCCTGAACGGCAAAAACACATTTTTCAATTTTAGCATATAATTCATTCGTCCGTAGGACCTGTAGTACTTGTCTGACATGCTCCTCATGTGTTCTCAGATCAGACGAATAAATTAAGATATCATCTAGGTATATTACCACAAACCTGCCGATTAGATGACAAAAAATTTCATTAACGAAATGTTGAAAGACGGCAGGAGCATTGGTCAGACCGAAAGGCATAACTAGATTTTCATAATGCCCCTCAGGGGTGTTAAAAGCTGTTTTCCACTCATCCCCCTCTTTAATACGAATCAGATTGTAGGCCCCCCTAAGATCGAGTTTGGAGAACCACCTAGCACCCGCAATCTGGTTAAACAGGTCAGGAATGAGAGGAAGAGGGTATGGGTCTCGGATGGTTATCCGATTTAATTCACGAAAATCTAGGCAAGGACGCAGGCCCCCATCTTTCTTTTTCACGAAGAAAAACCCTGCAGCCACGGGTGAAGAAGAGGGTCTGATGTGTCCCTTAGCCAAACTCTCGGAGATATAATCCTTCATGGCTTGTCTCTCTGGACCTGAAAGATTATATAACCTGGTCTTGGGTAATTTTGCGCCGGGAATAAGGTTAACCGGGCAATCATAAGGACGATGAGGTGGTAACTTCTGACAACCCTTTTCAGAAAAAACGTCCTCAAAGTCCGAAACAAATGTAGGTAGGGTAGCTATGGAGGCGACTAAGCAATTGCTATTTAAGCAATTTTCTCTGCACGGCTCACTCCACTCCAATATCTCCCTGGCCTGCCAATCCACCACTGGATTGTGCGCTACCAACCAGGGAAGACCCAGCACTACCGGAGCGGGAAGCCCCTCCAGAACAAAACATGAGAGCATCTCGTTATGGTGATCCCCTACCCGAAGGTGTAAATTATGAACAATGTGGGTGAGGTTTCTCTGAGACAGGGGAGCAGAATCAATAGCGAATATGGGAATAGGTCTCTGTAGTGTACAGAGAGACAAACCCATAGTGCGGGCAAAATGGGCATCTATCAAATTTACCCCTGCTCCACTGTCTAGAAAGAAAGAAATAGTCTCTGTCTTATCACCAAAAACAATAACCGCTGGCAACACAAATTGCGATGTACGTATGGAGGAAACGTATACCCCCCGGCTGACATCCTCCACACAGCCTGGGGTTAGTAGTTTTCCGACGTTTTTTTGTTTCTGAGAAAAGAAGGACAGGCATTAATGAAATGGCCCCTCTCCCCACAAAAAAAACAAACCCCACGCCTACGGCGAACCTCAGGAGGACGGACCTGACGAGTAGTTCCTCCTAGCTGCATAGGCTCGTCTAAGTCCGTACAGACTAACTGCTGCTTGGGAGGGGTTACCAATGGCTCCGGTTTTTTCAACCTGTCCCTAAGGCGTCTATCTATACGGATAGAAAGGGACATAACTGCATCAAGGGAAAAGGGGGTCTCATACAATGCAAGCGCATCCTTAACCCTTTCGGATAACCCAGAGCAGAACTGACTCCTGAGAGCCGGGTCGTTCCATTGGGTATCCGTAGCCCACCTACGGAAGTCAGAGCAATACTCCTCTACCGGCCGCTCTCCTTGTAGGAGTCTCCGTAATTTTGATTCAGCCAGTGCGACTCGGTCAGGGTCGTCATATATGAGACCCAAGGCCCCGAAAAACTCATCCACTGACCGAAGAGCCTGGGAATCAGTAGGTAAAGAGAACGCCCAGGACTGCGGGTCCCCCTGCAGCAGGGAAATAACAACACCCACCCGCTGTTCTTCATTACCAGAGGAGTAAGGACGCAGTTTAAAGTATAGTTTACAGGCCTCACGAAAAGTCAAAAACTTGTCCCTTCCCCCAGAAAATCAGTCAGGGAGAGGGACCTTGGGTTCCGCAACAACCTGGTTACCAGTAGCAACCGCTGGGCTTGCGGTCTGTTGTAATTGCTGCTGTTGCTGGAGGACCGACGCCTTCAATCCTGCCACCTCCAAAGACAGGCCATGAAATTGTTCGGACAGTGCAGCAATTGGATCCATACTGGATTCTAAGTAGGTAAAAAAAAAAAAAATTTTTTTTTACCTACACAAAAATAAGGGCCAGATATAATGTAATGACCGGCAACACGCACAGGGAGGAAAACAGGGAAAGCCCTGCCCAAGGGAGAGGGAAAGGTGGTGACCCCTAACTCACCTTGCAGCTGGCACCTGGCTGCCCTGACGTCCCTAGACGGGTTCCTCACCCGTGCGGCGATCACGTGCCTAAACCCTGGCTTTCCCTGAAATGAGCCCTAGATAATGAAGAGGATCGCTAGTCCTCACCACTGCACTAAGAGGGAAACACCAGGGAGAGGACAGACAAACACAGACAAACACAAACACCCAGGTGGACGGCAACAATTGTCCACAAAGGTCCAACAGGGATCCGGAGGGTAGCGTTCTAAGGCAACACTCAGAGAACGCAGCAACACAGCTCCAGTGGGTCAGAATAGATGTCCAGGCAGGAAGCTCTATATCTGGCAACCAGAGAAGTGTGAGAGGGGAATATAAGGAGGATTGGGAGTGCTGGACAAGGAACAGCTGAGAGAAGGAGCTACGGATCCCTGAGTGAGCCAAAAGGGTTTGTAAAGCAAACCCAGAAAGCTACAATAAGGAAACTTCCCTATCTGACATAGAGCGTGCAGCCAACCGCTGCGACCTCCTGACCCCAGGTACAACGGAGTCAGGCGTGGCTCTTGACACCCTTGTGACACTTACTGACCTACTCTAAGTAAAAGTACAATTAAACCAGATAGACAGTTGACCCTTGTGGCAGAATGGCTCAATACTTTTAAGTACTTAAAAAAAAAACATTTTTAGCCCAAAATGACTAAAATGAAATCATAAAAAAATTGCCCTCAAAGGTGTACATAGCCTTTAATATTCACATATTTTAATTGAACTCTTTTCTTTCCAGCTACAACAATCAGGAAGTTCAGAGAAGCAGCGATAGACCTACTGGTCACTATGAGTATTGCACTTTTCACTACAAGGTTCTGATTGGCTGAAGCCTCGGTTGGAATTTGTTGGTCCTCAGGAAGAAGATGTGATGTCACTGTGACAGTAGTCATCAGTCAAGGATGATGGACTTCAATGTGAAGAACGATCAATAATGGAAACTGAATGAGGAGCTTCTATAATAAGGGGGATGTGTCCAGGTTAATGGACTGTCCTGTAGAAGAAAGTCAGGAAGCATCACTTTATATTTCCCAATATACCAGCAGATCCTGCGCTGTAACGGGGCTCAATATATCAACATAAAACACACATATTATACACTGATAGACCTGACGTATAGGAATCACTCTAGACCTCGATGGCATCTTTACAATATGTAGTCTATATCGGCTTTATATTTACCAGGATTTGTTTATATTCATTTGTATATGTATGTTTAATTGGAAAAAGTTGTCAGGAATTTTAAAGTGTCCTGAATATAATCTGAAAACAGAGTATCGAGCTGCCAACACTGCTGACCCCGAGGTACACATGCCCTCTCCAAATATTTTAGGGCCAACCTAGTCTCTTGACTGAGTCAGCTGTCAGTGACCGAAGATAACTCCAAGAGACACCAACCTAGTGTTCCCGTCTTAATAACAACCCTGTTATAAAATTAACGGACTATGATCATTCAGTGTCTGTCACTGCACCTAGTATTGCCCATGTCATGGTGCTTGGGGAGTTCATGAGCGGCACATGCACCAGTAGCATGGCTGTTCCTAGGGTTCCTATGCTGAGCAGCCAATCCTTGGCTCATTGGCTAGTCGGAGAGATGGGATGCTGAGCCATTATGGTCTCTGTCTCAACAAACAATCACAGGTCTAGTATGGGGTATGTAAACCAGGCACTAACTCTAGTTCAGTGCCTGTGATTGCCTATATTGTTCTAGCTGTCATTTGTCCTCCTGTGCTTTGAGCCCAAAACTTATTCCTGCTCATTAACCCTCCATATTTTGACTTTGGCCTGGCTTCTGAATAACCTCTTGTTTGCTGATTGTATTCATCTGGTTCCCTAGCAGCGAAAACCATCCTTCTTTACAGTCGGCTCTGTTGAACACCAAGGGATAGCCTTAGATTTTGTTGATTCTGGTTCCAGAAACTGATCTCAGGTGGGTAACAAGATCATGCTGATACAGAAGGTGACAATCATGAGATCTGGATTATATACACTCACCTGAAAAATTATTAGGAACACCATACTAACACGGTGTTGGACCCCCTTTTGCCTTCAGAACTGCCTTAATTCTACGTGGCATTGATTCAACAAGGTGCTGATAGCATTCTTTAGAAATGTTGGCCCATATTGATAGGATAGCATCTTGCAGTTGATGGAGATTTGAGGGATGCACATCCAGGGCACGAAGCTCCCGTTCCACCACATGCCAAAGATGCTCTATTGGGTTGAGATCTGGTGACTGTGGGGGCCATTTTAGTGCAGTGAACTCATTGTCATGTTCAAGAAACCGATTTGAAATGATTTGAGCTTTGCGACATGGTGCATTATCCTGCTGGAAGTAACCATCAAAAGATGTTGGTCATGAAGGGATGGACATGGTCAGAAACAATGTTCAGGTAGCCCGTGGCATTTAAACGATGGCCAATTGACACTAAGGGGCCTAAAGTGTGCCCAGAAAACATCCCCCACACCATTACACCACCACCACCACCATCCTGCACAGTGGTAACAAGGCATGATGGATACATGTCCTCATTATGTTTATGCCAAATTCGGACTCTATCATTTGAATATCTCAACAGAAATCGAGACTCATCAGACCAGGCAACATTTTTCCAGTCTTCAACAGTCCAATTTTGGTGAGCTCGTGCAAATTGTAGCCTCTTTTTCCTATTTGTAGTGGAGAGGAGTGGTACCCGTGGGGTCTTCTGCTGTTGTAGCCCACCTTTTTTCCCATTCTGACATTCAGTTTGGAGTTCAGGAGATTGTCTTGATCAGGACCACAACCCTACATGCATTGAAGCTACTGCCATGTGATTGGTTGACTAGATAATCGCATTAATGAGAAATAGAACAAGTGTTCCTAATAATTCTTTAGGTGAGTGTATATGGATTGAGAGTCCTGGTAACTCTGCACATGGTGCTGTCTCTGAACACACTACTGCAGACAGTCTCTGTACTTCTTTAAATTAGTAGTTTGGCACACCAGTCTCCCTCCTCGGCAGCGATGGCAATTTGTGCCACACACTTCACTTGGCTCCTACATCGGCGCTACATTGGGGGAGATTTATCAAAATGGTGTCACAGAAAACTGGCTTAGTTAGCCCAACCAATCAGCTTCCACCTGTTATTTTCTAAAGGAGCTCTGAAAGATGGAATCTGATTGGTTGCAATGGGCGACTACACCAGTTTTTCTTTAGACCAGTTTTGATAAATCTCCCCCATTTCTCCAAATACCTCTGGTGTGAGGCCGGCTGATGTCCACAGCACTGCTCTAAGGTGGAGTTTTCACAGGCACAGCTGGAGGACGAGGCTGACTCTCGTTATGACAGACATGCTGTCAATATTGGTGGCACGTATAGCCAGGGGCAGACTGGGAATTTAAAGTGGCCATGGACAAAAACCCATATTGTAGGTGAATCCAAATTGACAAAAGAAGCGGGTCAGTCAGGAGAAGACAGGAGTGTCTCCCTGATTACTGCTCAGTGAACAAAATCAATAAACTAAGGGGGCAGTAACTATTAAAATATTGCTTTTATTAAATCATAGAAGTAAAAAACGGCCCCTACAGACAGACAACAAGTAAGACTAATACATACACAATATGGTACATAGATGGAGACCAGTAATTGATATATGGTATGGTGTGATAGAGAGGGGGGGACAGGACCATTGATAGCAGGTTAGGCACAGTAGTGTCAGATGACAATGACTAGCCCTAATCAATCCCTGCTTGGCCTGATCCACCCTATAGCACAGATCCTCAGGACGGGGTCCAAAATGCCCCGCAAGGGGTGGCCCAGACAGGAACTCTTAACCTATGTAGGTAACCCTATTAGGCCCTAATGCATCAGGAAAGAGAAATCGTCCAGAGGAGCAAAGACAACCATATATCTCAAAAAGCGTAACCCCACCACAGAAACTAACCACTGAAATGGTTAAAGTAGGAGGAATACTTAAGTGTCCCGACGCGTTTCTTCAAAAAGATTTACCCCAGGATTCATCAGGGGACACGGGGCAGTAGCTAGAGTCAGTTAACAGCTGAGTCTAGGAATAATGTCAAAAACAGAAAATAGTAAGTACAGTGTAGCATCATAAACATACCTGCAGCCCACATGGAGCCATGGAGGATGGTTACTTAATTATTGTGTGGCAGCGGTCAGGCGTGTGGCTTATTTACCACCAACAGGCTGAGACCCAGGGTGGTGGTATCTTCAGTGGTGGAGTGACCGGCTTCTAATGTGGCGATAAACGCCCATTTTAAAGGGCTGTGGGGCCATGTGTGTTCCCCAGTCCGACCCCCGGCGCCTCTATGTGACGTCACGGTCGACGCACCTATCACGCGGTCACTTGACCAGGAATGTTGCGTTTGCGCATGCGCTGCGACTTTCTCTGCGTCTCACAGGCCGAGGTGGAACGCACCGATGTGCTTCCGCATCACGTGACCGCGATAGTCCGCCCACGTCACAGAGTATCTTGACGTCGCGGAGGTCACGCGATGGGAGCGCTATAAAGGTGAACTACTAGGTAAGGACCCATAGGCCCGCATGCTCCCCCACAGAATACCACACCATCCCTAATCTAAAGTCAGCCATACAGTTCAGAGGGGCACTGCGGCCGCCAGCCAGGTACCAAAGTACCTGATTCTCCCAGCGTTAATTACAGTTGAAAGAATCAGATAATTTTGGACCCGGCCAGCAGCAGTGAGGAGAGCTTGGGTGGCTTCCCCGTGGCAGCGCCCCACCAGGAAATTTCCCTGCAGGGTCTATGGCCAGTCGCTCCTGTTTGTAGCGTTACGCGGCAACATTTTTCTAATGCAAAGTCATTAGCGTGCCATACGGTAGAATGCCCCCTTCGTGCCTCCACACAGTATAATGCCCTTTAGTGCCCCCAGACAGTAGAATGGTTTAGTGGCTCCACAAATAAAATGGCCTCTTAAAGTACAATGCCCCTTTTAGTGCCCCTTACAGTAGAATGGCCTTTTTAGTGCCCCCACACATAGTTATGCCTCCTTAGTGCCCCAACACAGAAGAATTCTCCTTAGTGCGCCAAACAGTAATTGGCTCCTTAGTGCCTCCTTACAGTTGTTATGCCCCCTTAGTGCCCCTGCACAATAGTTATGCCCATTAGTGCCCCTGCACAATAGTTATGCCCCCTTAGGATCTAATATATATGTAATTCAAAAAAACCCTCTAGATCAGACTCTTAATCTCAATGTCCTGACAGAATGAGTATGATCATACACTCTGGCTTCAGTTACATGGCTCACTGAGCGCCTCCACCTAGTGCTCCCCCTCCAACCCAGTGCCCCCCCCCCGTCCTTCCCAGTGCGCCCCCCCCCCCCCTCGTCCCCAGTGCTTGGAGTATCACTTGTGCAGCACGCCAGACCTGCAGGGTATAGCGATAGTGAGGTCACAGTTATGGGCAATCGAGGGTTACTCACTTTTTGGAAGGGAACCCTGGGCAGGCATGCGACAGTGAAGTAGAGGCAGACACTAGTTCCTCTGGGGCACACTCTGTAGATAGGGACCAGGCCTGGTGGTGGATGAGGTGCCCTGGATGTTGCAGGTATTTCGAGTGCCTGAGGAAAGGTCCCTTTAAGGATCGTGACGCCAGTGCCTGTAATGGTGGCACACCAATTTCTAGGAGGATTAAGAGAGTACACAGATGGTAAACCAAACGTTGCTTTAATTTGGAAAACAGTCCAACTTTGTACAGGCAGTTACAGTAGATGATGATGCAGTCCTTTACAGCACAAACGCACAGCAGGTTCACTTTACAGCACGGCAGGTTTAAATCTTGCAAGATACTTGGAGGGTAAACGGTTAATGCTTTGCAGTACAATGCTGCTCTATCCCCTCAGCTATTCTAGCTGGCTGGATCCCAAGGCCTGGATGCCTAATTGCTGGATTGAATCCTTGGTATATAAATCTTCCTCCAGTATTGACACTTGCTTTAGGTTACAATACCTCTGCTTCTCAGCTGAACTCTCTGCTGGATTGGAAAGGTGGCTGCAGGTTTCTCCCAGGAGGTCCACTCCTACTACTGGGGTGTCTCATCTGTATTTTGTTGTGCCTTTTCATAGGTAAATGCATTGATATCCAATTAATTCTAGTCAAGATGAATGTGCATTGCCTTTAAGAGCCATGCTCGACTATAGTTACAATTTTGTATGTCTTGAGAAGGCCAAAGTAAGGTCACACAAAGGTGTCTGCTTTTTAGTGTTATTCTTCTCATGAATGTACCAGTCTGAGAAGAATCTTCCTTGTCTACTTTTAAATTTATGACAAGAGATAAAGATAAGCTCTATGCAGCTGTTGATAATTACCTATACAATTAGGCATTTATCAATGAAGCAAATATATAATATTCATGTATTCATTTAATGAGCCTTAGTCCTTAGCATAAGACAATCAGTAGGACATATAATATATTATATTGTTATATGTTATGAAGACATGTATCCAGTATATTATATATATTTCTCGTTAGGAGAATCTTTGTCTTTTAAAAAAATGTCTGTGAAGATGTGTGTTTTGTAACCAAGAATCACATCTTTTGGTGTGTCAAGAGGAGGTACTGATATCTCTGTGAGAAAACAAGGACATTGAAGTTATTTACGATCCACAAATAAACAGTGTGAGAAACATTCAGAGAGACGCCTAGAGGTCTGTCTCTAATTGCTACAAGTGTCAGAATTAATCCCTATAGCTTTGAATTAAAGCTTTTAAGGTCAAAATGTATAGAATATATTTTATTCAGACTTCCATAAGTTAACCCTTTATACTATGACGCAAATAGCTTACACAGCAGTGTCACCTAGGTATGAGTAGGTGACATTACAACAGTAGCAACAGTGCATTCTGGGTAAGGTTATGATGTCATATTTCTTATCAATAGTCACACCCATCCGACAATGATTGGAAAGTTACAAACTAGGAAGGTGTGTCTAACTGATAAGTTTGTGATCATAAACCATACACAGGGGGGAAAAACACACGACACAAGAAAGAGGAGAGGAGAGAGAAGTGGAGCTCTCTAGAGGGGTCTATCAAGATGGAAGCCATGGTGAGATACGCTATGATGGACCACCCAGCTTTCCTAGGAGCAGAAGTGAGATTTCTACTAGGACTTGGTAAGAGACACAGAAAATGATATTTCATTTTATTAAGACTAATTTGATAGTGCGGGTGAAATTATACCATCTAGATTGGCGAATAAATAAATAAATTAATTAATCGATCATCTCCATATTGAGATGTAGTCTTAGGATATTGTGAGACTTCATTCTACCTGCAGAAGAATCAAGACAAATAATCTAGCAAAGCATAAAATGATTTGCTTATATATATATATATTGATAGAACATTCTTCGCCAAGCTAAGTGATGGATTCCCACAGGAATGACTTATTTCAAGTCCTTCCCATTTAAGATATGGTCGAGGAAAGATCCTAGATCCCTGTTATTTGTCTTAATAGTCTTACCAAAGTCATATGTGTGAAAATAGTCCAGGATGGGGCGGAAGGATACAGTTATCTCTTCTAAGCTATATTATTGAATGGATTTGCCCATCTTGATGTCATGTGATGTGTAGTTGGTTAGAGGGGGGCAGAATGTATTTAGCATTCCATATTGATGTCTAGGATTAGACAGGCCCATCCTGATATCATGAGGTTTTCTCTGAACAGAGGTAATATATATAAATGATGTTCCTACTTTGATATCCTAACCTAATAGTAGCTTGGTTATAATGTGACAAGTTATTTCCACTCACATGTATTGTTAAGCTTGTAATGCTTTATATTAACGCTATATATATTCATTTGCATGTATCATTGTGTTTATTTACTTATATATGTTTATAATCAATAAATCTGCATATTTTTATAAAACCGGTGTATTATTGTATAATGCAGAACTACATGTTTTATCATTAATGTCATCTCACGTCAAAAAGAACTTATTTATCTGAGGAAATAGTCCGACTCAGATGTGAATTGTATCGATTAGGTTGTCTACAATTCACCAGGTCATGATTTTAAGAATTTATTTTATAAATTTAATTTTTTATAGTTAATTATTTTTATGACCATAATTAATAATTCTTAATTGAATTATTACCACCCGACAATTTGCTGAATTACAAGTCTCCAGGCAGGCTGTACTCCTTCTAGCCTCCTGGTGCCACTAGAAACCAGGACTATCCAGCTGCATGTCAGGAGGAGGCCCTCAGCATATCTCTGGCTGGTGCCTTCTCACTTGTGTCCTCACAGACTCCTGACTATGACCTAACCCCTCCCTGTCTGGCCCTGGACATTTATACTAGGGGCTCCCTATCTCCCTCTAGTGTCTGGGATGTCTAATTACACCCAACTAGGCCTGCTGAGCATTAACGAGGGAAACCATACCAATGTAAAAACACACAGGAAATACATTACAATGCATCGATAAGCATAATGTCACTGTCACTTGTGAGCAGAAGTAACACGTTACCCAATTGACCCTTGTGTAGTGCCTACTCCTACCCAGTGGGACACTACACTTGTAACACCCCAGAGTGGTTTTACTACTCCTGCACCCTGCTACTATCTATAATGGAAAAAACAAGAGAACTAAAGCTCATAGATGTCCAATAATGAGGGGTAACGCCATCCCAGGTACTCAGGTCTCTGTTACTTCTTGGTGAGTCTGTGCTATTTCCATCCATACTCATGGCTTGTCATATATTGTCAGGATACGGCTTCAGTGGGTTTATACAGCAGCTTCTTGCTGCGTATTTTTGTATAACACCTTTTGAGGATACTACCTGCTATAGCTATACTGTTTGGCAATTATGCTATGATGTTTTTACATTAGGACTCGCTTCTATTAATCATAGTGCATGTCAATGTGACGTTATACATCTACACTCTGTAATGCTGGGATGGTGTTTTTGATCCTTATCCCCCTTTTTTATGGTATTTATCATCTATTGATTTTTGTAACTAATGAAGTATACTATTTTTCATTATTGAACGTCTATGAGCTTTAGTTCTCTTGTTTTTTTCTTGTATCTAAAAAGCTTGTCCAGTTATAACATAATGTTGGGAAGTCTGCTTACATAGCGCACTATTGCAGTGTATAGTAATTCGGCAACTGACACCCATGGTTGTTTTTGTTTTTTATTACTATCTTTAAAGGGCCAACACAAAGTCATCTTAGGTATTTTTGTCCAGGTCCTCCACAATGTGCATTGTGGTTTACCAGCAGGTGGCAGCAAATACGGCAGAGCTATCTTAGATAGAATGCAACTTACCATTCCAGTCTAACCCCCCTCTGTAGAGTAGTAGTAGGCTAGTCCCACTTCTTGCAGGAATGGTGGTGACCAGTTAGTTCCAGTTTAGGTCTTCCCTAGACAGGGGAAGGGTGTGCAGGGGCACGTCTCTTGTGGACGAGCCCACGTCAGCCAGGACACCCTAAGCTCTGCTGGCCATGGAAGCCAAAGTCTAAGCCTCAGGAGCCAGGAGGAAAGCTCCCTGGCATAACCTAGAGTCAAACTACAAAGAAGAAGAGCAGCATACAGAAGAAGCCAAGTTATACAGCCAGCCTGTCAGTACAGCAGAGTCAGAGAGAAACAGAGACATAGCAGAGTTGAGCTTGCCTGCCAGTTTAATGCTAAAGCTTGCTGAAACCAAGACAAAGCCTGAAACTGTTTGGAGAAAGGTTTATTCAAGTAAAGCTGCCGTTAACTTCATCTCAAGGTCTGGGCTCAAGTTATTCTTTCAAATCCCTCAATTATTCCCCCTATTTATTGCTTCAGAGCAAAAGCCTAGTGTCCAGCCATATCCAGGTAGGAGCACCGTGACACACATAAAGAGACATTATAAACTGCAACATTCCACTTGGCATTTCCTACACCTGGGACGCGATATAGGAGGACCCCTGGGGGCAGGCGGCCTGTTACCTGTGATTGGAGTACTTTTCTGATGTCACTAACAAGTGTCTGCGGAGACATTATCTGTGGTCTCCACCCATAACTGGATTGTGTAAAACTTCAGAAGGAGACTACTGGGAAAGCCAAGTATTATGAGGACCACAAGATCCCAGCCTACCTCCTTCTGCACATGTATCAGACCCTCTATCAGGGGTGTAACTAGAAGAGGCTGGGCTGTGATAAGGACCGGCCAGAATTGACTTTCTCCTCAGTCCAGCAGATGATGTCACTGCATGGTGCCTCGCCAGCTGGAGAAGGCATGGCTGGGAGTTTAGGCCCTGGGTGTAAAGGAGGACCGACACTGCCTGGGCACGCACAGTCTTTATTACTATGTGTACTGTCAGAAGGGGGGCACCGTCATGACCCCAAAAAGGAGGACATCACGTCCCCAAAATGACATTACAGGAAGCATGTCTACAAAGTGCCACCCTCCAGGGCCACATCACGTCCTAGGTTTGGTGGAATGCTGAGTGGTGTGGTGCAGCCTATATGTTTTACGGTGCTCCGACCTGGATACCCAGGCTTAGGCCCCAAAGCAAATAAAGAGGGATAGTTGAGTTAGGGGATGAAGAATAACTTGAGTCCAGTTCTTGATAAACTTTAACATCAGCCTTACTGTCACGACCATGGTCATGGTCGTGAAGCATGAACCGCAAGCTGTTGCCTGCGGTTTGGTTTGGTTGTTCAACCACAGGTGAGGGCCGCTAGTATGTTGCCTCACTTGTAATTGCCGCGGGCAACCAGTTGTTATTTTGTATTTCGCAGTATAGCAGCCTGAGCTGGTGCTAGGCAGCTTGCTGCAATGTGCATGCGGTTGCACCTGGCAACCTGTCTTTGTTAGGTGTGTCTTTTGTATGTCTGGTGTGCACAGGGTTTTAGTTATGTGTGCACTTTCCCCTTTAAGTGGCTTCCATCCCTTGCCTGGTTTAGGAAGGGTTAACTCCCTCTTTGTGTGAACACTGGGTATGTCCGTGTGTGGCTGTGGCTACATGGGCTATTTAGCTTCAGTTGAGAGCAGAGGTCTGAGGGGTACTTCAGGCATGTTGCTGGAGTCATCCTCCTGGTCTTTTACCATCTGCCAGTGAGGACCACCCTTGTGGTCATAAATGTTATATGTGATGTTTAGTTGATGTTGCTTTTCTTTCTATGTTTTATGCAGCTATGGATCTGGGTTCTTGTGTGTATATGTGTGTGTGCTGTGTCTATTTATGTTTGGGTGTGGACACTAGCTTGTTGAGCACGGGATCCAGTCAGTGTGTCTGTGGCAGGTAGGTGTGGACGTGCTTTTCACCCTCCTGCCATAGACTGTTTATGTTCCTATCAACTTGCAGCTTGGCCAGTGAGACTCCTGTTCCTCCGTGCCTAGGATGAAACAGGAGTCTTACCCTGCTCCTTGTTCCAGGGCAATCCTGAGGGCTAGCAGGGATTATTAGGTTCCGGTGTATAAGCCCTCCCACCATCAGGGTTGGCTCATATGGTTAGGAGTCAGGGTCAGAATAGGGACGCGATAGGAGGTGACCTGCTCCCTAATTCTGTCGTCCTGGCCGAGCAGCCACTAACATCTTCGGGCATTGCATGGCTGAGGGTTTCCCCCATCCTCAGCCGTGACACTTACTTGGGTAAACTTGCATTTAAACTAAATTCAGGCTTACTCTTGGTCCCAGCAGGCTTTGGCATAAACTGGCAAGCAAACTTGGTTATTCTGTGCTTACTCTCTTTCTCTCTCTCTCTCTGCTGGGCTGACAGGCTCGCTTGATAACTCTGCTTTCCTTCTCTCTGCTGTGCTAAAATCTGCTTGGGTCTGGTTACTGGACATTTGGTCAGTTCTGGTATCCTTGGATTGGGGTGCCTTGGGCTGTTGTCCCTCTCCTGACACTCAGTAAGTAAATTAGCATGGAGTCCGGTTGCTCGACAAGCTACTTCCATTTGGAGGCGCCTGATTCAGCCGGAGAACAATATCCCCTTTCTGATATATCTTCTGGCAATTGGGGAACATTTTCCCCTTGTTGCTACTGCTTCCATACGTCTGCTTCCATGGCAAGCATAGCTTAGCCTGCATTGGCTGTTATAGGCATGTCTGGCTGTGAGCATGCCCAGCCTTAGACTTCACTGTCTAGCCTTGACTATAACTAACTAGCACTGCTGCCCCTGCCTTCTGGTAGGAAGCAGGACTGGCCCACTTCTGCCCAAGGGGGGGGGGATGGAATGGAGAGTTCCATTCTGTCTAAAGATAGCTCTGCCTTATATGCTGCCACCTGCTGGTGAACCAGGCACATTACATGTACAAAACAGTTTCAAAAAAATAATATCAATGCACAACGGTGAAGGACCTGGAAATAAATGAAAAGATGACATTCATGTTAACCATTAGAGACAGTAGCAGAGTACAGAAATGGTAATACCACTACCACATGTCCAGGCTGTTTTTATGTGATATCAGAGGACATTACAGGGAGGAGGCATAAGATGAGAGGACTATAATTCCCAGCATTTTCTTAGCACTTAAATTAAAACCATGCTTCTTCAGTTTCTTCTTATTCACCCAAATCTTCATCCTCTTCCCTCTCCACTGCTGAGCTCCGCCCCCTCTGCACTAATCCCATGATGGTGATGTCATCACAGGTCCTTCATCACCTCTTCCCTCTCCACTGCTGAGCTCCGCCCCCTCTGCACTAATCCCATGATGATGATGTCCACCGTCTTCTTATCAGCCGTTAGCGAAGAACTCTTACTAAAGGGAGGTGAACACAGAGGGACATGCCTGCCCGCCCAGGATGGAGGGAGAGACGAGAGAAAACTGGGACTGTCCTTCTGGATCCAGGACAGTTGGGACCTGTGCATGTGATGGTGGATTGCTAAAAAAATGATATGATGGGTTTTTTTTTACACCAAACCTGCCGCCACTTCCCAAAAAGGGATAATCTTTGGTGTAGATACAAGGATAATGATCAGTCGGCACTCCGGAAGATAGCGTGGTGCACGTGTCCTGAGATAACGATCTCACATCAATGATAAGAAAGAACCGGCACTCACTAGCGTGTTGCAAAGAAAGTTGATGTCTTTAATGGTCACATATATACATCCGTGACGCGTTTCGACTCACGTCTGGAGTCTTTCTCAAACAAATGAATATGACATACAAACTAAGTGAACAGGTGAAACTTAAATAGACCGCCAAAGCGGAAGTGACATCATGGTAACCATGGTAATAAAGTATACAGAACAATTCAATTGAATTGAAAAGAGGATCCCAGCCGCAACAAACATCATGGAAATTCTGATCCTGTTACAATGTATATCCATATACTGGTCCATATAATAATAATGTCGATGATGCTGATAATGGTGCCGCTGGGATGTCTTCAAGTTTTCTGCAAAAAATTTAAAGATTTTTAATGACTATAAAACTATAAAGCTATGAAACAAAGCTATGAAACAAAGGGAGAGAAACAAGTTAATCACAGATATAGAGTATGTGCATAATATCCTGGAGATTTACAGGAAACTATGCAGGTCATACTCTCGGTTCAAGCCTTTGGGCTCCAATGTTTGCAAAGTGTGAATCCAATAGGATTCACGCTTCTTCAACATTTTAACCCTATCGCCACCCCTGCGAGGTTGCGGTACATGTTCAATGATCTGAAAACGAAGTTGTGATATATTGTGATTCTGTCGATCAAAATGGTGCGGGATAGGCAGAAGCAAGTTTTTAGTACGTATTGTAGACTTGTGTTTGGAAAAGCGATCCTTCATCCGCATGGAAGTTTCGCCTACATATAACAAGCCACACGGGCACTTCAATAAATAGATGACAAAGTTGCTATTGCATGTGTAGAATCCCTTAATGGGAAATTGTTTGCCAGTTTGCGGATGTGAGAAGAATTCACCCTTGATAACACTTGAACAATGTATGCATCCCAAACAGGGGAAGGTGCCATATTTTTTGGTGTAAATAATGTACTTTGTCGTCTCTCAATACGAGAGCTGCCAATGTCAGCCCGCACCACCATATCGCGTAAATTCTTATTACGCTTATAACAAATAAGCGGACGATTCTGAAATTCCTCAACAGAGGGATATGCCCTAGATAAAATATTCCAATGTCGGTTGATAATTAGTCTGCATTTATGCACCCAAGGGTGAAATTTAGAAACAAAAGGAATACGTGATGGTTTAGTGGTTTTGGCGCATGCCGCAATGGCCTTATGCCTTTCTTGATGAAGTAATGAGGTGGTGTAGGTCTTAGAAATAACAAGCCGATACCTCCAGGTGTATAATCAGCAGCGGGCGTCTGCCCCTAAAAAGGGATCACTTTATAAGAGAGACAGAGCAGTGCGTTATCACACCGCCGCCACCTGCCCCCGTAGTTCTATGTCACTGTCACTCTGATGTCACTGATGCTGACTTGGCGTTAAATAGAACTTTTCAAGGTAAATTTGGGCTCTTTTGATTTCAGTAAAATGTATGTGGATTTAATCAAATCTGACGTCCAATATGATAGAATGAGATCGGAAAAGAAGTTCAAGAAATTCGCTGATCTCTCGTGGTATCACTGCTTTTATTTTTTCAGCTTTATTAAACCTTTCTTTAAACTGCCAGACAATTCCTTAAAGGGCTTCTGTCATCCCCCCAATTTTCTGTTTTTGACTTATTATATTTGTTTATGTAAGCAGATTCCATATCTGCCCCTCTTACCTCGGACTGTGCAGTAATTACAGTAAAAAACGTACTTTATTATATGTACATTTCTTCACTACCAGCAAGTTGGGCGGACTTGCTGGTAGCCGCCGCATCCTCTGTTTGAAAAAACGCCCCCTCCTCCACTTGATTGACAGGGCCAGCGAACGCTGTCCTGCTCTCGCTGGCCCTGCCTGCAGCCTCAAATCCCCTGCCTGCGCCGTACCAGTCGTCATTCGACGCAGGCGCTCTGAGAGAAGGACGGCTGCTCCTTCCTCAGTGCGCCTGCGCCGATGACGTCAGCCCTACACCCGGAAGAGAAGTCTTTTTGCGGACCCATTGACTTAAATGGAGCCACGGAACGTGATTTGCGGGCAATAATAGGACATGTTCTATAGGTGTCTTTCAACGGAACGGAAAAACGGAAACGGAATGCATACGGAGTACATTCCGTATTTTTTTTGCAGAATCATTGAAATGAATGGTTCTGTATACGGGCCGCAAAAAACGGCCCATAAACAGAAAAACGGTCATGTAAAAGAGGCCTAAGGCGGAGTTCACATGTCAGTGATTTGGTCAGTTATTTCCATCAGTTACTGTGAGGCAAAACCAGCAGTGAAGCCTCCACAGAGATCGGGTGTAATGGAGAGAATTCCTCCAGGTTCAAGTCAAGAACACAAACCACAAAGGCCTCATGCACACGGCCGTTGTTTGGGTCCGCATCCGAGACGCCGTTTTGGCGGCTCGGATGCGGACCCATTCATTTCAATGGAGCTGCAAAAGATGCGGACAGCACTCCGTGTGCTGTCCGCATTCATGGCTCCGTTCCGCGGGCCCGCAAAAAAATATTACATGTCCTATTCTTGTCCCCAATTTGCAGACAAGAATAGGCATTTATATTGCCGGCACCCGTTCCGTACCACAAATTGCAGAAGGCAAAAAACGGCACGGTCGTGTGCATGAGGCCAAAAGCTGATGGAAATAACTGAACAACTGAAGTGTGAACGGCTCCTGAACACAAACGCATTGTTTTCCATTTTTCTTTTACAGGTCCGTATACGGAACCATTCACTACAAAGGGGCTTGAAAAAACCTAAATGACTCTGTGTGCATTCCATGTCTGTATATCCGCATGTCCATTCCGCAAAAACAATAGAACATTTCCTATTCTTGTCCATTTTGCAGATAAGGACAGGCATGGTTACAATGGATCCTCAAAAAAAACGGATGCCGCACGGACGTCACACGGAAGTCATCAGTTTGTTTTGCAGATCCGTGTTTTGCGGACCATAAAATACATACAGTTGTGTGCATGAGCCCTTAACTGAGGATCCTTTGTTGTATTGACCCCCCAGCGTTCTTTTAATGTTCTCTTGGGGGACAAATTATATGACAATATACAATATATAAAAAAAAAAAAAAAAAGTAAAATAGTATAAATATAAAAAATAAAAAAAAACAATAAAATTGACCTCTTGGGGACATGTTATGTGGCAAAAATATATTAAAAATAAGTTAAAAATATAAAAATGTATAAAAAAAATATCATAAAATACAAATAGAATAAAAAAGATAAGAAGGAAAAAAGGATAAAAAAAAGTGTCTTTTAATGACCTCTTGGGAGATCTGCATACATCTTTGATTCCAGAGGGGAAACAAACCAGGCTGGTGTAGTGAGCTGCATCTATATTTAGTTATAAAAGGAGATATATAACGCGAGTTTGACCGCGACGCGTGGTTGATTTAAGTGTGGTTGCGTAAGTGTGTGACTTAAGATTAAGTGACTTCAGTGGGGGACTGTAATTAGCCAGTTTCTTAGTACTACATTATATTGTATTTTTTACTTTGCTGGTGTAATCCCCATTTAGTATGTGTTGCACAATTGACAACGCAGTCCAGTGCACATCTTGCATGATGTATGCAGTCCTGGAACAGGAGTTCAAGGGTGCATATCTTTGTTCAAGATGTGAGCAAATTACCCATTTGGAATCGCAAATCGAGTCTCTAAATGGGCAAATTGCAACACTGAGAGGCATTGACAATTTGCAAAAGAGTTTGCTTCTCACCGAGCCAGCACTCTTTGGGGTAGATGAGGGGGAGGGTGACAGAGAGGAGGCTGAGGAAAGTGAGGTAGCTAGCTGGGTAACATTAAGAAAGCGGGGTAGAGGGAAGAGTGTCAGGGAGGCTAGCCCTGATCTGACACACCCCAACAAGTTTGCACGTTTGGCAGATGAGGGGGATGTCAGTCCTGGGATGGCACTGCCGCAGCCAGACACTTCCTCTGCCAGTCAGGGGAATGTCAGCTCCGGTAAGCAGGGGCCCAGGAGACGGGTGCTGGTAGTGGGAGACTCAATTATTAGGGGAACAGATAGAGAAATCTGTCACAAAGACCGTGATCGCCGAACAGTGTGCTGTCTTCCTGGCGCTAGAGTTCGACACATCGCGGATCGGGTTGACAGATTACTGGGAGGGGCTGGAGAAGATCCAGCGGTCATGGTCCATATCGGAACCAATGACAAAGTTAGGGGTAGGTGGAGAGTCCTTAAAAATGATTTCAGGGATTTAGGTCAAAAGCTGAGGGCAAGGACCTCAAAGGTAGTATTTTCAGAAATACTACCTGTACCACGGGCCACACAAGAGAGGCAGCGGGAGATTAGGGAAATTAACAAGTGGCTCAAAAACTGGTGTAGGAAGGAGGGGTTTGGGTTCCTGGAGAACTAGGCCGACTTCTCTATCGGCTACAGGCTCTATCGTAGGGACGGGCTGCACCTCAATGGGGAAGGGGCAGCTGTGTTGGGGAAGAAGATGGCTAGAAGGTTGGAGGAGTGTTTAAACTAGGGACTGGGGGGGGGGTAATTATGTTATAGAATGGGAAGATAGTGCAGATAGAGACCGGGGGCAAGGTAGTGAGACTGGGGGAGGAACGGAAGGAGGGACTAGAACAGTTCAGAAGGAAAGGTGTAGAGTAAAAAAGATACATAAACCTCTCAAATGTATGTATACTAATGCCAGAAGCCTGACTAATAAAACTGGTGAACTGGAATTAGTGATGTGTGAGGAGGACTATGACATAATGGGAATAACAGAGACATGGCTGGATGATAGCTATGACTGGGCAGTTAATGTACAGGGTTACAGCCTGTTTAAAAAGGATTGTCAAAACCAGAGAGGGGGAGGGGTCTGCCTTTATGTAAAGTCCTGTCTAAAGCCCACACTCCGCGAAGATATAAGTGAGGGACATGAACATGTGGAGTCACTGTGGGTAGAGATACATGGCGCTAAAAACAATAATATATTACTAATAGGAGTTTACTATAAACCACCTAATATACCAGAGTCCACAGAAAATCTACTACTAAACGAGATAGACGAGGCGGCAAATCATAATGAGGTGGTTATTATGGGGGACTTCAACTACCCAAATATAGACTGGGAAACTGAAACTTGTATATCTCATAAAGGAAACAGGTTCTTGGCAATAACCAAAGACAATTACCTCTCCCAACTGGTTCAGGACCCGTCTAGAGGGACGGCCATACTGGACTTAGTATTAACCAATAGGCCTGACAGAACAACAGACGTGCAGGTTGGGGGACACCTGGGAAATAGTGACCACAAAGTAATAACCTTCCAATTATCATTCAAGAGAGCGTTTGTACAGGGAGGAATAAAAATACCAAACTTCAAAAAAGCTAAATTTAGCCAACTAAGAGAGGCCATAGGCCTAACTAACTGGGATAAAGTCCTCACAAATAAAAATACAGCCACAAAATGGGATATCTTTAAAAGCATCCTAAAATCTCATTGTGAGAGGTACATACCGTATGGGAATAAAAGGTTAAGAAACAAAAATAAACCAATGTGGATAAACAGAACTGTAAAGAAAGCAATAAATGACAAAAAAGAAAGCATATAAACACTAAAACAGGAAGGTAGCACGGAAGCATTTAAAAACTATAAGGAAAAAAATAGAACATGTAAAAAACAAATAAAAGCGGCCAAACTAGAGACTGAGAGATTAATTGCCAAAGAGAGTAAAACTAACCCTAAAATGTTCTTCAATTATATAAATGTTAAAAAGTATAAATCTGAAGGTGTCGGCCCGTTAAAGAGTAATGAGGGGGGAGTTGCAGAGAGCGACGAGGAGAAAGCAAAGCTGTTAAATATTTTTTTCTCCAATGTATTCACTGAGGAAAATAAACTGTCAGATGACATGCAGAATGTTGAAATAAATTCCCCATTAAAAGTGTCCTGTCTGACCCAGGAAGAAGTGCAACAGCGACTTAAAAAGATTAAAATAGACAAATCGCCAGGACCGGATGGCATACACCCTCGTATCCTAAGGGAATTAAGTAATGTCATAGCCAGACCCTTATTTCTGATATTTGCAGATTCTATATTGACAGGGAATGTCCCACAGGATTGGCGCATGGCAAATGTGGTGCCAATATTCAAAAAGGGTCCAAAAACAGAGCCTGGAAACTATAGGCCGGTAAGTTTAACATCTGTTGTGGGTAAACTGTTTGAAGGTTTTCTGAGAGATGCTATGTTAGAGCATCTTAACGGAAATAAGCAAATAACGCCATATCAGCATGGCTTCGTGAGGGATCGATCATGTCAAACAAATGTAATCAGTTTCTATGAGGAGGTAAGTTCTAGACTTGACAGCGGCGAATCAATGGATGTCGTGTATCTTGACTTCTCCAAAGCATTTGACACTGCACCACATAAAAGGTTAGTATATAAAATGAGAATGCTCGGATTGGGAGAAAACGTCTGTAAGTGGGTAAGTAACTGGCTCAGTGATAGAAAACAGAGGGTGGTTATTAATGGTAAATACTCAGATTGGGTCACTGTCACTAGTGGGGTACCTCAGGGGTCAGTATTGGGCCCTATTCTCTTCAATATATTTATTAATGATCTTGTAGAAGGCTTGCATAGTAAAGTATCAATTTTTGCAGATGACACTAAACTGTGTAAAGTAATTAACACTGAAGAGGACAGTACACTGTATATATACTACAGAGGACAGTATACTGTATACATATATACTACAGAGGACAGTATACTGTATATATACTACAGAGGACAGTATACTGTATATATATATATACTACAGAGGACAGTATACTGTATATATACTACAGAGGACAGTATACTACTACAGAGTGATCTGGATAGATTGGAGGCTTGGGCAGATAAGTGGCAGATGAGGTTTAACACTGACAAATGTAAAGTTATGCACATGGGAAGGAATAATGCAAGTCACCCGTACTTATTAAATGGTAAAACACTCGTAACACTGACATGGAAAAAGATCTAGGAATTTTAATAAACAGCAAACTAAGCTGCAAAAAACAGTGTCAGGCAGCTGCTGCCAAGGCAAATAAGATAATGGGTTGCATCAAAAGCGGCATAGATGTCCGTGATGAGAACATAGTCCTACCACTTTACAAATCATTAGTCAGACCACACATGGAGTACTGTGTACAGTTCTGGGCTCCAGTGAACAAAGCAGACATAGCAGAGCTGGAGAGGGTCCAGAGGAGGGCAACTAAAGTAATAACTGGAATGGGGCAACTACAGTACCCTGAAAGATTATCAAAATTAGGGTTATTCACTTTAGAAAAAAGACGACTGAGAGGAGATCTAATTAATATGTATAAATATATCAGGGGTCAGTACAGAGATCTATCCCGTCATCTATTTATTCCCAGGACGGTGACTGTGACGAGGGGACATCCTATGCGTCTGGAGGAAAGAAGGTTTGTACACAAACATAGAAGAGGATTCTTTACGGTAAGAGCAGTGAGACTATGGAACTCTCTGCCTGAGGAGGTGGTGATGGTGAGTACAATATAGGAATTCAAGAGGGGCCTGGATGTATTTCTGGAGCTTAATAATATTACAGGCTATAGCTACTAGAGAGGGGTCGTTGGTCCAGGGAGTTATTCTGATTGCCTGATTGGATTCGGGAAGGAATTTTTATTCCCCTAAAGTGAGGAAAATTGGCTTCTACCTCACAGGGTTTTTTTGCCTTCCTCTGGATCAACTTGCAGGATGACAGGTCGAACTGGATGGACAAATGTCTTTTTTCGGCCTTATGTACTATGTTACTATGTTATCTATTATGTGGCAAAAACCTAAAAAAAAATTTTTTTATAAAAAAATGAATAAAAAATAATGAAATGCAAATAAATAAATTAAAAAACATGTCAACAAAAGCTGTTGTCTTTGTCGCCCTATTCATATTATATATCCAAACGACCGTCACAAAATAGGGACTCATTTTGTAAATTTTGTAAATAATATTTTTTAAATGTTTTATTTCCACAGTTTATTATCTCTCTTCCTGGTCCCTGCTGCTGTGTCCATGGTGGGCAGGGAGAGAAACGGGAGACGGCGCACACACTGCGCACACACTGCGCACACACTGCACACCTCCCCTTCATACAGCTGATCAGCGGGGGTTCCACCGATCTGATATTGGGGATAGATCATCAATACTAAAAGCCTGGAAAACCCTTTAAATCATTCTCTTATGTATTCATTTAACCATTTAAACCATCCTGACATGAAGGGAAGCGGGCTTAGACCTATTTGACGGGTGACTCAAGATTCTTCAATTATGAGTTTTCTTTTTCTTGCAATAAATTATATATAAGATATAATTATATAAATGATGCCGGATGTTAAGGTGATCCTGAGGTAACAGTACTGGGCTGAGGTATCTGCATACTGTATCGGTAAGTACCGTGCATTACTATAATAGAAAACGTGATGAAGAATATTCATGATTAATATGAATGTTATTACAGGATCAAAGCAATATTAAATGGAACCTGTCACCGGGATGTTGTGTATAGAGCTGAGGACATGGGCTGCTAGATGGCCGCTAGCACATCCGCAATACCCAGTCCCCATAGCTCTGTGTGCTTTTATTGTGTAAAAAAAACAATATTATACATATGCAAATTAACCTGAGATGAGTCCTGTCCCTGACTCATCTCACATACAGGACTCATCTCGGGGACAGGACTCATCTCGGGGACAGGACTCATCTCGGGAACAGGACTCATCTCGGGAACAGGACTCATCTCGGGGACAGGACTCATCTCGGGGACAGGACTCATCTCGGGAACAGGACTCATCTCGGGGACAGAACTCATCACAGGGACAGGACTCATCTCGGGGACAGGACTCATCTAATGTACAGGACTCATCTCGGGGACAGGACTCATCTTATGAACAGGACTCATCTCAGGGACAGGACTCATCTCAGGGACAGGACTCATCTAATGTACAGGACTCATCTCACGTACAGGACTTATCTCATGAACAGGACTCATCTCAGGGACAGGACTCATCTCAGGGAAAGGACTCATCTAATGTACAGTTCTCATCTCGGGGACAGGACTCATCTCATGTACAGGATTCATCTCAGGGACAGGACTCATCTCATGTACAGGATTCATCTCAGGGACAGGACTCATCTCACATACAGGACTCATCTCAGGGACAGGACTCATCTAATGTACAGGACTCATCTCACGTACAGGACTCATCTCACGTACAGGACTCATATCGGGGTAATTTGCATATGTATCAAATCAGTTTTTTTTTACACAATAAAAGCACACAGAGCTATGGGGACTGGGTATTGCGGATGTGCTAGCGGCCATCTAGCAACCCATGTCCTCAGCTCTGTACACAAAATCCTGATAACAGGTTCCCTTTAACTCCCTCAGCCCCCCTAGCTGAAACCCCCTTAATGAACAGACCACTTTTTACAATTCTGCACTACACTACTTTCACTGTTTATTGCTCGGTCATGCAACTTACCACCCAAATGAATTTTCCCTCCTTTTTTTCTCACTAATAGAGCTTTCATTTGGTGGTATTTCATTGTGCTGACATTTTACTTTTTTTGTTATTAATCAAAATTTAACAAAATTATTGCAAAAAAATGTCATTTTTCACTTTCAGTTGTAAATTTTATTTTTTTTAAAACGACATCCATATATAAATTTTTCACTAAATTTATTGTTCTACATGTATTTGATAAAAAAGAAATGTTTGGGTAAAAAAAAATGGTTTGGGTAAAAGTTATAGCATTTACAAACTATGGTGCAAAAATTTGAATTTCCGCTTTTTGAAGCAGCTCTGACTTTCTGAGCACCTGTCATGTTTCCTGAGGTTCTACAATGCCCAGACAGTAGAAAACCCCCACAAATAACCCCATTTCGAAAAGTAGACACCCTAAGGTATTCGCTGATGGGCATAGTGAGTTCATAGAACTTTTTATTTTTTGTCACAAGTTAGCGGAAAATAAAGATTTTTTTTTTCTTACAAAGTCTCATATTCCACTAACTTGTGACAAAAAATAAAAACTTCCATGAACTCACTATGCCCATCATGAAATACCTTGGGGTGTCTTCTTTCCAAAATTAGGTCACTTGTGGGGTAGTTATACTGCCCTGGCTTTTTAGGGGCCCAAATGCATGCGAAGTAGTTTGAAATCAAAATCTGTAAAAAATGGCCTATGAAATCTGAAAGGTGCTCTTTGGAATATGGGTCCCTTTGACCACCTAGGCTGCAAAAAAGTGTCACACATGTGGTATCGCCGTACTCATCAGAAGTTGGGGAATGTGTTTTGGGGTGTCATTTTACATATACCCATGCTAGGTGAGAGAAATATCTTGGTCAAATGCAAACTTTGTATAAAAAAATGGGAAAAGTTGTCTTTTGCTGAGATATTTCTCTCACCCAGCATGGGTATATATAAAATGACACCCCAAAACATATTCCCCAACTTCTCCTGAGTACAGAGATACCACATGTGTGACACTTTTTTTTGCAGCCTAGCTGGGCAAAGGGGCCCACATTCCAAAGAGCACCTTTCGGATTTCACCGGTCATTTTTTACAGATTTTAAATTTCAAACTACTTCTCACGCATTTGGGCCCCTAAAATGCCAGGGCAGTATAACTACCCCACAAGTGACCCCATTTTGGAAAGAAGACACCCCAAGGTATTTTGTGATGGGCATAGTAAGTTCATAGAAGTTTTTATTTTTTGTCACAAGTTAGTGGAATATGAGACTTTGTAATAAAAAAAGAAGAAGAAATAAAAAATTCAAGAAACTCGCCATGCCCCTCATGGAATACCTTGGGGTGTCTTCTTTCCAAAATGGGGTCACTTGTGGGGTAGTTATACTGCCCTGGCATTTTAGGGGCCCTAATGCGTGAGAAGTAGTTTGAAATCAAAATCTGTAAAAAATGGCCTGTGAAATCCTAAAGGTGCTCTTTGGAATGTGGGCCCATTTGCCCACCTAGGCTGCAAAAAAGTGTCACACATGTGGTATCGCCGTACTCAGGAGAAGTAGGGCAATGTGTTTTGGGGTGTCTTTTTACATATACCCAAGCTGAGTGAGAGTAATATCTTGGCAAAAGACAACTTTTCCCATTTTTTTATACAAAGTTGGAATTTGACCAAGATATTTATCTCACCCAGCATGGGTATATGTAAAATGACACCCCAAAACACATTCCCCAACTTCTCCTGAGTACGGCGATACCAGATGTGTGACACTTTTTTGCAGCCTAGATGCGCAAAGGGGCCCACATTCCTTTTAGGAGGGCATTTTTAGACATTTGGATCCCAGACTTCTTCGTACGCTTTAGGGCCCCTAAAATGCCAGGGCAGTATAACTACCCCACAAGTGACCCCATTTTGGAAAGAAGACACCCCAAGGTATTTTGTGATGGGCATAGTGAGTTCATGGAAGTTTTTATTTTTTGTCACAAGTTAGTGGAATATGAGACTTTGTAATAAAATAAAATAAAAAATTCCGCTAACTTGTGACAAAAAATAAAAAATTCAAGAAACTCGCCATGCCCCTCATGGAATACCTTGGGGTGTCTTCTTTCCAAAATGGGGTCACTTGTGGGGTAGTTATACTGCCCTGGCATTTTAGGGGCCCTAATGCGTGAGAAGTAGTTTGAAATCAAAATCTGTAAAAAATGGCCTGTGAAATCCTAAAGGTGCTCTTTGGAATGTGGGCCCATTTGCCCACCTAGGCTGCAAAAAAGTGTCACACATGTGGTATCGCCGTACTCAGGAGAAGTAGGGCAATGTGTTTTGGGGTGTCTTTTTACATATACCCAAGCTGAGTGAGAGTAATATCTTGGCAAAAGACAACTTTTCCCATTTTTTTATACAAAGTTGGCATTTGACCAAGATATTTATCTCACCCAGCATGGGTATATGTAAAATGACACCCCAAAACACATTCCCCAACTTCTCCTGAGTACGGCGATACCAGATGTGTGACACTTTTTTGCAGCCTAGATGCGCAAAGGGGCCCACATTCCTTTTAGGAGGGCATTTTTAGACATTTGGATCCCAGACTTCTTCGTACGCTTTAGGGCCCCTAAAATGCCAGGGCAGTATAACTACCCCACAAGTGACCCCATTTTGGAAAGAAGACACCCCAAGGTATTTTGTGATGGGCATAGTGAGTTCATGGAAGTTTTTATTTTTTGTCACAAGTTAGTGGAATATGAGACTTTGTAATAAAATAAAATAAAAAATTCCGCTAACTTGTGACAAAAAATAAAAAATTCAAGAAACTCGCCATGCCCCTCATGGAATACCTTGGGGTGTCTTCTTTCCAAAATGGGGTCACTTGTGGGGTAGTTATACTGCCCTGGCATTTTAGGGGCCCTAATGCGTGAGAAGTAGTTTGAAATCAAAATCTGTAAAAAATGGCCTGTGAAATCCTAAAGGTGCTCTTTGGAATGTGGGCCCATTTGCCCACCTAGGCTGCAAAAAAGTGTCACACATGTGGTATCGCCGTACTCAGGAGAAGTAGGGCAATGTGTTTTGGGGTGTCTTTTTACATATACCCAAGCTGAGTGAGAGTAATATCTTGGCAAAAGACAACTTTTCCCATTTTTTTATACAAAGTTGGCATTTGACCAAGATATTTATCTCACCCAGCATGGGTATATGTAAAATGACACCCCAAAACACATTCCCCAACTTCTCCTGAGTACGGCGATACCAGATGTGTGACACTTTTTTGCAGCCTAGATGCGCAAAGGGGCCCACATTCCTTTTAGGAGGGCATTTTTAGACATTTGGATCCCAGACTTCTTCGTACGCTTTAGGGCCCCTAAAATGCCAGGGCAGTATAACTACCCCACAAGTGACCCCATTTTGGAAAGAAGACACCCCAAGGTATTTTGTGATGGGCATAGTGAGTTCATGGAAGTTTTTATTTTTTGTCACAAGTTAGTGGAATATGAGACTTTGTAATAAAATAAAATAAAAAATTCCGCTAACTTGTGACAAAAAATAAAAAATTCAAGAAACTCGCCATGCCCCTCATGGAATACCTTGGGGTGTCTTCTTTCCAAAATGGGGTCACTTGTGGGGTAGTTATACTGCCCTGGCATTTTAGGGGCCCTAATGCGTGAGAAGTAGTTTGAAATCAAAATCTGTAAAAAATGGCCTGTGAAATCCTAAAGGTGCTCTTTGGAATGTGGGCCCATTTGCCCACCTAGGCTGCAAAAAAGTGTCACACATGTGGTATCGCCGTACTCAGGAGAAGTAGGGCAATGTGTTTTGGGGTGTCTTTTTACATATACCCAAGCTGAGTGAGAGTAATATCTTGGCAAAAGACAACTTTTCCCATTTTTTTATACAAAGTTGGCATTTGACCAAGATATTTATCTCACCCAGCATGGGTATATGTAAAATGACACCCCAAAACACATTCCCCAACTTCTCCTGAGTACGGCGATACCAGATGTGTGACACTTTTTTGCAGCCTAGATGCGCAAAGGGGCCCACATTCCTTTTAGGAGGGCATTTTTAGACATTTGGATCCCAGACTTCTTCGTACGCTTTAGGGCCCCTAAAATGCCAGGGCAGTATAACTACCCCACAAGTGACCCCATTTTGGAAAGAAGACACCCCAAGGTATTTTGTGATGGGCATAGTGAGTTCATGGAAGTTTTTATTTTTTGTCACAAGTTAGTGGAATATGAGACTTTGTAATAAAATAAAATAAAAAATTCCGCTAACTTGTGACAAAAAATAAAAAATTCAAGAAACTCGCCATGCCCCTCATGGAATACCTTGGGGTGTCTTCTTTCCAAAATGGGGTCACTTGTGGGGTAGTTATACTGCCCTGGCATTTTAGGGGCCCTAATGCGTGAGAAGTAGTTTGAAATCAAAATCTGTAAAAAATGGCCTGTGAAATCCTAAAGGTGCTCTTTGGAATGTGGGCCCATTTGCCCACCTAGGCTGCAAAAAAGTGTCACACATGTGGTATCGCCGTACTCAGGAGAAGTAGGGCAATGTGTTTTGGGGTGTCTTTTTACATATACCCAAGCTGAGTGAGAGTAATATCTTGGCAAAAGACAACTTTTCCCATTTTTTTATACAAAGTTGGCATTTGACCAAGATATTTATCTCACCCAGCATGGGTATATGTAAAATGACACCCCAAAACACATTCCCCAACTTCTCCTGAGTACGGCGATACCAGATGTGTGACACTTTTTTGCAGCCTAGATGCGCAAAGGGGCCCACATTCCTTTTAGGAGGGCATTTTTAGACATTTGGATCCCAGACTTCTTCGTACGCTTTAGGGCCCCTAAAATGCCAGGGCAGTATAACTACCCCACAAGTGACCCCATTTTGGAAAGAAGACACCCCAAGGTATTTTGTGATGGGCATAGTGAGTTCATGGAAGTTTTTATTTTTTGTCACAAGTTAGTGGAATATGAGACTTTGTAATAAAATAAAATAAAAAATTCCGCTAACTTGTGACAAAAAATAAAAAATTCAAGAAACTCGCCATGCCCCTCATGGAATACCTTGGGGTGTCTTCTTTCCAAAATGGGGTCACTTGTGGGGTAGTTATACTGCCCTGGCATTTTAGGGGCCCTAATGCGTGAGAAGTAGTTTGAAATCAAAATCTGTAAAAAATGGCCTGTGAAATCCTAAAGGTGCTCTTTGGAATGTGGGCCCATTTGCCCACCTAGGCTGCAAAAAAGTGTCACACATGTGGTATCGCCGTACTCAGGAGAAGTAGGGCAATGTGTTTTGGGGTGTCTTTTTACATATACCCAAGCTGAGTGAGAGTAATATCTTGGCAAAAGACAACTTTTCCCATTTTTTTATACAAAGTTGGCATTTGACCAAGATATTTATCTCACCCAGCATGGGTATATGTAAAATGACACCCCAAAACACATTCCCCAACTTCTCCTGAGTACGGCGATACCAGATGTGTGACACTTTTTTGCAGCCTAGATGCGCAAAGGGGCCCACATTCCTTTTAGGAGGGCATTTTTAGACATTTGGATCCCAGACTTCTTCGTACGCTTTAGGGCCCCTAAAATGCCAGGGCAGTATAACTACCCCACAAGTGACCCCATTTTGGAAAGAAGACACCCCAAGGTATTTTGTGATGGGCATAGTGAGTTCATGGAAGTTTTTATTTTTTGTCACAAGTTAGTGGAATATGAGACTTTGTAATAAAATAAAATAAAAAATTCCGCTAACTTGTGACAAAAAATAAAAAATTCAAGAAACTCGCCATGCCCCTCATGGAATACCTTGGGGTGTCTTCTTTCCAAAATGGGGTCACTTGTGGGGTAGTTATACTGCCCTGGCATTTTAGGGGCCCTAATGCGTGAGAAGTAGTTTGAAATCAAAATCTGTAAAAAATGGCCTGTGAAATCCTAAAGGTGCTCTTTGGAATGTGGGCCCATTTGCCCACCTAGGCTGCAAAAAAGTGTCACACATGTGGTATCGCCGTACTCAGGAGAAGTAGGGCAATGTGTTTTGGGGTGTCTTTTTACATATACCCAAGCTGAGTGAGAGTAATATCTTGGCAAAAGACAACTTTTCCCATTTTTTTATACAAAGTTGGCATTTGACCAAGATATTTATCTCACCCAGCATGGGTATATGTAAAATGACACCCCAAAACACATTCCCCAACTTCTCCTGAGTACGGCGATACCAGATGTGTGACACTTTTTTGCAGCCTAGATGCGCAAAGGGGCCCACATTCCTTTTAGGAGGGCATTTTTAGACATTTGGATCCCAGACTTCTTCGTACGCTTTAGGGCCCCTAAAATGCCAGGGCAGTATAACTACCCCACAAGTGACCCCATTTTGGAAAGAAGACACCCCAAGGTATTTTGTGATGGGCATAGTGAGTTCATGGAAGTTTTTATTTTTTGTCACAAGTTAGTGGAATATGAGACTTTGTAATAAAATAAAATAAAAAATTCCGCTAACTTGTGACAAAAAATAAAAAATTCAAGAAACTCGCCATGCCCCTCATGGAATACCTTGGGGTGTCTTCTTTCCAAAATGGGGTCACTTGTGGGGTAGTTATACTGCCCTGGCATTTTAGGGGCCCTAATGCGTGAGAAGTAGTTTGAAATCAAAATCTGTAAAAAATGGCCTGTGAAATCCTAAAGGTGCTCTTTGGAATGTGGGCCCATTTGCCCACCTAGGCTGCAAAAAAGTGTCACACATGTGGTATCGCCGTACTCAGGAGAAGTAGGGCAATGTGTTTTGGGGTGTCTTTTTACATATACCCAAGCTGAGTGAGAGTAATATCTTGGCAAAAGACAACTTTTCCCATTTTTTTATACAAAGTTGGCATTTGACCAAGATATTTATCTCACCCAGCATGGGTATATGTAAAATGACACCCCAAAACACATTCCCCAACTTCTCCTGAGTACGGCGATACCAGATGTGTGACACTTTTTTGCAGCCTAGATGCGCAAAGGGGCCCACATTCCTTTTAGGAGGGCATTTTTAGACATTTGGATCCCAGACTTCTTCGTACGCTTTAGGGCCCCTAAAATGCCAGGGCAGTATAACTACCCCACAAGTGACCCCATTTTGGAAAGAAGACACCCCAAGGTATTTTGTGATGGGCATAGTGAGTTCATGGAAGTTTTTATTTTTTGTCACAAGTTAGTGGAATATGAGACTTTGTAATAAAATAAAATAAAAAATTCCGCTAACTTGTGACAAAAAATAAAAAATTCAAGAAACTCGCCATGCCCCTCATGGAATACCTTGGGGTGTCTTCTTTCCAAAATGGGGTCACTTGTGGGGTAGTTATACTGCCCTGGCATTTTAGGGGCCCTAATGCGTGAGAAGTAGTTTGAAATCAAAATCTGTAAAAAATGGCCTGTGAAATCCTAAAGGTGCTCTTTGGAATGTGGGCCCATTTGCCCACCTAGGCTGCAAAAAAGTGTCACACATGTGGTATCGCCGTACTCAGGAGAAGTAGGGCAATGTGTTTTGGGGTGTCTTTTTACATATACCCAAGCTGAGTGAGAGTAATATCTTGGCAAAAGACAACTTTTCCCATTTTTTTATACAAAGTTGGCATTTGACCAAGATATTTATCTCACCCAGCATGGGTATATGTAAAATGACACCCCAAAACACATTCCCCAACTTCTCCTGAGTACGGCGATACCAGATGTGTGACACTTTTTTGCAGCCTAGATGCGCAAAGGGGCCCACATTCCTTTTAGGAGGGCATTTTTAGACATTTGGATCCCAGACTTCTTCGTACGCTTTAGGGCCCCTAAAATGCCAGGGCAGTATAACTACCCCACAAGTGACCCCATTTTGGAAAGAAGACACCCCAAGGTATTTTGTGATGGGCATAGTGAGTTCATGGAAGTTTTTATTTTTTGTCACAAGTTAGTGGAATATGAGACTTTGTAATAAAATAAAATAAAAAATTCCGCTAACTTGTGACAAAAAATAAAAATTCAAGAAACTCGCCATGCCCCTCATGGAATACCTTGGGGTGTCTTCTTTCCAAAATGGGGTCACTTGTGGGGTAGTTATACTGCCCTGGCATTTTAGGGGCCCTAATGCGTGAGAAGTAGTTTGAAATCAAAATCTGTAAAAAATGGCCTGTGAAATCCTAAAGGTGCTCTTTGGAATGTGGGCCCATTTGCCCACCTAGGCTGCAAAAAAGTGTCACACATGTGGTATCGCCGTACTCAGGAGAAGTAGGGCAATGTGTTTTGGGGTGTCTTTTTACATATACCCAAGCTGAGTGAGAGTAATATCTTGGCAAAAGACAACTTTTCCCATTTTTTTATACAAAGTTGGCATTTGACCAAGATATTTATCTCACCCAGCATGGGTATATGTAAAATGACACCCCAAAACACATTCCCCAACTTCTCCTGAGTACGGCGATACCAGATGTGTGACACTTTTTTGCAGCCTAGATGCGCAAAGGGGCCCACATTCCTTTTAGGAGGGCATTTTTAGACATTTGGATCCCAGACTTCTTCGTACGCTTTAGGGCCCCTAAAATGCCAGGGCAGTATAACTACCCCACAAGTGACCCCATTTTGGAAAGAAGACACCCCAAGGTATTTTGTGATGGGCATAGTGAGTTCATGGAAGTTTTTATTTTTTGTCACAAGTTAGTGGAATATGAGACTTTGTAATAAAATAAAATAAAAAATTCCGCTAACTTGTGACAAAAAATAAAAAATTCAAGAAACTCGCCATGCCCCTCATGGAATACCTTGGGGTGTCTTCTTTCCAAAATGGGGTCACTTGTGGGGTAGTTATACTGCCCTGGCATTTTAGGGGCCCTAATGCGTGAGAAGTAGTTTGAAATCAAAATCTGTAAAAAATGGCCTGTGAAATCCTAAAGGTGCTCTTTGGAATGTGGGCCCATTTGCCCACCTAGGCTGCAAAAAAGTGTCACACATGTGGTATCGCCGTACTCAGGAGAAGTAGGGCAATGTGTTTTGGGGTGTCTTTTTACATATACCCAAGCTGAGTGAGAGTAATATCTTGGCAAAAGACAACTTTTCCCATTTTTTTATACAAAGTTGGCATTTGACCAAGATATTTATCTCACCCAGCATGGGTATATGTAAAATGACACCCCAAAACACATTCCCCAACTTCTCCTGAGTACGGCGATACCAGATGTGTGACACTTTTTTGCAGCCTAGATGCGCAAAGGGGCCCACATTCCTTTTAGGAGGGCATTTTTAGACATTTGGATCCCAGACTTCTTCGTACGCTTTAGGGCCCCTAAAATGCCAGGGCAGTATAACTACCCCACAAGTGACCCCATTTTGGAAAGAAGACACCCCAAGGTATTTTGTGATGGGCATAGTGAGTTCATGGAAGTTTTTATTTTTTGTCACAAGTTAGTGGAATATGAGACTTTGTAATAAAATAAAATAAAAAATTCCGCTAACTTGTGACAAAAAATAAAAAATTCAAGAAACTCGCCATGCCCCTCATGGAATACCTTGGGGTGTCTTCTTTCCAAAATGGGGTCACTTGTGGGGTAGTTATACTGCCCTGGCATTTTAGGGGCCCTAATGCGTGAGAAGTAGTTTGAAATCAAAATCTGTAAAAAATGGCCTGTGAAATCCTAAAGGTGCTCTTTGGAATGTGGGCCCATTTGCCCACCTAGGCTGCAAAAAAGTGTCACACATGTGGTATCGCCGTACTCAGGAGAAGTAGGGCAATGTGTTTTGGGGTGTCTTTTTACATATACCCAAGCTGAGTGAGAGTAATATCTTGGCAAAAGACAACTTTTCCCATTTTTTTATACAAAGTTGGCATTTGACCAAGATATTTATCTCACCCAGCATGGGTATATGTAAAATGACACCCCAAAACACATTCCCCAACTTCTCCTGAGTACGGCGATACCAGATGTGTGACACTTTTTTGCAGCCTAGATGCGCAAAGGGGCCCACATTCCTTTTAGGAGGGCATTTTTAGACATTTGGATCCCAGACTTCTTCGTACGCTTTAGGGCCCCTAAAATGCCAGGGCAGTATAACTACCCCACAAGTGACCCCATTTTGGAAAGAAGACACCCCAAGGTATTTTGTGATGGGCATAGTGAGTTCATGGAAGTTTTTATTTTTTGTCACAAGTTAGTGGAATATGAGACTTTGTAATAAAATAAAATAAAAAATTCCGCTAACTTGTGACAAAAAAAAAAAATTCAAGAAACTCGCCATGCCCCTCATGGAATACCTTGGGGTGTCTTCTTTCCAAAATGGGGTCACTTGTGGGGTAGTTATACTGCCCTGGCATTTTAGGGGCCCTAATGCGTGAGAAGTAGTTTGAAATCAAAATCTGTAAAAAATGGCCTGTGAAATCCTAAAGGTGCTCTTTGGAATGTGGGCCCATTTGCCCACCTAGGCTGCAAAAAAGTGTCACACATGTGGTATCGCCGTACTCAGGAGAAGTAGGGCAATGTGTTTTGGGGTGTCTTTTTACATATACCCAAGCTGAGTGAGAGTAATATCTTGGCAAAAGACAACTTTTCCCATTTTTTTATACAAAGTTGGCATTTGACCAAGATATTTATCTCACCCAGCATGGGTATATGTAAAATGACACCCCAAAACACATTCCCCAACTTCTCCTGAGTACGGCGATACCAGATGTGTGACACTTTTTTGCAGCCTAGATGCGCAAAGGGGCCCACATTCCTTTTAGGAGGGCATTTTTAGACATTTGGATCCCAGACTTCTTCGTACGCTTTAGGGCCCCTAAAATGCCAGGGCAGTATAACTACCCCACAAGTGACCCCATTTTGGAAAGAAGACACCCCAAGGTATTTTGTGATGGGCATAGTGAGTTCATGGAAGTTTTTATTTTTTGTCACAAGTTAGTGGAATATGAGACTTTGTAATAAAATAAAATAAAAAATTCCGCTAACTTGTGACAAAAAATAAAAAATTCAAGAAACTCGCCATGCCCCTCATGGAATACCTTGGGGTGTCTTCTTTCCAAAATGGGGTCACTTGTGGGGTAGTTATACTGCCCTGGCATTTTAGGGGCCCTAATGCGTGAGAAGTAGTTTGAAATCAAAATCTGTAAAAAATGGCCTGTGAAATCCTAAAGGTGCTCTTTGGAATGTGGGCCCATTTGCCCACCTAGGCTGCAAAAAAGTGTCACACATGTGGTATCGCCGTACTCAGGAGAAGTAGGGCAATGTGTTTTGGGGTGTCTTTTTACATATACCCAAGCTGAGTGAGAGTAATATCTTGGCAAAAGACAACTTTTCCCATTTTTTTATACAAAGTTGGCATTTGACCAAGATATTTATCTCACCCAGCATGGGTATATGTAAAATGACACCCCAAAACACATTCCCCAACTTCTCCTGAGTACGGCGATACCAGATGTGTGACACTTTTTTGCAGCCTAGATGCGCAAAGGGGCCCACATTCCTTTTAGGAGGGCATTTTTAGACATTTGGATCCCAGACTTCTTCGTACGCTTTAGGGCCCCTAAAATGCCAGGGCAGTATAACTACCCCACAAGTGACCCCATTTTGGAAAGAAGACACCCCAAGGTATTTTGTGATGGGCATAGTGAGTTCATGGAAGTTTTTATTTTTTGTCACAAGTTAGTGGAATATGAGACTTTGTAATAAAATAAAATAAAAAATTCCGCTAACTTGTGACAAAAAATAAAAAATTCAAGAAACTCGCCATGCCCCTCATGGAATACCTTGGGGTGTCTTCTTTCCAAAATGGGGTCACTTGTGGGGTAGTTATACTGCCCTGGCATTTTAGGGGCCCTAATGCGTGAGAAGTAGTTTGAAATCAAAATCTGTAAAAAATGGCCTGTGAAATCCTAAAGGTGCTCTTTGGAATGTGGGCCCATTTGCCCACCTAGGCTGCAAAAAAGTGTCACACATGTGGTATCGCCGTACTCAGGAGAAGTAGGGCAATGTGTTTTGGGGTGTCTTTTTACATATACCCAAGCTGAGTGAGAGTAATATCTTGGCAAAAGACAACTTTTCCCATTTTTTTATACAAAGTTGGCATTTGACCAAGATATTTATCTCACCCAGCATGGGTATATGTAAAATGACACCCCAAAACACATTCCCCAACTTCTCCTGAGTACGGCGATACCAGATGTGTGACACTTTTTTGCAGCCTAGATGCGCAAAGGGGCCCACATTCCTTTTAGGAGGGCATTTTTAGACATTTGGATCCCAGACTTCTTCGTACGCTTTAGGGCCCCTAAAATGCCAGGGCAGTATAACTACCCCACAAGTGACCCCATTTTGGAAAGAAGACACCCCAAGGTATTTTGTGATGGGCATAGTGAGTTCATGGAAGTTTTTATTTTTTGTCACAAGTTAGTGGAATATGAGACTTTGTAATAAAATAAAATAAAAAATTCCGCTAACTTGTGACAAAAAATAAAAAATTCAAGAAACTCGCCATGCCCCTCATGGAATACCTTGGGGTGTCTTCTTTCCAAAATGGGGTCACTTGTGGGGTAGTTATACTGCCCTGGCATTTTAGGGGCCCTAATGCGTGAGAAGTAGTTTGAAATCAAAATCTGTAAAAAATGGCCTGTGAAATCCTAAAGGTGCTCTTTGGAATGTGGGCCCATTTGCCCACCTAGGCTGCAAAAAAGTGTCACACATGTGGTATCGCCGTACTCAGGAGAAGTAGGGCAATGTGTTTTGGGGTGTCTTTTTACATATACCCAAGCTGAGTGAGAGTAATATCTTGGCAAAAGACAACTTTTCCCATTTTTTTATACAAAGTTGGCATTTGACCAAGATATTTATCTCACCCAGCATGGGTATATGTAAAATGACACCCCAAAACACATTCCCCAACTTCTCCTGAGTACGGCGATACCAGATGTGTGACACTTTTTTGCAGCCTAGATGCGCAAAGGGGCCCACATTCCTTTTAGGAGGGCATTTTTAGACATTTGGAATCCCAGACTTCTTCGTACGCTTTAGGGCCCCTAAAATGCCAGGGCAGTATAACTACCCCACAAGTGACCCCATTTTGGAAAGAAGACACCCCAAGGTATTTTGTGATGGGCATAGTGAGTTCATGGAAGTTTTTATTTTTTGTCACAAGTTAGTGGAATATGAGACTTTGTAATAAAATAAAATAAAAAATTCCGCTAACTTGTGACAAAAAATAAAAAATTCAAGAAACTCGCCATGCCCCTCATGGAATACCTTGGGGTGTCTTCTTTCCAAAATGGGGTCACTTGTGGGGTAGTTATACTGCCCTGGCATTTTAGGGGCCCTAATGCGTGAGAAGTAGTTTGAAATCAAAATCTGTAAAAAATGGCCTGTGAAATCCTAAAGGTGCTCTTTGGAATGTGGGCCCATTTGCCCACCTAGGCTGCAAAAAAGTGTCACACATGTGGTATCGCCGTACTCAGGAGAAGTAGGGCAATGTGTTTTGGGGTGTCTTTTTACATATACCCAAGCTGAGTGAGAGTAATATCTTGGCAAAAGACAACTTTTCCCATTTTTTTATACAAAGTTGGCATTTGACCAAGATATTTATCTCACCCAGCATGGGTATATGTAAAATGACACCCCAAAACACATTCCCCAACTTCTCCTGAGTACGGCGATACCAGATGTGTGACACTTTTTTGCAGCCTAGATGCGCAAAGGGGCCCACATTCCTTTTAGGAGGGCATTTTTAGACATTTGGATCCCAGACTTCTTCGTACGCTTTAGGGCCCCTAAAATGCCAGGGCAGTATAACTACCCCACAAGTGACCCCATTTTGGAAAGAAGACACCCCAAGGTATTTTGTGATGGGCATAGTGAGTTCATGGAAGTTTTTATTTTTTGTCACAAGTTAGTGGAATATGAGACTTTGTAATAAAATAAAATAAAAAATTCCGCTAACTTGTGACAAAAAATAAAAAATTCAAGAAACTCGCCATGCCCCTCATGGAATACCTTGGGGTGTCTTCTTTCCAAAATGGGGTCACTTGTGGGGTAGTTATACTGCCCTGGCATTTTAGGGGCCCTAATGCGTGAGAAGTAGTTTGAAATCAAAATCTGTAAAAAATGGCCTGTGAAATCCTAAAGGTGCTCTTTGGAATGTGGGCCCATTTGCCCACCTAGGCTGCAAAAAAGTGTCACACATGTGGTATCGCCGTACTCAGGAGAAGTAGGGCAATGTGTTTTGGGGTGTCTTTTTACATATACCCAAGCTGAGTGAGAGTAATATCTTGGCAAAAGACAACTTTTCCCATTTTTTTATACAAAGTTGGCATTTGACCAAGATATTTATCTCACCCAGCATGGGTATATGTAAAATGACACCCCAAAACACATTCCCCAACTTCTCCTGAGTACGGCGATACCAGATGTGTGACACTTTTTTGCAGCCTAGATGCGCAAAGGGGCCCACATTCCTTTTAGGAGGGCATTTTTAGACATTTGGATCCCAGACTTCTTCGTACGCTTTAGGGCCCCTAAAATGCCAGGGCAGTATAACTACCCCACAAGTGACCCCATTTTGGAAAGAAGACACCCCAAGGTATTTTGTGATGGGCATAGTGAGTTCATGGAAGTTTTTATTTTTTGTCACAAGTTAGTGGAATATGAGACTTTGTAATAAAATAAAATAAAAAATTCCGCTAACTTGTGACAAAAAAAAAAAATTCAAGAAACTCGCCATGCCCCTCATGGAATACCTTGGGGTGTCTTCTTTCCAAAATGGGGTCACTTGTGGGGTAGTTATACTGCCCTGGCATTTTAGGGGCCCTAATGCGTGAGAAGTAGTTTGAAATCAAAATCTGTAAAAAATGGCCTGTGAAATCCTAAAGGTGCTCTTTGGAATGTGGGCCCATTTGCCCACCTAGGCTGCAAAAAAGTGTCACACATGTGGTATCGCCGTACTCAGGAGAAGTAGGGCAATGTGTTTTGGGGTGTCTTTTTACATATACCCAAGCTGAGTGAGAGTAATATCTTGGCAAAAGACAACTTTTCCCATTTTTTTATACAAAGTTGGCATTTGACCAAGATATTTATCTCACCCAGCATGGGTATATGTAAAATGACACCCCAAAACACATTCCCCAACTTCTCCTGAGTACGGCGATACCAGATGTGTGACACTTTTTTGCAGCCTAGATGCGCAAAGGGGCCCACATTCCTTTTAGGAGGGCATTTTTAGACATTTGGATCCCAGACTTCTTCGTACGCTTTAGGGCCCCTAAAATGCCAGGGCAGTATAACTACCCCACAAGTGACCCCATTTTGGAAAGAAGACACCCCAAGGTATTTTGTGATGGGCATAGTGAGTTCATGGAAGTTTTTATTTTTTGTCACAAGTTAGTGGAATATGAGACTTTGTAATAAAATAAAATAAAAAATTCCGCTAACTTGTGACAAAAAATAAAAAATTCAAGAAACTCGCCATGCCCCTCATGGAATACCTTGGGGTGTCTTCTTTCCAAAATGGGGTCACTTGTGGGGTAGTTATACTGCCCTGGCATTTTAGGGGCCCTAATGCGTGAGAAGTAGTTTGAAATCAAAATCTGTAAAAAATGGCCTGTGAAATCCTAAAGGTGCTCTTTGGAATGTGGGCCCATTTGCCCACCTAGGCTGCAAAAAAGTGTCACACATGTGGTATCGCCGTACTCAGGAGAAGTAGGGCAATGTGTTTTGGGGTGTCTTTTTACATATACCCAAGCTGAGTGAGAGTAATATCTTGGCAAAAGACAACTTTTCCCATTTTTTTATACAAAGTTGGCATTTGACCAAGATATTTATCTCACCCAGCATGGGTATATGTAAAATGACACCCCAAAACACATTCCCCAACTTCTCCTGAGTACGGCGATACCAGATGTGTGACACTTTTTTGCAGCCTAGATGCGCAAAGGGGCCCACATTCCTTTTAGGAGGGCATTTTTAGACATTTGGATCCCAGACTTCTTCGTACGCTTTAGGGCCCCTAAAATGCCAGGGCAGTATAACTACCCCACAAGTGACCCCATTTTGGAAAGAAGACACCCCAAGGTATTTTGTGATGGGCATAGTGAGTTCATGGAAGTTTTTATTTTTTGTCACAAGTTAGTGGAATATGAGACTTTGTAATAAAATAAAATAAAAAATTCCGCTAACTTGTGACAAAAAATAAAAAATTCAAGAAACTCGCCATGCCCCTCATGGAATACCTTGGGGTGTCTTCTTTCCAAAATGGGGTCACTTGTGGGGTAGTTATACTGCCCTGGCATTTTAGGGGCCCTAATGCGTGAGAAGTAGTTTGAAATCAAAATCTGTAAAAAATGGCCTGTGAAATCCTAAAGGTGCTCTTTGGAATGTGGGCCCATTTGCCCACCTAGGCTGCAAAAAAGTGTCACACATGTGGTATCGCCGTACTCAGGAGAAGTAGGGCAATGTGTTTTGGGGTGTCTTTTTACATATACCCAAGCTGAGTGAGAGTAATATCTTGGCAAAAGACAACTTTTCCCATTTTTTTATACAAAGTTGGCATTTGACCAAGATATTTATCTCACCCAGCATGGGTATATGTAAAATGACACCCCAAAACACATTCCCCAACTTCTCCTGAGTACGGCGATACCAGATGTGTGACACTTTTTTGCAGCCTAGATGCGCAAAGGGGCCCACATTCCTTTTAGGAGGGCATTTTTAGACATTTGGATCCCAGACTTCTTCGTACGCTTTAGGGCCCCTAAAATGCCAGGGCAGTATAACTACCCCACAAGTGACCCCATTTTGGAAAGAAGACACCCCAAGGTATTTTGTGATGGGCATAGTGAGTTCATGGAAGTTTTTATTTTTTGTCACAAGTTAGTGGAATATGAGACTTTGTAATAAAATAAAATAAAAAATTCCGCTAACTTGTGACAAAAAATAAAAAATTCAAGAAACTCGCCATGCCCCTCATGGAATACCTTGGGGTGTCTTCTTTCCAAAATGGGGTCACTTGTGGGGTAGTTATACTGCCCTGGCATTTTAGGGGCCCTAATGCGTGAGAAGTAGTTTGAAATCAAAATCTGTAAAAAATGGCCTGTGAAATCCTAAAGGTGCTCTTTGGAATGTGGGCCCATTTGCCCACCTAGGCTGCAAAAAAGTGTCACACATGTGGTATCGCCGTACTCAGGAGAAGTAGGGCAATGTGTTTTGGGGTGTCTTTTTACATATACCCAAGCTGAGTGAGAGTAATATCTTGGCAAAAGACAACTTTTCCCATTTTTTATACAAAGTTGGCATTTGACCAAGATATTTATCTCACCCAGCATGGGTATATGTAAAATGACACCCCAAAACACATTCCCCAACTTCTCCTGAGTACGGCGATACCAGATGTGTGACACTTTTTTGCAGCCTAGATGCGCAAAGGGGCCCACATTCCTTTTAGGAGGGCATTTTTAGACATTTGGAATCCCAGACTTCTTCGTACGCTTTAGGGCCCCTAAAATGCCAGGGCAGTATAACTACCCCACAAGTGACCCCATTTTGGAAAGAAGACACCCCAAGGTATTTTGTGATGGGCATAGTGAGTTCATGGAAGTTTTTATTTTTTGTCACAAGTTAGTGGAATATGAGACTTTGTAATAAAATAAAATAAAAAATTCCGCTAACTTGTGACAAAAAATAAAAAATTCAAGAAACTCGCCATGCCCCTCATGGAATACCTTGGGGTGTCTTCTTTCCAAAATGGGGTCACTTGTGGGGTAGTTATACTGCCCTGGCATTTTAGGGGCCCTAATGCGTGAGAAGTAGTTTGAAATCAAAATCTGTAAAAAATGGCCTGTGAAATCCTAAAGGTGCTCTTTGGAATGTGGGCCCATTTGCCCACCTAGGCTGCAAAAAAGTGTCACACATGTGGTATCGCCGTACTCAGGAGAAGTAGGGCAATGTGTTTTGGGGTGTCTTTTTACATATACCCAAGCTGAGTGAGAGTAATATCTTGGCAAAAGACAACTTTTCCCATTTTTTTATACAAAGTTGGCATTTGACCAAGATATTTATCTCACCCAGCATGGGTATATGTAAAATGACACCCCAAAACACATTCCCCAACTTCTCCTGAGTACGGCGATACCAGATGTGTGACACTTTTTTGCAGCCTAGATGCGCAAAGGGGCCCACATTCCTTTTAGGAGGGCATTTTTAGACATTTGGATCCCAGACTTCTTCGTACGCTTTAGGGCCCCTAAAATGCCAGGGCAGTATAACTACCCCACAAGTGACCCCATTTTGGAAAGAAGACACCCCAAGGTATTTTGTGATGGGCATAGTGAGTTCATGGAAGTTTTTATTTTTTGTCACAAGTTAGTGGAATATGAGACTTTGTAATAAAATAAAATAAAAAATTCCGCTAACTTGTGACAAAAAATAAAAAATTCAAGAAACTCGCCATGCCCCTCATGGAATACCTTGGGGTGTCTTCTTTCCAAAATGGGGTCACTTGTGGGGTAGTTATACTGCCCTGGCATTTTAGGGGCCCTAATGCGTGAGAAGTAGTTTGAAATCAAAATCTGTAAAAAATGGCCTGTGAAATCCTAAAGGTGCTCTTTGGAATGTGGGCCCATTTGCCCACCTAGGCTGCAAAAAAGTGTCACACATGTGGTATCGCCGTACTCAGGAGAAGTAGGGCAATGTGTTTTGGGGTGTCTTTTTACATATACCCAAGCTGAGTGAGAGTAATATCTTGGCAAAAGACAACTTTTCCCATTTTTTTATACAAAGTTGGCATTTGACCAAGATATTTATCTCACCCAGCATGGGTATATGTAAAATGACACCCCAAAACACATTCCCCAACTTCTCCTGAGTACGGCGATACCAGATGTGTGACACTTTTTTGCAGCCTAGATGCGCAAAGGGGCCCACATTCCTTTTAGGAGGGCATTTTTAGACATTTGGATCCCAGACTTCTTCGTACGCTTTAGGGCCCCTAAAATGCCAGGGCAGTATAACTACCCCACAAGTGACCCCATTTTGGAAAGAAGACACCCCAAGGTATTTTGTGATGGGCATAGTGAGTTCATGGAAGTTTTTATTTTTTGTCACAAGTTAGTGGAATATGAGACTTTGTAATAAAATAAAATAAAAAATTCCGCTAACTTGTGACAAAAAATAAAAAATTCAAGAAACTCGCCATGCCCCTCATGGAATACCTTGGGGTGTCTTCTTTCCAAAATGGGGTCACTTGTGGGGTAGTTATACTGCCCTGGCATTTTAGGGGCCCTAATGCGTGAGAAGTAGTTTGAAATCAAAATCTGTAAAAAATGGCCTGTGAAATCCTAAAGGTGCTCTTTGGAATGTGGGCCCATTTGCCCACCTAGGCTGCAAAAAAGTGTCACACATGTGGTATCGCCGTACTCAGGAGAAGTAGGGCAATGTGTTTTGGGGTGTCTTTTTACATATACCCAAGCTGAGTGAGAGTAATATCTTGGCAAAAGACAACTTTTCCCATTTTTTTATACAAAGTTGGCATTTGACCAAGATATTTATCTCACCCAGCATGGGTATATGTAAAATGACACCCCAAAACACATTCCCCAACTTCTCCTGAGTACGGCGATACCAGATGTGTGACACTTTTTTGCAGCCTAGATGCGCAAAGGGGCCCACATTCCTTTTAGGAGGGCATTTTTAGACATTTGGATCCCAGACTTCTTCGTACGCTTTAGGGCCCCTAAAATGCCAGGGCAGTATAACTACCCCACAAGTGACCCCATTTTGGAAAGAAGACACCCCAAGGTATTTTGTGATGGGCATAGTGAGTTCATGGAAGTTTTTATTTTTTGTCACAAGTTAGTGGAATATGAGACTTTGTAATAAAATAAAATAAAAAATTCCGCTAACTTGTGACAAAAAATAAAAAATTCAAGAAACTCGCCATGCCCCTCATGGAATACCTTGGGGTGTCTTCTTTCCAAAATGGGGTCACTTGTGGGGTAGTTATACTGCCCTGGCATTTTAGGGGCCCTAATGCGTGAGAAGTAGTTTGAAATCAAAATCTGTAAAAAATGGCCTGTGAAATCCTAAAGGTGCTCTTTGGAATGTGGGCCCATTTGCCCACCTAGGCTGCAAAAAAGTGTCACACATGTGGTATCGCCGTACTCAGGAGAAGTAGGGCAATGTGTTTTGGGGTGTCTTTTTACATATACCCAAGCTGAGTGAGAGTAATATCTTGGCAAAAGACAACTTTTCCCATTTTTTTATACAAAGTTGGCATTTGACCAAGATATTTATCTCACCCAGCATGGGTATATGTAAAATGACACCCCAAAACACATTCCCCAACTTCTCCTGAGTACGGCGATACCAGATGTGTGACACTTTTTTGCAGCCTAGATGCGCAAAGGGGCCCACATTCCTTTTAGGAGGGCATTTTTAGACATTTGGATCCCAGACTTCTTCGTACGCTTTAGGGCCCCTAAAATGCCAGGGCAGTATAACTACCCCACAAGTGACCCCATTTTGGAAAGAAGACACCCCAAGGTATTTTGTGATGGGCATAGTGAGTTCATGGAAGTTTTTATTTTTTGTCACAAGTTAGTGGAATATGAGACTTTGTAATAAAATAAAATAAAAAATTCCGCTAACTTGTGACAAAAAATAAAAAATTCAAGAAACTCGCCATGCCCCTCATGGAATACCTTGGGGTGTCTTCTTTCCAAAATGGGGTCACTTGTGGGGTAGTTATACTGCCCTGGCATTTTAGGGGCCCTAATGCGTGAGAAGTAGTTTGAAATCAAAATCTGTAAAAAATGGCCTGTGAAATCCTAAAGGTGCTCTTTGGAATGTGGGCCCATTTGCCCACCTAGGCTGCAAAAAAGTGTCACACATGTGGTATCGCCGTACTCAGGAGAAGTAGGGCAATGTGTTTTGGGGTGTCTTTTTACATATACCCAAGCTGAGTGAGAGTAATATCTTGGCAAAAGACAACTTTTCCCATTTTTTTATACAAAGTTGGCATTTGACCAAGATATTTATCTCACCCAGCATGGGTATATGTAAAATGACACCCCAAAACACATTCCCCAACTTCTCCTGAGTACGGCGATACCAGATGTGTGACACTTTTTTGCAGCCTAGATGCGCAAAGGGGCCCACATTCCTTTTAGGAGGGCATTTTTAGACATTTGGATCCCAGACTTCTTCGTACGCTTTAGGGCCCCTAAAATGCCAGGGCAGTATAACTACCCCACAAGTGACCCCATTTTGGAAAGAAGACACCCCAAGGTATTTTGTGATGGGCATAGTGAGTTCATGGAAGTTTTTATTTTTTGTCACAAGTTAGTGGAATATGAGACTTTGTAATAAAATAAAATAAAAAATTCCGCTAACTTGTGACAAAAAATAAAAAATTCAAGAAACTCGCCATGCCCCTCATGGAATACCTTGGGGTGTCTTCTTTCCAAAATGGGGTCACTTGTGGGGTAGTTATACTGCCCTGGCATTTTAGGGGCCCTAATGCGTGAGAAGTAGTTTGAAATCAAAATCTGTAAAAAATGGCCTGTGAAATCCTAAAGGTGCTCTTTGGAATGTGGGCCCATTTGCCCACCTAGGCTGCAAAAAAGTGTCACACATGTGGTATCGCCGTACTCAGGAGAAGTAGGGCAATGTGTTTTGGGGTGTCTTTTTACATATACCCAAGCTGAGTGAGAGTAATATCTTGGCAAAAGACAACTTTTCCCATTTTTTTATACAAAGTTGGCATTTGACCAAGATATTTATCTCACCCAGCATGGGTATATGTAAAATGACACCCCAAAACACATTCCCCAACTTCTCCTGAGTACGGCGATACCAGATGTGTGACACTTTTTTGCAGCCTAGATGCGCAAAGGGGCCCACATTCCTTTTAGGAGGGCATTTTTAGACATTTGGATCCCAGACTTCTTCGTACGCTTTAGGGCCCCTAAAATGCCAGGGCAGTATAACTACCCCACAAGTGACCCCATTTTGGAAAGAAGACACCCCAAGGTATTTTGTGATGGGCATAGTGAGTTCATGGAAGTTTTTATTTTTTGTCACAAGTTAGTGGAATATGAGACTTTGTAATAAAATAAAATAAAAAATTCCGCTAACTTGTGACAAAAAATAAAAAATTCAAGAAACTCGCCATGCCCCTCATGGAATACCTTGGGGTGTCTTCTTTCCAAAATGGGGTCACTTGTGGGGTAGTTATACTGCCCTGGCATTTTAGGGGCCCTAATGCGTGAGAAGTAGTTTGAAATCAAAATCTGTAAAAAATGGCCTGTGAAATCCTAAAGGTGCTCTTTGGAATGTGGGCCCATTTGCCCACCTAGGCTGCAAAAAAGTGTCACACATGTGGTATCGCCGTACTCAGGAGAAGTAGGGCAATGTGTTTTGGGGTGTCTTTTTACATATACCCAAGCTGAGTGAGAGTAATATCTTGGCAAAAGACAACTTTTCCCATTTTTTTATACAAAGTTGGCATTTGACCAAGATATTTATCTCACCCAGCATGGGTATATGTAAAATGACACCCTAAAACACATTCCCCAACTTCTCCTGAGTACGGCGATACCAGATGTGTGACACTTTTTTGCAGCCTAGATGCGCAAATGGGCCCACATTCCTTTTAGGAGGGCATTTTAAGAAATTGGATCCCAGACTTCTTCGTATGCTTTAGGGCCCCTAAAATGCCAGGGCAGTATAATTACCCCACAAGTGACCCCATTTTGGAAAGAAGACACCCCAAGGTATTTTGTGATGGGCATAGTGAGTTCATGGAAGTTTTTATTTTTTGTCACAAGTTAGTGGAATATGCGACTTTGTAATAAAATAAAATAAAAAATTCCGCTAACTTGTGACAAAAAAAAAAAAATTCAAGAAACTCGCCATGCCCCTCATGGAATACCTTGGGGTGTCTTCTTTCCAAAATGGGGTCACTTGTGGGGTAGTTATACTGCCCTGGCATTTTAGGGGCCCTAATGCGTGAGAAGTAGTTTGAAATCAAAATCTGTAAAAAATGGCCTGTGAAATCCTAAAGGTGCTCTTTGGAATGTGGGCCCATTTGCCCACCTAGGCTGCAAAAAAGTGTCACACATGTGGTATCGCCGTACTCAGGAGAAGTAGGGCAATGTGTTTTGGGGTGTCTTTTTACATATACCCAAGCTGAGTGAGAGTAATATCTTGGCAAAAGACAACTTTTCCCATTTTTTTATACAAAGTTGGCATTTGACCAAGATATTTATCTCACCCAGCATGGGTATATGTAAAATGACACCCCAAAACACATTGCCCTACTTCTCCTGAGTACGGCGATACCACATGTGTGACACTTTTTTGCAGCCTAGGTGGGCAAATGGGCCCACATTCCAAAGAGCACCTTTAGGATTTCACAGGCCATTTTTTACAGATTTTGATTTCAAACTACTTCTCACGCATTAGGGCCCCTAAAATGCCAGGGCAGTATAACTACCCCACAAGTGACCCCATTTTGGAAAGAAGACACCCCAAGGTATTCCATGAGGGGCATGGCGAGTTTCTTGAATTTTTTATTTTTTGTCACAAGTTAGCGGAATTTTTTATTTTATTTTATTACAAAGTCTCATATTCCACTAACTTGTGACAAAAAATAAAAACTTCCATGAACTCACTATGCCCATCACAAAATACCTTGGGGTGTCTTCTTTCCAAAATGGGGTCACTTGTGGGGTAGTTATACTGCCCTGGCATTTTAGGGGCCCTAAAGCGTACAAAGAAGTCTGGGATCCAAATGTCTAAAAATGCCCTCCTAAAAGGTGCTCTTTGGAATGTGGGCCCCTTTGCGCATCTAGGCTGCAAAAAAGTGTCACACATGTGGTATCGCCGTACTCAGGAGAAGTTGGGGAATGTGTTTTGGGGTGTCATTTTACATATACCCATGCTGGGTGAGATAAATATCTTGGTCAAAATGCCAACTTTGTATAAAAAAATGGGAAAAGTTGTCTTTTGCCAAGATATTTCTCTCACCCAGCATGGGTATATGTAAAAGACACCCCAAAACACATTGCCCTACTACTTCCTGAGTACGGCGATACCACATGTGTGACACTTTTTTGCAGCCTAGGTGGGCAAATGGGCCCACATTCCAAAGAGCACCTTTCGGATTTCACAGGCCATTTTTACAGATTTTGATTTCAAACTACTTCTCACGCATTAGGGCCCCTAAAATGCCAGGGCAGTATAACTACCCCACAAGTGACCCCATTTGGAAAGAAGACACCCCAAGGTATTCCATGAGGGGCATGGCGAGTTCCTGAATTTCATTTTTGTCACTAAGTTAGGCAGAATATGATTTTTTTTCTTTACAAAGTCTCATATTCCACTAACTTGTGACAAAAATAAAAACTTCCATGAACTCACTATGCCCATCACGAAATACCTTGGGGTGTCTTATTTCCAATATGGGGTCACTTGTGGGTTAGTTATACTGCCCTGGCATTTTAGGGGCCCTAATGCGTGAGAAGTAGTTTGAAAATCAAAATGTGTAAAAAATGCCCTGTGAAATCCGAATGTGCTCTTTGGAATGTGAGCCCCTTTGCCCACCTAGGCTGCAAAAAAGTGTCACACATGTGGTATCGCCAGTACTCAGGAGAAGTTGGGCAATGTGTTTTGGGTGTCATTTTACATATAACCCATGCTGGGTGAGATAAATTATCTTCGGTCAAATGCCAACTTTGTATACAAAATGGAAGAGTTAGTTTTTTGCCGAGATATTTCTCTCACCCAGACATGGGTATATGTAAAATAGACACCCCAAAACACATTACCCTACTTCTCCTGAGTACGGCGATACCACATGTGTGACACTTTTTTGCAGCCTAGGTGGGCAAATGGGCCCACATTCCAAAGAGCACCTTTAGGATTTCACAGGCCATTTTTTACAGATTTTGATTTCAAACTACTTCTCACGCATTAGGGCCCCTAAAATGCCAGGGCAGTATAACTACCCCACAAGTGACCCCATTTTGGAAAGAAGACACCCCAAGGTATTCCATGAGGGGCATGGCGAGTTTCTTGAATTTTTTATTTTTTGTCACAAGTTAGCGGAATTTTTTATTTATTTTATTACAAAGTCTCATATTCCCTAACTTGTGACAAAAAATAAAAACTTCCATGAACTCACTATGCCCATCACAAAATACCTTGGGGTGTCTTCTTTCCAAAATGGGGTCACTTGTGGGGTAGTTATACTGCCCTGGCATTTTAGGGGCCCTAAAGCGTACGAAGAAGTCTGGGATCCAAATGTCTAAAAATGCCCTCCTAAAAGGAATGTGGGCCCCTTTGCGCATCTAGGCTGCAAAAAAGTGTCACACATCTGGTATCGCCGTACTCAGGAGAAGTTGGGGAATGTGTTTTGGGGTGTCATTTTACATATACCCATGCTGGGTGAGATAAATATCTTGGTCAAATGCCAACTTTGTATAAAAAATGGGAAAAGTTGTCTTTTGCCAAGATATTACTCTCACTCAGCTTGGGTATATGTAAAAAGACACCCCAAAACACATTGCCCTACTTCTCCTGAGTACGGCGATACCACATGTGTGACACTTTTTTGCAGCCTAGGTGGGCAAATGGGCCCACATTCCAAAGAGCACCTTTAGGATTTCACAGGCCATTTTTTACAGATTTTGATTTCAAACTACTTCTCACGCATTAGGGCCCCTAAAATGCCAGGGCAGTATAACTACCCCACAAGTGACCCCATTTTGGAAAGAAGACACCCCAAGGTATTCCATGAGGGGCATGGCGAGTTTCTTGAATTTTTATTTTTTGTCACAAGTTAGCGGAATTTTTATTTTATTTATTACAAAGTCTCATATTCCACTAACTTGTGACAAAAAATAAAAACTTCCATGAACTCACTATGCCCATCACAAAATACCTTGGGGTGTCTTCTTTCCAAAATGGGGTCACTTGTGGGGTAGTTATACTGCCCTGGCATTTTAGGGGCCCTAAAGCGTACGAAGAAGTCTGGGATCCAAATGTCTAAAAATGCCCTCCTAAAAGGAATGTGGGCCCCTTTGCGCATCTAGGCTGCAAAAAAGTGTCACACATCTGGTATCGCCGTACTCAGGAGAAGTTGGGGAATGTGTTTTGGGGTGTCATTTTACATATACCCATGCTGGGTGAGATAAATATCTTGGTCAAATGCCAACTTTGTATAAAAAAATGGGAAAAGTTGTCTTTTGCCAAGATATTACTCTCACTCAGCTTGGGTATATGTAAAAAGACACCCCAAAACACATTGCCCTACTTCTCCTGAGTACGGCGATACCACATGTGTGACACTTTTTTGCAGCCTAGGTGGGCAAATGGGCCCACATTCCAAAGAGCACCTTTAGGATTTCACAGGCCATTTTTTACAGATTTTGATTTCAAACTACTTCTCACGCATTAGGGCCCCTAAAATGCCAGGGCAGTATAACTACCCCACAAGTGACCCCATTTTGGAAAGAAGACACCCCAAGGTATTCCATGAGGGGCATGGCGAGTTTCTTGAATTTTTTATTTTTTGTCACAAGTTAGTGGAATATGAGACTTTGTAATAAAATAAAATAAAAAATTCCGCTAACTTGTGACAAAAAATAAAAAATTCAAGAAACTCGCCATGCCCCTCATGGAATACCTTGGGGTGTCTTCTTTCCAAAATGGGGTCACTTGTGGGGTAGTTATACTGCCCTGGCATTTTAGGGGCCCTAATGCGTGAGAAGTAGTTTGAAATCAAAATCTGTAAAAAATGGCCTGTGAAATCCTAAAGGTGCTCTTTGGAATGTGGGCCCATTTGCCCACCTAGGCTGCAAAAAAGTGTCACACATGTGGTATCGCCGTACTCAGGAGAAGTAGGGCAATGTGTTTTGGGGTGTCTTTTTACATATACCCAAGCTGAGTGAGAGTAATATCTTGGCAAAAGACAACTTTCCCATTTTTTTATACAAAGTTGGCATTTGACCAAGATATTTATCTCACCCAGCATGGGTATATGTAAAATGACACCCCAAAACACATTCCCCAACTTCTCCTGAGTACGGCGCTACCACTGTGTGACACTTTTTTTGCAGCCTAGGTGGGCAAATGGCCACATTCCAAAGAGCACCTTTCGGGATTTCACAGCCATTTTTTTAAGATTTTGATTTCAACTACTTCTCACGCATATGGGCCCCCTAAAATGCCAGGGCAGTATAACTACCCACAAGTGACCCATTTGGAAGAAGACACCCCCAAGGTATTCCGTGAGGGGCATGGCGGAGTTCCTAGAATTTTTTTATTTTTTGTCACAAGTAGTGGAATATGATGATTTTTTTTTTTAATTTTTCAAAGTCTCATATTTCCACTAACTTGTGACAAAAATAAACTTACTATGCAATCGACCTATGCCCGCTTCACGGAAATACCTTGGGGTGTCTTCTTTCCCAAAATTGGTGTCACTGGTGGGTAGTTATAGCTGGCCCGTGGCATTTTAGGGGCCCAGTAATGCGTGAGAAGTAGCTTGCAATCAAAATCTGTAAACTAAATGCCCTGTGAAATCCTAAAGGTTGCTCTTTGGAATGGTGTGCTCCCTTTGCGCATCTAGGCTGCAAAAAAGTGTCACACATCTGGTATCGCCGTACTCAGGAGAAGTTGGGGAATGTGTTTTGGGGTGTCATTTTACATATACCCATGCTGGGTGAGATAAATATCTTGGTCAAATGCCAACTTTGTATAAAAAATGGGAAAAGTTGTCTTTTGCCAAGATATTACTCTCACTCAGCTTGGGTATATGTAAAAAGACACCCCAAAACACATTGCCCTACTTCTCCTGAGTACGGCGATACCACATGTGTGACACTTTTTTGCAGCCTAGGTGGGCAAATGGGCCCACATTCCAAAGAGCACCTTTAGGATTTCACAGGCCATTTTTTACAGATTTTGATTTCAAACTACTTCTCACGCATTAGGGCCCCTAAAATGCCAGGGCAGTATAACTACCCCACAAGTGACCCCATTTTGGAAAGAAGACACCCCAAGGTATTCCATGAGGGGCATGGCGAGTTTCTTGAATTTTTTATTTTTTGTCACAAGTTAGCGGAATTTTTTATTTTATTTTATTACAAAGTCTCATATTCCACTAACTTGTGACAAAAAATAAAAACTTCCATGAACTCACTATGCCCATCACAAAATACCTTGGGGTGTCTTCTTTCCAAAATGGGGTCACTTGTGGGGTAGTTATACTGCCCTGGCATTTTAGGGGCCCTAAAGCGTACGAAGAAGTCTGGGATCCAAATGTCTAAAAATGCCCTCCTAAAAGGAATGTGGGCCCCTTTGCGCATCTAGGCTGCAAAAAAGTGTCACACATCTGGTATCGCCGTACTCAGGAGAAGTTGGGGAATGTGTTTTGGGGTGTCATTTTACATATACCCATGCTGGGTGAGATAAATATCTTGGTCAAATGCCAACTTTGTATAAAAAATGGGAAAAGTTGTCTTTTGCCAAGATATTACTCTCACTCAGCTTGGGTATATGTAAAAAGACACCCCAAAACACATTGCCCTACTTCTCCTGAGTACGGCGATACCACATGTGTGACACTTTTTTGCAGCCTAGGTGGGCAAATGGGCCCACATTCCAAAGAGCACCTTTAGGATTTCACAGGCCATTTTTTACAGATTTTGATTTCAAACTACTTCTCACGCATTAGGGCCCCTAAAATGCCAGGGCAGTATAACTACCCCACAAGTGACCCCATTTTGGAAAGAAGACACCCCAAGGTATTCCATGAGGGGCATGGCGAGTTTCTTGAATTTTTTATTTTTTGTCACAAGTTAGCGGAATTTTTTATTTTATTTTATTACAAAGTCTCATATTCCACTAACTTGTGACAAAAAATAAAAACTTCCATGAACTCACTATGCCCATCACAAAATACCTTGGGGTGTCTTCTTTCCAAAATGGGGTCACTTGTGGGGTAGTTATACTGCCCTGGCATTTTAGGGGCCCTAAAGCGTACGAAGAAGTCTGGGATCCAAATGTCTAAAAATGCCCTCCTAAAAGGAATGTGGGCCCCTTTGCGCATCTAGGCTGCAAAAAAGTGTCACACATCTGGTATCGCCGTACTCAGGAGAAGTTGGGGAATGTGTTTTGGGGTGTCATTTTACATATACCCATGCTGGGTGAGATAAATATCTTGGTCAAATGCCAACTTTGTATAAAAAATGGGAAAAGTTGTCTTTTGCCAAGATATTACTCTCACTCAGCTTGGGTATATGTAAAAAGACACCCCAAAACACATTGCCCTACTTCTCCTGAGTACGGCGATACCACATGTGTGACACTTTTTTGCAGCCTAGGTGGGCAAATGGGCCACATTCCAAAGAGCACCTTTAGGATTTCACAGGCCATTTTTTACAGATTTTGATTTCAAACTACTTCTCACGCATTAGGGCCCCTAAAATGCCAGGGCAGTATAACTACCCCACAAGTGACCCCATTTTGGAAAGAAGACACCCCAAGGTATTCCATGAGGGGCATGGCGAGTTTCTTGAATTTTTTATTTTTTGTCACAAGTTAGCGGAATTTTTTATTTTATTTTATTACAAAGTCTCATATTCCACTAACTTGTGACAAAAATAAAAACTTCCATGAACTCACTATGCCCATCACAAAATACCTTGGGGTGTCTTCTTTCCAAAATGGGGTCACTTGTGGGGTAGTTATACTGCCCTGGCATTTTAGGGGCCCTAAAGCGTACGAAGAAGTCTGGGATCCAAATGTCTAAAAATGCCCTCCTAAAAGGAATGTGGGCCCCTTTGCGCATCTAGGCTGCAAAAAAGTGTCACACATCTGGTATCGCCGTACTCAGGAGAAGTTGGGGAATGTGTTTTGGGGTGTCATTTTACATATACCCATGCTGGGTGAGATAAATATCTTGGTCAAATGCCAACTTTGTATAAAAAAATGGGAAAAGTTGTCTTTTGCCAAGATATTACTCTCACTCAGCTTGGGTATATGTAAAAAGACACCCCAAAACACATTGCCCTACTTCTCCTGAGTACGGCGATACCACATGTGTGACACTTTTTTGCAGCCTAGGTGGGCAAATGGGCCCACATTCCAAAGAGCACCTTTAGGATTTCACAGGCCATTTTTTACAGATTTTGATTTCAAACTACTTCTCACGCATTAGGGCCCCTAAAATGCCAGGGCAGTATAACTACCCCACAAGTGACCCCATTTTGGAAAGAAGACACCCCAAGGTATTCCATGAGGGGCATGGCGAGTTTCTTGAATTTTTTATTTTTTGTCACAAGTTAGCGGAATTTTTTATTTTATTTTATTACAAAGTCTCATATTCCACTAACTTGTGACAAAAAATAAAAACTTCCATGAACTCACTATGCCCATCACAAAATACCTTGGGGTGTCTTCTTTCCAAAATGGGGTCACTTGTGGGGTAATTATACTGCCCTGGCATTTTAGGGGCCCTAAAGCGTACGAAGAAGTCTGGGATCCAAATGTCTAAAAATGCCCTCCTAAAAGGAATGTGGGCCCCTTTGCGCATCTAGGCTGCAAAAAAGTGTCACACATCTGGTATCGCCGTACTCAGGAGAAGTTGGGGAATGTGTTTTGGGGTGTCATTTTACATATACCCATGCTGGGTGAGATAAATATCTTGGTCAAATGCCAACTTTGTATAAAAAAATGGGAAAAGTTGTCTTTTGCCAAGATATTACTCTCACTCAGCTTGGGTATATGTAAAAAGACACCCCAAAACACATTGCCCTACTTCTCCTGAGTACGGCGATACCACATGTGTGACACTTTTTTGCAGCCTAGGTGGGCAAATGGGCCCACATTCCAAAGAGCACCTTTAGGATTTCACAGGCCATTTTTTACAGATTTTGATTTCAAACTACTTCTCACGCATTAGGGCCCCTAAATGCCAGGGCAGTATAACTACCCCACAAGTGACCCCATTTTGGAACGAATACCCCTCAAGGTATTCCATGAGGGGCATGGCGAGTTTCTTGAATTTTTTATTTTTTTTGTCACAAGTTAGCGGAATTTTTATTTTTATTTTATTACAAAGTCTTATATTCCACTAACTTGTGACAAAAAATAAAAACTTCCATGAACTTACTATGCCCATCACAAAATACCTTGGGGTGTCTTCTTTCCAAAATGGGGTCACTTATGGGGTAATTATACTGCCCTGGCATTTTAGGGGCCCTAAAGCGTAAAAAGAAGTCTGGGATCCAAATGTCTAAAAAATGCCCACCTAAAAGGAATGTGGGCCCCTTTGCGCATCTAGGCTGCAAAAAAGTGTCACACATCTGGTATCGCCGTACTCAGGAGAAGTTGGGGAATGTGTTTTGGGGTGTCATTTTACATATACCCATGCTGGGTGAGATAAATATCTTGGTCAAATTCCAACTTTGTATAAAAAAATGGGAAAGTTGTCTTTTGCCAAGATATTACTCTCACTCAGCTTGGGTATATGTAAAAGACACCCCAAAACACATTGCCCTACTTCTCCTGAGTACGGCGATACCACATGTGTGACACTTTTTTGCAGCCTAGGTGGGCAAATGGGCCCCATTCCAAAGAGCACCTTTAGGATTTCACAGGCCATTTTTTACAGATTTTGATTTCAAACTACTTCTCACGCATTAGGGCCCTAAAATGCCAGGGCAGTATAACTACCCCACAAGTGACCCCTTTTGGAAAGAAGACACCCCAAGGTATTCCATGAGGGGCATGGCGAGTTTCTTGAATTTTTTATTTCTTCTTCTTTTTTATTACAAAGTCTCATATTCCACTAACTTGTGACAAAAATAAAAATTCTATGAACTCTCCTATGCCCCTCACAGAATACCTTGGGGTGTCTTCTTTCCAAAATGGGGTCACTTGTGGGGTAGTTATACTGCCCTGGCATTTTAGGGGCCCAAATGCGTGAGAAGTAGTTTGAAATCAAAATCTGTAAAAAATGACCGGTGAAATCCGAAAGGTGCTCTTTGGAATGTGGGCCCCTTTGCCCAGCTAGGCTGCAAAAAAAAGTGTCACACATGTGGTATCTCTGTACTCAGGAGAAGTTGGGGAATATGTTTTGGGGTGTCATTTTATATATACCCATGCTGGGTGAGAGAAATATCTCAGCAAAAGACAACTTTTCCCATTTTTTTATACAAAGTTTGCATTTGACCAAGATATTTATCTCACCTAGCATGGGTATATGTAAAATGACACCCCAAAACACATTCCCCAACTTCTGCTGAGTACGGCGATACCACATGTGTGACACTTTTTTGCAGCCTAGCTGGTCAAAGGGACCCATATTCCAAAGAGCACCTTTCAGATTTCATAGGCCATTTTTTACAGATTTTGATTTCAAACTACTTCGCATGCATTTGGGCCCCTAAAAAGCCAGGGCAGTATAACTACCCCACAAGTGACCTAATTTTGGAAAGAAGACACCCCAAGGTATTTCATGATGGGCATAGTGAGTTCATGGAAGTTTTTATTTTTTGTCACAAGTTAGTGGAATATGAGACTTTGTAAGAAAAAAAAAATCTTTATTTTCCGCTAACTTGTGACAAAAAATAAAAAGTTCTATGAACTCACTATGCCCATCAGCGAATACCTTAGGGTGTCTACTTTTCGAAATGGGGTTATTTGTGGGGGTTTTCTACTGTCTGGGCATTGTAGAACCTCAGGAAACATGACAGGTGCTCAGAAAGTCAGAGCTGCTTCAAAAAGCGGAAATTCAAATTTTTGCACCATAGTTTGTAAATGCTATAACTTTTACCCAAACCATTTTTTTTTTACCCAAACATTTTTTTTTTATCAAATACATGTAGAACAATAAATTTAGTGAAAAATTTATATATGGATGTCGTTTTAAAAAAATAAAATTTACAACTGAAAGTGAAAAATGACATTTTTTTGCAATAATTTTGTTAAATTTTGATTAATAACAAAAAAAGTAAAATGTCAGCACAATGAAATACCACCAAATGAAAGCTCTATTAGTGAGAAAAAAAGGAGGGAAAATTCATTTGGGTGGTAAGTTGCATGACCGAGCAATAAACAGTGAAAGTAGTGTAGTGCAGAATTGTAAAAAGTGGTCTGTTCATTAAGGGGGTTTCAGCTAGGGGGGCTGAGGGAGTTAAAGGGAACCTGTTATCAGGATTTTGTGTACAGAGCTGAGGACATGGGTTGCTAGATGGCCGCTAGCACATCCGCAATACCCAGTCCCCATAGCTCTGTGTGCTTTTATTGTGTAAAAAAAAAACTGATTTGATACATATGCAAATTACCCCGATATGAGTCCTGTACGTGAGATGAGTCCTGTACGTGAGATGAGTCCTGTACATTAGATGAGTCCTGTCCCTGAGATGAGTCCTGTATGTGAGATGAGTCCTGTCCCTGAGATGAATCCTGTACATGAGATGAGTCCTGTCCCTGAGATGAATCCTGTACATGAGATGAGTCCTGTCCCCGAGATGAGACCTGTACATTAGATGAGTCCTTTCCCTGAGATGAGTCCTGTCCCTGAGATGAGTCCTGTTCATGAGATAAGTCCTGTACGTGAGATGAGTCCTGTACCTTAGATGAGTCCTGTCCCTGAGATGAGTCCTGTCCCTGAGATGAGTCCTGTTCATAAGATGAGTCCTGTCCCCGAGATGAGTCCTGTACATTAGATGAGTCCTGTCCCCGAGATGAGTCCTGTCCCTGTGATGAGTTCTGTCCCCGAGATGAGTCCTGTTCCCGAGATGAGTCCTGTCCCCGAGATGAGTCCTGTCCCAGAGATGAGTCCTGTTCCCGAGATGAGTCCTGTTCCCGAGATGAGTCCTGTCCCCGAGATGAGTCCTGTCCCCGAGATGAGTCCTGTATGTGAGATGAGTCAGGGACAGGACTCATCTCAGGTTAATTTGCATATGTATAATATTGTTTTTTTTACACAATAAAAGCACACAGAGCTATGGGGACTGGTATTGCGGATGTGCTAGCGGCCATCTAGCAGCCCATGTCCTCAGCTCTATACACAACATCCCGGGTGACAGGTTCCATTTAATATTGCTTTGATCCTGTAATAACATTCATATTAATCATGAATATTCTTCATCACGTTTTCTATTATAGTAATGCACGGTACTTACCGATACAGTATGCAGATACCTCAGCCCAGTACTGTTACCTCAGGATCACCTTAACATCCGGCATCATTTATATAATTATATCTTATATATAATTTATTGCAAGAAAAAGAAACTCATAATTGAAGAATCTTGAGTCACCCGTCAAATAGGTCTAAGCCCGCTTCCCTTCATGTCAGGATGGTTTAAATGGTTAAATGAATACATAAGAGAATGATTTAAAGGGTTTTCCAGGCTTTTAGTATTGATGATCTATCCCCAATATCAGATCGGTGGAACCCCCGCTGATCAGCTGTATGAAGGGGAGGTGCGCAGTGTGTGCGCAGTGTGTGCGCCGTCTCCCGTTTCTCTCCCTGCCCACCATGGACACAGCAGCAGGGACCAGGAAGAGAGATAATAAACTGTGGAAATAAAACATTTAAAAAATATTATTTACAAAATTTACAAAATGAGTCCCTATTTTGTGACGGTCGTTTGGATATATAATATGAATAGGGCGACAAAGACAACAGCTTTTGTTGGCATGTTTTTTAATTTATTTATTTGCATTTCATTATTTTTTATTCATTTTTTTATAAAAATGGTTTTTTTTAGGTTTTTGCCACATAATAGATAACATAGTAACATAGTACATAAGGCCGAAAAAAGACATTTGTCCATCCAGTTCGACCTGTCATCCTGCAAGTTGATCCAGAGGAAGGCAAAAAAACCCTGTGAGGTAGAAGCCAATTTTCCTCACTTTAGGGGAATAAAAATTCCTTCCCGAATCCAATCAGGCAATCAGAATAACTCCCTGGACCAACGACCCCTCTCTAGTAGCTATAGCCTGTAATATTATTAAGCTCCAGAAATACATCCAGGCACCTCTTGAATTCCTATATTGTACTCACCATCACCACCTCCTCAGGCAGAGAGTTCCATAGTCTCACTGCTCTTACCGTAAAGAATCCTCTTCTATGTTTGTGTACAAACCTTCTTTCCTCCAGACGCATAGGATGTCCCCTCACCACAGTCACCGTCCTGGGAATAAATAGATGACGGGATAGATCTCTGTACTGACCCCTGATATATTTATACATATTAATTAGATCTCCTCTCAGTCGTCTTTTTTCTAAAGTGAATAACCCTAATTTTGATAATCTTTCAGGGTACTGTAGTTGCCCCATTCCAGTTATTACTTTAGTTGCCCTCCTCTGGACCCTCTCCAGCTCTGCTATGTCTGCTTTGTTCACTGGAGCCCAGAACTGTACACAGTACTCCATGTGTGGTCTGACTAATGATTTGTAAAGTGGTAGGACTATGTTCTCATCACGGACATCTATGCCGCTTTTGATGCAACCCATTATCTTATTTGCCTTGGCAGCAGCTGCCTGACACTGTTTTTTGCAGCTTAGTTTGCTGTTTATTAAAATTCCTAGATCTTTTTTCATGTCAGTGTTACGAGTGTTTTACCATTTAATAAGTACGGGTGACTTGCATTATTCCTTCCCATGTGCATAACTTTACATTTGTCAGTGTTAAACCTCATCTGCCACTTATCTGCCCAAGCCTCCAATCTATCCAGATCCCTCTGTAGTAGTATACTGTCCTCTGTAGTATATATATACAGTATATTGTCCTCTGTAGTATATATACAGTATACTGTCCTCTGTAGTATATATATATATACAGTATACTGTCCTCTGTAGTATATATACAGTATACTGTCCTCTGTAGTATATATGTATACAGTATACTGTCCTCTGTAGTATATATATACAGTGTACTGTCCTCTTCAGTGTTAATTACTTTACACAGTTTAGTGTCATCTGCAAAAATTGATACTTTACTATGCAAGCCTTCTACAAGATCATTAATAAATATATTGAAGAGAATAGGGCCCAATACTGACCCCTGAGGTACTCCACTAGTGACAGTGACCCAATCTGAGTATTTACCATTAATAACCACCCTCTGTTTTCTATCACTGAGCCAGTTACTTACCCACTTACAGACGTTTTCTCCCAATCCGAGCATTCTCATTTTATATACTAACCTTTTATGTGGTGCAGTGTCAAATGCTTTGGAGAAGTCAAGATACACGACATCCATTGATTCGCCGCTGTCAAGTCTAGAACTTACCTCCTCATAGAAACTGATTACATTTGTTTGACATGATCGATCCCTCACGAAGCCATGCTGATATGATGTTATTTGCTTATTTCCGTTAAGATGCTCTAACATAGCATCTCTCAGAAAACCTTCAAACAGTTTACCCACAACAGATGTTAAAATTACCGGCCTATAGTTTCCAGGCTCTGTTTTTGTACCCTTTTTGAATATTGGCACCACATTTGCCATGCGCCAATCCTGTGGGACATTCCCTGTCAATATAGAATCTGCAAATATCAGAAATAAGGGTCTGGCTATGACATTACTTAATTCCCTTAGGATACGAGGGGGTATGCCATCCGGTCCTGGCGATTTGTCTATTTTAATCTTTTTAAGTCGCTGTTGCACTTCTTCCTGGGTCAGACAGGACACTTTTAATGGGGAATTTATTTCAACATTCTGCATGTCATCTGACAGTTTATTTTCCTCAGTGAATACATTGGAGAAAAAAATATTTAACAGCTTTGCTTTCTCCTCGTCGCTCTCTGCAACTCCCCCTCATTACTCTTTAACGGGCCGACACCTTCAGATTTATACTTTTTAACATTTATATAATTGAAGAACATTTTAGGGTTAGTTTTACTCTCTTTGGCAATTAATCTCTCAGTCTCTAGTTTGGCCGCTTTTATTTGTTTTTTACATGTTCTATTTTTTTCCTTATAGTTTTTAAATGCTTCCGTGCTACCTTCCTGTTTTAGTGTTTAATATGCTTTTTTTTTTTGTCATTTATTGCTTTCTTTACAGTTCTGTTTATCCACATTGGTTTATTTTTGTTTCTTAACCTTTTATTCCCATACGGTATGTACCTCTCACAATGAGATTTTAGGATGCTTTTAAAGATATCCCATTTTGTGGCTGTATTTTTATTTGTGAGGACTTTATCCCAGTTAGTTAGGCCTATGGCCTCTCTTAGTTGGCTAAATTTAGCTTTTTTGAAGTTTGGTATTTTTATTCCTCCCTGTACAAACGCTCTCTTGAATGATAATTGGAAGGTTATTACTTTGTGGTCACTATTTCCCAGGTGTCCCCCAACCTGCACGTCTGTTGTTCTGTCAGGCCTATTGGTTAATACTAAGTCCAGTATGGCCGTCCCTCTAGTCGGGTCCTGAACCAGTTGGGAGAGGTAATTGTCTTTGGTTATTGCCAAGAACCTGTTTCCTTTATGAGATATACAAGTTTCAGTTTCCCAGTCTATATTTGGGTAGTTGAAGTCCCCCATAATAACCACCTCATTATGATTTGCCGCCTCGTCTATCTCGTTTAGTAGTAGATTTTCTGTGGACTCTGGTATATTAGGTGGTTTATAGTAAACTCCTATTAGTAATATATTATTGTTTTTAGCGCCATGTATCTCTACCCACAGTGACTCCACATGTTCATGTCCCTCACTTATATCTTCGCGGAGTGTGGGCTTTAGACAGGACTTTACATAAAGGCAGACCCCTCCCCCTCTCTGGTTTTGACGATCCTTTTTAAACAGGCTGTAACCCTGTACATTAACTGCCCAGTCATAGCTATCATCCAGCCATGTCTCTGTTATTCCCATTATGTCATAGTCCTCCTCACACATCACTAATTCCAGTTCACCAGTTTTATTAGTCAGGCTTCTGGCATTAGTATACATACATTTGAGAGGTTTATGTATCTTTTTTACTCTACACCTTTCCTTCTGAACTGTTCTAGTCCCTCCTTCCGTTCCTCCCCCAGTCTCACTACCTTGCCCCCGGTCTCTATCTGCACTATCTTCCCATTCTATAACATAATTACCCCCCCCCCAGTCCCTAGTTTAAACACTCCTCCAACCTTCTAGCCATCTTCTTCCCCAACACAGCTGCCCCTTCCCCATTGAGGTGCAGCCCGTCCCTACGATAGAGCCTGTAGCCGATAGAGAAGTCGGCCTAGTTCTCCAGGAACCCAAACCCCTCCTTCCTACACCAGTTTTTGAGCCACTTGTTAATTTCCCTAATCTCCCGCTGCCTCTCTTGTGTGGCCCGTGGTACAGGTAGTATTTCTGAAAATACTACCTTTGAGGTCCTTGCCCTCAGCTTTTGACCTAAATCCCTGAAATCATTTTTAAGGACTCTCCACCTACCCCTAACTTTGTCATTGGTTCCGATATGGACCATGACCGCTGGATCTTCTCCAGCCCCTCCCAGTAATCTGTCAACCTGATCCGCGATGTGTCGAACTCTAGCGCCAGGAAGACAGCACACTGTTCGGCGATCACGGTCTTTGTGACAGATTTCTCTATCTGTTCCCCTAATAATTGAGTCTCCCACTACCAGCACCCGTCTCCTGGGCCCCTGCTTACCGGAGCTGACATTCCCCTGACTGGCAGAGGAAGTGTCTGGCTGCGGCAGTGCCATCCCAGGACTGACATCCCCCTCATCTGCCAAACGTGCAAACTTGTTGGGGTGTGTCAGATCAGGGCTAGCCTCCCTGACACTCTTCCCTCTACCCCGCTTTCTTAATGTTACCCAGCTAGCTACCTCACTTTCCTCAGCCTCCTCTCTGTCACCCTCCCCCTCATCTACCCCAAAGAGTGCTTGCTCGGTGAGAAGCAAACTCTTTTGCAAATTGTCAATGCCTCTCAGTGTTGCAATTTGCCCATTTAGAGACTCGATTTGCGATTCCAAATGGGTAATTTGCTCACATCTTGAACAAAGATATGCACCCTTGAACTCCTGTTCCAGGACTGCATACATCATGCAAGATGTGCACTGGACTGCGTTGTCAATTGTGCAACACATACTAAATGGGGATTACACCAGCAAAGTAAAAAATACAATATAATGTAGTACTAAGAAACTGGCTAATTACAGTCCCCCACTGAAGTCACTTAATCTTAAGTCACACACTTACGCAACCACACTTAAATCAACCACGCGTCGCGGTCAAACTCGCGTTATATATCTCCTTTTATAACTAAATATAGATGCAGCTCACTACACCAGCCTGGTTTGTTTCCCCTCTGGAATCAAAGATGTATGCAGATCTCCCAAGAGGTCATTAAAAGACACTTTTTTTTATCCTTTTTTCCTTCTTATCTTTTTTATTCTATTTGTATTTTATGATATTTTTTTTATACATTTTTATATTTTTAACTTATTTTTAATATATTTTTGCCACATAACATGTCCCCAAGAGGTCAATTTTATTTATTTTTTTTTATTTTTTATATTTATACTATTTTACTTTTTTTTTTTATATATTGTATATTGTCATATAATTTGTCCCCCAAGAGAACATTAAAAGAACGCTGGGGGGTCAATACAACAAAGGATCCTCAGTTAAGGGCTCATGCACACAACTGTATGTATTTTATGGTCCGCAAAACACGGATCTGCAAAACAAACTGAAGACTTCCGTGTGACGTCCGTGCGGCATCCGTTTTTTTTGAGGATCCATTGTAACCATGCCTGTCCTTATCTGCAAAATGGACAAGAATAGGAAATGTTCTATTGTTTTTGCGGAATGGACATGCGGATATACAGACATGGAATGCACACAGAGTCATTTAGGTTTTTTCAAGCCCCTTTGTAGTGAATGGTTCCGTATACGGACCTGTAAAAGAAAAATGGAAAACAATGCGTTTGTGTTCAGGAGCCGTTCACACTTCAGTTGTTCAGTTATTTCCATCAGCTTTTGGCCTCATGCACACGACCGTGCCGTTTTTTGCCTTCTGCAATTTGTGGTACGGAACGGGTGCCGGCAATATAAATGCCTATTCTTGTCTGCAAATTGGGGACAAGAATAGGACATGTAATATTTTTTTGCGGGCCCGCGGAACGGAGCCATGAATGCGGACAGCACACGGAGTGCTGTCCGCATCTTTTGCAGCTCCATTGAAATGAATGGGTCCGCATCCGAGCCGCCAAAACGGCGTCTCGGATGCGGACCCAAACAACGGCCGTGTGCATGAGGCCTTTGTGGTTTGTGTTCTTGACTTGAACCTGGAGGAATTCTCTCCATTACACCCGATCTCTGTGGAGGCTTCACTGCTGGTTTTGCCTCACAGTAACTGATGGAAATAACTGACCAAATCACTGACATGTGAACTCCGCCTTAGGCCTCTTTTACATGACCGTTTTTCTGTTTATGGGCCGTTTTTTGCGGCCCGTATACAGAACCATTCATTTCAATGATTCTGCAAAAAAAATACGGAATGTACTCCGTATGCATTCCGTTTCCGTTTTTCCGTTCCGTTGAAAGACACCTATAGAACATGTCCTATTATTGCCCGCAAATCACGTTCCGTGGCTCCATTTAAGTCAATGGGTCCGCAAAAAGACTTCTCTTCCGGGTGTAGGGCTGACGTCATCGGCGCAGGCGCACTGAGGAAGGAGCAGCCGTCCTTCTCTCAGAGCGCCTGCGTCGAATGACGACTGGTACGGCGCAGGCAGGGGATTTGAGGCTGCAGGCAGGGCCAGCGAGAGCAGGACAGCGTTCGCTGGCCCTGTCAATCAAGTGGAGGAGGGGGCGTTTTTTCAAACAGAGGATGCGGCGGCTACCAGCAAGTCCGCCCAACTTGCTGGTAGTGAAGAAATGTACATATAATAAAAGTACGTTTTTTACTGTAATTACTGCACAGTCCGAGGTAAGAGGGGCAGATATGGAATCTGCTTACATAAACAAATATAATAAGTCAAAAACAGAAAATTGGGGGGATGACAGAAGCCCTTTAAGGAATTGTCTGGCAGTTTAAAGAAAGGTTTAATAAAGCTGAAAAAATAAAAGCAGTGATACCACGAGAGATCAGCGAATTTCTTGAACTTCTTTTCCGATCTCATTCTATCATATTGGACGTCAGATTTGATTAAATCCACATACATTTTACTGAAATCAAAAGAGCCCAAATTTACCTTGAAAAGTTCTATTTAACGCCAAGTCAGCATCAGTGACATCAGAGTGACAGTGACATAGAACTACGGGGGCAGGTGGCGGCAGTGTGATAACGCACTGCTCTGTCTCTCTTATAAAGTGATCCCTTTTTAGGGGCAGACGCCCGCTGCTGATTATACACCTGGAGGTATCGGCTTGTTATTTCTAAGACCTACACCAAAGATTATCCCTTTTTGGGAAGTGGCGGCAGGTTTGGTGTAAAAAAAAAACCATCATATCATTTTTTTAGCAATCCACCATCACATGCACAGGTCCCAACTGTCCTGGATCCAGAAGGACAGTCCCAGTTTTCTCTCGTCTCTCCCTCCATCCTGGGCGGGCAGGCATGTCCCTCTGTGTTCACCTCCCTTTAGTAAGAGTTCTTCGCTAACGGCTGATAAGAAGACGGTGGACATCATCATCATGGGATTAGTGCAGAGGGGGCGGAGCTCAGCAGTGGAGAGGGAAGAGGTGATGAAGGACCTGTGATGACATCACCATCATGGGATTAGTGCAGAGGGGGCGGAGCTCAGCAGTGGAGAGGGAAGAGGATGAAGATTTGGGTGAATGAGAAGAAACTGAAGAAGCATGGTTTTAATTTAAGTGCTAAGAAAATGCTGGGAATTATAGTCCTCTCATCTTATGCCTCCTCCCTGTAATGTCCTCTGATATCACATAAAAACAGCCTGGACATGTGGTAGTGGTATTACCATTTCTGTACTCTGCTACTGTCTCTAATGGTTAACATGAATGTCATCTTTTCATTTATTTCCAGGTCCTTCACCATTGTGCATTGATATTATTTTTTTGAAACTGTTTTGTACATGTAATGTGCCTGGTTCACCAGCAGGTGGCAGCATATAAGGCAGAGCTATCTTTAGACAGAATGGAACTCTCCATTCCATCCCCCCCCCCCCTTGGGCAGAAGTGGGCCAGTCCTGCTTCCTACCAGAAGGCAGGGGCAGCAGTGCTAGTTAGTTATAGTCAAGGCTAGACAGTGAAGTCTAAGGCTGGGCATGCTCACAGCCAGACATGCCTATAACAGCCAATGCAGGCTAAGCTATGCTTGCCATGGAAGCAGACGTATGGAAGCAGTAGCAACAAGGGGAAAATGTTCCCCAATTGCCAGAAGATATATCAGAAAGGGGATATTGTTCTCCGGCTGAATCAGGCGCCTCCAAATGGAAGTAGCTTGTCGAGCAACCGGACTCCATGCTAATTTACATACTGAGTGTCAGGAGAGGGACAACAGCCCAAGGCACCCCAATCCAAGGATACCAGAACTGACCAAATGTCCAGTAACCAGACCCAAGCAGATTTTAGCACAGCAGAGAGAAGGAAAGCAGAGTTATCAAGCGAGCCTGTCAGCCCAGCAGAGAGAGAGAGAGAAAGAGAGTAAGCACAGAATAACCAAGTTTGCTTGCCAGTTTATGCCAAAGCCTGCTGGGACCAAGAGTAAGCCTGAATTTAGTTTAAATGCAAGTTTACCCAAGTAAGTGTCACGGCTGAGGATGGGGGAAACCCTCAGCCATGCAATGCCCGAAGATGTTAGTGGCTGCTCGGCCAGGACGACAGAATTAGGGAGCAGGTCACCTCCTATCGCGTCCCTATTCTGACCCTGACTCCTAACCATATGAGCCAACCCTGATGGTGGGAGGGCTTATACACCGGAACCTAATAATCCCTGCTAGCCCTCAGGATTGCCCTGGAACAAGGAGCAGGGTAAGACTCCTGTTTCATCCTAGGCACGGAGGAACAGGAGTCTCACTGGCCAAGCTGCAAGTTGATAGGAACATAAACAGTCTATGGCAGGAGGGTGAAAAGCACGTCCACACCTACCTGCCACAGACACACTGACTGGATCCCGTGCTCAACAAGCTAGTGTCCACACCCAAACATAAATAGACACAGCACACACACATATACACACAAGAACCCAGATCCATAGCTGCATAAAACATAGAAAGAAAAGCAACATCAACTAAACATCACATATAACATTTATGACCACAAGGGTGGTCCTCACTGGCAGATGGTAAAAGACCAGGAGGATGACTCCAGCAACATGCCTGAAGTACCCCTCAGACCTCTGCTCTCAACTGAAGCTAAATAGCCCATGTAGCCACAGCCACACACGGACATACCCAGTGTTCACACAAAGAGGGAGTTAACCCTTCCTAAACCAGGCAAGGGATGGAAGCCACTTAAAGGGGAAAGTGCACACATAACTAAAACCCTGTGCACACCAGACATACAAAAGACACACCTAACAAAGACAGGTTGCCAGGTGCAACCGCATGCACATTGCAGCAAGCTGCCTAGCACCAGCTCAGGCTGCTATACTGCGAAATACAAAATAACAACTGGTTGCCCGCGGCAATTACAAGTGAGGCAACATACTAGCGGCCCTCACCTGTGGTTGAACAACCAAACCAAACCGCAGGCAACAGCTTGCGGTTCATGCTTCACGACCATGACCATGGTCGTGACAGTAAGGCTGATGTTAAAGTTTATCAAGAACTGGACTCAAGTTATTCTTCATCCCCTAACTCAACTATCCCTCTTTATTTGCTTTGGGGCCTAAGCCTGGGTATCCAGGTCGGAGCACCGTAAAACATATAGGCTGCACCACACCACTCAGCATTCCACCAAACCTAGGACGTGATGTGGCCCTGGAGGGTGGCACTTTGTAGACATGCTTCCTGTAATGTCATTTTGGGGACGTGATGTCCTCCTTTTTGGGGTCATGACGGTGCCCCCCTTCTGACAGTACACATAGTAATAAAGACTGTGCGTGCCCAGGCAGTGTCGGTCCTCCTTTACACCCAGGGCCTAAACTCCCAGCCATGCCTTCTCCAGCTGGCGAGGCGCCATGCAGTGACATCATCTGCTGGACTGAGGAGAAAGTCAATTCTGGCCGGTCCTTATCACAGCCCAGCCTCTTCTAGTTACACCCCTGATAGAGGGTCTGATACATGTGCAGAAGGAGGTAGGCTGGGATCTTGTGGTCCTCATAATACTTGGCTTTCCCAGTAGTCTCCTTCTGAAGTTTTACACGATCCAGTTATGGGTGGAGACCACAGATAATGTCTCCGCAGACACTTGTTAGTGACATCAGAAAAGTACTCCAATCACAGGTAACAGGCCGCCTGCCCCCAGGGGTCCTCCTATATCGCGTCCCAGGTGTAGGAAATGCCAAGTGGAATGTTGCAGTTTATAATGTCTCTTTATGTGTGTCACGGTGCTCCTACCTGGATATGGCTGGACACTAGGCTTTTGCTCTGAAGCAATAAATAGGGGGAATAATTGAGGGATTTGAAAGAATAACTTGAGCCCAGACCTTGAGATGAAGTTAACGGCAGCTTTACTTGAATAAACCTTTCTCCAAACAGTTTCAGGCTTTGTCTTGGTTTCAGCAAGCTTTAGCATTAAACTGGCAGGCAAGCTCAACTCTGCTATGTCTCTGTTTCTCTCTGACTCTGCTGTACTGACAGGCTGGCTGTATAACTTGGCTTCTTCTGTATGCTGCTCTTCTTCTTTGTAGTTTGACTCTAGGTTATGCCAGGGAGCTTTCCTCCTGGCTCCTGAGGCTTAGACTTTGGCTTCCATGGCCAGCAGAGCTTAGGGTGTCCTGGCTGACGTGGGCTCGTCCACAAGAGACGTGCCCCTGCACACCCTTCCCCTGTCTAGGGAAGACCTAAACTGGAACTAACTGGTCACCACCATTCCTGCAAGAAGTGGGACTAGCCTACTACTACTCTACAGAGGGGGGTTAGACTGGAATGGTAAGTTGCATTCTATCTAAGATAGCTCTGCCGTATTTGCTGCCACCTGCTGGTAAACCACAATGCACATTGTGGAGGACCTGGACAAAAATACCTAAGATGACTTTGTGTTGGCCCTTTAAAATAGTAATAAAAACAAAAACAACCATGGGTGTCAGTTGCCGAATTACTATACACTGCAATAGTGCGCTATGTAAGCAGACTTCCCAACATTATGTTATAACTGGACAAGCTTTTTAGATACAAGAAAAAAACAAGAGAACTAAAGCTCATAGACGTTCAATAATGAAAAATAGTATACTTCATTAGTTACAAAAATCAATAGATGATAAATACCATAAAAAAGGGGGATAAGGATCAAAAACACCATCCCAGCATTACAGAGTGTAGATGTATAACGTCACATTGACATGCACTATGATTAATAGAAGCGAGTCCTAATGTAAAAACATCATAGCATAATTGCCAAACAGTATAGCTATAGCAGGTAGTATCCTCAAAAGGTGTTATACAAAAATACGCAGCAAGAAGCTGCTGTATAAACCCACTGAAGCCGTATCCTGACAATATATGACAAGCCATGAGTATGGATGGAAATAGCACAGACTCACCAAGAAGTAACAGAGACCTGAGTACCTGGGATGGCGTTACCCCTCATTATTGGACATCTATGAGCTTTAGTTCTCTTGTTTTTTCCATTATAGATAGTAGCAGGGTGCAGGAGTAGTAAAACCACTCTGGGGTGTTACAAATGTAGTGTCCCACTGGGTAGGAGTGGGCACTACACAAGGGTCAATTGGGTAACGTGTTACTTCTGCTCACAAGTGACAGTGACATTATGCTTATCGATGCATTGTAATGTATTTCCTGTGTGTTTTTACATTGGTATGGTTTCCCTCGTTAATGCTCAGCAGGCCTAGTTGGGTGTAATTAGACATCCCAGACACTAGAGGGAGATAGGGAGCCCCTAGTATAAATGTCCAGGGCCAGACAGGGAGGGGTTAGGTCATAGTCAGGAGTCTGTGAGGACACAAGTGAGAAGGCACCAGCCAGAGATATGCTGAGGGCCTCCTCCTGACATGCAGCTGGATAGTCCTGGTTTCTAGTGGCACCAGGAGGCTAGAAGGAGTACAGCCTGCCTGGAGACTTGTAATTCAGCAAATTGTCGGGTGGTAATAATTCAATTAAGAATTATTAATTATGGTCATAAAAATAATTAACTATAAAAAATTAAATTTATAAAATAAATTCTTAAAATCATGACCTGGTGAATTGTAGACAACCTAATCGATACAATTCACATCTGAGTCGGACTATTTCCTCAGATAAATAAGTTCTTTTTGACGTGAGATGACATTAATGATAAAACATGTAGTTCTGCATTATACAATAATACACCGGTTTTATAAAAATATGCAGATTTATTGATTATAAACATATATAAGTAAATAAACACAATGATACATGCAAATGAATATATATAGCGTTAATATAAAGCATTACAAGCTTAACAATACATGTGAGTGGAAATAACTTGTCACATTATAACCAAGCTACTATTAGGTTAGGATATCAAAGTAGGAACATCATTTATATATATTACCTCTGTTCAGAGAAAACCTCATGATATCAGGATGGGCCTGTCTAATCCTAGACATCAATATGGAATGCTAAATACATTCTGCCCCCCTCTAACCAACTACACATCACATGACATCAAGATGGGCAAATCCATTCAATAATATAGCTTAGAAGAGATAACTGTATCCTTCCGCCCCATCCTGGACTATTTTCACACATATGACTTTGGTAAGACTATTAAGACAAATAACAGGGATCTAGGATCTTTCCTCGACCATATCTTAAATGGGAAGGACTTGAAATAAGTCATTCCTGTGGGAATCCATCACTTAGCTTGGCAAAGAATGTTCTATCAATATATATATATATAAGCAAATCATTTTATGCTTTGCTAGATTATTTGTCTTGATTCTTCTGCAGGTAGAATGAAGTCTCACAATATCCTAAGACTACATCTCAATATGGAGATGATCGATTAATTAATTTATTTATTTATTCGCCAATCTAGATGGTATAATTTCACCCGCACTATCAAATTAGTCTTAATAAAATGAAATATCATTTTCTGTGTCTCTTACCAAGTCCTAGTAGAAATCTCACTTCTGCTCCTAGGAAAGCTGGGTGGTCCATCATAGCGTATCTCACCATGGCTTCCATCTTGATAGACCCCTCTAGAGAGCTCCACTTCTCTCTCCTCTCCTCTTTCTTGTGTCGTGTGTTTTTCCCCCCTGTGTATGGTTTATGATCACAAACTTATCAGTTAGACACACCTTCCTAGTTTGTAACTTTCCAATCATTGTCGGATGGGTGTGACTATTGATAAGAAATATGACATCATAACCTTACCCAGAATGCACTGTTGCTACTGTTGTAATGTCACCTACTCATACCTAGGTGACACTGCTGTGTAAGCTATTTGCGTCATAGTATAAAGGGTTAACTTATGGAAGTCTGAATAAAATATATTCTATACATTTTGACCTTAAAAGCTTTAATTCAAAGCTATAGGGATTAATTCTGACACTTGTAGCAATTAGAGACAGACCTCTAGGCGTCTCTCTGAATGTTTCTCACACTGTTTATTTGTGCATCGTAAATAACTTCAATGTCCTTGTTTTCTCACAGAGATATCAGTACCTCCTCTTGACACACCAAAAGATGTGATTCTTGGTTACAAAACACACATCTTCACAGACATTTTTTTAAAAGACAAAGATTCTCCTAACGAGAAATATATATAATATACTGGATACATGTCTTCATAACATATAACAATATAATATATTATATGTCCTACTGATTGTCTTATGCTAAGGACTAAGGCTCATTAAATGAATACATGAATATTATATATTTGCTTCATTGATAAATGCCTAATTGTATAGGTAATTATCACCAGCTGCATAGAGCTTATCTTTATCTCTTGTCATAAATTTAAAAGTAGACAAGGAAGATTCTTCTCAGACTGGTACATTCATGAGAAGAATAACACTAAAAAGCAGAAACCTTTGTGTGACCTTACTTTGGCCTTCTCAAGACATACAAAATTGTAACTATAGTCGAGCATGGCTCTTAAAGGCAATGCACATTCATCTTGACTAGAATTAATTGGATATCAATGCATTTACCTATGAAAAGGCACAACAAAATACAGATGAGACACCCCAGTAGTAGGAGTGGACCTCCTGGGAGAAACCTGCAGCCACCTTTCCAATCCAGCAGAGAGTTCAGCTGAGAAGCAGAGGTACTGTAACCTAAAGCAAGTGTCAATACTGGAGGAAGATTTATATACCAAGGATTCAATCCAGCAATTAGGCATCCAGGCCTTGGGATCCAGCCAGCTAGAATAGCTGAGGGGATAGAGCAGCATTGTACTGCAAAGCATTAACCGTTTACCCTCCAAGTATCTTGCAAGATTTAAACCTGCCGTGCTGTAAAGTGTTCCTGCTGTGCGTTTGTGCTGTAAAGGACTGCATCATCATCTACTGTAACTGCCTGTACAAAGTTGGACTGTTTTCCAAATTAAAGCAACGTTTGGTTTACCATCTGTGTACTCTCTTAATCCTCCTAGAAATTGGTGTGCCACCATTACAGGCACTGGCGTCACGATCCTTAAAGGGACCTTTCCTCAGGCACTCGAAATACCTGCAACATCCAGGGCACCTCATCCACCACCAGGCCTGGTCCCTATCTACAGAGTGTGCCCCAGAGGAACTAGTGTCTGCCTCTACTTCACTGTCGCATGCCTGCCCAGGGTTCCCTTCCAAAAAGTGAGTAACCCTCGATTGCCCATAACTGTGACCTCACTATCGCTATACCCTGCAGGTCTGGCGTGCTGCACAAGTGATACTCCAAGCACTGGGGACGAGGGGGGGGGGGCGCACTGGGAAGGACGGGGGGGGGGGGGGGCACTGGGTGGGAGGGGGAGCACTAGGTGGAGGCGCTCAGTGAGCCATGTAACTGAAGCCAGTGTGTATGATCATACTCATTCTGTCAGGACATTGAGATTAAGAGTCTGATCTAGAGGTTTTTTTTGAATTACATATATATTAGATCCTAAGGGGGCATAACTATTGTGCAGGGGCACTAATGGGCATAACTATTGTGCAGGGGCACTAAGGGGGCATAACAACTGTAAGGAGGCACTAAGGAGCCAATTACTGTTTGGCGCACTAAGGAGAATTCTTCTGTGTTGGGGCACTAAGGAGGCATAACTATGTGTGGGGGCACTAAAAAGGCCATTCTACTGTAAGGGGCACTAAAAGGGGCATTGTACTTTAAGAGGCCATTTTATTTGTGGAGCCACTAAACCATTCTACTGTCTGGGGGCACTAAAGGGCATTATACTGTGTGGAGGCACGAAGGGGGCATTCTACCGTATGGCACGCTAATGACTTTGCATTAGAAAAATTTTGCCGCGTAACGCTACAAACAGGAGCGACTGGCCATAGACCCTGCAGGGAAATTTCCTGGTGGGGCGCTGCCACGGGGAAGCCACCCAAGCTCTCCTCACTGCTGCTGGCCGGGTCCAAAATTATCTGATTCTTTCAACTGTAATTAACGCTGGGAGCATCAGGTACTTTGGTACCTGGCTGGCGGCCGCAGTGCCCCTCTGAACTGTATGGCTGACTTTAGATTAGGGATGGTGTGGTATTCTGTGGGGGAGCATGCGGGCCTATGGGTCCTTACCTAGTAGTTCACCTTTATAGCGCTCCCATCGCGTGACCTCCGCGACGTCAAGATACTCTGTGACGTGGGCGGACTATCGCGGTCACGTGATGCGGAAGCACATCGGTGCGTTCCACCTCGGCCTGTGAGACGCAGAGAAAGTCTCAGCGCATGCGCAAACGCAACATTCCTGGTCAAGTGACCGCGTGATAGGTGCGTCGACCGTGACGTCACATAGAGGCGCCGGGGGTCGGACTGGGGAACACACATGGCCCCACAGCCCTTTAAAATGGGCGTTTATCGCCACATTAGAAGCCGGTCACTCCACCACTGAAGATACCACCACCCTGGGTCTCAGCCTGTTGGTGGTAAATAAGCCACACGCCTGACCGCTGCCACACAATAATTAAGTAACCATCCTCCATGGCTCCATGTGGGCTGCAGGTATGTTTATGATGCTACACTGTACTTACTATTTTCTGTTTTTGACATTATTCCTAGACTCAGCTGTTAACTGACTCTAGCTACTGCCCCGTGTCCCCTGATGAATCCTGGGGTAAATCTTTTTGAAGAAACGCGTCGGGACACTTAAGTATTCCTCCTACTTTAACCATTTCAGTGGTTAGTTTCTGTGGTGGGGTTACGCTTTTTGAGATATATGGTTGTCTTTGCTCCTCTGGACGATTTCTCTTTCCTGATGCATTAGGGCCTAATAGGGTTACCTACATAGGTTAAGAGTTCCTGTCTGGGCCACCCCTTGCAGGGCATTTTGGACCCCGTCCTGAGGATCTGTGCTATAGGGTGGATCAGGCCAAGCAGGGATTGATTAGGGCTAGTCATTGTCATCTGACACTACTGTGCCTAACCTGCTATCAATGGTCCTGTCCCCCCCTCTCTATCACACCATACCATATATCAATTACTGGTCTCCATCTATGTACCATATTGTGTATGTATTAGTCTTACATGTTGTCTGTCTGTAGGGGCCGTTTTTTACTTCTATGATTTAATAAAAGCAATATTTTAATAGTTACTGCCCCCTTAGTTTATTGATTTTGTTCACTGAGCAGTAATCAGGGAGACACTCCTGTCTTCTCCTGACTGACCCGCTTCTTTTGTCAATTTGGATTCACCTACAATATGGGTTTTTGTCCATGGCCACTTTAAATTCCCAGTCTGCCCCTGGCTATACGTGCCACCAATATTGACAGCATGTCTGTCATAACGAGAGTCAGCCTCGTCCTCCAGCTGTGCCTGTGAAAACTCCACCTTAGAGCAGTGCTGTGGACATCAGCCGGCCTCACACCAGAGGTATTTGGAGAAATGGGGGAGATTTATCAAAACTGGTCTAAAGGAAAACTGGTGTAGTCGCCCATTGCAACCAATCAGATTCCATCTTTCAGAGCTCCTTTAGAAAATAACAGGTGGAAGCTGATTGGTTGGGCTAACTAAGCCAGTTTTCTGTGACACCATTTTGATAAATCTCCCCCAATGTAGCGCCGATGTAGGAGCCAAGTGAAGTGTGTGGCACAAATTGCCATCGCTGCCGAGGAGGGAGACTGGTGTGCAAAAACTACTAATTTAAAGAAGTACAGAGACTGTCTGCAGTAGTGTGTTCAGAGACAGCACCATGTGCAGAGTTACCAGGACTCTCAATCCATATACACTCACCTAAAGAATTATTAGGAACACTTGTTCTATTTCTCATTAATGCGATTATCTAGTCAACCAATCACATGGCAGTAGCTTCAATGCATGTAGGGTTGTGGTCCTGATCAAGACAATCTCCTGAACTCCAAACTGAATGTCAGAATGGGAAAAAAGGTGGGCTACAACAGCAGAAGACCCCACGGGTACCACTCCTCTCCACTACAAATAGGAAAAAGAGGCTACAATTTGCACGAGCTCACCAAAATTGGACTGTTGAAGACTGGAAAAATGTTGCCTGGTCTGATGAGTCTCGATTTCTGTTGAGATATTCAAATGATAGAGTCCGAATTTGGCATAAACATAATGAGGACATGTATCCATCATGCCTTGTTACCACTGTGCAGGATGGTGGTGGTGGTGGTGTAATGGTGTGGGGGATGTTTTCTGGGCACACTTTAGGCCCCTTAGTGTCAATTGGCCATCGTTTAAATGCCACGGGCTACCTGAACATTGTTTCTGACCATGTCCATCCCTTCATGACCAACATCTTTTGATGGTTACTTCCAGCAGGATAATGCACCATGTCACAAAGCTCAAATCATTTCAAATCGGTTTCTTGAACATGACAATGAGTTCACTGCACTAAAATGGCCCCCACAGTCACCAGATCTCAACCCAATAGAGCATCTTTGGCATGTGGTGGAACGGGAGCTTCGTGCCCTGGATGTGCATCCCTCAAATCTCCATCAACTGCAAGATGCTATCCTATCAATATGGGCCAACATTTCTAAAGAATGCTATCAGCACCTTGTTGAATCAATGCCACGTAGAATTAAGGCAGTTCTGAAGGCAAAAGGGGGTCCAACACCGTGTTAGTATGGTGTTCCTAATAATTTTTCAGGTGAGTGTATATAATCCAGATCTCATGATTGTCACCTTCTGTATCAGCATGATCTTGTTACCCACCTGAGATCAGTTTCTGGAACCAGAATCAACAAAATCTAAGGCTATCCCTTGGTGTTCAACAGAGCCGACTGTAAAGAAGGATGGTTTTCGCTGCTAGGGAACCAGATGAATACAATCAGCAAACAAGAGGTTATTCAGAAGCCAGGCCAAAGTCAAAATATGGAGGGTTAATGAGCAGGAATAAGTTTTGGGCTCAAAGCACAGGAGGACAAATGACAGCTAGAACAATATAGGCAATCACAGGCACTGAACTAGAGTTAGTGCCTGGTTTACATACCCCATACTAGACCTGTGATTGTTTGTTGAGACAGAGACCATAATGGCTCAGCATCCCATCTCTCCGACTAGCCAATGAGCCAAGGATTGGCTGCTCAGCATAGGAACCCTAGGAACAGCCATGCTACTGGTGCATGTGCCGCTCATGAACTCCCCAAGCACCATGACATGGGCAATACTAGGTGCAGTGACAGACACTGAATGATCATAGTCCGTTAATTTTATAACAGGGTTGTTATTAAGACGGGAACACTAGGTTGGTGTCTCTTGGAGTTATCTTCGGTCACTGACAGCTGACTCAGTCAAGAGACTAGGTTGGCCCTAAAATATTTGGAGAGGGCATGTGTACCTCGGGGTCAGCAGTGTTGGCAGCTCGATACTCTGTTTTCAGATTATATTCAGGACACTTTAAAATTCCTGACAACTTTTTCCAATTAAACATACATATACAAATGAATATAAACAAATCCTGGTAAATATAAAGCCGATATAGACTACATATTGTAAAGATGCCATCGAGGTCTAGAGTGATTCCTATACGTCAGGTCTATCAGTGTATAATATGTGTGTTTTATGTTGATATATTGAGCCCCGTTACAGCGCAGGATCTGCTGGTATATTGGGAAATATAAAGTGATGCTTCCTGACTTTCTTCTACAGGACAGTCCATTAACCTGGACACATCCCCCTTATTATAGAAGCTCCTCATTCAGTTTCCATTATTGATCGTTCTTCACATTGAAGTCCATCATCCTTGACTGATGACTACTGTCACAGTGACATCACATCTTCTTCCTGAGGACCAACAAATTCCAACCGAGGCTTCAGCCAATCAGAACCTTGTAGTGAAAAGTGCAATACTCATAGTGACCAGTAGGTCTATCGCTGCTTCTCTGAACTTCCTGATTGTTGTAGCTGGAAAGAAAAGAGTTCAATTAAAATATGTGAATATTAAAGGCTATGTACACCTTTGAGGGCAATTTTTTTATGATTTCATTTTAGTCATTTTGGGCTAAAAATGTTTTTTTTTTTAAGTACTTAAAAGTATTGAGCCATTCTGCCACAAGGGTCAACTGTCTATCTGGTTTAATTGTACTTTTACTTAGAGTAGGTCAGTAAGTGTCACGAGGGTGTCAAGAGCCACGCCTGACTCCGTTGTACCTGGGGTCAGGAGGTCGCAGCGGTTGGCTGCACGCTCTATGTCAGATAGGGAAGTTTCCTTATTGTAGCTTTCTGGGTTTGCTTTACAAACCCTTTTGGCTCACTCAGGGATCCGTAGCTCCTTCTCTCAGCTGTTCCTTGTCCAGCACTCCCAATCCTCCTTATATTCCCCTCTCACACTTCTCTGGTTGCCAGATATAGAGCTTCCTGCCTGGACATCTATTCTGACCCACTGGAGCTGTGTTGCTGCGTTCTCTGAGTGTTGCCTTAGAACGCTACCCTCCGGATCCCTGTTGGACCTTTGTGGACAATTGTTGCCGTCCACCTGGGTGTTTGTGTTTGTCTGTGTTTGTCTGTCCTCTCCCTGGTGTTTCCCTCTTAGTGCAGTGGTGAGGACTAGCGATCCCACCGGCCCGTTCATTATCTAGGGCTCATTTCAGGGAAAGCCAGGGTTTAGGCACGTGATCGCCGCACGGGTGAGGAACCCGTCTAGGGACGTCAGGGCAGCCAGGTGCCAGCTGCAAGGTGAGTTAGGGGTCACCACCTTTCCCTCTCCCTTGGGCAGGGCTTTCCCTGTTTTCCTCCCTGTGCGTGTTGCCGGTAGAGTTGAGCGAACACCTGGATGTTCGGGTTCGAGAAGTTCGGCCGAACATCCCGGAAATGTTCGGGTTCGGGATCCGAACCCGATCCGAACTTCGTCCCGAACCCGAACCCCATTGAAGTCAATGGGGACCCGAACTTTTCGGCACTAAAAAGGCTGTAAAACAGCCCAGGAAAGAGCTAGAGGGCTGCAAAAGGCAGCAACATGTAGGTAAATCCCCTGCAAACAAATGTGGATAGGGAAATGAATTAAAATAAAAATTAAATAAATAAAAATTAACCAAAATCAATTGGAGAGAGGTTCCATAGCAGAGAATCTGGCTTCCCGTCACCCACCACTGGAACAGTCCATTCTCAGATATTTAGGCCCCGGCACCCAGGCAGAGGAGAGAGGTCCCGTAACAGAGAATCTGTCTTCATGTCAGCAGAGAATTAGTCTGCATGTCATAGCAGAGAATGAGGCTTCACGTCAGCCACCACTGCAACAGTCCATTGGCATATATTTAGGCCCAGCACCCAGGCAGAGGAGGGAGGTCCCGTAACAGAGAATCTGTCTTCATGTCAGCAGAGAATTAGTCTGCATGTCATAGCAGAGAATGAGGCTTCACGTCAGCCACCACTGCAACAGTCCATTGGCATATATTTAGGCCCAGCACACACACAGGCAGAGGAGAGAGGTCCCGTAACAGAGAATCTGGCTTCATGTCAGCAGAGAATCAGTCTGCATGTCATAGCAGAGAATGAGGCTTCACGTCAGCCACCACTGCAACAGTCCATTGGCATATATTTAGGCCCAGCACACACACAGGCAGAGGAGAGAGGTCCCGTAACAGAGAATCTGTCTTCATGTCAGCAGAGAATTAGTCTGCATGTCATAGCAGAGAATGAGGCTTCACGTCAGCCACCACTGCAACAGTCCATTGGCATATATTTAGGCCCAGCACCCAGGCAGAGGAGGGAGGTCCCGTAACAGAGAATCTGGCTTCATGTCAGCAGAGAATCAGTCTGCATGTCATAGCAGAGAATGAGGCTTCACGTCAGCCACCACTGCAACAGTCCATTGGCATATATTTAGGCCCAGCACCCAGGCAGAGGAGGGAGGTCCCGTAACAGAGAATCTGTCTTCATGTCAGCAGAGAATCAGTCTGCATGTCATAGCAGAGAATGAGGCTTCACGTCAGCCACCACTGCAACAGTCCATTGGCATATATTTAGGCCCAGCACACACACAGGCAGAGGAGAGAGGTCCCGTAACAGAGAATCTGGCTTCATGTCAGCAGAGAATCAGTCTGCATGTCATAGCAGAGAATGAGGCTTCACGTCAGCCACCACTGCAACAGTCCATTGGCATATATTTAGGCCCAGCACCCAGGCAGAGGAGGGAGGTCCCGTAACAGAGAATCTGTCTTCATGTCAGCAGAGAATTAGTCTGCATGTCATAGCAGAGAATGAGGCTTCACGTCAGCCACCACTGCAACAGTCCATTGGCATATATTTAGGCCCAGCACACACACAGGCAGAGGAGAGAGGTCCCGTAACAGAGAATCTGTCTTCATGTCAGCAGAGAATCAGTCTGCATGTCATAGCAGAGAATGAGGCTTCACGTCAGCCACCACTGCAACAGTCCATTGGCATATATTTAGGCCCAGCACACACACAGGCAGAGGAGAGAGGTCCCGTAACAGAGAATCTGGCTTCATGTCAGCAGAGAATCAGTCTGCATGTCATAGCAGAGAATCAGGCTTCACGTCAGCCACCACTGCAACAGTCCATTGGCATATATTTAGGCCCAGCACCCAGGCAGAGGAGGGAGGTCCCGTAACAGAGAATCTGTCTTCATGTCAGCAGAGAATTAGTCTGCATGTCATAGCAGAGAATGAGGCTTCACGTCAGCCACCACTGCAACAGTCCATTGGCATATATTTAGGCCTAGCACACAGGCAGAGCAGAGAGGTCCCGTAACAGACAATCTGGCTTCATGACAGCAGAGAATCAGTCTGCATGTCATAGCAGAGAATCAGGCTTCATGTCAGCCACCACTGCAACAGTCCATTGTCATAAATTTAGGCCCAGCACACACACAGGCAGAGGAGAGAGGTCCCGTAACAGACAATCTGGCTTCATGTCAGCAGAGAATTAGTCTGCATGTCATAGCAGAGAATCAGGCTTCATGTCAGCCACCACTGCAACAGTCCATTGGCATATATTTAGGCCTAGCACACAGGCAGAGCAGAGAGGTCCCGTAACAGACAATCTGGCTTCATGACAGCAGAGAATCAGTCTGCATGTCATAGCAGAGAATGAGGCTTCACGTCAGCCACCACTGCAACAGTCCATTGTCATAAATTTAGGCCCAGCACCCAGGCAGAGGAGAGAGGTCCCGTAACAGACAATCTGGCTTCATGTCAGCAGAGAATTAGTCTGCATGTCATAGCAGAGAATCAGGCTTCATGTCAGCCACCACTGCAACAGTCCATTGGCATATATTTAGGCCTAGCACACAGGCAGAGCAGAGAGGTCCCGTAACAGAGGATCTGGCTTCATGTCAGCAGAGAATCAGTCTGCATGTCATAGCAGAGAATCAGGCTTCACGTCAGCCACCACTGCAACAGTCCATTGTCATAAATTTAGGCCCAGCACCCAGGCAGAGGAGAGAGGTCCCGTAACAGACAATCTGGCTTCATGTCAGCAGAGAATTAGTCTGCATGTCATAGCAGAGAATCAGGCTTCATGTCAGCCACCACTGCAACAGTCCATTGGCATATATTTAGGCCTAGCACACAGGCAGAGCAGAGAGGTCCTGTAACAGACAATCTGGCTTCATGACAGCAGAGAATCAGTCTGCATGTCATAGCAGAGAATGAGGCTTCACGTCACCCACCACTGCAACAGTCCATTGGCATATATTTAAGCCTAGCACACAGGCAGAGCAGAGAGGTCCCGTAACAGACAATCTGGCTTCATGTCAGCAGAGAATCAGTCTGCATGTCATAGCAGAGAATCAGGCTTCACGTCAGCCACCACTGCAACAGTCCATTGGCATATATTTAGGCCTAGCACACAGGCAGAGCAGAGAGGTCCCGTAACAGACAATCTGGCTTCATGTCAGCAGAGAATCAGTCTGCATGTCATAGCAGAGAATGAGGCTTCACGTCAGCCACCACTGCAACAGTCCATTGGCATAAATTTAGGCCCAGCACCCAGGCAGAGGAGAGAGGTCCCGTAACAGACAATCTGGCTTCATGTCAGCAGAGAATTAGTCTGCATGTCATAGCAGAGAATCAGGCTTCATGTCAGCCACCACTGCAACAGTCCATTGGCATATATTTAGGCCTAGCACACAGGCAGAGGAGAGGTTCATTCAACTTTGGGTAGCATCGCAATATAATGGTAAAATGAAAATAAAAATAGGATTGAATGAGGAAGTGCCCTGGAGTCCAATAATATATGGTTATGGGGAGGTAGTTAATGTCTAATCTGGACAAGGGACGGACAGGTCCTGTGGGATCCATGCCTGGTTCATTTTTATGAACGTCAGCTTGTCCACATTGGCTGTAGACAGGCGGCTGCGTTTGTCTGTAATGACGCCCCCTGCCGTGCTGAATACACGTTCAGACAAAACGCTGGCTGCCGGGCAGGCCAGCACCTCCAAGGCATAAAAGGCTAGCTCTGGCCACGTGGACAATTTAGAGACCCAGAAGTTGAATGGGGCCGAACCATCAGTCAGTACGTGGAGGGGTGTGCACACGTACTGTTCCACCATGTTAGTGAAATGTTGCCTCCTGCTAACACGTTGCGTATCAGGTGGTGGTGCAGTTAGCTGTGGCGTGTTGACAAAAGTTTTCCACATCTCTGCCATGCTAACCCTGCCCTCAGAGGAGCTGGCCGTGACACAGCTGCCTTGGCGACCTCTTGCTCCTCCTCTGCCTTGGCCTTGGGCTTCCACTTGTTCCCCTGTGACATTTGGGAATGCTCTCAGTAGCGCGTCTACCAACGTGCGCTTGTACTCGCGCATCTTCCTATCACGCTCCAGTGCAGGAAGTAAGGTGGGCACATTGTCTTTGTAGCGTGGATCCAGCAGGGTGGCAACCCAGTAGTCCGCACAGGTTAAAATGTGGGCAACTCTGCTGTTGTTGCGCAGGCACTGCAGCATGTAGTCGCTCATGTGTGCCAGGCTGCCCAGGGGTAAGGACAAGCTGTCCTCTGTGGGAGGCGTATCGTCATCGTCCTGCCTTTCCCCCCAGCCACGCACCAGTGATGGACCCGAGCTGCGTTGGGTGCCACCCCGCTGTGACCATGCTTCATCCTCATCCTCCTCCACCTCCTCCTCATCCTCGTCCTCCTCGTCCTCCAGTAGTGGGCCCTGGCTGGCCACATTTGTACCTGGCCTCTGCTGTTGCCAAAAACCTCCCTCTGAGTCACTTCGAAGAGACTGGCCTGAAAGTGCTAAAAATGACCCCTCTTCCTCCTCCTCCTCCTCCTCCTCCTGGGCCACCTCCTCTTCCATCATCGCCCTAAGTGTTTTCTCAAGGAGACATAGAAGTGGTATTGTAACGCTGATAACGGTGTCATCGCCACTGGCCATGTTGGTGGAGTACTCGAAACAGCGCAACAGGGCACACAGGTCTCGCATGGAGGCCCAGTCATTGGTGGTGAAGTGGTGCTGTTCTGTAGTGCGACTGACCCGTGCGTGCTGCAGCTGAAACTCCACTATGGCCTGCTGCTGCTCGCACAGTCTGTCCAGCATGTGCAAGGTGGAGTTCCACCTGGTGGGCACGTCGCATATGAGGCGGTGAGCGGGAAGGCCGAAGTTACGCTGTAGCGCAGACAGGCGAGCAGCAGCAGGATGTGAACGCCGGAAGCGCGAACAGACGGCCCGCACTTTATGCAGCAGCTCTGACATGTCGGGGTAGTTGTGAATGAACTTCTGCACCACCAAATTCAGCACATGCGCCAAGCAAGGGATGTGCGTCAAATTGGCTAGTCCCAGAGCTGCAACGAGATTTCGCCCATTATCACACACCACCAGGCCGGGCTTGAGGCTCACCGGCAGCAACCACTCGTCGGTCTGTTGTTCAATACCCCGCCACAACTCCTGTGCGGTGTGGGGCCTGTCCCCCAAACATATGAGTTTCAGAATGGCCTGCTGACGTTTACCCCGGGCTGTGCTGAAGTTGGTGGTGAAGGTGTGTGGCTGACTGGATGAGCAGGTGGAAGAAGAGGAGGAGGAAGCCGAGAAGGAGGAGGTGGCAACAGGAGGCAAAGAATGTTGCCCTGCGATCCTTGGCGGCGGAAGGACGTGCGCCAAACAGCTCTCCGCCTGGGGCCCAGCTGCCACTACATTTACCCAGTGTGCAGTTAGGGAGATATAGCGTCCCTGGCCGTGCTTACTGGTCCACGTATCTGTGGTTAGGTGGACCTTGCCACAGATGGCGTTGCGCAGTGCACACTTGATTTTATCGGATACTTGGTTGTGCAGGGAAGGCACGGCTCTCTTGGAGAAGTAGTGCCGGCTGGGAACAACATACTGTGGGACAGCAAGCGACATGAGCTGTTTGAAGCTGTCTGTGTCCACCAGCCTAAATGACAGCATTTCATAGGCCAGTAGTTTAGAAATGCTGGCATTCAGGGCCAGGGATCGAGGGTGGCTAGGTGGGAATTTACGCTTTCTATCAAATGTTTGTGAGATGGAGAGCTGAACGCTGGCGTGTGACATGGTTGAGACGCTTGGTGACGGAGGTGGTGGTGGTGGTGTTGGTGGTACATCCCCTGTTTGCTGGGCGGCAGGTGCCAACGTTCCTCCAGAGGCGGAGGAAGAGGCCGAGGCGGCAGCAGCAGAATAGGCCGAGGCGGCAGCAGCAGAAGAGGTAGCAGGGGGAGCCTGAGTGACTTCCTTGGTTTTAAGGTGTTTACTCCACTGCAGTTCATGCTTTGCATGCAGGTGCCTGGTCATGCAGGTTGTGCTCAGGTTCAGAACGTTAATGCCTCGCTTCAGGCTCTGATGGCACAGCGTGCAAACCACTCGGGTCTTGTCGTCAGCACATTGTTTGAAGAAGTGCCATGCCAGGGAACTCCTTGAAGCTGCCTTTGGGGTGCTCGGTCCCAGATGGCGGCGGTCAGTAGCAGGCGGAGTCTCTTGGCGGCGGGTGTTCTGCTTTTGCCCACTGCTCCCTCTTTTGCTACGCTGTTGGCTCGGTCTCACCACTGCCTCTTCCTCCGAACTGTGAAAGTCAGTGGCACGACCTTCATTCCATGTGGGGTCTAGGACCTCATCGTCCCCTGCATCGTCTTCCACCCAGTCTTGATCCCTGACCTCCTGTTCAGTCTGCACACTGCAGAAAGACGCAGCAGTTGGCAACTGTGTTTCGTCATCATCAGAGACATGCTGAGGTGGTATTCCCATGTCCTCATCATCAGGAAACATAAGTGGTTGTGCGTCAGTGCATTCTATGTCTTTCACCGCTGGGGAAGGGCTAGGTGGATGCCCTTGGGAAACCCTGCCAGCGGAGTCTTCAAACAGCATAAGAGACTGCTGCATAACTTGAGGCTGAGACAGTTTCCCTGGTATGCATGGGGGTGATGTGACAGACTGATGGGGTTGGTTTTCAGGCGCCATCTGTGCGCTTTCTGCAGAAGACTGGGTGGGAGATAATGTGAACGTGCTGGATCCACTGTCGGCCACCCAATTGACTAATGCCTGTACCTGCTCAGGCCTTACCATCCTTAGAACGGCATTGGGCCCCACCATATATCGCTGTAAATTCTGGCGGCTACTGGGACCTGAGGTAGTTGGTACACTAGGACGTGTGGATGTGGCAGAACGGCCACGTCCTCTCCCAGCACCAGAGGGTCCACTAACACCACCACGACCATGTCCACGTCCGCGTCCCTTACTAGATGTTTTTCTCATTGTTATGGTTCACCACAACAACAAATATATTATTTGGCCCAATGTATTGTATTCAAATTCAGCGGGATATAAATTTGAGGCCTAGTATTTAGGCGCTGGGTGACCGGTATGGATTTAGTGACAGAATTAGACTTGGAAATGCACAGAAGCGTGTGTGTGTGAAGTTATTCTGAATGACCCAATGTGCACCTTGAATATTATATACCCTTTTAGGGATAGATTTCAAATAGCTCTGATATAGCAGAAACCACTAAATTATGAAATTGCTAAATTGGGAATTGTATTTCAACCCAGAACAAGAAATGTGCTTGAACGGACACTAAATAACTCGCCCAGCTACAGCACTAAGGACAGATTTAGCGGGATATAAATTTGAGGCCTAGTATTTAGGCGCTGGGTGACAGGTATGGGTTTAGTGACAGAATTAGACTTGGAAATACACAGTAGCGGGTGTGTGTGAAGTTATTCTGAATGACCCAATGTGCACCTTGAATATTATATACCCTTTTAGGGATAGATTTCAAATAGCTCTGATATAGCAGAAACCACTAAATTATGAAATTGCTAAATTGGGAATTGTATTTCAACCCAGAACAAGAAATGTGCTTGAACGGACACTAAATAACTCGCCCAGCTACAGCACTAAGGACAGATTTAGCGGGATATAAATTTGAGGCCTAGTATTTAGGCGCTGGGTGACAGGTATGGGTTTAGTGACAGAATTAGACTTGGAAATACACAGTAGCGGGTGTGTGTGAAGTTATTCTGAATGACCCAATGTGCACCTTGAATATTATATACCCTTTTAGGGATAGATTTCAAATAGCTCTGATATAGCAGAAACCACTAAATTATGAAATTGCTAAATTGGGAATTGTATTTCAACCCAGAACAAGAAATGTGCTTGAACGGACACTAAATAACTCGCCCAGCTACAGCACTAAGGACAGATTTAGCGGGATATAAATTTGAGGCCTAGTATTTAGGCGCTGGGTGACAGGTATGGGTTTAGTGCCAGAATTAGACTTGGAAATACACAGTAGCGGGTGTGTGTGAAGTTATTCTGAATGACCCAATGTGCACCTTGAATATTATATACCCTTTTAGGGATAGATTTCAAATAGCTCTGATATAGCAGAAACCACTAAATTATGAAATTGCTAAATTGGGAATTGTATTTCAACCCAGAACAAAAAATGTGCTTTGACGGACACTAAATAACTTTCCCAGCCACAACAGGACAGCGTTAACGAGAGATTTAGCAGGATATAAATTTGAGGCCTAGTATTTAGGCGCTGGGTGACAGGTATGGGTTTAGTGACAGAATTAGACTTGGAAATACACAGTAGCGGGTGTGTGTGAAGTTATTCTGAATGACCCAATGTGCACCTTGAATATTATATACCCTTTTAGGGATAGATTTCAAATAGCTCTGATATAGCAGAAACCACTAAATTATGAAATTGCTAAATTGGGAATTGTATTTCAACCCAGAACAAGAAATGTGCTTGAACGGACACTAAATAACTCGCCCAGCTACAGCACTAAGGACAGATTTAGCGGGATATAAATTTGAGGCCTAGTATTTAGGCGCTGGGTGACAGGTATGGGTTTAGTGACAGAATTAGACTTGGAAATACACAGTAGCGGGTGTGTGTGAAGTTATTCTGAATGACCCAATGTGCACCTTGAATATTATATACCCTTTTAGGGATAGATTTCAAATAGCTCTGATATAGCAGAAACCACTAAATTATGAAATTGCTAAATTGGGAATTGTATTTCAACCCAGAACAAGAAATGTGCTTGAACGGACACTAATTAACTCGCCCAGCTACAGCACTAGGGACAGATTTAGCTGGATATAAATTTGAGGCCTAGTATTTAGGCGCTGGGTGACAGGTATGGGTTTAGTGCCAGAATTAGACTTGGAAATACACAGTAGCGGGTGTGTGTGAAGTTATTCTGAATGACCCAATGTGCACCTTGAATATTATATACCCTTTTAGGGATAGATTTCAAATAGCTCTGATATAGCAGAAACCACTAAATTATGAAATTGCTAAATTGGGAATTGTATTTCAACCCAGAACAAGAAATGTGCTTGAACGGACACTAAATAACTCGCCCAGCTACAGCACTAAGGACAGATTTAGCGGGATATAAATTTGAGGCCTAGTATTTAGGCGCTGGGTGACCGGTATGGATTTAGTGACAGAATTAGACTGGGATATGGCCAAAAAATAAACAGACTATTGCTGGTTAAATGCACTTGGTGTGACAGCTTCACCCTGATGTAGGCTTTAGCCAAAAAACAACCACACCATTGAGGGTTAAATGCACTTGGTGACAGGCGCAGCTTGCCCCTGATTTAGTATATGGCCAAAAAATGAACAGACTATTGCTGGTTAAATGCACTTGGTGTGACAGCTTCACCCTGATGTAGGCTTTAGCCAAAAAACAACCACACCATTGAGGGTTAAATGCACTTGGTGACAGGCGCAGCTTGCCCCTGATTTTGTATATGGCCAAAAAATGAACAGACTATTGCTGGTTAAATGCACTTGGTGTGACAGCTTCACCCTGATGTAGGCTTTAGCCAAAAAACAACCACACCATTGAGGGTTAAATGCACTTGGTGACAGGCGCAGCTTGCCCCTGATTTTGTATATGGCCAAAAAATGAACAGACTATTGCTGGTTAAATGCACTTGGTGTGACAGCTTCACCCTGATGTAGGCTTTAGCCAAAAACAACCACACCATTGAGGGTTAAATGCACTTGGTCGCAGCTTGTGCTGGCGCACCACAAGACACAAAATGGCCGCCGATCACCCCAGAAAAATGTGACTGACAAACGGTCTGGGCAGCCTAAAAACAGTGAGCAATTGAGTATCAGCAGCTCAATGACCCACAGCTGCAGATCGATCAGTTAATCAAGTCCTTTGGAGGAGTTAATCTGCCTAATCTCGCCCTACTGTCGCAGCCGCAACCTCTCCCTACGCTAATCAGAGCAGAGTGACGGGCGGCGCTATGTGACTCCAGCTTAAATAGAGGCTGGGTCACATGGTGCTCTGGCCAATCACAGCCATGCCAATAGTAGGCATGGCTGTGATGGCCTCTTGGGGCAAGTAGTATGACGCTTGTTGATTGGCTGCTTTGCAGCCTTTCAAAAAGCGCCAAGAAAGCGTCACAAAAGCGCGAAGAAAGCGACGAACACCGAACCCGAACCCGGACTTTTACGAAAATGTCCGGGTTCGGGTCCGTGTCACGGACACCCCAAAATTCGGTACGAACCCGAACTATACAGTTCGAGTTCGCTCATCCCTAGTTGCCGGTCATTACATTATATCTGGCCCTTATTTTTGTGTAGGTAAAAAAATTTTTGCTGCACTGTCCGAACAATTTCATGGCCTGTCTTTGGAGGTGGCAGGATTGAAGGCGTCGGTCCTCCAGCAACAGCAGCAATTACAACAGACCGCAAGCCCAGCGGTTGCTACTGGTAACCAGGTTGTTGCGGAACCCAAGGTCCCTCTCCCTGACTGATTTTCTGGGGGAAGGGACAAGTTTTTGACTTTTCGTGAGGCCTGTAAACTATACTTTAAACTGCGTCCTTACTCCTCTGGTAATGAAGAACAGCGGGTGGGTGTTGTTATTTCCCTGCTGCAGGGGGACCCGCAGTCCTGGGCGTTCTCTTTACCTACTGATTCCCAGGCTCTTCGGTCAGTGGATGAGTTTTTCGGGGCCTTGGGTCTCATATATGACGACCCTGACCGAGTCGCACTGGCTGAATCAAAATTACGGAGACTCCTACAAGGAGAGCGGCCGGTAGAGGAGTATTGCTCTGACTTCCGTAGGTGGGCTACGGATACCCAATGGAACGACCCGGCTCTCAGGAGTCAGTTCTGCTCTGGGTTATCCGAAAGGGTTAAGGATGCGCTTGCATTGTATGAGACCCCCTTTTCCCTTGATGCAGTTATGTCCCTTTCTATCCGTATAGATAGACGCCTTAGGGACAGGTTGAAAAAACCGGAGCCATTGGTAACCCCTCCCAAGCAGCAGTTAGTCTGTACGGACTTAGACGAGCCTATGCAGCTAGGAGGAACTACTCGTCAGGTCCGTCCTCCTGAGGTTCGCCGTAGGCGTGGGGTTTGTTTTTTTTGTGGGGAGAGGGGCCATTTCATTAATGCCTGTCCTTCTTTTCTCAGAAACAAAAAAACGTCGGAAAACTACTAACCCCAGGCTGTGTGGAGGATGTCAGCCGGGGGGTATACGTTTCCTCCATACGTACATCGCAATTTGTGTTGCCAGCGGTTATTGTTTTTGGTGATAAGACAGAGACTATTTCTTTCTTTCTAGACAGTGGAGCAGGGGTAAATTTGATAGATGCCCATTTTGCCCGCACTATGGGTTTGTCTCTCTGTACACTACAGAGACCTATTCCCATATTCGCTATTGATTCTGCTCCCCTGTCTCAGAGAAACCTCACCCACATTGTTCATAATTTACACCTTCGGGTAGGGGATCACCATAACGAGATGCTCTCATGTTTTGTTCTGGAGGGGCTTCCCGCTCCGGTAGTGCTGGGTCTTCCCTGGTTGGTAGCGCACAATCCAGTGGTGGATTGGCAGGCCAGGGAGATATTGGAGTGGAGTGAGCCGTGCAGAGAAAATTGCTTAAATAGCAATTGCTTAGTCGCCTCCATAGCTACCCTACCTACATTTGTTTCGGACTTTGAGGACGTTTTTTCTGAAAAGGGTTGTCAGAAGTTACCACCTCATCGTCCTTATGATTGCCCGGTTAACCTTATTCCCGGCGCAAAATTACCCAAGAACAGGTTATATAATCTTTCAGGTCCAGAGAGACAAGCCATGAAGGATTATATCTCCGAGAGTTTGGCTAAGGGACACATCAGACCCTCTTCTTCACCCGTGGCTGCAGGGTTTTTCTTCGTGAAAAAGAAAGATGGGGGCCTGCGTCCTTGCCTAGATTTTCGTGAATTAAATCGGATAACCATCCGAGACCCATACCCTCTTCCTCTCATTCCTGACCTGTTTAACCAGATTGCGGGTGCTAGGTGGTTCTCCAAACTCGATCTTAGGGGGGCCTACAATCTGATTCGTATTAAAGAGGGGGATGAGTGGAAAACAGCTTTTAACACCCCTGAGGGGCATTATGAAAATCTAGTTATGCCTTTCGGTCTGACCAATGCTCCTGCCGTCTTTCAACATTTCGTTAATGACATTTTTAGTCATCTAATCGGCAGGTTTGTGGTAATATACCTAGATGATATCTTAATTTATTCGTCTGATCTGAGAACACATGAGGAGCATGTCAGACAAGTACTACAGGTCCTACGGACGAATGAATTATATGCTAAAATTGAAAAATGTGTTTTTGCCGTTCAGGAGATACAATTCCTAGGTTATTATTTATCTGCGTCAGGTTTCCGTATGGATCCTAGGAAGGTCCAGGCAATTTTGGATTGGGATCTTCCTGAGAACCTCAAAGCACTACAACGGTTCTTGGGCTTCGCGAATTTCTATAGGAAATTCATTAAAAATTATTCGGTGATCGTAAAACCCCTTACTGACATGACTAGGAAGGGGACTGATTTTTCTAAATGGTCTGACGCCGCTAAAGTTGCTTTTTCCTCTCTAAAAGAGAGGTTTACCTCAGCACCTGTACTAGTCCAACCTGATGTCTCTCAGCCTTTTATTGTTGAAGTCGATGCATCAGAGGTGGGAGTGGGGGCTGTACTGTCTCAGGGTCCGTCTCCTGGCAAATGGCGTCCTTGTGCTTTCTTTTCTAAAAAACTATCTGCAGCAGAACAGAACTACGATATTGGCAATAGGGAACTGTTAGCTATTAAACTTGCGTTTGAGGAGTGGCGTCACTTTTTAGAGGGGGCAGTCCACCCCGTCACTGTGTTTACGGACCACAAAAATCTGCTGTACCTCGAATCAGCTAAGCGTCTCACCCCTAGACAGGCTAGGTGGTCGCTATTTTTTACCAGGTTTAACTTTGTGATTACCTATCGTCCTGGGGTAAAGAATACCAAGGCTGATGCACTATCTCGTTGTTTCCCTGGAGGGGGTAATGTGAGTGATCCGGTACCCATTCTACAAAGAGGAGTGGTTGTCTCTGCGGTACACTCTGCTTTGGAGGGGAAGGTGTTAGAGGCCCAGGGGGACGCCCCGGTCTCTTGCCCCTCAGAGAAATTGTTTGTACCGTTGAACCTACGTCTCGAATTATTAAAGGAACATCATAATTCGGCACTTGCTGGGCACCCGGGTAGTAAAGCAACCTTAGAGCTATTGTCTCGTCGTTTTTGGTGGCCAAGGTTGCGTCAGGATGTATTGGATTTTGTGTCTTCTTGTTCTACCTGTGCGCGCGCAAAAGTTTCACATACACGTCCTGCAGGGTCTCTATTACCACTCGTCATTCCCAATAGACCATGGACACATCTGTCTATGGATTTTATCACTGACTTACCTTTGTCTGCGGGTAAAACAGTGATTTTGGTAGTAGTGGACAGGTTTAGCAAAATGGCACACTTCATTGCGTTACCCGCACTACCTAATGCTAAAACTCTTGCTCAGGTATTCGTCAGTGAGATCGTGAAGCTTCACGGGGTCCCCTCCGATGTTGTTTCGGATCGGGGAACCCAGTTTATTTCTAAATTTTGGAAAGCTTTTTGTTCCCGTTTGGGGGTTCACTTGTCCTTTTCCTCAGCTTTCCATCCTCAGTCGAATGGACAGACTGAGCGTACCAACCAAAACCTGGAGACATATCTAAGATGTTTTGTGTCTGAAAACCAAGAGTTGTGGTCGTCATATTTACCGTTAGCTGAGTTTGCCATAAATAATCGCCGTCAGGAATCCACTGGCAAGTCACCATTTCTTGGTGCATATGGTTTTCATCCCCAATTCTGTACTTTCAAAGAGGGGGGGTCTTCTGGGGTTCCCGAAGAGGAACGGTTTTCGTCATCTCTTTCATCAGTATGGCAGAAGGTGCAAGCTAACTTGAAAAATATGGGAGGTAAATACAAATGCATGGCTGATAAGAGACGGTCGCCAGGTCCGGACCTAGGAGTGAATGACTATGTGTGGTTGTCTACTAGGAATATCAAGTTGAAGGTTCCCTCTTGGAAACTGGGTCCTAGGTTTATTGGTCCTTACAAGATTGTAGCCATCATCAACCCCGTGGCTTTTCGCCTGGAGTTACCTCAGACTTTTAAAATCCATAATGTCTTTCATAAGTCGTTACTCAAAAAATATGTTCCACCTCTAGAACCGTCACCGCTGCCACCCCCTCCTGTTGTCGTGGATGGTAGTTTGGAATTTCAGATATCCAAAATTATTGATTCTCGTCGGGTCCGCCGCTCTCTCCAATATCTGGTGCACTGGAGAGGTTACGGTCCCGAGGAAAGAATGTGGGTTCCTGCGTCTGAGGTAAACGCCGACAGGCTAGTTCAGATTTTTCATGCCTCTCATCCTGAGAGACCTGGTCCTGAGTGTCCGGAGGCCCCTCGTAGAGAGGGGGGTACTGTCACGAGGGTGTCAAGAGCCACGCCTGACTCCGTTGTACCCGGGGTCAGGAGGTCGCAGCGGTTGGCTGCACGCTCTATGTCAGATAGGGAAGTTTCCTTATTGTAGCTTTCTGGGTTTGCTTTACAAACCCTTTTGGCTCACTCAGGGATCCGTAGCTCCTTCTCTCAGCTGTTCCTTGTCCAGCACTCCCAATCCTCCTTATATTCCCCTCTCACACTTCTCTGGTTGCCAGATATAGAGCTTCCTGCCTGGACATCTATTCTGACCCACTGGAGCTGTGTTGCTGCGTTCTCTGAGTGTTGCCTTAGAACGCTACCCTCCGGATCCCTGTTGGACCTTTGTGGACAATTGTTGCCGTCCACCTGGGTGTTTGTGTTTGTCTGTGTTTGTCTGTCCTCTCCCTGGTGTTTCCCTCTTAGTGCAGTGGTGAGGACTAGCGATCCCACCGGCCCGTTCATTATCTAGGGCTCATTTCAGGGAAAGCCAGGGTTTAGGCACGTGATCGCCGCACGGGTGAGGAACCCGTCTAGGGACGTCAGGGCAGTCAGGTGCCAGCTGCAAGGTGAGTTAGGGGTCACCACCTTTCCCTCTCCCTTGGGCAGGGCTTTCCCTGTTTTCCTCCCTGTGCGTGTTGCCGGTCATTACAGTAAGATAAGAATTGAGCTATGACCAATTGAATTTTTTTTAGCTCAAAATGAGTGCAATACAATAATACAAAACATTGAGAAACTGTGGCACAAAATAGCTCCCCAGAAGCAGCGTCTCTGTGGAGGGCGACACCGGCTGCTATGTCCTGTTCTCCTCATAACTCAGTTCTCTCTAATTAACATATGAATCCATCCTTATCTTCAGCATTCAGTCAGGTCTTCAGAGCTACCAAACATAATGAAATATACAGCACTACTTACCTATAAATCCAGTGAAATCTTTATGGTTGTAGACATTGTCTTTCCCCATCTTCTCCATTTGGCCCAGATCGCCATGATTTTTTCTTAATTTTCCATTATTCTCTGCTCTTTCTCGACACAAACTCCCCATCCTCGTGCCCCAACAGTATCATCCTGCTGCCACCCTCAATACTTGGCCCACTGTGCTCCCCAGTGCCCTCAAATGCTAATAGATCCATAGTAGATTTAGCCCCTTCCAGTTTGGACCAAATGCTGAAGCCCCATTTTTCAAACCTGACATTTGTCACTTTATCTAGTAATAACTCTGGAACACTTTACTTATCCAAGGGATTCTGAGATTGTTTTCTCGTGACACATCATACTTCATGTTAGTAGTGAATTTGAGTCTATATGTTTTACCTTTATGGATAAAAAAAATCCAGAATTTACAGAAAATTTGAAACATTTTAGAATTTTCTAAATTTGAATTTCTCAGATTTTAAGACAGATATTGATACCCCATAAAATAGTTATTAAGTAACATTCACCATTTGTCTACATTTATGTTGGCATCATTTTGTAAATGTTATTTTAAATGGTTTCTGTCACCAGATTTAACTCTATTAAGCTAGCTGACATTGGTGATGTGCTCATGTCAGCTAAACCTAATTAGCTTATTCCTACTTTTATCGGTGCCTCCGTTACGCCAGAGATCTAACTTTTATAATATGCTAATTAGCCTCTAGGAGCGGGGGGGGGGGGGGGGGGGGGTGTTGTTCCCTCTCCTAGAGGCTCCGTTCTCTCACCTTTATTGCCTCCCTCCAAGTCCTGATTGACAGGTCCAGGCAGCGCAGGCATCCTTTTTGACCCCATTTCAGAAACGACGCCCTTCAATTTATTCAAAACTGAATTTACAAACTTTGTTAACCCTTTCGGTGTTCCACATGAATTAAAACAAAATAAAGGTGCAATTTAAAAGTTTCATTATTTTTGTCACCGATTTTCTATTTTAATATATTTTTCCTGTAACACAACAAGGATTAACAGCAGAACAAACCTCAATATTTATTACCCTGATTCTGCAGTTTACAAAAACACTGCAATGTGGTTATAACCTGATGCATAGGCACACTGCTGAGCTCAGAAGGAAAGGAGCGACATATGGTTTTTGGGAGGCCACTTTTGCTGGAATGGACTTCAGGTGCCATGTTATATTTAAAGAGACCCTGAGGTACCCCTAGAAAGTAAACTCCCGAAAAGTGACTCCATTTTGGAAACTACACCCGTCAAGGAATTGATCGAGGCATGCAGTGAGTGCTTTGACCCAACAAGCTTTTCATAGAATTTAGAAACAATTGGCTCTGAAAATTGCATTTTATTTCCAACACAATGTTGCTTTAGCTCAACATTTTTTATTTTCACAAGGGGTAGCAGGAGAAAAAGCACCACAATTTGTTTTCCTGAATACGGCAACACCCCATATGTGGTCGTCGACTCCTGTGTGGGGACAAGGCAGCGTTCAGAAGGGAAGGAGTGGCATTGAGATTTTCTAACAAGTAATTTGCTGGAACTGTTTTCAGATATCATAACATTTTTATTTTTTTGTTGACTGAGCTGTGTCGGAGCTTGTTTGTTGCGGACAAGCTGCAGGGTTTTTTGTACCATTGTTGGGTACAAATGACTTTTTGATCACTTTTTATGCCATTTTTTAGGAGGGGAAAGGGACAAAAACTACAATTCTGTTTGTGTTTTTTATTTTTTATGGGGTTCTTCATGTGGTATATATTTAATAATTTTATTCTGTGGGTCGATATAGTTATGGTGATACCAGATTTACAGTATATCTTTTTTTATGTTTTACTACTTTTGGAGCATAAAATCACTTTTTTATTCAAAATAAGTTATATTTTGTATCGCCGTATACTAACATCCATAAACTTTTTATTTTTTCACCAATGTAACCATGTGAAGGCTTGGTTTTTGCAGTACAGGTTGTCGTTTTTATAGTTTTTTTGTCGTACATATGACTTTTTGATCGCTTTTTATACCATTTTTTGGAAGGTGTGATGGGCAAAAAAATGTTAATGGATTATGTATAATATGATAACTTTGTTCTGTGGGTTATGGTGATACCAAAGTTGTATATTTTTTAATTTTTTACAAATTTTTCTGCATAAAATCACTTTTTTATAAAAAAAATTGTTACATTTTGCTACTGTACTATACATCCATAACATATTTTTTTTTCACCAATGAACCTGTGTGAGGGATTGTTTTTTGTGGAATGGAACGTGATTTCTATTGGTACAATTTTGGCGTACATCTAACTTTTTTATGTCTGTTTATACAATTTTTTTTGAAGGTCATGCAACAAAAACAGCAATTCCATCATTGTTTTTAAAAAAAAATTTATGGTGTTCACTACGCGGATAAGTAATGTGATCCTTTTACAGATGAGGTCAGTTTGGAAGCAATACCAATTATGAATGAGTGCATATGGGAAAAGCATTTTTTTATTTAATAAAAAAAAATTTCCTTTTTTCATATTTTCTCAAAAAAATGTTTTACACTTTCTTTTACCAAGTCCCACTGGGTTCTTCAGGATCCAGTGGGGCTGACTGCTGTACAGTGCACTTTAATAGCCATCTATTGCAATGCACTGTACTGTCAGTTTTACACTGACACTAAGCCTCTGGCAGGGTCTATCAGGCTTTAGGTACGCGGCAAGCCAGGATGGCTTTGTAAGGAGTCCGGCTGCCATAGGGCCACTGGCCACTGATCCCTCCCTCTGTTAACCCTATGGATGCAGCAGAGCTACTGGCTGCGGCATCTAATGGGTTAAACATCTCGGATCTTGGCCATTGCAGCAGAGTGTCCGCTGTATGTTATAGCTGACACCCGATGCTGACAGCTCAATTCCTAAGCCACGGCCATCACCATTGAGTATGGCACGGAGGCACAAAGGGGGGCTACAAGTGACACAATGGGGGCTGCAGTGGGGCCCAGATGGTACCTGGAAGGTACATGGATACAGGCTCTGGTCTTCACAGACACGGAGATCAGAACCTTAAACCGGCACTTTTCAGCAAAGTACGCTCTGATTGGTCAGTCTTTACGGACTAATCAGTCGGAGCGATCGCTGGCAAGGGGCCGGTTTGATAGGTCACTTGCCGGCTTTTCACGGACAGTCGGTTGCTGTGACACGTTCTTCTGTCATAGTGCGGGGTGTTACTTCGGACATAACTGTACACCCGATTACAGAAACTAACATGCGATCTGGACGCACAGTTACATCCATATGCGGGAAGAGCCATACATATAATCCCCCTGAAGATACTATGACCACACAGATGCTCCCTTCAATAATTAATGCCACACAGTGCCCTCAGAAATAATAGTGCCCCTGACAGTAACAATACCACAACATAGAGTTACCGAAATTAAGTGTGCCGAGCTGACAGCGCCCTGACTCTAATACTGTCCAAGCAGTGCTTTATAAAAAGTACCTTCAAATTGCACCAGCGAGAATACCCCAGACAGTTACAGTGCCCCCAGTAGTACTATGCTCTGTCAGAGTGACTCCAGTAATAATAACCCCCAGTGTATTTCCTCTCATAGTAATAATGTCCCTATAGTCAGTGGCGGATAAAGTGGCTCGAAGGCTCTGGGCTGTTCCTCAAGCCGTACTGTAGCTCCATGAGTAAGAAAACCATATACTGCCCAATATACCCCTAATGCCAACTACATATTTAGATGGACATTACATCCAGCACTATCAAACATACAGGAGAATGCAGCACTACATGCCTCTTACATCCAGTGACATTTCCTCTGATGACATTCTCTTTCCTCATCCTCTCCATTGGGAGCAGACCGCCATGATGGTATTTTTCAGCCTCATCTTGTCTCTGTAGAATTTGCCACACAGACATCTTATGTTCCTCACTTTCCCATCATCTGTCCCCTCCTGGCGCCCTAACATTGTTATCCTGCTGTTACCCCCAATACTGTGCCCGCAGTGCTCCCCAATGCCCCCAAACACTATACTGCAGAAATTATACTGTCATACAGAAAGCCCCCCTTATAGTAATAGTGCTCCCCAAAGTCCCACCAGTAGTAATACTCTCCTAGAGTGCCCCAAGTAATAATAATACCTGCATAGCGCCCCAGTAGTTGTTATTCTCTCAGTTTTGTATGCCCCCAGTAGTTTCTTTTGCCCCAGTACTGCCCCTAATAATTCTTATTGCCCCAGTACTGCCCCTAATAAATGTTAAAGGGGTTATCCAGGAAAAGATATTTACGACATCCTCAGGATAGGTCATCATTTTTAGATCTGCAGGGGTGCGACATCCGGGCCCCCCCCCCCCCCCCCCGCTGGGCAGCTCTTAGAAGAGGCAATGAGCACCGCAGCCTCTTTATAGGCCAGTGACATCACTGTAAATCGGTCACATGGCCTAGTTTCAGCTCAGCCCTATTCAAGTCAATGGGACTGAGCAGCAATACCAAGCACTGCCACTATGCGATGTATGGCGCTGTCCTTGGAAAGCTGCCAGGAGACGGCAGAGGCTCCCGAAAACAGCTGATTGGTGGAGATGCTGGGACTTGGACCCCCGTTGGTGTGATGATGATGACCTATACTGGGAATAAGTCATTGTTATATTTTCCAGTTTAACCCTCTAATGCCCCAATAGTGCCTCTAATAATACCCCACTCACGTCGCAAACCTGCGAATCAGCCACGAAAGTTCTTCCATCTGCAGCCTGATTCCAGCGCAGGCAGAAGTGATGACATCATCACGCCGTCCAAGACCCAGTACAGACAGTCACGCTCATGTCATCACATCGAGACTGTCTGTGCCGCTCCACGGCTTCATAGATTGCCGGCCTAGTTGACTGTGGACTGTGAGACTGAACGGCAGGGACGGAGTATTGTCCTCAGTAAGAAAAATGACATAGAAAATAATAAATGAAATGGCTTACCGACCCGCCCTCTTCCCCGCCCATACCACGCCCCCTTCATTAGAACTGGCGTATGTGGCTTGGAAGGGGATGTCATCGAAGATTTTGCCACGGATCACCTTTGCAAAAAAATCTGCCCCCGCGGCCTATATTTGGTCATAAATGACCCCATTTTGGGTTAGAAAAAAACTCAACTCAGTAGCATTCATGTCCGCAGGGGTGCACGTAGGTCATTCTTTCCTATAATCTGTTAGTGGAATAAAGCTCCTAGGACTCCCAATGTTTAGGAAAACTTATCTTTTTTTCATTTTTTTTTAATGAATTTTTGCCTTCCCTCCTCCTCACCTAAGCTCTTGAACGCAATGACAGCAATAGTAAATGATGTCAGAGTGACACGGACATACATAGCTGTGGGGAGACGCATGTTTGATGGTGTTAACTGGGGTCATTTATCAACCAGTGTACAGTAGAACTGGCTTAGTCGCCCATAGCAACCAATCAGATTCCAGCATTCATTTTCCAAAGGAGCTGTCAAAAATGAAAGGTGGAATCTGATTGGTTGCTATGGGCGACTAAGCCAGTTCTATTGTTCACCAGTTTGATAAATGACCCCAAACGTGTTTATTATCACACCGCGCCGGCACATCTCATGGTGTATCATATTCCAAAGCTTCCAAGAATTGTCCCTGATCGGGGGCAGATGATGTTTAAAAACACCCGGTGTTTTGCCTGCCAGACAAACCCAAAGCTTTTCACTTCGGACAAATCCAGTAAAAAGTCATACACCACCATCTTACTGCACATCGGCATGAGGGAGGAAGAAGAGGGACCATGACCCTGAGAGGACGTGGACAGTTTACAGTCACAATCAAGCTTCTGTTCTAGTGTGAGGGACAGAAGAAGAATTGGGTAGAATATGGAAAGACAGGGAAACCTTTCAAAATGAACCAAGCCTAGATTCAGAAGGACTGTCACACTCCTGCAACTGAGCCTGATGAATAAATCTGGCCTTGCTGATGGTGCCCCATCTTGCCGCCATTGCTGCCTTCCTGCCTACCATCATGTCGCCTGCCTACCATTATGTATAAGAGATAAGATAAAGGTTTACTAAACAAGGTATAAATGTTCTAATGAAATAACTAATGAGTTTGCTTGGATCCAATCCTGGAGGAGCGACGGGACAAGGACAGGACAATAAAAGTCATAAAAGCTGCTCCACAGATCAGCAGATAAGAACTTCTGCTTGGTGTGGGACACCCCCAATGGTGGGAGATACCTGACCGCAGGTCTACTCTCTACAACACCATCGGGAACAAGATCATAGACCGGTGGTCATCCTGCACAGGTCACTATGATGAGGTGAGTTCAGGTGGGCTGAGCAGCCGTCGGTCCAGGAAATGTGACAGTCACGTGGACTTATAGAAAAGACAATTGTGTGTTTCAGCAACAAGGATTGCCCCAATCAAGTCCTCATCTAACACCTGCATAATTATTTTTCTAAAATTTATTCACATATGAACTCAAACTAGCTAGTGACACGACACGTGGCCTTCCAGTTACAGGTCAGAGGAGATCTGGTTTCAAAGAATGGACAAAGCCACAACCTTAATACAATCCACTAAATAGTCCAAACAAGATGAGGTCTTCTCCTCCATATAGTCATATATAATATTACGCATGAGAAGGACAGGAATGACCACCAGTAATAGAGGCACCAGTAACCAATAGAGAGCAGCCATGCAAGACCACACAACATGTGAATACAACCTTAGGGCTCATGTACACGAATGTTCCGTGTTTTGTGGTTGCCGCAGATGGGAGCAGACCCATTGAACTTGGATGGGTCCGTGATCAGTCTGCACCACAAGAAAATAGAATGGGTGCACATGGCCGGTGCCTGTATATTGCGGACCCGCTGTTGCAGGCCACAATACAGGCACGGCCGGGCAATGGACGTGTGTATGAACCCTTAGTGTGAGTAATCAGAAGTAAAAGAGCTCCTCACCTGATGATGGAGGGTAGTAGGTGCAGTCTTGATTCTTAGTTCCTGAAAGAAGAAAGAAACACAAACAGTGATTAGTTGCCTCCATGTGTGTGACATTAGTGACGGTCATGCACTACTGAGGCATAATAACCACTATCTGACCAGCTATGGAGGAGTAATCTGGAGGCCATTTTGTAGGCTGTATAATAATGATGCTGCATGGTGTTGGTTTGTGCAGCACCTGAGTGCCTGAAGATTCATTTACACAAATGACTGATATTGGCAGAATCTCTGGGCTGAGGGGTTTACTAAATGTACATGATCTAATGTGACATAAAATCTATCTCTGCACAGTGGTGCCCATTTACTAATACCAATATAGTTACAGGGCTGTGTACCCCGTATTCCGCAGGAAGCTGTGTGGTGACTGAGGAGTATGATGAAGTCACTGAACTGCACTCAGTAAGGCCACTTTAGTCCTGAGGCCTCCAAGAAGCCCGTTATGTGGTTGTTGAGTGTTTCTGGCCGCTGCACTCTCCTTCTGTCCTGTGCCACCCTAAATGCATTGGCCAAAATCCAGCTTCCTTAAGAGCCAGAGCTAATGTCTGGATGTCTCAGGATTTATTAGGGTCTTCCTCCCTCCATTCTTGGCCTGAACAATACAGTCTATTAGGTCCGCCAAGACTGATTAGGCTTGATTTCGACATATACAACCCGGCTCGTTTTCTGAGCTTCGCTGACTCTTTGCAAACATTTTTGTTGATAAGTTCAGGACATGCAAACCCTGTCAACAAAATCACCCCAAACCCACCCTAGAAAGCCCAATTTTATAAGCCCACTCATTTTCAGCGTGAATTTGCCAAAAGTGTCTCTGAAGTTTAAGGATATTCTCTCTAAATTTGACAAATTTCCACTGACCTTCCTGACCTCTGCCTGATCTCTATTAAAAACTGCGCCTGCTAAGTTACTTAAGAAGGGAGGAATCATGAGTTCAGATGGGAAAAAATATGAATATTCTAAAAAAATATATATATTCGATATAGTGCTATATATTCGTTTTTTTAGAATATTTGTAATATTCTAAAATAAGAATAAAATAAGAATATATAGCAATATAGCGAATATTCGAAAAAAATTAATATAGAGCAATTTAGCTAATGTAGTGCTATAATCTATTTTTTTATAGTTGTAATTTTTTTCCAATCTGAACTTCAGATGAGAAAAAAATTCCAACTATTAGACAAAGAAGTTTATAGCACTATATTAGCTAAATTGCTCTACATAGTTGTTTTTTTTTGAATATTTGCTATATATTCTTGTTTTAGAATATTACGAATATTCTAAACAACAAATATATAGCACTATAGCGAATATATAAGTATTTTTGAATATTCGTCTTTTTTTTTTTTTTTTTTTTTTTTTTACAGTTGTTCCACTTCATCAAACTCTTCCCTGACAATCGTCCCCGTCACCATGGGAACGCCTGGGGGTTAGAATATACAATTGGATCTGAGTTTTCAAAATTTGATGACAATAAGACAATACAATAAAACAATACAATAAAATGATATAAAAAAACACAATATTGTTAGCATCAAATGGTTTTCATTCTCTAGTAAGCCTATATGGAAGTGGTAAAAGGGCCTGATAGCCTAATGTCCAAACAATCCAAGAAAGTGTCCCAAGAGGTAGAGATAATACAAATATGAGTCCACAATTTCTGGCAATCTACCAGAATATAGCAGTTATTAGTCCCGTCACATATGATGGTATTAACAGGTGAGGGTACACTCAACGGCTACACGGCATTAAACTTGTCAGCTTTACAGCCGCTTACCTCCCCTTCATGTATCCCCTCAGTCCTGCGGTCCGCTTCAGACTGGATGGATAGGGCTCGTTGAGTACGGCTTATCCCGTGGTTCGATTCGGTGACCGGGTTTGTAGGCTGCCGATCGCTTACTTCCAGGCACTTTAGGCACTTTTCTCTTGCAGTGCAGATAAAGCGTGTGGGACCCCAGTTGGTATGGAGGGCTGGCGTCTCACGTTACTCTGTTTAGTATCGCCGTTGGATCCTTGCGGGATGCTGCCGACGTCACTTCCTATAATGACGTATTCTTTTTATTGCGTCCAATGTTTCAAACTCTAATTTTCGGATATAATTTCAAAGTCCTATTTGCATGGCCATGCAGTTGGAGAGATACGGACAGGTGTATGGCGCAGAAACTCAGACGCCATATTGTAAATGTCCAATCGATGCTATATCACTAAAAGCATCCTATTTAAAAGCATGCTATTTAAGAACATGAATAGTAGTGGATGCTTATAATGGCTATTCTATTCTTTAACTTACATAAAGTATATAAAAAATAATAATATATAATATATCGAAAAAATATATAGAGAAAATATATAGAGAAAATATATAGAGAAAATAATGTGGATTAAAATAAAATTAATATAATATAATAGATAATGGATATTTGGCACAATATAATCTATGGTGCCGATGGCAGATGTGTTTATACAATTTCTATAGTTGATATTCAACTGCAAGTCCAAACACAGTGATGCCTATAGTGGCAACACTAATGGAGGACCTCTAATTCTAGAGAACCGTAATCACAGGAACTTATTTGGCCAATAGCCTCCCCACAAATAAAGCATACCCTCACAAGAAACCAAAAAGTTCCAACTCTGAGTTGAGTCCTGATGGTAACAAACTACCAAACTCGTATATTCTAACCCCCAGGCATTCCCATGGTGACGGGGACACTTGTCGGGGAGGAGTATGCCAAAGTGGAACAACTGTACAGATTTTTTTTTTAAAAAGACGAATATTCTAAAAAACTATTATACTCGACATAATGCTATATATTAGTTTTTCAGAATATTAGTCATTTTTACCATCTAAAGTCATGATTCTTCCCTGCTTAAGCTGCTTGTGGGCCAATGACTCATTGGCCCACAAGCAAGAAGCAGGGAGGAATCATGTTTTCAGATGTAAAAAATGACGAACATTGCACTATATTCGAAATATTCGCGAATTCTCGAAGTTGCGATATTCAAAATAAATATTCATAATTAGAATATTCGCGCTCAACATTAATAATAAATGGTAGCATTGGAAAGTACAACTTGTCCTGCAAGAAATAAGCCCTCACACAGCCATGTGAACAGAAAAATGAAAACGTTATGGCTCAAGGAAGATAGGAAAGAAAAATGAAAACGCAAAAACGATAAACCTCCACTACAGCAATACACAGGCCAAGGCAACTAATTTCCTGTAAATGTTAAAGTGAAATCATGTAAAATAAGAGAGAGAGGAGGCAGCGCCACATGTGCGGTGTCAGTAGGTGTGAGACTGTGAGCCAGCTCTCTTTGTTCAAAGTTTGTATATAATTGTTATTTGGCATTTCTGCCACTAGATGCCACTGTTTCGCAGTTACAACCAGTACTCTGCGACTTGAATATGTAAAATAGATGATGACTCATGCAGGCTGTTTTTTGTGAGGAGAACCAGGAAGTGAAGGTGCTGACATCTTGAGAGGATTGTGTGTGCAGGAGGCCATCCGGTTACATCCTGGCTGCAGGGAGTCTGAAAGTGATCGTAGTTGCGGAAAGGAGAAACTGAACGCTGCTTTCTATTTGATCCTGCATGTTGGAGAAAGGATTGCTTCCAGGAAGGCTGCTGTGAGCTGTGTAGTGAAACATCATCTACCTCGGCAAGGCCATATTTGTGTAAAGGGACTTGTGGCCATCCCAGTCAAAGCCACCCTCTGATACAGAAGGGACTCAGGTCAGTGAACTTGTTCATGCTTTATGTTGCATCAGTGACTCCAGTACCAAAAACCAAGTTTAGGCCTGCAAGTAGTTAGATAGATAGGGTTCTAATTTTGCTAGACTGTACCGAATTGTTCTGCGGCGCGGTAACGACTTGCAGGCTCTGCTGTGTCCTCCACCGGCTAGGTTTGTCCCCTTTTGCAGCACAGCACGACCTGTAGGCTCTGTTGTGTGCGCCACCGGTCTAGGCCTGTCCAGCGGAGAGGGACACTGACTGGGGGAGGGAGTCTGGAAAACGAGATATTCTGGGTGTCTTTTTATTGTTGTGTTAATACTACTGTTAAAGTAAAGTTTCTATTCTTGCATAAAAAGCTGGTGTCAGTGTCACTTTTCTCGTCTGTGACTTCGCTGTATCCTGGGGACCCCATCCCGATACACGGCTTACATCTTGGCGTAGTCGGCAAAGTACAGCGACCGTTAGGGACGGGAACACGGCTGAAGACCTTCCCCCGGCGCCAGTGGTGCCGGATCAGGACCCATCCCAGGGTGCACAGGCGCTAGACCAGCTTGCCCCCAACAACATGGCCACCCCAGTCGGATACATCCCGGTAGGGGCACTGCTGCGTCATCTGCCAAAGTATGCTAGTAGAATTATGACATTGCAGGACTGGACTGAAAGGGTGCAAAGTGTGGTTAAAATGTGCAACTTGACCCCCGAACTGCGAGCAGAGGTTGCGTTGGGAGCCCTAGAGGGTGATGTCAGACAGACAGTGATGGTAAGGCCTGACTCCGAGAGAGATACCCTAAAGAAGATATTCTCCCTGCTAGAGAGAGCCCGAAGGGGGTCTGCCAAAGTGGTAAAGTAACGGAGTCACTTCTTTAACCGACCCCAGCCAGAGGGCGAGACCCTGATGCAATATTCCAATGCTCTGCAGGAGACGCTGAATGAGATACAATGACGAGACCCTGATGCCATGCGTGCCTTCCGGGAGGTGGACCGGCTACAACGAGATCAGTTCATAGTGATGCTCTCAAATAAATTCTTACAAGACAAATTACAAGAGATGACGTGAACAATGGCTGACATAACATTCTACGGCATATACTTAGCCACAGTGGAGAGAGAGTAAGAGCCCATACCTGCAGCGGCGAGAGTAATGAATAGCACGCATACTACAAGGGACCGGCCGGGGTCTGAAGAATCGGAGACTTTAAAGGATACGGTCCAGGCCCTGCGGGCGGAATTGAAAGAGCTTCGGCTGGAAGTGTCCCAGATGAAGGCCGAGCTGCTCCGGAAATGATCCCCGCACCTTGTGCCACTTCACTCTGAGCAGCCCAGGTGAGGGGGCCGGTCAGAAGAGGGCCTCTCTGTTAGACTTGCTAATAGTACGGCCATATGGCCAGAGAGTGCCCAGAACAGGTAGCATCTAAGCCGACGTTAAACTTCCAACCACTGCATTAGCTGGGCATACTGCAGTGGTGCACCAGAAGTTAAGCCCTCTGCGTGAAGAACATGATCTGTATGCCAGAAGCCCCATTATAGAAGCTGAGTTGGAAGGCCGGAAGGTCTGCTGCCTAGTCGATACAGGGTCGAAGTGCACCCTTATGCCTCTGGAGTTCTTCGAGAGGCACTTCCGGCATATGATGGAGCCCTAAGACGGGAACATCATCAGGCTGACGGCTGATAACAGAGAGATGGATGTCCGAGGGATATCAACTCTATGCCAAAGAAGGGCCAAAGTATTGGCAACAGGCCACCACACACCGGCCTACCCAGAAGTTTTTACAACAGATGGTTAGGAGCTGTAGCCTGCAAAAGAGTAACATGTCCGGTCGGCCCATTGGAGATGTAAGGGTGGCACGGAGGACCCTGGTGAAGATCCCAACTAGACAAGAGTGAATATTGATGCTGCCGGTGGGGCTGGACGACGACTGAATGGACTGGAGGTCCTGATCGATCCCGCTTATCTGGAAGAAACATAGGCTCGTCAGCTGGTAGCCCAGACCCTCGCCATTCTGAAGGATGGATGTGTGCCTGTACGCTGCCGCAATGTTGAGACCTGTGAGTTAACCGTCCCTGGAAACACCTTGCTGGCCACAGTTTATGTGTCAGAAAATGGTATCGTTCAACAAAGGGACTTCACACTACAGCCTGATAGGAGATCAGCCTGGACCTATGCCGTGGAGATCCATCCAAGGGAAACCCTAACAGCGGAGTTGAAACGATCGAGTGATCATGGCCCGGATGGGGGTGGACTGCAGAACCCTGACCCTGGGAAACAAAATCTGCTGGAAGACACCCTTTGGGAATTTCAGGAGGCCTTCTCGAGACATGATGAGTACTTTGGCTGTGCTGCTGCCATCGAACATGAAATCCCGACCGGCGATGCTCATCGATCAGGGAACATTACCAGCAAATCCCACCTAACATGTACCAGGAGGTGAAGATATTGTGGCCACCATATTGGAAAACCGGGTGATCCAGGAGAGTCAAAGTCCATGGGCTGCTACGGTAGCCTTGTGCGGAAAAAAGATGGGAGTCTCCGGTTCTGCGTGGATTATCGGAAGTTGAATGCTCAGACCATCCGGGATGTCTACCCCCTTCCGCGGATTGAGGAGTAATTGCTAGCCAAGCAAAGTTCTTCTCGACTCTTGACCTGGCTAGTGGGTACTGGCAGGTGCCGGTGGCCAAGAAGGACATAGCAAAGATGGCCTTCATTCTACCTATGGGACTTTACGAGTTCAACCGGATGCTATTCGGCCTCTTTGATGCTCCGGGGACATTCCAGCATTTGATGGAGCACTGTCTGGTGGATCTCAACTTTGAGTCAGTATTGATATACCTGAGTGACATAGTAGTGTTTGGGGCCTCCTTTGAAGATCACCTCCAGAAGCTGCAACAAGTCCTGGGATGGCTACAAGACCATGGGCTCAAGATTAAGCTCTAAAAGTGCCAGATGTTCCGACAGCAGATAGAGTACTTAGGACATGTGGTCACCCAGGAAGGGGCAAAACCGGCCCCCAGCAAGGTGGAGGCCATTCAGAAGTGGCCTAGCCAAATATACTACGAGAGGTGCGGGCGTTCGTGCGACTGGCCGGTTACAACAGGAAGTTTATACCCAAATTTGCTCAGCTAGTGGGCCCGTTAAACGAGTTACTAATAGGCACGGCTAGGGGCCCAAAGAAACGTCCAGTCGACTGGGGACCCCGGCAACAAGAAGCCTTTGAAGCGGTGAAGGAGGCGATGACCAGTGCCCCGATCCTGGCTTACGCACGGTTCGACACCCCATTCCTGCTGTACACTGACGGAAGCCTACATGGTCTGTGGGCTGTACTATCCCAAGTCCAGGATGGACTGGAGAGAGTCATCGCCTATGGGAGCCAGTCCCTAAGAGAGTCAGAGCGCAACCCTTATAACTATAACCCCTTCAAACTGGAACTACTGGCACTGGTGTGGGCCATGACTGAAAGGTTTGCAGAATACCTGACTGGTGCAGAAGTGACCGTGATGACGGACAACAACCCGTTGGCACATCTGGAGAATGCCAAGCTCAGTGCACTCGAGCAGAGATGGTTGGCCCGCCTTTCTAAGTACCAATATCACATCAAGTTCCAGTCAGCCAAAAAGCTCAGTGGCCCGCGTACTTACCCGAATTGATGTGGGCTTATAACAACAGGGTACATACTACCACCGGATACTCTCCACATATGCTCATGTTTGTAAGAGTCGGACATGAGATTGATGATCTCCTCATGCCTAACCCGATGGAGCCCCCACCGAGAAGTACCACCGCATGGGTGCAGGAGCACCCCGCTAGCTGAGAGCGGTTCACAAGGTTGTGGAGGAGCACCTGGGACAGGTGGTACTCCATAACGCAAGACTAGTGCAGAAAGATGGTTATGCCCTGGGTGATGGTCAAAGCCAAACGTTCGTCTGGGAAGTTAGATGGATAGTGGGTGGCGGTTCCATACACGGTGAAGAGAAGGGTAGACCCCGCTATTCCAGTATATGAGGTAGAGCCAGTAGGGACAGGGGAACCCTCATGAAACTTGCACTGTAATATGTTGAGGTGTTGCAATTTTGATGAGCCGGTGTGCGTGGAGGAGCTGCCTCCTCACGCTCAGAGTATGGAGGAAAGTCCCTCAGATGAGGAAGAGGAGGAATGGTGGTGTCAAAAGAGGTTCCGGCCGTGGCAGGTGTGCCACCCAGGTGCAATGCTGAGCATTTAACAACTCCTCCCTGGTCAAATATGCCTGACATCCCCAGTATTTCTGAGCCCCTCTGGAGTCTGGAATACGAGATATTCTGATTGAGAGGTGCCATATACCTGTTTCCGCCAAATACTGATTGAGGGGTGCTGTATACCTGTTTCTGCCAAATACTGATTGAGGGGTGCCATATCTCTTCTTCCACAAAATACTGATTGAAGGCTGCTATATACCTGTTTCTGCCACATACAGATTGAGGGGTGCCATATATCTGTTTCTGCCAAATACTGATTGAGGGTTGCTATATGCCTGATTCTGCCAAATACTGATTGAGGGGTGCATTATACCTTCTTCCACTAAATACAGTATTGCAATATCCACTATTGCTAAATACCTTCTTCCACCAAATACTGATTGAGGGCTGCAATACAGCTGCTTTTACAAAATACTGATTGAGGGGTGCTATATACCTGTTTCAGCCAAATACTGATTGAGGGGTGCTATATACCTTCTTCTACTAATTACTGATTGAGGGGTGCTATTGCTATATACAGTTCCTTTTTCCCCAAACTGATTGAGGTCTGTGATACCCCTGCTTCCACAAAATACTGATTAAGGGGTGCCATATACCTGTTTCCGCCAAATCGATATTGAGGGTTGCTATATACCTGTTTCCGTCACATACTGATTGAGGGGTGCCATTTACCTTCTTCCACAAAAAACTGATTGAAGGCTGCGATACACCTGCTTCCACAAAATACTGATTAAGAGGTGCTATATACCTGTTTCTGCCAAATACTGATTGAGGGGTGCCAAATACCTCCCTTCACAAAACGCTGATTGAGGGGTGCTATTGCTATATACCTTCTTCCAACAAATACTGATAGAGGGCTGCAATACACCTGCTTCCACAAAATACTGATTAAGGGGTGCCATATACCTGTTTCCGCCAAATACTGATTGAGGGGTGCCATATCCCTTTTTCCCAAAAATACTGATTGAGGGGTGCTATATACCTGTTTCTGCCACATACAGAATGAGAGGTGCCATATAACTGTTTCCGCCAAATACTGATTGAGGGTTGCTATATGCCCATTTCTGCCAAATACCGATTGAGGGGTGCCATATACCTTCTTCTACTAAATACAGATTGAGGGGTGCTATTGCTATATACCTTCTCCCACCAAATACTGATTGAGGGCTGTGATACACCTGCTTCCACAAAATACTGATTGAGGGGTGCCATATATCTGTTTCTGACAAATATTCATTGAGAGGTTGCATATACCTGATTGAGGGGTGCTATATACCTGTTTCTGCCAAATACTGATTGAGGGGTGCTATATACCCGTTTCCGCCAAATACTGATTGAGGGGTGCTATATACCTGTTTCTGCCAAATACTGATTGAGGGGTGCTATATACCTTCTTCTACTAAATACTGATTGAGGGGTGCTATATACCTTCTTCTACTAAATACTGATTGAGGGATGCTATTGCTATATACTGTTCCTTTTTCCACAAATACTGATTGAGGTCTGTGATACCCCTGCTTCCACAAAATACTGATTAAGGGGTGCCATATACTTGTTTCCGCCAAATCCATATTGAGGGTTGCTATATACCTGTTTCCGTCACATACTGACTGAGGGGTGCTATATACCTGTTTCCGTAAAATACTGAATGAGGGGTGCTATATACCTGTTTCCATAAAATACTGATTGAGTGGTGCCATTTACCTTCTTTCACAAAACACTGATTGAGGGGTGCTATTGCTATATACCTTCTTCCACCAAATACTGATTGAGGGCTGCGATACACCTGCTTCCACAAAATACTGATTGAGTGGTGCCATATACCTGTTTCCACCAAATACTGATTGAGGGGTGCCATATGCCTTCTTCCACTAAATACTGATTGAGAGGTGCTATTGCTATTTCAGCCAAATACTGATTGAGGGGTGTTATATACCTTGTTCCACTAAATACTGATTGTGGGGTGCTATTCCTATATACCTTTTTCCACTAAATACTGATTGATGGCTGTCAGACACCTGCTTCCACAAAATACTGATTGAAGGCTGCCATATACCTGTTTCCGCCAAATACTGATTAAAGGGGTGCTATATATCTGTTTCTGCAAAATACTCAATGAGAGGTGCCATATACCTGATTGAGGGGTGCCATATACCTGTATCCGCCAAATACTGATTGAGGGGTACTTAATACCTGTTTCTGCCAAATACCGATTGAGGGATGCTATATACCTGTTTTCGGCAAATACTGATTGAGAGGTGCCATATACCTTCTTCCACAAAATACTGATTGAGGGATGCTATTGCTATATACCTTCTTCTACCAAATTCTGATTGAGGGCTGCGATACCCCTGCTTCCACAAAATACTGATTGAAGGGTGCCATATACCATTTTCCGCCAAATACTGATTGAGTGGTGCTATATACCTGTTTCTGCCAAATACTAATTGAGGTTTGCTATATACCTTCTTCCACAAAATACTGATTGAGGGATGCTATTGCTATATACCTTCTTCCACCAAATACTGATTGAGGGCTGCGATACAACTGGTTCCACAAAATACTGATTGAGGGGTGCCATATACCTGTTTCCGCCAAATACTGATTGAGGGGTACTATATACCTGTTTCTGCTAAATACTGATTGAGGGATGCTATATACCTGTTTCCGCCAAATACTGATTGAGGGGTGCCATATGCCTACTTCCTTTTAATACTGATTGAGGGGTGCTATTGCTATATACCATCTTCCACCAAATACTGATTGAGGGCTGCGATACACCTGCTTTCACAAAATACTGATTGAGGGGTGCCATATACCTGTCTCCGCCAAATACTGATTGAGGGGTGCTATATACCTTTTTCCACAAAATCCTGATTGAGGGGTGCTATATACCTGTTTCCGCTAAATACTGATTGAGAAGGTCTATATACCTGTTTCTGCCAAATATTAAATGAGGGTTGCTATATACCTTCTTCCACAAAATACTGATTTTGGGGTGCTATTGCTATATACCTTCTTCCACCAAATACTGATTGAGGGCTGCGATACACTTGCTTCCACAAAATATTGATTGAGGAGTTCCATATACTTGTTTCCACTAAATACTGATTGAGGGGTACTATATACCTGACTCTGCCATATACTGAATGAGGGATGCTATATACCTGTTTCCGCCAAATACTGATTGATGGGTACTATATACCTGTTTCTGCCAAATACTAATTGAGGGGTGCTATATACCTGTTTCTGCCAAATACAGATTGAGGGGTGCCATATTCCTTCTTCCACAAAATACTGATTGAAGGGTTCTATTGCTATATACCTTCTTCCACCAAATACTGATTGAGGGCTGAAATACCCCTGCTTCCACTAAATACTGATTGAAGGGTACCATATACCATTTTCCGCCAAATACTGATTGAGTGATGCTATATACCTGTTTCCGCCAGAGGAAGAGGCAGACCAGAATGGATGGCAGGGATGGTAGGGATCGGGCAGGTGCACCAGCCAGAGTCTAAGTGGGAAGTTAGGCAAGGCACGTGCGATAACTACAAAGGGAGCACCAGAGTTGGTTGAGTGGCTCACTCAGCCTTCTGCACCCTCCTAATCCTTTGTATCTGCACCCTCCTCCCTCTCTGCTGTGTGTAACCCCAAAGACACCACCACCACTACCACCACCATAGCCCCTCCACTCGAGTCAGAGGAATTATTTTCCCATCCATTCCCAGACTTTACCGATGCACAGCCATTCTTGGCATCGAATGAGGAAGATAATGTAGCAATGGCCGCCACTCAGCCCAAGAGGGTGGTCCTTGTTGTTGCTGCCTACTCCGAGATCTCTAATGTCAGTGGTGGTGAAGGTGACGGTGATGACGTGTCGATGGACGTCACGTGGGTGCCCACAAGAGAACAAGAGGAGGGGAGTTCAGAGGGAGAGACGGAGTAGCAGATAGGAAGTAGAAAGAAGAGAAGCAGGCAGAACTTGAAGTGCAACGAAGGCAAAAAGCAGACTGCAAATGTATCTGGAGAGATCCATCCAACATGCACGGTAACATCTTGCGCTCCAAGGATGTCGGCACATGGCTCCGTAGTGTGGGCTTTTTTAACATGTCAGCTTCTGATAACAGTGTTGCCATCTGTAGCCTGTGCTGTCAACGCATAAGTCGCAGTAAGACCAACACCATCACCTAGGGACCACCGACTTAAGAAGGCACCTGGCCTCCTATCACCAAGCCCAGTGGGAGCAACGCCATTAGAACCCACAAAGCCACACTCCTGGCACTCCGCGTCCTGCCTCTTCTGCTTCTCCTCTCTCCTCCCATTTGTCCTCCACCTTCCACCATGCGTCATCGCGTATATCTGGCACAAGGGAGGCTTCCGTGGCTTAAAAAAATGATGACGTTGGATAATCGTCTTGGCCAGCGGCTGACCGCTGGGTTTTCGGAACTGCTAGCCTATATAAATTGGTGGACTCGGATGCCTTTAGAATATTTGGGGCCATTGGCACACCGCAAGGGAAGGTCCCCGGAAGGAAATATTTCTCCCAGAAGGGCGACCCTGAACTATATGGCCATGGTCAGCGGCAAGTTTATATATCTCTGGCACACAGTGTAGGTGCCAAGATACATCTGACCACATACACGTGGTCTAGCAAACAGGAGCAGGGAAGGTGCATAACTACTACTGCCCACTGGGTGAACCTTCTGACGGATGTCAAGCATGTAACCCGTGGCACCCGTGTGGATTTGGTGTTACTGCCACGAATTGCAGGCAGGCCTGCGTCTTCTCCTCCTCCTCCTCCATTCTCCGTCTCCTCTTCTGCTGACTCCTCCTTTTCCACTGCTACCGCCTCTTCCGCTGCACCCCCCAAGCCCCCCAGAACCTATTCAATGTGCCAGGTGAGACGTTGCCATGCTGTGGACACCGGTCCTGCACTCCTGCAGTCACAGGCTGGTCAGTGGGTGCGCTGAAACAGGGCAAATTGACACATGTGCTGTGCATGGCACACGTCCTAAACTTAGTCGTGCAGCGATTCGTTGCCATATACCCCGGGGTTCAGGAAGTCTTGTGGCAGGCAAGGAAAATCTCTGACCGCGCAGCTCGAAATTCCTCCATAGGGATGTTGATAATTAGGGTACGTTGATAATGTCTTTAAGGTGCAATCGATCACTGGATTTCAAGTTTTAGGGTCCCTTCACAATCCGATTTTTCATTTCCTGAGTGTTATACAAGAGAATTGAAAATAGTGAGGTACCACAACTCTTCAATAGTCAATTTTATTTTTTTATTATACTCACATAGATAAAAACAGATCCGTGTATATAAAAATATTAAATGTTGCTGATATATCGCCTGCCCGACCCGGGTTTCACTCTCCCTTGCTTCGTCAGGGGCAATATTTGTGCATTTCTAGTAATTATTTCTTGGCTGCAAATATGAGCTGAAGGTTTTTCAGGTTCGTCTGCCATTAAAATAAATAGGATCCGCCGTGAACTTGCTGTTCGCGAACATTTGATCGCATTTGCGCGATCGTGTTCGCGTACCGTCCCGGCAGATGTTTGTCCATCAATATTAACATATGCATTTTTTTAATGGACTCTGCAGGATACAAAAATGTGGAATGCTGCACATTTGTATACATCAAACCAATAGGAAATAACATTTTTCTAGGCTCCAGCTGTCACGAGAGTGTCAAGAACTACGCCTGACTCCGTTATACCCGGGGTCAGGAAGTCGCAGCGGTTGGCTGCGCGCTCTATGTAGTAAGATAGGGCTGTTTCCTTATGGTAGCTTTCTGGGTTTGTGTTGCAACCCTTTTTGTCTCACTCAGGGATCCGTAGCTCCTTCTCCTCAGCTGTTCCTTGTCCAGCACTCCCAACCTCCTTATATTCCCCTCTTACACTTCTCTGGTTGCCAGATATAGAGCTTCCTGTCTGGACTTCTACAGGGAGTGCAGAATTATTAGGCAAGTTGTATTTTTGAGGATTAATTTTATTATTGAACAACAACCATGTTCTCAATGAACCCAAAAAACTCATTAATATCAAAGCTGAATATTTTTGGAAGTAGTTTTTAGTTTGTTTTTAGTTTTAGCTATTTTAGGGGGATATCTGTGTGTGCAGGTGACTATTACTGTGCATAATTATTAGGCAACTTAACAAAAAACAAATATATACCCATTTCAATTCTTTATTTTTACCAGTGAAACCAATATAACATCTCAACATTCACAAATATACATTTCTGACATTCAAAAACAAAACAAAAACAAATCAGTGACCAATATAGCCACCTTTCTTTGCAAGGACACTCAAAAGCCTGCCATCCATGGATTCTGTCAGTGTTTTGATCTGTTCACCATCAACATTGCGTGCAGCAGCAACCACAGCCTCCCAGACACTGTTCAGAGAGGTGTACTGTTTTCCCTCCTTGTAAATCTCACATTTGATGATGGACCACAGGTTCTCAATGGGGTTCAGATCAGGTGAACAAGGAGGCCATGTCATTAGATTTTCTTCTTTTATACCCTTTCTTGCCAGCCACGCTGTGGCGTACTTGGACGCGTGTGATGGAGCATTGTCCTGCATGAAAATCATGTTTTTCTTGAAGGATGCAGACTTCTTCCTGTACCACTGCTTGAAGAAGGTGTCTTCCAGAAACTGGCAGTAGGACTGGGAGTTGAGCTTGACTCCATCCTCAACCCGAAAAGGCCCCACAAGCTCATCTTTGATGATACCAGCCCAAACCAGTACTCCACCTCCACCTTGCTGGCGTCTGAGTCGGACTGGAGCTCTCTGCTCTTTACCAATCCAGCAACGGGCCCATCCATCTGGCCCATCAAGACTCACTCTCATTTCATCAGTCCATAAAACCTTTGAAAAATCAGTCTTGAGATATTTCTTGGCCCAGTCTTGACGTTTCAGCTTGTGTGTCTTGTTCAGTGGTGGTCGTCTTTCAGCCTTTCTTACCTTGGCCATGTCTCTGAGTATTGCCCACCTTGTGCTTTTGGGCACTCCAGTGATGTTGCAGCTCTGAAATATGGCCAAACTGGTGGCAAGTGGCATCTTGGCAGCTGCACGCTTGACTTTTCTCAGTTCATGGGCAGTTTTTTTGCGCCTTGGTTTTTCCACACGCTTCTTGCGACCCTGTTGACTATTTTGAATGAAACGCTAGATTGTTCGATGATCACGCTTCAGAAGCTTTGCAATTTTAAGAGTGCTGCATCCCTCTGCAAGATATCTCACTATTTTTGCCTTTTCTGAGCCTGTCAAGTCCTTCTTTTGACCCATTTTGCCAAAGGAAAGGAAGTTGCCTAATAATTATGCACACCTGATATAGGGTGTTGATGTCATTAGACCACACCCCTTCTCATTACAGAGATGCACATCACCTAATATGCTTAATTGGTAGTAGGCTTTCGAGCCTATACAGCTTGGAGTAAGACAACATGCATAAAGAGGATGATGTGGTCAAAATACTCATTTGCCTAATAATTCTGCACTCCCTGTATACTGATCCACTGGAGATGTGTTGCTGGCAAATGGCGTCCTTGTGCTTTCTTTTCTAAAAAACTATCTGCAGCAGAAAAGAACTACGATATTGGCAATAGGGAACTATTAGCTATTAAACTAGCGTTTGAAGAATGGCGTCACTTCTTAGAGGGGGCAATCCACCCCGTCACTGTGATTACGGACCACAAAAATCTTCTGTACCTCGAATCAGCTAAGCGTCTCACCCCTATACAAGCTAGGTGGTCGCTATTTTTTACCAGGTTTAACTTTGCTATTACCTATCGTCCTGGGGCAAAGAACACCAAGGCTGATGCACTATCTCGTTGTTTCCCTGGAGGGGGCAATGTGAGTGATCCGGTACCCATTCTTCAAAGAGGAGTGGTTGTTTCTGCGGTACACTCTGTTCTGGAGGGGAAGGTGTTAGAGGCCCAGGGGGACGCCCCGGTCTCTTGCCCCTCAGAGAAATTGTTTGTACCGTTGAACCTGCGTTTCGAATTATTAAAGTAACATCATAATTCGGCACTTGCTGGGCACCCGGATAGTAAAGCAACCTTGGAGCTATTGTCTCGTCGTTTTTGGTGGCAAAGGTTGCGTCAGGATGTATTGGATTTTGTGTCTTCTTTTTCTACCTGTGCGCGCGCAAAAGTTTTGCATACACGTCCTGCAGGGTCTCTATTACCACTCGTCATTCCCAATAGGCCATGGACACATCTGTCAATGGATTTTATCACTGACTTACCTTTGTCTGCGGGTAAAACAGTTATTTTGGTAGTAGTGGACAGGTTTAGCAAAATGGTACACTTTATTGCGTTACCCGCACTACCTTATGCTAAGACTCTTGCTCAGGTATTCTTCAGTGAGATCGTGAAGCTTCACGGGGTCCCTTCCAATGTTGTTTCGGATCGGGGTACCCAGTTTATTTCTAAATTTTGGAAAGCTTTTTGTTCCCGTTTGGGGGTACACTTGTCATTTTTCCTCAGCTTCCATCCTCCTGTCGAATGGACAGACTGAGCGTACCAACCAAAACCTTGAGACATATCTAAGATGTTTTGTGTCTGAAAACCAAGAGTTGTGGTCATCATATTTACCGTTAGCTGAGTTTGCCATAAATAATCGTCGTCAGGAATCCACTGGCAAGTCACCATTTCTTGGTGCATATGGTTTTCATCCCCAATTCTGTACTTTCAAAGAGGGGGGGGTCTTCTGGGGTTCCCGAAGAGGAACGGTTTTCGTCATCTCTTTCATCGGTATGGCAGAAGGTGCAAGCTAACTTGAAAAATATGGGAGGTAAATACAAATGCATGGCTGATAAGAGACGGTCGCCAGGTCCGGACCTAGGAGTGAATGACTATGTGTGGTTGTCTACTAGGAATATTAAATTAAAGGTTCCCTCTTGGAAACTGGGTCCTAGGTTCATTGGCCCTTACAAAATTGTAGCCATCATCAACCCCGTGGCTTTTCGTCCTGGAGCTACCGCAGACTTTTAAAATCCATAACGTCTTTCATAAGTCGTTACTCAAAAAATATGTTCCACCTCTAGAACCGTCACAGCTGCCACCCCCTCCTGTTGTTGTGGATAGTAATCTAGAGTTTCAGATATCCAAAATTGTTAATTCTCATCGGGTCCGCCGCTCTCTTCAATATCTGGTGCATTGGAGAGGTTACGGTCCAGAGGAAAGAATGTGGGTTCCTGCGTCTGAGGTAAACGCCGACAGGCTAGTTCGGGCTTTTCATTCCTCTCATCCTGAGAGACCTGGTCCTGAGTGTCCGGAGGCCCCTCGTAGAGAGGGGGGTACTGTCACAAGGGTGTCAAGAACCACGCCTGACTCCGTTATACCCGGGGTCAGGAAGTCGCAGGTTGGCTGCGCGCTCTATGTAAGATAGGGCTGTTTGCTTATGGTAGCTTTCTGGGTTTGCTTTGCAACCCTTTTTGGCTCACTCAGGGATCCGTAGCTCCTTCTCCTCAGCTGTTCCTTGTCCAGCACTCCCAACTTCCTTATATTCCCCTCTCACACTTCTCTGGTTGCCAGATATAGAGCTTCCAGCCTGGACTTCTATACTGACCCACTGGAGCTGTGTTGCTGCGTTCTCTGGTTGTTGGTCCAGAACGTTTCCCTCCGGATCCCTGTTGGACCTTTGTGGTCTGCTGTGGTCGCCCACCTGGGTTTATGTGTTTGTCTGTATTGTCTGTCCTCTCCCTGGTGTTTCCCTCTTAGTGTCAGTGGTGCGGACTAGCGATCCCACCGGCCCGTTCACTATCTAGGGCTCATTTTAGGGAAAGCCAGGGTTTAGGCACGTGATCGCCGCACAGGTAAGGAACCTGTCTAGGGACGTCAGGGCAGTCAGGTGCCAGCCGCAAGGTGAGTCAGGGGTCACCACCTTTCCCTCTCCCTTGGGCAGGGCTTTCCCTTTTCCCTCCCTGTGCGTGACGCCGGTCATTACAGCCACTCTTCCCATCCTATTCCAGGTACCATGTTAAACTACCCATGTTGCTGTGTAAACTGGTGACACAGATCCCCAAACGCCTCAACCTCGACACGTGTTTCGCCACGTAGGCTTCGTCAGGAGGTACAAACAAACTAAGACAAGATTGGGCATATAAAGACTAAAGAGGAGGGATCAATTACCACTAACCATAGTCATCTGTGTCAGGGGCGTTCCGGCGTGATACCGCTCATGTTGTATGACTGCCTCCCTCAGCGCTTCCTGGTCATCTGTTTGCGACCTGATTCAAGCACTTACGGATAGCGGTCACACAGCGCATGCGCCGGCCGCGTCATCCCCCAATCACATGATCGCTTACTGGTTACCTGGTCCTGACGTCATAGGCACATGACAATCTCCCAGGTCCTTCGACCACGGCTGAACTGTTCACAGGTCCTAAGCACTCCTACACCTTCTCACAGACCTAGTGAACATCAGCCTTTATCCATTGACCCACCACTAAATTCCTGTGACTCATCTACACATCCAAACTGTCTCCAGTTTCAGCTATTAACCCATTACATCACAAAAATACAAATTTGATCTTATAGTCACTTCTTAAAAAAGATTATCATTATCATGATTGAGTTACAGGAAAAAAGGGGAGAGGGGGAAAAAGGGGGGGGTGGGGGGGGAAGAACCATCCTCTCATCCATCCATACAGTGAAGGCACAAATCCAAATCACTAAGTGAATACATAATCTTCGCATTTGACCGATCCTCCATCCTGAGGAATAAAGTGCATATGTGCTACAATAGTATCAATGATCACAGTGAATTTTCATGGGAATAATTATTACCAGATACAGTACAAACCAAAAGTTTGGACATACCTCCTCATTCAAAGAGTTTTCTTTATTTTCATGACTATGAAAATTGTAGATTCACACTGAAGGCATCAAAACTATGAATTAACACATGTGGAATTATATACATAACAAAAAAGTGTGAAACAACTGAAAATATGTCATATTCTAGGTTCTTCAAAGTAGCCACCTTTTGCTTTGATTACTACTTTGCACACTCTTGGCATTCTCTTGATGAGCTTCAAGAGGTAGTCACCTGAAATGGTCTTCCAACAGTCTTGAAGGAGTTCCCAGAGATGCTTAGCACTTGTTGGCCCTTTTGCCTTCACTCTGCGGTCCAGCTCACCCCAAATCATCTCCATTGGGTTCAGGTCCGGTGACTGTGGAGGCCAGGTCATCTGGCGCAGCACCCCATCACTCTCCTTCATGGTCAAATAGCCCTTACACAGCCTGGAGGTGTGTTTGGGGTCATTGTCCTGTTGAAAAATAAATGATGGTCCAACTAAACGCAAACCGGATGGAATAACATGCCGCTGCAAGATGCTGTGGTAGCCATGCTGGTTCAGTATGCCTTCAATTTTGAATAAATCCACAACAGTGTCACCAGCAAAGCATCCCCACACCATCACACCTCCTCCTCCATGCTTCACGGTGGGAACCAGGCATGTAGAGTCCATCCGTTCACCTTTTCTGTGTCGCACAAAGACACGGTGGTTGGAACCAAAGATCTCAAATTTGGACTCATCAGACCAAAGCACAGATTTCCACTGGTGTAATGTCCATTCCTTGTGTTCTTTAGCCCAAACAAGTCTCTTCTGCTTGTTGCCTGTCCTTAGCAGTGGTTTCCTAGCAGATTTTCTACCATGAAGGCCTGATTCACACAGACTCCTCTTAACAGTTGTTCTAGAGATGTGTCTGCTGCTAGAACTCTGTGTGGCATTGACCTGGTCTCTAATCTGAGCTGCTGTTAACCTGCGATTTCTGAGGCTGGTGACTCGGATGAGCTTATCCTCCGCAGCAGAGGTGACTCATGGTCTTCCTTTCCTGGGGCGGTCCGCATGTGAGCCAGTTTCTTTGTAGCACTTGATTGTTTTTGTGACTGCACTTGGGGACACTTTCAAAGTTTTCCCAATTTTTCGGACTGACTGACCTTCATTTCTTAAAGTAATGATGGCCACTCGTTTTTCTTTACTTAGCTGCTTTTTTCTTGCCATAATACAAATTCTAACAGTCTATTCAGTAGGACTATCAGCTGTGTATCTACCTGACTTCTCCACAACACAACTGATGGTCCCAACCCCATTTATAAGGCAAGAAATCCCACTTATTAAACCTGACAGGGCACACCTGTGAAGTGAAGACCATTTCAGGTGACTACCTCTTGAAGCTCATCAAGAGAATGCCAAGAGTGTGTTATGTATATAATTCCACATGTGTTAATTCATAGTGTTGATGCCTTCAGTGTGAATCTACAATTTTCATAGTCATGAAAATAAAGAAAACTCTTTGAATAAGGTGTGTCCGAACTTTTGGTCTGTACTGTGTATATATAAGACATTTTTTTCCTGACCACCACACATCCCCCCCCCCATGCTATTCTAAATGATAAGTATTACAGCTTTCTAATTTTTTGTTGATGGATTCACATGGCCTTGATTTATTCTATACAATGATTTTAACTCTCTCATTGTTGTGTCTGTTGCTATAAATAAATTTGTTAATTTTTTGATTTGCGGCTTTCATCTCGGTATTCTTTTCTTTCCTTTTGAAGCATAATCCTGCGGGGATTAGGATTTGGTATAGGTAACTGGATCCAGGCTTCTTTTCAATAGTAAGCCCTTCTGCAGAAAGAGTTGTTTTTGGTGTCTCCACAGCTTCAACAGTTCTGGGTCTCCATTTCTTCTGCGGATTCTCTCAGGTGTTCTTCCACTTGTGAGGAAGTCATGTAGTTCTCCGATTACTCTACTTTCTGACTGAAGTTTGATCTATCTCTCCTTTTCAATTTGAGACTCTGGATTGTTCTGTAGATAAGGATTTAGGACTCTTTTGTTTTTGATGGAAAAGATCCTTTGTTGGTAATTTTTTTTTTCGAAATTAGGCATCTCCACTTCTTCCTAGACATCTACGTGTGCAGTAGGATCTTCCTTGGTTGGCAGGCGAGATAAGGCATCTGCATTCTCGTTGGACTTGCCTGTTCTGTATTTGACAGTGAAGTTGTAGTTAGCAAGGTGTGAGGCCCATCTTTGTTCTAAGGCACCTAGCTTGGCTGTATTGAGATGCGCCAGGGGGTTGTTATCGGTGAAAGCTATGAAGGGAGTTGCTGCAAGGTAGTCCTTAAATTTTCCGGTGACAGCCCACACAAGTGCGAGGAACTCTAACTTGAAAGAGCTGTAGTTCCGGTCATTCCTTTCAGCTCCTTTCAGGGATCTGCTAGCAGAAGCAATAACTCTCTCTTTACCTTCTTGCACTTGAGACAGGACAGCTCCCAGGCCTTTCTGGCTGGCATCAGTGTAGAGATGGAAGGGCTGATGGTAATCTGGATATCCCAAGACAGGTGGTTCGGTCATCATCTTCTTCAGGAGCTGGAAGGCAATTTCCCTGTCTTCATTCCACTCCACAGGTATCTGCGTCTTCTGATACTTCTTTGGGTGTCCTCTTAGGAGTTCCTGAATTGGCTCAGCAATATGGGCGAAGTGAGGGATGAAGAGTCTGTAGTATCCTACAAAATTAAGGAAACTTCTCACCTCTTTCACTGTGGTAGGAGTAGGCCAATTCTGGACTGCAGCTAACTTTTCAGGATCTGGTTTAACACCTTCTCCACTGACAACATGTCCCAGGTACTTGACTTCTGGCTTCAGCAGGTAGCACTTAGAGGGTTTAATCTTAAGTCCATGTTTAATGAGGACTTGGAATACTTCTGCAAGATGTTTCAAGTGGTCTTCGTAGGATTTGGAATAAATAATGACATCGTCCAGGTAGAGTAGGACAGTCTCAAAGTTTCTATGGCCTAAACAGCGTTCCATTAGTCGTTGAAACATTCCTGGTGCATTACAAAGTCCAATGGGCATGGAATTACATTTGAATAGGCCCATGGGGGTGGTAAAAGCTGTTTTCTCTCGGTCTTCAGGAGCCATGGATACTTGCCAGTATCCACTGGTCAGATCAAGAGTAGAGAAATAGGCTGATGATCCCAGTGCTGTCAGGGATTCGTCAATTCTGGGTAAGGGTTAAGTATCCTTGTGGGTGATTTGGTTATGTTTTCTGTAATCCACACAGAATCTGATGCTGCCATCCTTTTTGCGGACAAGAACTAAGGGTGCAGCCCATGGACTATGGCTGTTTTGGATAATATTGGAATCCTTCATCTCTCGGATCATTTGTTGCACAGATTGGTACACTGTTGGTGGTATAGGCTGGTACCTTTCTTTTATTGGGGTGTGAGAACCGGTAGGGATAGTGTGTTTGATCCCACGGACTTCCCCATAATCCGTAGAGTGCTTACTGAAGGCTTGATGATGTTCCTTTGTGATGTTCAAAACTACTTCAATTTGGTTTTTGGGCGTAGAGTCGTCTCCCACATTGAGTTCTTCCCACCATGATGCAGGCGGAGCATGTTTGGGAGTACTGGAGCCCTGTGCAGATTGTCCTATTTTAGTTGTAGGCACGCTGAGAATATCCTGGAAAGAGACTTGTAATAACTGAGCAACAGGATAATGTTTATCAAGGGTAACATGGAGATCATTCAAGTTTATAAGACGGACAGGCACTTTTCCTTGGGAAACAGTCACTAAGCTCCTGGCGGCTCTGACTAGAGGATGTTCATCTAGCGCTAAGGGCTCTACCATGGCTTGGTAGTCTTGATCTTGAATTCCCAGGGTGGCACGGCACCATAAGAGTGTCTCTGTATTTGGTTTAATCACAGGCTGGTTAACTCGGATGCGGACACAGCAGATTTCTCCTTTCTCATTGGCGAATTTCTGTTGTGTGCTTAGCACACGAATGGTTTGTTGTATGCCCCTTTTAGAGGGAGGTGAAGCAGTAGGCAAAGATTGATGTAATGCCTCAAGCATTTCGGTGTAACAATTCCTAAGGACATTCATTCCTAAGATCACTGCAGAGCCACCTTTGTCTCCATCTTGTACAACAATAAGACCTTGTCTAGGTAGGGTGGTTTCTCCTACTTGCAGAGTTGGTTCCCAATAACCATGTATTGGCACGGGTTTCCCGTTGCTAGCTGTAAGATCCAACCAAGATTCTGGTGGTTGAGTAAGTTGGATCTGGTCCCAGTATTTATCAAATGCAGGCCGTAGGATGGTAGTGACCTGAGATCCGGTGTCTAGTAGGGGTACAAAGGGAATTCCGTTAATTCGGATTGCTACTTCTGGACGGGATCCTACGCATCTGGGCATCCAGTTGGGATCTTGTGGACCTATTGGTTTACCTCTCGAGGGGCTGTCCTCAGCCTCGGGGGTTTCTCTTTTAACTGCCAGCACATTGTTTCTGTATGTTCGATCTTATGACAGTAGGTACAAATAGGTCACCTTCAGGCGTTGGAGCGGTCATTTGGGTGCCCGCCAGGACTTCTTGGATATATATTTTTGTAGTCAGGAGGGAAAAGTTCTATTCATACAGGTCTCTCATCCTCCAATAATAAAGGCTTCTCCCACTGTTCTAATTTCTGACACACCTTCTCCAGGCTTTTTGTCAAAAAGTTAACCTGTTCTGTCAAGGCTGCTACGGCATCAGGGACTGGAGTTTGAGCTGCCTGACTGGTTACCGGACAACGTTTGGAAGGGGTAGCAGGCGCATGGACAAGAGTTTCAGCAATTTTAGTAGGCTCTGGCTGCGGACTTTTTCCCAGAATGCTAATGGCTAGCTCTTTGAAGTCTAGGAATGTGACACTTGGGTGTTGTGCAGCTAACATTCTCAACTGGCTTTTTAGATTGTCAGTGTTAACACCTTCAATGAATTGTTCCTTTAGAGTTTTGTCTTGGTTCTCTGCCTCACGGGGGTCTACCTGAACCACAGCTCTTGGACTTCTTGTAATGACAATGCAAAGTCTCTGAGTGACTCACCGGTTCATTGTTTTGTGCTGAAGAACCTCATTTTGACTTCTTACACGGTCTTGGGTTTAAAGGTGGGGTAGAGTCTCTCAAAGATCTGTCCCAGTGTTCTTCTTTCAGAGCTGGGCCAGGACTTCACCTCCCGGAGTGTGGCTCCCTCTAATTGGGCTAGAAGAATTTCCATTTGCTGCTCTGAGGAAACAGGGAACAGTCTGAACAAGGCACACATTTTCTCTTTAAAGTCTCTTAGGGTATGAGTTTCTCCAGAGTATCGGGAGAACCAAGGGGCCCTAAAGTAGTAGGGCATGGTTAGTGGAATCATGCTGGCTGCTGCAGCGGCTGGTGGTGGACTGGGGCCAGCTGCGACTGCTGCAGGGGATACGCTGAGGTCAGGCTGCGTGGCTTCCTCCTCAACAGACATTATTTAAATGCTGCAGGCGAAATTTGACTTGGCACACTTTTTTAGATGAGGTTGCTATGGGCAACCATTGCTGGTGTATTGCCCTTTAAGAAGAGATGGGCCGGTGCCGGCCGGAGGTTATTGCAGGGTGAAATTTTGGTTAAATGCTCCCTTATGACTAATAATGAGTTCTTTACAAGTTGCAGACCTAAATCGGGGCTTGTACTTGCTTAATTTTCCATGGAGGCTGGCTGGCAGTCTCGATCCTCCTTTTCTTCTGTACGAACCAAATCTCGCGATGCGCGAGAGTAGGTCACATGCAAGTCCTGTGCGTGGCGTCTCTTCAATGCAATTCCACAGCAGAGGGGGCGGTGACACAATTTGCATATAACCCGGCCTCCCTGGACCGTTACAGGAGCGGTAGGCGGCACTTTAAATAATCACTTTGTGAAGGGGCGGTGCGCTAACGTTCTCTACGCTGAAAGGGGGTGCAATTAGAATTTCCTGCCAAGCTGCTCTGTGACGGCGCAGCAAATAACTACAAGTCCGTCAGGCGGCAATTTTGAATGCAAAACAGTCCAGTCAAATACAGCAAGCAGCGCAACAAATTTTTCAAAAATCCACAATTTCACAGTTTTAACGATGCGGTTTTGCAGTAGAATAATAACGCAATACATGCAGACAGTCTTTAAAGAGGACCTTTCACTAGAATAAAACATCTAAACTAACTATACAGACATGGAGAGCGGCGCCCAAGGATCTCCCTGCACTTACTGTTATACCTGGGCGCCGCTCCATTCTCCCGGTATAGAGGGCAATCCCGCAGGCTGTGTGTCTGTAACTGATCTAGACGACAGTCAGACCACAGGACTGGGGTTCACATTGTGACAGTATACTGGTAACTGACGTCTGTCACCTTTTCGTGGCTGTCGCCGTCTTCTCCGGCTGCTGGATCTTGTTTCTGCCAGTCTGGTATAGAAGTGTCCCAGGTGACATGAAGTGTTATTACGACTCCAGCTGTAACGCTGAGGGATAAATATAACGTCTCAGCTACGAGAAGCTCCGATCATCATTATTACCTGATCATCCAGAGAAGCAGCGACCAAGGAGGAGAAGACTGAGAAGACACCGGACAATCCATTACTAGCAGACCCTCAGCCTGTCTCTTACTGTCTGCAGCCCTGTCTCTTATCCTTCCCTTCTGTCTCTTCTCCCTCTTGTCTGTCTCTTATCCTTCCCTTCTGTCTCTTCTCCCTCTTGTCTGTCTCTTATCATTCCCTTCTGTCTCTTCTCCCTCTTGTCTGTCTCTTATCTTTCCCTTCTGTCTCTTCTCCCTCTTGTCTGTCTCTTATCCTTCCCTTCTGTCTCTTCTCCCTCTTGTCTGTCTCTTATCCTTCCCTTCTGTTTTTTCTCCCTCTTGTCTGTCTCTTATTCTTCCCTTCTGTCTCTTCTCCCTCTTGTCTGTCTATTATCATTCACTTCTGTCTCTTCTCCCTCTTGTCTGTCTCTTATCCTTCCCTTCTGTCTCTTCTCCCTCTTGTCTGTCTCTTATCCTTCCCTTCTGTCTCTTCTCCCTCTTGTCTGTCTCTTATCCTTCCCTTCTGTCTCCTGTCCCCTCAGCCTCCTAACACTTTATTCTAGTGACCCGATGTGTTTCTTGTAGGGTCTCATTCTCCGATGTCTCGTCCCCGGCTGCCTGTCTTCTGCCTCGGGCTGTTTGTCCTGAAATCTCTACAGGTATAAGAATTATAATATTACTGGGAAAGGGACGTAATGGCCGTGATTGTAAATAACTCTGATCCTGACAGTGTAAACCCCCAGATGCCAAAACTGTTATTAACAATGGCATCTAAGTGGTTAAACGTGGAGAACGCTCCGTCTGTTGCCTCCTCAGCCCCCCTGCAATGTGATTACGGGGTCCCAGTAGGTTTGATGGCAGCTAGAGGCCCCAATGTCTACAGTATGTACAGGCCTAGTATGACAGACAGTAATACACGGCAGTACAGAAGTATTGCAGTCTGTTATATGAAATACAAAAGGCTAAAAATGTAAAAATCCAAAAGATAAAACCTCTAATGGTGCCCATAAACCCTCAGTAGCTGTTGGCTGAGCGATCGTTCCTCTGACGGTCATCTCGCCCAACTCCCCCATATATATACACTCTCAGTTCAGCTGAATGTCTATGTGCTCCCAATGAGGAGAAGGCCGTAGCTATATACAAATGCTCTTCTACATCAATGGGCAAAAATTCCCACAGACAGACTCCAAAAACTTGTAGAAAGCCTTCATAGAAGAGCAAAGGGTGGAGCAGCTTCATAGTAATGCTTCTGAGAGGGATGTGAGGACAGCTCCTGTCGGTGTAATGTGTAGGTGTCCCTATACTCCTCCCCATATAGTGCATGGAAGCTTGTGGTGGCCATCATAATTATGGAGACATGACGGTACAGGAAGAACGTTATACACTTCTTATCAGAGGGCACCTCCCTATGAATGAGAAGGTCGCTGATATCTCCTAATAGTGATCTCATGAGCCGACACAACATTGTGTGAACTAGAAACGGATTTCCGCTTGAATCCATGGCTGCAAATGTGGAAACATTTCTACCTTTACTGACTGTGACATTACAGAGAGAAGATACTCTGGGACGGCTCTGGATTAGGAGAAATACAAAAACTTATAACACATTTTAGGGATTTTAAACAGGTGTAATGGATATTTCAACAGGGGAGCATCTAGCCTTTCTGCTGCCTGAGGCAAAAATTGAAACGGCAGATCTACAAAACATACAGGGTAATACAGCGCCACATACCGCCTCCGTCCAGTGATGTCTCCTCTGATGTAGATGTTCTCTGTCCTCATCTTCTCCATTCAGACCAGACCACCATGATGATTTTTTTCACTCATTTCTTCTTTCTGCAGAGTTTGACAAACATTGAGTTTGACATCTTAGTTTCCTAATTTTCAATCATCCTCCCACCTTCTTAATATCATATTCGGCCCCCCTAATGCTGTGTCTGCTGTGCCCCCCAGTACTATCCTACAGAAACAGTCCCCTGAAAATACCGCCTTCAGTAATTATTGACACACAATGCCCTAAAAAATAACTGTGCCCAGTAAATAGTGCCCCAACACTAATAGTGCAAACATAATGTCCCCCCAAAATAATTGTACTAAGCTGATACTGTGCCAGGGTACCCCCACAGTAACAGTGCTCCCCAAAGTCCCACTAATAGAAATAATTATCTGCCAGAGTGCACTTAGTGTTAACAGTACCCCCAATAGTAACAATGTCCCTCATTTTGTCCCAGAATTAATAATGCCCCCATAGTGCTAATACTAGTGTCCATGTTCCTATAGACCCCCAGAAGCAAAAAAGCCCATCATAATTCAGGGGGCAATGTGGTGGGCTTTAGCGTTGTGTGCTAGTAAAAAAAAAAACACGTTATAATGTGTGCTAGTAGAGATACATCCCCCTTATAATGTGTCCCACAGGCCGGTTCGGCTGCACAGGGGCCCAGTGCGGGAGGGGCCCATGACAAGGTTCATCAGCAGAGCAGCTGGAGACTTCCATTGTGGAACTGCTCATCTCTATATTCATCTGTATCCGTTAGAGATGAGGGAATTTATGAAAAGCTCGATTCGGCAGATTCGGCGAATAAAAAAATAAAAAAATTTGCTTTGTGATGAATAACTTTATCATTAAGCGCATATTTTTGTAAGTAGCGGGTGCAATGTCAGGGAGCTGCGATAGCGCCAACCCCGTCATTGTACCCCTCAGAGGCCACGTTCATACATGATGTCGGAGTGGTGACATCATACATCACCATTCACAGGATTTCGACCGAGATCTTCCATCAAGATGGAGGCTGGCGGCCCGTCACGAGCAAAGGAGGCAAGTATAATATATATATTTTTTTTTTACACTATTTTAGGTTAAATTGATTCACTAACACGAAGCACAAGGAAATTCAGTTTTTAGTTAAATTGAATTTATCCTTAACTTCGGATCGAATTCCACTTCCTGGGATTCGTTCTGCTTATCTCTAATCTCCGTCCTCAGGACAGCGATACAGATTGATGCTGCGGCGGGGGATGGGAGGGGGGGCGTCTCACTTCCCCGTTCCTCTGATAGGCTGCAGACCTAGTGCCTGTAGTCTATTAGAGGCCAGTACAGGCAGCGCGATGACATCATCACACCGCCTGAGCCGTACAGCGCGGGACAGAGGACGGAAGAGGCCTGCATCTCATCCATGAAAGCGGCATGGAGGTAAGTATGCAAGCTTAAATTATTTTTTATTACCACTATGCTGTTGCCCATTATGGGGAAGAGGGAGAGGAGCACTATGGGGGCATCTGCTAGGGGGCATTATATAATGATACACATAGGTGGCACTATGGGGGGTAGGGCACTATGGGGGCAGCTACTGGGGGCCCTGTATATTAGAATTTTATATGGCACACAAGAAGGGCACTATGGAGAAGGGGGGAGGAGAACTATGAGGCATCACCTGGGGGGGCATTTTCACACATTATAAAGAGAATTATTATTATACTACCGGGGGTATTATGGTGGTCTTTATTACAACTGGGGGTCTATGGGGAACATGAATACTAGTAAGCGCACTATGGGGGCATTATTACTTCTGGGGCACAATGGGCGACATTATTGTTATTGGCGGCACTATTAACACTAAGTGCACTTTGGAAGATAATTATTTCGTTTTTGGGAGCACTATCACTGGGGGGCACCTGTGTCACAACCAGACAGCTGAGAAGCTCTGACAGAGGCCTTTCAGAACCTCCTCCTTGAGTTTCTGTGTTGTGGTATTCAGCTCCTCCTCAGCTGTCAGTTAGCCTCTCTCAGCTGTCATGTGTTGGACTAATTGCTTCCCTTTAAATTCTTCCCCAGAAGGCTTTTCTGGGCGGCTTATACTACTTCCTGGAGTGTGTGTGCACGCTGACTCTGTCCTCCTGTTTGCTTCAAAGCTAAGTGTCGTACCTTTATCTGTTATTTTCTGTTTGCTGGATCCCAGGTGACCCTGACTCCCTCCGTATCTTGTGTAGGGAGCCGGTGGTCGTGTCCCCTCACTATTGTAGGGTGCTCAGGGCTTTATAGTCAAGGTTTGTGGATATGCAAACCTCCACCATTCGGATCTTTGCATAGGCTGAGCAGCCAGGGAAAGTGCCAGGTCTTCTGCAGGGGTCTCCCTTGGTTCCTTAGTTCTTGGATCCAGCGAGTCGTTTATACATGTTGCTTTGCCTTGTTTCCTGTACACCGTCCGTGACAACCTGGCACAGAATCAGCTGAGCACAATTATTTTGGGTGGACATTATGTTTACACTATTAGTGTCAGGGACACTATTTACTGAGCACAGTTATTTTTTAGGGCACTGTGTGCCAATAGTTATTGTAGGGGGCACTATCTGTGTGGTACTAGCATTTTCAGTGGGGCTGTTTCTGCAGTAAAGTATTGGGGAGCACAGCGGACACAGTATTGGGGGGCAGGATGGGGTGTTCAGAAAGTGAGAAGATGATGGAAAAGTAGGAAACTAAGATGTCTGTTTGTCAAACTCTGCAGAGAAGAGAGATGGCTGAAAAAAATCATCATGGTGGTCTGGTCCAAATGGAGAAGATGAGGACAGAGAACATCTACATCAAAGTAGACGTCACTGGATGTCTTAGCACAGGGGCCTCTGCTGTCTGTGTCCACCCCTGGTGTGCCACCACAAGAAATACCTTCATAGTGCACCCTCTTATAATGTGTGCCGGTACAAAAGGTCCCCTTTTAGTCCTCACAGTAGCACTAATGTCCCCATAGTGCTCCCCCAGTTATAGTAATGCTTCCCCATCGTGGCCTAACAGCCTACTGCCAAATACAAATTCTAAACACAAATACTTACCCCTCTGCGGTTGTCAGTGATTTGGTGCAGGACACAGGCCTCTTCCAGTCTGCATCATCGCACCGCCTGCACCTACCTAAACTGCCCACCGGCTCCAGGAGAACATCAAGGAGCGCTGTGGTCATGCTGCAAGATTTGGTAACACGACCCAGAGCAATTATTTTTAATTTCTTGCTGATTTCTTCCCCCTCTGCTCTGCTTTATCTCTTTAACTTATGTTTTTGGATTTTGCAGGTCTTCTGCATCGTTTACCACTTGGATATGTTTGGGGGTTCATTTGATGATCAATACATCGGATGCACTGACAAAATGGAGTCTATAGCTCCAGGATTACTGTGGAAGGAAAGAATGGAGACACCTCACCTTAATGTTTCCTGGAATATGGCATCTGATATATGGAAAAAAGAAAAACATTTGCTGGGACGTCTTCCTGACGGTTTTAAGGATGAATACGGGATCGCATTAATAGTCTTCTCAATTCAGGGTTTCTTTGTTGGCGATGCTCTGAATAAGGAAATAAATATATATAGTAAAAATCCCGAGACTTTCAGGATCTATTCACTGCATTTCTATATTACCAGAGCTTTCAATTTGCTTCAACCTGGGTGTGATGGGAAACCACTGTACACATATAAGAGTATCCCAGGGGTTCAGTTTAAGCCGCCATCTGACCCTCAGGCCCCAGTAAGACTGGGATTATATAGTCATACCTTTACTGACATTGGATTGGAAGAAAATAGAGACATGTCAGCATCCGTTATCACCTGCTTCGGGGCGAAATTACTGAACTTCTCGTATCTTCCACGGAATGACATAGTGATTGTTCCACTTAATGAAGTGTTTCAGGTCACCAATTATAATGAGGAAAAGAGAATTATCTTCCTGCAGAGCACTCATAAAAAGTGCAGCTATTACAACTGTGCCTACCTGGGGGGTAAGTGACCCGGACGTAAGATCTACAATCCGTCAGCATCAGTCCATCACCCTGGCAACTAGTCCCACTGACGGTGGCTTCTTAGGGAGTAGGGACGTGGGGTTTATCGGCATTGCACCCTGGTGTTATCTTCTTCCTGAAGGTGGGGTATTTGTCCCTTTAAGGCCTCATGCACACGACCGTTGTCGTGTTCCGTTCTGCAAAATGGGTTCCGTTGTTCCGTGATCCGTTTCCGTTTTTGTTTCCGTGTGTCCTCCTTTATTTTTTGAGGATTCCCAGACATGAAGGAAAGTAAAAAAAAGTCTAAGTCAAGTTAACCATGCAAATGATAGGAAAAAAACGGACGCGGACGCGGATGACAATCTTGTGTGCCTTTGCGTTTTTTCACAGACCCATTGACTTGAATGGGTCCGCAAACCGTTTTCCATGAAAAAAATAGGACAGGTTATATTTTTTTTGACGGACTGGAACCACGGATCACGGACGCGGATGACAAACGGTGCATTAGCCGAGTTTTCAACGGACCCATTGAAAGTCAATGGATCCTCAGAAAATCACGAGAAACGGAACAACGGACACGGAATGAAACAACGGTCGTGTGCATGAGGCCTAACGACCAGGAAATTTTCTATTTTATTGTTTTTGTCTTTTTACTCCCAGTCTTCAAAAGGCCATAACTTTTTAAATTTTTTCATTCATGTAGCCGTACGAGGGCTTTTTTTTTGTGGGACAAGATGCATTTTCTAATGGCACCATAAATGGTTGCATAAAATGTGGTGGGAAGCCGGAAAAAAAATCCAAATGGGGTGGAATTATAAAAAAACACCATTCCACCGCAGTTTTATTTTCTTTATTTTTTAATGCCATTTCTTATGCGGTAAAACTGACCTCTAATTATTTCCTCTGCAATCTGTACTTTTCAATAATACCATTTTGGGCTGTGTATGACTTTTTGATCACTATTTATTTAAGTTTTTTGCAGAAGGTGAAGCAACCAAAAATCAGCAAATTTTGACTTTCTACTCCGTTTCGCCGTTTGACGTATGGGAAAAATATATTTTGATAGTATGTTTTCGCACACGGCGATGCCTATGATGTGCATTTTATTTAATTGTGGCCGCGGCCACGGTCAGTAAGGTGACAGGAGGGGGTCCTAACAGTGGCTGGTGTGTGCCTGGAGCTACAGGACGTGGGCCTGCCTAAAAGAGGGCCAAAAGACACTGGGTAGGAAAGGTGCTGTTTAATGCATGTGGAACAGATTTACAAAACCAAGGAACGGAATACCTGGCGGGTTTCAGTCAGCGGATCCGGAATGTACCGGGAAAAACAGGCAGATCTCCACCTACCCATGTGACGAATGACGTGCAGAGGCGTCCCGTGCTTGGAAGCTGCAGAGGCAGCTCCGATGCGGAAGGAATGTCCCGATATAGTTTTGGGGTCCACCCCCAACCCTGCGACCAGGGATCTGATGTATGAGACGAACTGTGGCGTGGATAGGGGTTTCCCTTGGCACGGGAGCAAAGGAGCCTCTGGATCTGGAGATGGCGTGGAATCAAGGAGACGTCGGAGCACCACCACCGGACACCAGGCGTTTTTGGACTTGAAGAAGTGGATCTGTATGGGAGGACCGGTTTGAGACGTCTTGGTGGATGGAAGGCTTAACACCAGATGATCCTGGTTCCAGGACAGCTGCTTTTTCTTCAGAAAGATCGTCTTCTGGGAAGAAACTGAGAATTCTCCTGGACGTAGGAAGCCGTAGAAGCTTAGATACATTGCGGCCTTGATGACCAGACTAACGGAAGGGCCAAAAGGGTTGCCATCTAGGGATGCAGACAGCTGCCTGAAAAGTTCGCCGGAGACCGGCCGACGGGAAGGATTTGAGTCCTTGCTGCTTTTCTCAATGCCCCTGAGTGTGGCCTTAACGGCTTGGGATGTGAAAGCCGGGCGAATTTCTGGATTTTGTAGTACCAAGAAATGTTGTGCCCCGGCTAGGTACAAACGGATGGTGCTGGGTGCCAGCTTGAGGTTGACATGGCAATGGGCCATGAAAGCCATGATGTAAGACACGAAGGCTGTATCCTGTTGAGGATGATCCCTGGAAAATTTTTGGAAGAGGTTCCAACCTGTGTTGTAATTGTGGGCCGTATTGACAGAGAGGGACCGGTGCATGAGGTCCTTGGCGGTTGCCAGCAGGGACCTCAATCCAACATCAGGTCGCTGAAGCCGGGAATCCGGGCCCCGGTCTGGTCTGCTTCGGGACATACCTGAAAGAAGGTTTGAAAGTTGAATCTGGATAAGGCATCGGCCGCCGTGTTGCTGGCACCTGGAATATGGGCACATGAGAAATGAAAATTATTGACCATGGCCAGCCAGACCAGTTTGCGCAAAAGGGACATGACCCTGGCAGACTTGGCTCGGCCTTTGGAGATGATGTACACCAGGTCCTGACTGTCAGTGATGAACATGACACTGGAATTGGCCCAGAGGTGACCCCAGACAGATGCGGCTGCCACGATGGGATAACATTCCAGAAACGGAGACGAACTGAGGGACTGTGGGTCAGAACTGACCTGAGGAGGCCATGGACCAGCTAGCCACTGGGACCCGCAGATGGCAGCGAAACCCAGAGATGCCGCTGCATCGGAGAACACCCTGGCGGATGACTGGGACCATGAGGGGACGAACAGGCTGACCCCGTTCCAGGTAGAAAGAAAGCTGTCCCACATGCGCAAGTCTGCCATGGCAGCCCTGTCCAAGTGGATGATGCTGCTGGGTTCGGAGGCTGCAGGAAGGAGCGAGAGCAGGCGGGAAATGAAGGCCCTGCCCTGGGGCATCACCCTCAAGGCAAAGTTCAGCCGACCCAGGATGGACTGTAGCTCGCCCTTGGTCACCTGGGAAGAGGTGATGGCCCCTGCCACGACTTCCCGGATTTGGGACAGCTTTGCCTCTGGAAGCCTGGCCTCCATCCTGTCGGAGTCCAGGACTATACCCAGAAAGGTGATGGAAGTGACTGGCCCCGAGGTTTTCCCCTGTGAAATTGGGATGCAAAGGGCGGCAAAAAGCTCCAGGAGGGAGTGCAGCCCGGCTGGCTGACATAGCGGAGGTTCTATGAGGAGAAAGTCATCCAGGTAGTGGATGACCGCTGGGGCGCTGCCGTGGTGGAGCAGGATCCAGTGTAAAGCCTGCGCCAGTTGGTCAAATAACCACGGGCTACTTTTAGAGCCGAACGTCAACCGGTTGGCAAAGTAGAACCTGCCCTCCCACTGAATACCATAAAACTGCAATAGGTGTGGGGCGATAGGCAGCAGTTTGAAGGCGTCCGCTATGTCAGTTTTAGACAGCCAGGCGCCTTTCCCTGCGCTAAGGATGAGGGCAATGGCCTCGTCGATTGATGCATATGACATGGCAAATTCTTCGGAAGGAATCAGTGAGTTGATGCTGGGGATGATGGAATCATGGGGGGCGGAGAGGTCATAGATTAAACGTTTTTTATTCGAATCTTTTTTGGACACGATGCCTATGGGGCTGATCCGCCAGCGAAAAAAAGGAACCTGGTTGAAAGGGCCCAGGAGGAACCCTTTCTCCACCTCCGAGTTCAGGAGTTCCTGAACAGCGGCAGGATCTGATCTGGCCGACTGCAGATTGTCGCACTCCCAGTTGGAATGGGGGAGTGCCACCAACCCTGTGTCAAAACCGAAGCAGAGGCCCGTGATCAGGAAGTCCACAAATCCCGGAACCGGATATTCCCGTAACAGGAGGGCCAGGAGGTCAATGTTGCAGTCGGCCAGTCATAGGCGCTTGGACGCCTTCTTGGGACATGTGGACCTGGGATGAGCCCTGAAACAGATAGAGCAGATGTGCAGGGCCCTGCAACCGCTGAAGAGACATGAACCAAAGTTAAAGTTGTTGCACACTTGGCTGTTGCCAAGGTACACGATGGGTCTGCCCAACTTATCAGTGGAGGAGGGGCTGCAGGAGACCCCAGAGAGGCCTGGGATGACCCTGTCTGGTTGGGCCGTGGCAGTTTGAGGACACCACTCAGTGGCATGAAAAATTGACTGACAAGTCGAACAGGCGGGGGCCCGGAGACCGGCGAAATGCCGGCAGAACAATTCCATGTCCAGGGTGGCCCAGTTGACGGAGAACTGAAACTGGGTCAGCGCGGCGGCGGCCTTGGCTGAAAAGGAGCGGTGGTAATCATAAAAGGCCGTGCCGCCGTACTTGTGCCCAAGATCAGTAACCCTGTATAGGTACGTGTCCAGCTCCTCCCGGCGAGCTGGGTAGGCGGAGCAGATCACATCTCTATACAGGCTGAAGGCCAAGACGAACTCAGGTACCGTGAGTTTGCGATTGAGACGGCCATCTTTGGCCCGAAGGACCACCGAGATTTCCCCGCAGTCAAAGGTCTTATTATCAGCGGCATCGTGGGACGCAATCAGGATGGACGCGAGATTCACGTCCTTGCCCGCCAAGATGTCCTTCCTGATGTTGTCCGGCACGAAGTGTGCAGGAGCCACCACTGGAGCAGCCGGGGTCGTACCTGGAGCCGGTAGCTGACACAGAGGGGGATCGGTGAGAGGGACCACCGCCTGGGATGACGCCGGTGTCCTGGACTCCAAGTCCACCACCCTGGACCTGATGTCGGCAATGGATGAGACGAGCGAATCCATGGAGGTCTGTAACTGCACCAAGGACTGCTGGATGGATGGGGTCGGATCTTCTCTCTCAGGAGGACCAAGTTCAGTCATCAACAGCCTGTATAGCTCGGCCTTTCTGGCTGAGGCTGGGTGCCTGATGCCCCTTCTGCTCAACTCCGCCACCAGCCTTGGTACGGTCCATCTTCGGAGGGATTCTGGGCCGCTTTGGCCAGAGACCGAAGTACCCGGGAGGGACAATGCGTCGTCAACATCTGAAACCTGAGACATGGCTCCGAAGATAGTAGAGACCTTATGCGAGACCTGGAATTAGAGACAACAATATGGCAGCTGGAGAGGTCATGGGGACCGTGTACCGTGGCTACTGAGGCAGTGGGCGAACGTATTTGAGGACGTACCTGAGAGCGCGGATTCGACACCCTTGCCTTACCGTCTAAGGATCAACGGGAACGACCCGGCTGGCCCTGAGGACTGGAAAAGCTAGGAGCGATGTGAGAAAATTGCGGAGCGGGACCTGAAAAAACAATGCAGATGCGGACGGACACACCGCTGTGCCGGCTAATGATGGAAACAGAGAGATGAGGATGAAACACTGAACCAAGAACAGAGGGGTATCGGGAGAGCCAGGAGGCGGAGTCGAAGACTGCGGTGAGAAGGAGGCCTGAATGCTCCAGGGTGGGTGGCGAGGAGTGACCTGAAAGTTTCAGGTTGGGGACGCGAGCAGAGTTGCCTGGGTGCCGCAAGATACGTGGGAACTGGAAGACACCTGACGTGCTGGTTTAGTGACAGTAATGGGGGCTGCGCGCAGTGGGCAGAAGAAACCAGGAACGAGACCCTGGTGCTATGGGCAACAGAAGACAGAGGAGACCCCTGACGCTTCAGGGTACCTGGACAGAGAAGACACCTGAACGTCTTAGGCTAGAATGGACAGAGGAGACACCTGAACGCTTCAGGGTACCTGGACGGAGAAGACACCTGAACGTTTCAGGCTGAAATGGACAGGGAAGACACCTGAACGCTTCAGGGTACCTGGACAGAGAAGACACCTGAACGCCTCAGGCTAAGATGGACAGAGAAGACACCTGAACGCCTCAGGGTACCTGGACAGAGAAGACACCTGAACGCCTCAGGCTAAGATGGACAGAGAAGACACCTGAACGCTTCAGGGTACCTGGACAGGGAGGACACCTGAACGTTCCAGGTTGAGTAGGAGAGAAACATCCCCTGAATGCCTCCGGGGAGGCGACACAGGATGCTGGAAGGAGGAACTGCTACCTACCTGAAAACCCTCAAGCTAGAGAAATCCTGCGAGTGGCCGGTAGCAACCTTCTGCAGAACCTGTCAGAAAAATAAATACCTTTTTTTTTTTTTGGGTGAGAATGTAATACCCCCGCCCAATACCTAAACCTGATGTCAGGTCGTCGAGACAAGACACGGCGGGGACCACGAACGCTACTGGTACCTGGGAAAGAAACACAAATGTGAGAATGGGGAGCGGCAAGGGTCGGGGCCCCGCGAGGCCAGGCTGGAAGGCCGTAGGACGACGGGATGGTGCGTGGCTGGCAGGGGCGTGGGAGGGCCTGGGGGGCCATGGTCCGGACCTGGGAGGGCGTGGAGGAGCATGTGACACGTACTGACCTGGCAGGTGCAGGTGGCATGGGTGGCTGGACGCAAGAGCCAGGAACGGGCGGACTGGGTGGAGCAGTGGGACGTGAAGGAATGCAGACCTGCATCCCACGGATGGGGGGGACCTGGCCTCTGGGGGCACCGGCGGCACAGGGTGCAGGATGCCAGCACAATGCCGGGTTGTGCCTGGTGAGGCCGGATGTGGACAGCTGGGGACGGTGGGTGGGCGCCAGGAGGGACCCTGACCCAGACTGGGGAAGTGGCAGGGACATGGCTCCTGCCGTCGGCCGCATTGATCGGAGCGTGGGAGGCGTGGGCGGCTGTGGCGTGCAGTCCGGCTGTGGGTGAGTGACAGGGCAGCGATCGGGACTCCTCCTCAGCTCCCCTCCCACCCCCCCTCCCAGCAGTCAGCGCACGGAGCGGCAGACGGCCGCTGAGATCGGGACCCGGCTGTGCATGCGCCCGACCTCTCGCGAGAGGACGGACGCGTCTGATGGGATACGCGGGTCGGACGGTGGTGGAGGAAGCTGCGGTGCCGGAGCACCCCGGACATGGCGAGCTGCGGAGGAGGGGAGCGGACCAGCGGGAGGACGGACCGGAGACACGAGGTGCGCGGCGGGCGGCGTGCGGCAACACTTACCTGGGGTGACGCTTACCGGAAGTGACGGGAGTCACTAGAAGAACGAGTAGGCGGGCGCGGCGAGGTGAGCTGGTTGCGGGGGTTTAAGAAGGGGGACCTGGCCCCTCCCACAATTACAGGCTGCACGCAGCCTTAACTATTTGTTTACATATTTATATTTACATTTTTTGGGAAAGGGGGGTGATTTTTTTTAAATAATTAAAAACATTTTTACACCTTTTTATACTTCCCATAAGGAACTATATCAGCAGTCATCAGATTGCTTCTCTCATAGACTCCTGTGCATTAGCCTTAGAGTAGATGAGACGTTTACTATTAGAGATGAGCGAATTTCATGTTATAAAATGTCTTTACGCTTCGTTTGGTGGTAAAAGCAGAATTGAGTTATGGATTCCGTTACCACGGACCATAATGCAATTCTATGACGGAATGTCTTTAGAGGCCATCCGTTATTCATTCCATCATAATAGAACGGAAATAGGACAGATCCGTTTTGCAGCCCATAGACTTCAATTATGATGGAATGAATACCGGAATGCCTCTAAAGGCATTCTGTTATGTATTCTGTCATAGAATTGCGTTATGGTCCGTGGTAACGGAATCCATAACGCAATTCTGCTTTTACCACCAAACGAAGTGTAAACTAATCTCAAAATATGAAATTCGCATCTCTATTTACTATCTTCCTATAGAGCTCTGCCACAGGCAGGGGCTCCATAGGAACTAATGTGCAGCAGGAGGACAGGGACTGCTGCACATACAATCTGGTTTCTCTGAACCCCGATAGAGCATCTGAAGAGTTAAAAGTCAGCGAACGGCATTAACGCCAGCAGTGGACATTAGTCCCGGGTGTCTTCAGTTTAAAAAAGAAGACACCTGGTGGCTATGGTGCCTGCTGCACGCTCCAGCGGGCCTCATATTTAAATGCTCGGCCGCTGACGTAAATTTATGCTGGGCGATCGGGAAAGGGTTAAACAGACAGCTGCAGGTCACTGTTTCTGTGCTTTGTTCTTCCTGCCTCACAAGCTTTGTTTGCTCTCTGATTTCTGGATTTCTGACGTGCAGCCTGTTTGTGATCGCTCCTCTGCTGATGTTGCCTCTGACATCAGGTTTAACCTATTACCTAGATTAAAGAGGTAAAAAAAAATCTGTGCTCCTACCCCTCACCATACATATGCCCCTGATACCTGCTTTTCATGTCTATGCTTTCTTTCCCCTGTCTGGGCATCAGACTATCTGGACAGATCTGTTTACTTTCTTAGTTTCCCGTTTTGTTGAATAGGTAGCTTTATTGATAAAGCCTGGCTGCACTGCACAGTGATGAGTCACAGGCTTGCCCCGCCCCCAAATAGTCAGTCTGCAGGAGCTCCGCCCACTACATGCTGCCATGTTACCACACCCATAATGAATCCTGCTAGTCTATTTCTCACTCAGTTTTTAAATCCCATCACTGACCTTCCACAGACTCTAAGAGTGCGATAAACAGAAGCACATCAAATCACAAGTGTATCTAATCCTATCCTGTGTGATACAGCCTGCTGAGCCGTGTATCTAATCCTATCCTGTGTGATACAGCCTGCTGAGCTGTGTATCTAATCCTATCATGTACGATACAGCCTGCTGAGCTGTGTATCTAATCCTATCCTGTGTGATACAGCCTGCTGAGCCGTGTATCTAATACTATCCTGTGTGATACAGCCTGCTGAGCTGTGTATCTAATCCTATCATGTATGATACAGCCTGCTGAGCTGTGTATCTAATCCTATCCTGTGTGATACTGTCTGCTGAGCTGTGTATCTAATCCTATCCTGCGTGATACAGCCTGCAGAGCTGTGTATCTAATCCTATCCTGTGTGATACAGCCCGCTGGAATGGTGACTGTATTTGGTAAATACCCAGCAGGGGGCACTGTGCTGCTCTGTAAACCGAGCCATCCCCATGTATAACAGGGTAATCTGGGGCTTTCCCCTTAGTGCTACCACACAGTACTAATGTCCACTGTGTTGTGTATCTAATGCACACCGAGTTGTGTATCTAATCTTATGTGTGATACTGTCTGCTGAATGTAGAGCAATTTAGCTAATATATTGCTATAATCTTCTTTGTCTAATAGTTGTAATTTTTTCACATCTGAAGTTCAGATTGGAAAAAAAATTACAACTATTAAAAAAAAAAAATTATAGCAATATATTAGCTAAATTGCTCTATATTCTTTTTTTTTCTCGAATATTTGCTATATTGCTATATATTCTTGTTTTAGAATATTATGAATTTTCTAAAAAACTAATATATAGCACTATATCGAATATATTAGTTTTTTTTTAAATATTCGTATTTTTTTTCCATCTGAAGTAACTTAAGCAGGGAGGAATCATGACTTCAGATGGAAAAAAATTACGAATATTCGAAAAAACAAATATATAGCACTAAATTCTTTAGTGCTATATATTTGTTTTTGACCCACGCCTGTATTGATCGTGTAATATTCGCATATTACGCCATCATAACCTTGCTGATTTTTCGAGTAAAAAAATAAGTAGACTATAACAAATATTCGAATTTGCAAATTCGAATATGACCCCTGCCGCTCATCACTATTTATTATGGCATACAATGTAGGGATGCGGCAAAAAAAAACTCCAAATGGGGTGGAATTGGAAAAAAAACATAATTCATCTACTGTTTTAATAGTTTTGTTCCCAAAGTGTTCCTTTTTGTGCCAAAACGGACCCATGCACTTTATTCTCTGGGTAAGTACGATTACAACAATACCACACATGTATAGGTTTTTATGTGGAAATAGTGTAAAAATAAATGTAAACTTTGAAAAAAAGAAAATTGGGGGACATCACCATATTCTGACCCCCATAACTTTTTTATAGTTATATCTACTGAGCTGTGTGCGGAAAGGCTCATTTTGCAGGACAATCTGGAGTTTTTATTGATACCATTTTAAAGTGTGTGTGAATTTGTGATCATGTTTTATAAAAAAAAAATGGGAAAGAAAAGCAATGAAAAAATTGCTTGTTCTGAACGAGCCTGAATTGGAAGTAGAAGCAGCACAGTGTGGATGTGGAAAGGGTAGAGTAACATTGGCATCAGCTGCAATAGTAGAGGCAGCAGTAGCAGCACAGCATGGATCAGACAAGGAAGTATATGTGTGTGGCTGTTAAGGGGTAGTAGTAGTGGTAATAGTGGAGACTGTGTAGAGGTAATTGTAGTGGCAGTACGGGTAATGGTAGTGGCAGTACGAGTAATGGTACTGGCAGTACTGGTAATGGAAGTGGCAGTACTGGTAATGGTAGTGGCAGTACTGGTAATGGAAGTGGTAGTAGAGGATTAGCAGCAGAGAACAGCAGCTCCGGCGGTGGCAGCAGCAGCACCAGCCATATGGTACAGGACATGATGGTAGGCAGGCAGACAGAGGCTGAGGCATGATGGGGCACGGTCAACAAGGGCAGATCTATTCATTGGCCTTAGCCGGAGGAGTGTGAAAATCCTCACAGATCCATGCCTTTTTTATATTTCAGAAAAATTATGTTTTGGACACTGGCGGAAGACAACTTAGTCCATTTGGGTGTCACTGCACCCCCTTCTGTCCTGAAAAACATCTCTAAAATGACACTGGAGGCTGGATAAGCGAGATCGGAGACAATGTACTGGGCAAGTTGGGGCTAGTGTTCCGGTCTGCCTGCTCAGCAGCCCATGAAGTCAGCGAACAGTGTATGTCCCATCGAAAGGCCAGAGTAGAACTGAACCTGGGCATTGAGGCGATTAGTCTGCTGATTTGCGTCAATCTGGCACAGTACATGGAAAATTTACTCCATCATGTACAGTCGTGGCCAAAAGTTTTGAGAATTACATAAATATTGGAAATTGGAAAAGTTGCTGCTTAAGTTTTTATAATAGCAATTTGCATATACTCCAGAATGTTATGAAGAGTGATCAGATGAATTGCATAGTCCTTCTTTGCCATGAAAATTAACTTAATCCCAAAAAAACCTTTCCACTGCATTTCATTGCTGTCATTAAAGGACCTGCTGAGATCATTTCAGTAATTGTCTTGTTAACTCAGGTGAGAATGTTGACAAGCACAAGGCTGGAGATCATTATGTCAGGCTGATTGGGTTAAAATGGCAGACTTGCCCTGTTTAAAGGAGGGTGATGCTTGAAATCATTGTTCTTCCATTGTTAACCATGGTGACCTGCAAAGAAACGCGTGCAGCCATCATTGCGTTGCATAAAAATGGCTTCACAGGCAAGGATATTGTGGCTACTAAGATTGCACCTCAATCAAAAATTTATAGGATCATCAAGAACTTCAAGAAAAGAGGTTCAATTCTTGTTAAAAGGCTTCAGGGCGTCCAAGAAAGTCCAGCAAGAGCCAGGATCGTCTCCTAAAGAGGATTCAGCTGTGCCACCAGTGCAGAGCTTGCTAAGGAATGGCAGCAGGCAGGTGTGAGCGCATCTGCACGCATAGTGAGGCGAAGACTTTTGGAAGATAGCCTGGTGTCAAGAAGGGCAGCAAAGAAGCCACTTCTCTCCAAAAAACATCAGGGACAGATTGATCTTCTGCGGAAAATATGGTGAATGGACTGCTGAGGACTGGGGCAAAGTCATATTCTCCGATGAAGCCTCTTTCCGATTGTTTGGGGCATCAGGAAAATGGCTTGTCCGGAGAAGAAAAGGTGAGCGCTACCATCAGTCCTGTGTCATGCCAACAGTAAAGCATCCTGAGACCATTCATGTGTGGGGTTGCTTCTCATCCAAGGGAGTGGGCTCACTCACAATTTTGCCCAAAAACACAGCCATGAATAAAGAATGGTACCAAAACACCCTCCAACAGCAACTTCTTCCAACAACAGTTTGGTGAAGAACAATGCATTTTCCAGCACGATTGAGCACCGCGCCATAAGGCAAAAGTGATAACTAACTGGCTCGGGACCAAAACTTTGACATTTTGAGTCCATGGCCTGGAAACTCCCCAGATCTTAATCCCATTGAGAACTTGTGGTCAATCCTCAAGAGGCGGGTGGACAAACAAAAACCCACTAATTCTGACAAACTCCAAGAAGTGATTATGAAAGAATGGGTTGCTATCAGTCAGGAATTGGCCCAGAAGTTAATTGAGAGCATGCCCAGTCGAATTTCAGAGGTCCTGAAAAAGAAGGGCCAACACTGCAAATACTGACTCTGCATAAATGTCATGTAATTGTCGATAAAAGCCTCTGAAACGTATAAAGTGCGTGTAATTATATTTCACTACATCACAGAAACAACTGAAACAAAGATCTAAAAGTAGTTTAGCAGCAAACTTTGTGAAAACTAATATTTGTGTCATTCTCAAAACTTGTGGTAGCAGTGGTAATTGGAGGTGGGAGACTCTGCAGGGGCGAAGAGGGGCACCAGACACGTGGGCAGCAGGCATCTGCTCACCAATAGCTCTGACAGATTGCGTACACAGTGCTTCCTGGTAATAAAGTAATTTGGTCTTCCTTTTGGAGCGAGGAAAACATTCCCCCATTTTCTTTGATAGCAATGGATTAAAAGTATGGTTATCCAGTGACAAAATCATTCACCACTTTACGCGGCTTGTACATACGCTCTAGCATCTACAATGTGGAATTCCAGGGAGTTAGAACTTAGCGGATTTAGCCGTGTGATGGCAGACCATTTTGTTACTGCAAGTCCAGGAGGACGCTCCATACCATATAACAATGGCTGAAATGCAAGGATGGTCTCCTGGACATGGCCAGAACCTTCTGTAAGCCAGTGTACTTTTTCACAAAGCAGTGCATGACTAAATTGATCATGTGCGCCATGCAGGGAGCATGTGTCGTTTCCCCAAATACAGTACAGCCATGAAGGTGCGGCCTTTGTCATTGAGCACCTTACCCAGTTGGAGTTGGCGGGGAGACAGCTGACAGGATATTTGCTGCTTGATGCACTTTACCAAGTGATCGGCAGTGTGGTTACTCCCGGCCAGGCTGATCAGCTCTAACACCACATGGAAACACTTCATTTTACACATATGATAGGAGGGAGTGGTAGTGACCCTGTGCCCTACAGCTGGCGGGGGGGGTTGTCTAATAAGGAGGAGGTGGATAAGCAGCTAATGTGGAAACGAGACCAACACAAACGTGGCCTTTTTGGTGCGGTGCTGCCTCACCAGATAAAATATTTACCCAGTGGGCCATGAAAGGCATGTAACTACCTGTAACAGCTGCTCCTTATGTCTATGGTGGCGTGCACCTTGCCACACTGCGAGAATTGCAAGGAGCTGCCCATGTTCTCTGCCACATGACGGTACAAGGCAGGAATGGCTTTTTGGGAGAAATATTGCTGGCATCTTCCAATGAGGCCGTGTGCCCACCATCAGTTCCCGAGAAAAAGTAGAATTCCTAAGTGCTGCGGAGACTGCACTGCCAGCAATGTGGCTAGGTGGAAGATAAGCTTGTGCACCAGCAAATTACTGGGCAATAGAGCCGTGGTATCTATGTTTGTGCTTAAACGCCCAAATACCATTTTAATCCTGCAGATCTTGCACATGGAATTGTCTGCCGGTACTGGGGAGAAAAACTGCCAGAAGAGAGATACTTGCATAGAGCTATCTGCAGCAGAACTCCCCATCTAAGCGTCTTCTTCTGGTCACTCAAGTATCTGGCAGAGTCTCCTCTTCTAAGCACTGTTCCATAACTGCAGAACACTAGGGTCTCTGACTGATCTCCTTATATACAGTTTCTAACTGAACTGGAAGGGGTGGAGAGGAGAAACTCAGCACAAATACAATGTTACCATTCCTCGTCTCTCAAAGACTTGCATTCAAGCTTTAATGATACTCAATGGGAATGACACAGCAGTTTTTCCTCCAAAACATGCGCTTCTTCAAACCTTATGGTAGCTGTGGAAAATTATTAGCTTCTCATTATTAGCTAAAAAGTCCCAAAAGTCTCTCAGTGTTTATTAACTCTTTCCACAGTGCTGTGCAAACAGTGTAAATGCAGCGACCGGGACCGCAGGGGCAATGTGGGAGTGTGGTGGCCTGATGGAGGTAGTGGTTGGTACTCATGTTTCTGCAGCTCCCTGGGCGGCATGCAGCGATGAGAAGGATAGCAATGGCTACCTTGGTGGTACATTCTGGTGTTGAGGGATCTCCTAGCAGATGTTGGTTGAGGTGCCCTTGGTGGTATGAGTTTTAGATGCAGGGAAGGCAGGGTCCCTGAGTCTCGTGACACCAGCACCCTTGGGTGCAAATGAGGTGTTAGAATTAAGAGGAGTCCATTTGAATAAAGAAATGGAACATTTAATCAGAATCACTTCCCTTGAGGTGACAGTTACAGGTTCAGTTATCCTGAAGGTGTTCAGATACACTTCGGCTCTTACTTGTGCTATAATTACAGGAGACAGGTTCAGTTGAGACAGACAGGCTCACGTGAGGCACGACCAGGCTTCCATGTTCTGATGACACTAATATACTTCCTTTTGCTGGTATCAATGAGTCCTTTATCTGTGCTTATTAGGTAACTGGTCCCCTTCCTAACGGCCAGGTACCAGATATAATATAATCTTACTTTCTCTCTCTTTCTTCTGCAACATACAGGGCGGTTCTCCCTAATGGCAGGCATGCGACTTCTGCTCCATTCTTTGTACTGGTTACTAATAGAAACAGATCCACACGATCCATAGATGTGGTAAAACACAACTTTGTGCTTAGTTGTAGTGGTCCAGGTGCTTGAGGCTTCTCCCAGTCACCCGGTCACTAGGTGCTATGACTGTTGCTATCTCCACTAGATTTGCTCTATATATAAGTCTACACTGGTCTGTGCTAGGCAGCTTCTGATGATTCCTCCTCCAACCTCCCTCAGTCTGGCCACTGCCAAGGGGGCTAAAGTGGTAGCTACATGGGGAACTTTCATCAGACTCTTCTCACTCTGAACGGGCTCTCTCCTCACTCTCACTACTCACTTCCTGTCCCTTTTAGAGGAGAACGTACCAGCAGTGATGTGCCCGGGGGGGAGGGGGGGGGCCCTGTATGTTGCAGAAGAAAGAGAGAGAAAGTAAGATTATATTATATCCGGTACCTGGCCGTTAGGAAGGGGACCAGTTACCTAATAAGCACAGATAAAAGACTCATTGATACCAGCAAAAGGAAGTATATTAGTGTCATCAGAACATGAAAGCCTGGTCGTGGGGGAGCAAGAGCAGGTGAGTATTTAGCTTTATTTTTTATTTGTTTTTATTTTATTTTATGTGCCAACTTTGGGGGACATGTGGGGGGTGCACACAGGAGGACATGTGGGGGGGAAATATGGTGGGATACTGTGTGGGGGCAATCATTATGGGAGGGATTACTATTTGGGGTGAAAATTACTATATGGGCAATGTGGGGGAAACTACTGTATGGGGAACACTACTGTATGGGGGCAGTGTAGGGGACACTATTGTATGGGGGCAGTGTGGGGGACACTAATGTATAGGGGCAGTGTGGGGGAAACTACTGTGTGGGGGAAGTGTGGGGAAACTACTGTGTGGGGGTCACTACTGTATGGGGGGCAGTGTGGGTGACACTAGTGTATGGGGGCAGTGTGGGGGACACTACTGTATGGGGGGCAGTGTGGGGGACACTACTGTATGGGGGGCAGTGTGGGGGACACTAGTGTATGGGGGCAGTGTGGGGGACACTACTGTATGGGGGGCAGTGTGGGGGACACTACTGTATGGGGGGCAGTGTGGGGGACAGTACTGTATGGGGGCAGTGTGGAGGACACTACTGTATGGGGGCAGTGTGGGGGACACTACTGTATGGGGGGCAGTGTGGGGGACACTAGTGTATGGGGGCAGTGTGGGGGACACTACTGTATGGGGGGCAGTGTGGGGGACACTACTGTATGGGGGGCAGTGTGGGGGACAGTACTGTATGGGGGCAGTGTGGGTGACACTAGTGTATAGGGGCAGTGTGGGGGACACTACTGTATGGGGGGCAGTGTGGGGGACAGTACTGTATGAGGGGCAGTGTGGGGGACACTAGTGTATGGGGGCAGTGTGGGGGACACTAGTGTATGGGGGCAGTGTGGGGGACACTACTGTATGGGGGCAGTGTGGGGGACAGTACTGTATGGGGGCAGTGTGGGAGAAACTACTGTGTGGGGCAGTGTGGGGGACAGTACTGTATGGGGGCAGTGTGGGGGACAGTACTGTATGGGGGCAGTGTGGGTGAAACTACTGTGTGGGGCAGTGTGGGTGAAACTACTGTGTGGGGCAGTGTGGGTGAAACTACTGTGTGGGGCAGTGTGGGTGAAACTACTGTGTGGGGCAGTGTGGGTGAAACTACTGTGTGGGGCAGTGTGGGTGAAACGACTGTGTGGGGGACACTACTGTATGGGGCAGTGTGGGAGACACTAGTGTATAGGGGTAGTGTGGGGGACACTATTGTATGGGGGGCAGTGTCGGGGACACTAATGTATGGGGAGCACTATTGTATGGGGGTCAGTGTGGGGGACACTACTGTATGTGGGGCAGTGTGGGGGACACTAATGTATGGGGGGCACTATTGTGTAAGGGCAGTGTAAGGGAAACTACTGTGTGGTGGAAACTACTGTGTGGGGGCAGTGTGGGGGAAATGACTGTGTGGGGGACACTACTGTATGGGGGCAGTGTGGGGGAAATTACTATATGGGGGAAGTGTGGGGGAAATTACTATATGGGGGCAGTGTGGGGGGAAATTACTATATGGGACAGTGTGGGGGAAATTACTATATGGGGGAAATTACTATATGGTGAAGTGTGGGGGAAATTACTATATGGGGAAGTGTGGGGGAAATTACTATATGGGGGCAGTGTGGGGGAAATTACTATATGGGGGCAGTGTGGGGGAAATTACTATATGGGGAAGTGTGGGGGAAATTACTATATGGGGACCTTGCTATTGGGGAGGCACTGTAGGGGCAATTCTATTATTTCTGGGGACACTATACAGTGATTATTGCCTGGAGCACAATATAGGGTGTTATTATTACTGGGGGTCTCTAGGGGACATTATAGCTGCTGTGGACGCTATAATGACATTTGGGGTAATTTATCAGACTGGTGTAAAGTAGGACTGGCTTAGTTGCCATAGCAGCCAATCAGATTCCACCTTTCATATTTGACAGCTCTTTTGGAAATCCAGTTCTACTTTACACCAGTTTGATGAATGACCCCAATTATGTCTATTAGGGTCACTATTTTTTCAGTAGTATAGTACCTGGGGCATTAGGGGGCACAACGGGCACAGTATTGGGGGTGGCAGCAGGATGACACTGTGGGGACACCAGGATGGGGAGGTTGATGGAAAAACAGAGAAATTTTACATGTCTGTGTTACAAACTCTGTAGAGACGAGAAAGAATGTGTCATGGCGGTCTGATGGAGGAGAAGAGGAAAGAGAAGGTCTACATGACAGGAGATGTCCCTGGATGTAAGAGGTATGTGGGGGTGGGTGGGAGTGCCAGAGAAAAGACCCGCCCCAGGTGCCAAACACCCTGGGCACACCACTGCGTACCAGCATCATCTAGTGATGACTGGTGTGAAGTGGTGATTACCAGCCTGTTAATAGGTATTTACAGCTTTACATATTGCATTGGTCACATTACTTTACATTACAGGCGCAGTTTTTAGTAGAGATCAGGCAGAGGTCAGGATGGTCAGCGGAAATTTTTCAAATTTAGAGAGAATATCCTTAAACTTGGCAAATTCACGCTGAAAATGAGTGGGCTTATAAAATTGGGCTTTCTAGGGTGGGTTTAGGGTGATTTTGTTGAGCGGGTTTGAGTGTACTGAACTTATCAACAAAAATGTTTTTTCAGCGAAGCTCAGAAAACGAGCCGGGTTGTAGATGTCGAAATCAAGCTGAATCAGTCTTGGCAGACCTAATGGACTGTATGTTTAGGCCCAGAATGGAGGGAGGAAGACCCTAATAAATCCTGGGACATCCAGACATTAGCTCTGGCTCTTTAAGAAGCTGGACTTTGGCCAATGCATTTAGGGTGGCACAGGACAGAAGAAGAGAGCAGCGGCCAGAAACACTCAACAACAACATAGCGGGCTTCTTGGAGGCCTCAGGACTAAAGTGGCCTTACTGAGTGCAGTTCAGTGACTTCATCATACTCCTCAGTCACCACACAGCTTCCTGCGGAATACGGGGTACACAGCCCTGTAACTATATTGGTATTAGTAAATGGGCACCACTGTGCAGAGATAGATTTTATGTCACATTAGATCATGTGCATTTAGTAAACCCCTCAGCCCAGAGATTCTGCCGATATCAGTCATTTGTGTAAATGAATCTTCAGGCGCTCAGGTGCTGCACAAACCAACACCATGCAGCATTATTATTATACAGCCTACAAAATGGCCTCCAGATTACTCCTCCATAGCTGGTCAGATAGTGGTGGTCATGCCTCAGTAGTGCATGACCGTCACTAATGTCACACACATGGAGGCAACTAATCACTGTTTGTGTTTCTTTCTTCTTTCAGGAACTAAGAATCAAAACTGCACCTACTACCCTCCATCATCATCATCATCATCAGGTGAGGAGCTCTTTCACTTCTGATTCCTCACACTAAGGGCTCATGCACACGTCTGTTGCCCGGCCGTACCTGCATTGTGGTCTGCAACAGCGAGTCCGCAATATACAGGCACCGGCCATGTGCACCCATTCTATTTTCTTGTGGTGCAGACTGATCACGGACCCATCCAAGTTCAATGGGTCTGCTCCCATCTGCGGCAACCACAATACACTGAACATTCGTGTACATGAGCCCTAAGGTTGTGTTCACATGTAGTGTTGTCTTGCATGGCTGCTCTTTATCGGTTACTGGTGCCTCTATTACTGGTGGTCATTCCTGTCCTTCTCATGCATAATATTGTAGAGTGACTATATGGAGGAGAAGACCTCATCTTGTTTAGACTATTTAGTGGATTGTATTAAGGTTGTGGCTTTGTCCATTCTTTGAAACCAGATCTCCTCTGACCTGTAACTGAAAGGCCACGTGTCGTGTCACTTGCTAGTTTGAGTTCATATGTAAATAAATCTTTGAAAAATAATTATGCAGGTGTTAGAGGAGGACATGTTTGGGGGAATCCTTGTTGCTGAAACACACAATTGTCTTTTCTATAAGTCCACGTGACTGTCGCATTTCCTGGACCAACAGCTGCTCAGCCCACCTGAACTCACCTCATCATAGTGACCTGTGCAGGATGAACACCGGTCTATGATCTTGTTCTCAATGGTGTTGTAGAGAGTAGACCTGTGGTCAGGTATCTCCCACCATTGGGGGTGTCCCACACCAAGCAGAAGATCTTATCTGCTGATCTGTGGTGCAGCTTTTATGACTTATTGTCCTGTCCTTGTCCCGTCGCTCCTCCAGGATTGGAACCAAGCAAAGTCATTAGTTATTGCATTAGCACATTTATACCTTGTTTAGTAAACCTTTATCTTATCTCTTATACATAACGGTAGGCAGGCGACATGACGGTAGGCAGGAAGGCAGCAACGGTGGCAATATGGGGCACCATCAGAAAGGCCAGATGTATTCATCAGGCACAGCTGCAGGAGTGTGACAGTCCTCCCGAATCTAGGCTTGGTACATTTTGAAAGGTTTCCCTGTCTTTCCATATTCTACACAATTCTTCTTCTGTCCCTCACACTAGAACAGAAGCTTGATTGTGACTGTAGACTGTCCACGTCCTCTCAGGGTCATGGTCCCTCTTCTTTCTCCCTCATGCCGATGTGCAGTAAGATGGTGGTGTATGACTTTTTACTGTCCGAAGTAAAAAGCTTTGGGTTTGTCTGGCAGTCATAACACCGGTTGTTTTTAAACATCATCTGCCCCCGATCAGGGACAATTCTTGGAAGCTTTGGAATATGATACAGCATGAGATGTGCCGGCGCGGTGTGATAATAAACACCTTTGGGGTCATGTATCAAACTGGTGAATAGTAGAAGTGGCTTAGTCGCCCATAGCAACCAATCAGATTCCACCTTTCATTTTTGACAGCTCCTTTGGAAAATAAATGCTGGAATCTGATTGGTTGCTATGGGCGACTAAGCCAGTTCTACTGTACAACGGTTGATAAATGACCCCAGTTAACACAGTCAAACATGCGTCTCCCCACAGCTATGTATGTCAGTGTCACTCTGACATCATTTACTATTGCTGTCATTGCGTTCAAGAGCTTAGCTGAGGAGGAGGGAAGGCAAAAATTCATTTGAAAAAATAATGAAAAAAGATAAGTTTTCCAAAAAATTGTCCTAGGAGCTTTATTCCACTAACAGATTATAGGAAGGAATGACCTACGTACACCCCTGCGAACATGAATGGTACTGAGAAAAAAATGTGGGGGAGTTCAGCCCGCACAACCCAGTATGCAGGTGCACATTGCTATGGCGAAATTCAGATACAAACGCAAAAACACAAATGCAATCGCACTCTGCAACCAGCACCCCGCCCTGCCTTTATGCTGGATGTTGAATAAGGCATTGGTGTACATTCTGGCCAAAGCGTAATAAGCCACTCACCACGTCAAGGTCACCTTCATAAGTGGTCCCTAACACTAGTTCCTACCTGTTATGGGCCACGACAGCCACACAAAATCCAGGGAGCGCAGGTACAGCATGCACGCCAAGCACACTCTGCTTTTAACCCCGTCCGGTGCCATTACAGTTTTCATCGGATCCAGGGATGCAAGTACCAACATGCATGATGAGCCCACTATATACTTCTCCTGGAGCCAAATGGCTACTGGTAGGCGCTATACAAGCAGACTCAGTTTTATACTGACTTTAAAACCAGCCTCCAGGGCAGACAAACGGGTCAGGTGTGCATGACTGCATGGAGATCGCCACTGAGTCTGCTTGTATATATATTATTATATAACTTATTTTGAATAAAAAGTGATTTTATGCTCCAAAAGTAGTAAAACATAAAAAAAGATATACTGTAAATCTGGTATCACCATAACTATATCGACCCACAGAATAAAATTATTAATTATATACCACATGAGGAACCCCATAAAAAATTAAAAACACAAACAGAATTGTAGTTTTTGTCCCTTTCCCCTCCTAAAATTTTTTATAAAAAGTGATCAAAAAGTCATTTGTACCCGACAATGGTACAAAAAAACCTGCAGCTTGTCCTGCAACAAACAAGCTCCGACACAGCTCAGTCAACAAAAAAATAAAAATGTTATGGTATCTGAAAACAGTTCCAGCAAATTCCTTGTGAGAAAATCCAGATGCCACTCCTTCCCTTCTGAACGCTGCCTTGTCCCCAAACAGGAGTCGACGACCACATATGAAGTGTTGCCGAATTCAGGAAAACAAATTGTGGTGCTTTTTCTCCTGCTACCCCTTGCGAAAATGAAAAATGTTGAGCTAAAGTAACATTGCATTGGAAATAAAATGTAATTTCTAATGTAATTTTCTGAGCCAATTGTTTCTAAATTCTATGAAAAGCTTGTTGGGTCAAAGCACTCACTGCATGCCTCGATCAATTCCTTGAGGGGTGTAGTTTCCAAAATGGAGTCACTTTTTGAGAGTTTACTTTCTAGGGTTACCTCAGGGTCTCTTTGAATATGACATGGCACCTGAAGTCCATTCCAGCAAAAGCTGCCTCCCAAAATCCATATGGCGCTCCTTTCCTTCTGAGCTCCGCAGTGTGCCTATACATCAGGTTATAACCACATACGGAGTGTTTCTGTAAACTGCAGAATCAGGGTAATAAATATTGAGGTTTGTTTTGCTGTTAGTCCTTGCTGTGTTACTGGGAAAAAAGATTAAAATAGAAAATTGGTGACAAAAATAATGAAACTTTAAAATTTCACCTCTATTTTGCTTTAATTCATGTGGAACCCCGAAAGGGTTAACAAAGTTTGTAAATTTAGTTTTGAATAATTTTAGGGGCGTCGTTTCTGAAATGGGGTCACTTATGGTTTCTATTATGTTAGCCCCGCAAAGTGACTTCATGACTGAATTGGTCTTTTAAAGATGGTGTAGAACAGGGATCAGCAACCTCCGGCACTCCAGCTGTTCAGAAACTACAACTCCCAGAATGCTTTACTCACTTCTGTGGGAGTTAGTTGAGCATGTTTGTATGCTGGGAGTTGTAGTTTCACATCAGCTGGAGTTCCGAAGGTTGCTGATCCCTGGTTTAGGACATTTTCTTGCAAATTTTAAAACTTGCTTCCAAAATTCTAAGCCTTCTAACATCCTAATGATTAAAGGGTTTCTGTCACCAGATTTAACTCTATTAAGCTAGCTGACATTAGCGATGTGCTCATGTCAGCTAAACCTAACTAGCCTATTCCTACTTCTATCTATGCCCCCGTTATGCCAGAAATCTAACTTTTCTAAAATGCTAATTCGCCTCTAGGAGCGGGGGGGGGGGGGGGTGTTGTTCCTGCTCCTAGAGGCTCCGTTCTCCCACCTTTGTCACCTCCCTCCAAGTCCTGATTGACAGGGCCAGGCAGCGCTCGCATCTGTCTGCCAGCCCAGTGCTCAGGTGAAATCTTGCGGCGTTCAGTATTCAGCGCATGCGCGGTGAGGGAAAGACGCTCGCCGGCTGCCAGCTTCCTCACCACGCCTGCACCGAATTATGAATGGCGTGAGATTTCACCAGAACTCAGGGCTGGCAGACAGATGCGAGCGCTGCCTGGACCTGTCAATCAGGACTTGGAGGGAGGCGACAAAGGTGGGAGAACGGAGCCTCTAGCAGAGGGAACAATGCCCCCCCCCCCCCCCGCTCCTATAGGCTAATTAGCATATTATAAAAGTTAGATCTCTGGCGTAACGGGGCACTGATAAAAGTAGGAATAGGCTAGTTAGGGTTAGCAGACATGAGCACATCGCCAATGTCAGCTAGCTTAATAGAGTTAAATCTGGTGACAGAAACCATTTAAAATAACATTTTTCAAAATGATGCCAACATAAAGTAGACAAATGGTGAATGTTACTTAATAACTATTTTATGGGGTATCACTATCTGTCTCAAAATCAGAGAAATTCTAATTTAGAAAATTCTAAAATGTTCAAATTTTCTGTAAATTCTGGATTTTTTTTATACATAAAGGTAAAACATATAGACTCACATTCACCACTAACATGAAGTACGATGTGTCATGAGAAAACAATCTCAGACTCCCTTGGATAAGTAAAAGCGTTCCAGAGTTATTACTAGATAAAGTGACACATGTCAGGTTTGAAAAATGGGGCTTCAGCATTTGGCCCAAACTGGAAGGGGTTAAATCTACTATGGATATATTAAATATAGCATTTGAGGGCACTGGGGAGCACAGTGGGCCAAGTATTGAGGGTGGCAGCAGGATGATACTGTTGGGGCACCAGGATGGGGAGTTTGTGTCGAGAAAGAGCAGAGGATAATGGAAAATTAAGAAATCATCATGGCGATCTGGGCCAAATGGAGAAGATGGGGAAAGACAATGTCTACAATTATGAAGATTTCACTGGATTTATAGGTACGTAGTGCTGTATATTTCATTCTGTTTGGTATCACTGAAGACCTGACTGAATGCTGAAGATAAGGATGGATTCATATGTTAATTAGAGAGAACTGAGTTATGAGGAGAACAGGACATAGCAGCCGGTGTCGCCCTCCACAGAGACGCTGCTTCTGGGGAGCTATTTTGTGCCACAGATTGCCTTTTTTTTGTATTATTGTATTGCACTCATTTTAAGCTCAAATCTTTTTTTCAATTGGTCATAGCTCAATTCTTATCTTACTGACCAACTCTAATTGAAATTACAATTAAGCCAGCTAGACAGTTGACCCTTTGTGGCAGAATGGCTCAATACTTTTAAGAAGACCAACTTAAAAAAAAATTGCCCAAAATGACTAAAATGAAATCATAAAAAAATTGCCCACGAAGGTGTACATAGCCTTTAATATTGACATATTTTAATTGAACTCTTTGCTTTCCAGCTACAACAATCAGGAAGTTCAGAGAAGCAGCGATATCGCCCCTACTGGTCACTATGAGTATTGCACTTTTCACTACAAGGTTCTGATTGGCTGAAGCCTCGGTTGGAATTTGTTGGTCCTTAGGAAGAAGATGTGATGTCACTGTGATAGTAGTCATCAGCCAAGGATGATGGACTTCAATGTGAAGAATGATCAATAATGGAAACTGAATGAGGAGCTTCTATAATAAGAGGGATGTGTCCAGGTTCATGGATCTGTCCTGTAGAAGAAAGTCAGGAAACATCACTTTATATTTCCCTATATACCAGCAGATCCTGCGCTGCAACGGGGCTCAATATATCAACATAAAGCACACATATTATACACTGATAGACGGGATAGACCTGACGTATAGGATTCCCTCTAGACCTCGATGGCATCTTTACAATATGTAGTGTATATCGACTTTATATTTACCAGGATCTGTATATCTACAGATGTAGCACCCGTTATCTGTACACCCTACTCTCTATTCTACTGACGTCCCGACAGTGAGTGTATTAAAGCAGCGCTCTACACAAATAACGTACTGCACCGTGGTGCATCAGTAGAGTAGTGTGCCCACTGTACAGATAAGGATTGCTACATCTGGATTATATATCTATTAAAATATATGTATATTAATTTGTATATGTATGTTTAATTGGAAAAAGTCAGGAATTTTAAAGTGTCCTGAAAATAATCTGAATTCAGAGTAACGAGTTGCCAACACTGCTGACCCCGAGGTACACATGTCCTCTCCAAATCTTTAAGGGCCAACCCAGGCAACCCGTTCAGTCACTAGCCTATGCCATCCTTCCCTGAGTTATTTATGGGAAGTTGCCTGAGCAATGAGGTTCCTAGCTTTTCTCTTAAAACATATTTTATTGAATCAGTACTAAAAACGGGACCTATAGTTGAAGGTCACCAATAGGACAACCCATATGCGCAAATGTATGCAGGTCAGGCGGCAGACACCATTTTACATGTAGTATCTTTCATACACTTGGGTAACATGTGAAATGCTGTATCAGACATCACCAAGGTCCCTTTGTATGCACCAGTCTGATCGTCTACCATAAGTATTATATTATATTTTATTATCATTTTGTTTCTAGTGTTTGACCTCTTACTCAATCTGTACCAACCCCCTGATGAACCTATGGTGGGGGAAACGTGTCGGGGTGATTTATCTTTATAGTGTTAAGGTGGTAGGGATATCCAGGGGCCGGCCCATCAGGTTTCGGCACGTGGATGTGGAAATCCCACCGGGCTGAGGCTTTACTAGGGTCTGTATAGGGAAAATACCCCCAGACCTATACCTCACCCATTTATGCCTTCACTTTCTGCACATGATTCCTCCCTATACCTCCCACTTTTTGGCTGTTCTTTTTGTTTTTGTTTTGAATAGTAGGTAGCGATACTCTGATCTGGTATCTAGTGCAATCAGATATATATCCTACCTGTTTTTGATTGATTGGGCAAATGGGTTTTTCTATTGGTGACCTTCAACTATAGGTCCCATCCATTTTAGTAATGATTCAATAAAATATGATGTTTTTAGGGTCCTTGTTATTTTTCTAGTAATTACTTTATTCTGGTTAGGACACCACTATTATCTATGGTATCTTAACTCTGTATACTTCCTAGCTTTTCTATGCCTGACCTCTGCCCGTTGACCATGCTAAACCTATCCTGCCCGTCCTCTCCTCTGCCTGTTCATTATACTGCCTGCCCCAACCTTTAGACTGTTTAATGGATTGAACACCCTCTGCCTGCTCTGACCTTGGCTTGTTCACCTACTACGATTCTGTCAGTTCCCTTTGCTAACACACACCAGCGTCTCTTGACTGAGTCAGCTGTCACTAAATGAAGATAACTCCAAGAGACACCAACCTAGTGTTCCCGTCTTAATAACAACCCTGTTATAAAATTAACGGACCATGATCATTCAGTGTCTGTCACTCCACCTAGTATTGCCCATGTCATGGTGCTGGGGGAGTTCATGGGCGGCACATGCACCAGTAGCATGGCTGTTCCTGGATGGTTCCCATGCTGAGCAGCCAATCCTTGGCTCAATGGCCAGTCGGAGAGATGGGATGCTGAGCCATTGAGGTCTCTATCTCAGCAACCAATCACAGGTCTAGTATGGGGTATGTAAACCAGGCACTGACGCTAGGTCAGTGCCTGTGATTGCCTATAGTGTTCTAGCTGCCATTTATCCTTCTGTGCTTTAAGCCCGAAACCTATTCCTGCTCATTAACTCTCCATATTTTGACTTTTGGCTTCTGATTAACCTCTTGTTTGCTGATTGGATTAATCTGGTTCCCAAGCAGCAAAAAACATCCTTCTTTGCAGTCGGCTCTGGTGAACACCAAGGGGTAGCCTTAGATTTTGTTGATTCTGGTTCCAGAAACTGATCTCAGGTTGGTAACAAGATCATGCTGATACAGAAGGTGACAATCATGAGATCAGGATTATATATATAGATTGAGAGTCCTGGTAACTCTGCACATGGTGCTGTCTCTGAACACAACACCGCAGACAGTCTCTGTACTTCTTTAAATTAGTAGTTTGGCACACCAGACTCCCTCCTCGGCAGCGATGGCAATTTGTGCCACAGACTTCACTTGGCTCCTACATCGGCGCAACATTCATTGGGGGAGATTTCTCAAAATGGTGTCATGGAAAACTGGCTTAGTTAGCCCTACCAACCAATCAGCTTCCACCTTTCATTTTCTAAAGGAGCTCTGAAAGATGGAATCTGATTGGATGCAATGGACGACTACACCAGTTTTCCTTTAGACCATTTTTGATAAATCTTCCCCATTTCTCCAAATACCTCTGGTGTGAGGCCGGCTGATGTCCACAGCACTGCTCTAAGGTGGAGTTTTCACAGGCACAGCTGGAGGACGAGGCTGACTCTCGTTATGACAGACATGTTGTCAATATTGGCGGCTTGCATAGCCAGGGGCGGACTGGGAATTTAAAGTGGCCATGGACAAAAAACCCATATTGTAGGTGAATCCAAATTGACAGAAGCAGGACAACACAAGTAGGCAGGGACAGTAAGACAACAGTGCAACAGAAAATTCTGTCCCAGCACAATTAAATACCACAGTGTAGCCCAATATAGTGCCCCAGAAGATGTGGTGGCAATCATGAGCTGTCACTGATCATCCTGCTCTTCCTCCAGTTGTCTATGATTAAGATATGGAGCAGAGGGCTTAGGAGGTGAGATATGGGCCATAACAACAAGCCAGTCCAAGTTTCCAAAATTAAAACTTTTCTGGGCCTTCTCCTCAACATGGGTCTAACCAAAAAGCATGAATTCATATTGGTCCACGAACCCAATTCATCACATGCCCATGTTCTCTGCTGATATGTCCAGGGCACGTTTTGAGGCCATCCTGCGTTTCCTGCACTTTAGCGACAATACCACGTCCCGTCCCAGAGGCCACCCAGCTTTTGACAAATTGAGCGAGCAACCCGTGTCATTTAAAAGCCCCTCTCAGTCCACGACTATAACCTTCACATGGGAGGGGTGGACTTCAATGACCAGATGTTGTCTCCGTATTTAGTTTCCCGCAGAACCAGACGCTGGTATAAGAAGGTGTCTGTATATTTAATTCAATTGGCTCTGTATAATAGTTTTGTTCTCTACAGTAAGGCTGGGAGAACAGGATCCTTCCTCAAATATCAGGAAGAGATCGTCGAGAACCTCCTGTACCCAGGAGGTTCCGTGGACCCATCCACCAGTGTAGTTAGCCGTCTACACGAGCAACATTTCCCCAATGTCGTTGCCGGTACCTCAACCCAACCGTCACCCCGAAAAAGATGTTGTGTCTGTAGCAGGAGTGGAATAAGGCGTGACACCCGCTATTTCTGTCCTGACTGCCCTGACCACCCTGCCCTATGCTTAGGGGAGTGTTTCCGGAAGTACCACACACAGGTACACCTAGCATAGGGACAAAAACACAGAAATATAGTGGCAAATCTGGGGGAGCTGCTCAACCCCTAACACTGTAGCGTGTTTTTCATTGGGGGAGCAGCCCCACCGCATGTGGACCGCAGCAAACGACTATCCCCAGCAAAAAAAATTTTTGCATACGGTGGAGGATGTCGGCGCGGTCCACATGCACCACAAAGGCATCCTACACAAAACGGAGCATTATGCGGATGAAAATATAATCATATAAATCACAGAAGAAATGCACCAAACGGATATGCCACTGACTATACTGGCTAGTCATAAATGCAGATATTAAAAGATGAGACTTTTGCCAATATATTCCTGTCAGGAAGATATCGGAGCCCAACATGCACCACGTCACGGTTCTCAGCATGGCAAGGGGTCCTACCACTAAGCTACCTATGGTGTGAACAAGGTCTGAAGGTGATGTAATCCAGCTCACAGCCAAGCTTCCACACAACCGCCCAGCAGGACAACTAGTGCAATGTGAACAAAGCCAGACTGTAAGCCACACCCATATCAGACCATGTGATGGAGGTTACCAGGTGCAAAGGAGAGTGTTTGAATGCCAGGTAAAGGCACATACACTACATATAAAACAAGACAAAAACACCTAGCATAGGGATCACATTTCACCAGGACAGGCACACAGGGCTATTAGGGCCCATTCACACAGAGCTGCTGCAAACGTCTCCTTTCACCTGGGACAAAGTGCATAACGCACTTCGCCACATCTTTGGGCGCTTTGCGCTATGCACATTGTCCCATGGGGAAGGAGAGGTTTGTCCTATAAAGGTAAAAAAAAAAAAAAAAAAATCACCAGTAAGCAAAAAGGTTAATGTTCAGTACAAAAAGTTAAAGTTTATATGTTCTGTTCCAAAGTTAATAAAATTATTGCGTTGCGGCCTGGTTTTTTCTTTTTTTTTTTTTTACCTTCCAGGTGGACCAACCGATCGACTAGCTGCAGCACTGATGTGCATTCTGACAGAAGCATTGCGCTGCTGTCCGATTACACACAAGTCGGTGTATGCGGCGCTGCAAGACGAGATTTCTCCTCTGCAGTAAAAGATACGTTTGCCGAGGCATATGAGCTGAGGAGGAGGCGGTGTTCATATGCTTTGGCAAACACTTTGTATATATAAAAAACAATCCCGGCAATGATTTATTCATCCACACCGATTGATGTGAATGGAGAATCGGGTTTGCCAGGTCATACGAGCTAAGTGCGTATGGATGTTGGGCGGAGCTCCTATGTCCTGGCAGACGCCTTTCCCCTCCTTTTTTTTTGGGCAGAGATTTTTTCATCCACATTGATCGATGCGAATGAAGAAATCTGTGCCGTTCATTTTTTTCTTTCAGCCCAGAGGCTGAACGGAAAAAAAAAATCTCATTACCCGTATGCTCAATATAAGGAGAATAGCAGAAACTCCTAATGCTGGCCATACATGTAATGATTGCGGAGACCCTCAAATGCCAGAGCAGTACAAACACCCCACAACTGACCCCATTTTGGAAAGAAGACACCCCAAGGTATTTGCTGAGGGGCATATTGAGTCCATGAAAGATTGACATTTTTATCCCAAGTTAGCGGAAAGTGAGACTTTGTGAGAAAAAACAAAAAAAAATCAATTTCCACTAAAATTCAAAAAAAAAAAAATTCTATGAACTCGCCAGGCCCCTCATTGAATACCTTGGGGTGTCTTCTTTTCAAAGTGGGGTCACTTGTGGGGTAGTTATACTGCCCTGGCATTTTAGGGGCCCATATGTGTGAGAAGTAGTTTGCAATCAAAATGTGTAAAAAATGGCCTGCGAAATCCGAAAGGTGCTCTTTGGAATGTGTGCCCCTTTGCCCACCTTGGCTGCAAAAAAGTGTCACACGTGTGGTATCGCCGTACTCAGGAGAAGTTGGGGAATGTGTTTTGGGGTGTCATTTTACATATATCCATGCTGGGTGAGATAAATATCTTGGTCAAATGCCAACTTTGTATAAAAAAAATGGGAAAAGTTGTCATTTGCCAAGATATATCTCTCACCCAGCATGGGTATATGTAAAATGACACCCCAAAACACATTCCCCAACTTCTCCTGAGTACGGCGATACCAGATGTGTGACACTTTATTGCAGCCTAGTTGGGCAAAGGGGCACACATTCCAAAGAGCACCTTTCGGATTTCACTGGTCATTTTTTACAGATTTTGATTGCAAACTACTTCTCACGCATATGGGCCCCTAAAATGCCAACGCAGTATAACTACCCCACAAGTGACCCCATTTTGGAAAGAAGACACCCCAAGGTATTTTGTGATGGGCATAATGAGTTAATGGAAGTTTTTATTTTTTGTCACAAGTTAGTGGAATATGAGACTTTGTAAAAAAAAAAAAAAAATCATCATTTTCCGCTAACTTGTGACAAAAAATAAAAAGTTCTATGAACTCACTATGCCCATCAGTGAATACCTTAGGGTGTCTACTTTCTGAAATAGGGTCATTTGTGGGGGGTTTCTACTGTCTTGGCATTGTAGAACCTCAGGAAACATGACAGGTGCTCAGAAAGTCAGAGCTGCTTCAAAAAGCGGAAATTCAAATTTTTGTACCATAGTTTGTAAACGCTATAACTTTTACCCAAACCATTTTTTTTGCCCAAACATTTTTTTTAATCAAAGACATGTAGAACAATAAATTTATATATGGATGTCGTTTTTTTTGCAAAATTTTACAGCTGAAAGTAAAAAATGTCATTTTTTTGCAAAAAAATCGTTACATTTCGATTAATAACAAAAAAAGTAAAAATGTCAGCAGCAATGAAATACCACCAAATGAAAGCTCTATTAGTGAGAAGAAAAGGAGGTAAAATTCATTTGGGTGGTAAGTTGCATGACCGAGCAATAAACGGTGAAAATAGTGTAGTGCAGAAGTGTAAAAAGTGACCTGGTCATTAAGGGGGTTTCAGCTAGGGGGGTTGAAGTGGTTAAGATGTGGGCTAGGCATGGGATGTGTGTCAGGTTGCCTAGCTCCAAAGCCGCCACTAAGTTATGGCCATTTTCAGACACAACCATGCCTGGTTATAGGTTGAGTGGAGAGAGCCACAGCTAGGTCTGGTCCCTTATACCCTGCCAAAGCTCTGCGGCAGTGTGCTGTTTGTCCCCTAAGCAGATCTGCTTCAGCACGGCCTGTTGACTCTTACCCACAACAGTGCTACACTGCTTCCAGTTAGCGACTGATGGCTGACTGCTGCTATAGGTGGCAGTGGAGGAGGATGCAGGAGAGGAGGAGAAGTGGGGGTTGGAGCCAGTAATACAGCTGCTGGCAGAGACCCTGATGGATGTAGGGCCCGCAATCCTGGGCGTGGGTAGCACCTGTGTCAACCCAGGGTATGACTCACTACCGGCATCCACAACATTCACCCAGTGTGCCGTCAGGGAAATGTAGCATCCCTGGCCACTAGCACTTGTCTATATGTCCGTGGTTAAGTGGACCTTCTCAGTAACTGCGTTGGTCAGTGCACGGGTGATGTTCTGGGACACATGCTGGTGTAAGGCGGGCATGGCACACAGTGAAAAATAGTGGCGGCAGGGGACTGCGTACCGAGGGACGGCCGCCGACATCAGGCTGTGGAAGGCCTCAGTGTCCACAAGCCTAAATAGCAAAATTTTAAGGGCCAGTCATTTGGAAAGTTGCGCAGTTGCGCATTTAGAGCTATGGCCTGTGGGTGGGTGGTTGGGTATTTGCTCTTTCGTTCAAATGACTGTGTTATGGACATTTGGATGCTGCGCTGGGACAGGGAAGTGGATGTTGTTGCTGATGGTTCATGCGAAGGTCCAGGTGCAGGGCGAGGGGCATCCGGGCCTGCGCCTTCGACAGGGGATTTGCTAGCAGTGCGTTACACAGGGGAAGAGGAGGCAGTAATGTGACCCGCAGACCCAGATTGTGGACCCAGGCGTTCGGCCTACAGTGCTTGGATGCCATGTGGTGGTTCATGCTGGTGGTGGTGAGGTTTGCTAGTGTTTACGCCCCAGCTCATTTTGGTAAGGCACAGGTTGCAAACTACCACTCTTTTGTCGTCTGCACTTTTCTCAAAAAAGCACCATACTGCGGAACACCTACCCCTTGGCAAGGTAGATTTATGCATGGGGGTGCTCAGTGTAACGGTTGCGGGCCTGTTTGGTGTGGGCCGACTTCTCCCTTTTGCAACCCCACTGCCTCTTCCAGCCTGTTGCGGTGCTGCGGATCCCTCCCCCTCTTTACTGCTGTCCTCGTTCGGCTTTTCACCTTCGCATGTTGGGCCAGTGACCTCATCTCATCAACCACCTCCTCTTCCACTTCCTGACTCTGCTCATCCTCCTGACTTGACCTAACCACAACCTCAGTGATTGACAACTGTGTCTCATCATCATCCACCTCATAAACAAATGATTGCCGTTCACCACCATCATCTTCTTGAGACTGTGAAGGCTCAAGAGGTTGAGAATCAGGGCACAATATCTCAGGTCCCTCTTCAAGCGTGCTGGGCGCAAGGGCCAAATGTAATAGTGGTGCTGGAAAGAGCTCCTCGGAATATCCGAGTGTGGGATCACTCGTTTGACAAGCCTCTCCATGGAGGGAGGAAGGATGATCAGAGTGAGAATTCGGTTGACCAGACTCTTGGCTACAGAGACTGGACTTGGTGGAAGAGAGGGTGGTGTTTAAACGACTGGAAACATTATCTTCAGCAATCCAACCGACCAACTGTTCGCACTGGTCTGACTTGGACAGTGTTGTCCTGCGCCGCCCAGCTAAGTTGGGCATGAATCTGGGAGAAGCTGGGTACGGTGGATGTTTTTCTTTATTTTTGGTGCACTGGCAGCAGGCACAGTTTCATTGCGCCTAGGGCCACGGATTCTGCGTGCACCATCAGCTTCACGTCCACTTCCCCGTCGCTTAGTGCTCGACTTCTTCATATTAATGGTTTTGTCACTAGATGTGGCGCAGATTGTTTTACAGTACGCTAAAGACACAGTTTTCGAATGCAGGACAGTATATGTCACAGAAACCCACAGAATATGGACACTAGATTAGGCCCAGATTAGTTAAATTTGCCCTAAGGAAACAGTTTTCGGATGGCGTACTGTATATGTCACAGAAAACAACACACTATGGACAATAGATTAGGCCAAGATTATTGGAATTCATGCTAAAGAAACGTCAGAGATGTGTATTACATGCACACACTACAGAGACAGTAGATGAGGACTGGTCCCTGATTATTTAAATTTATGCTAAAGTTTTTGGATGGAGTTCTGTATATATCACGGATGTGTATTAAACGCACACTATAGACAATAAATGTAGCGCTGATTATTTGAATTTACGCAAAAAGACACAGTCTGCGGATGATGTACAGCATGGATGTCAAACTCATGGCCCTCCAGATGTTGCAAAACTACAACTCCCATCATTCCCTGATAGCTGTAGTATGCCCAGGCATGATGGGAGTTGTAGTTTTGCAACAGCTGGAGGGCCACGAGTTTGACATCCCTGATGTACAGTATATGTCACTAATAGGTATTAAAGAAAAATATCTTGCTGCTGCCAAACTCACACACAGTAGTTGTTAAAAGGACTTTGGTGTCTTTGAAAAGCTTTTGGTAGTAAAAACATCAAATTTCTCTCCCTGCACTATGTGTTTCTTTCTCAGCTTGGATGTCCCTGAGACTGATCAATTTAGCGCAGGTAAAATATATTGCTGCTCTAAAACACACACACACACACACACACACAATAGTCCTTAAAAGGGCTTTTGGGTCTTTGAAAGGCTTTCTGCGAATAATAACTGAGAATTTCGCTCCATACACTGCCTTTCCCTTCCTACGTTCTGCTCTCCCTGACTATGACTGATCCAAGCACATGTAATCGAGTGCTATATAGCACCCGATGACACGTTCCGGCCAGCCAATCACTGTAATGCCAGCAGCGAACATGTCTACTGGCATTACAGTGATAACAGTACTTTCCTGAAGGTTTATTATCTGCTTAGCAGCCGCGAAACGTGTGGGAAGGAGACTCAAGCATGGCACTCGAGCACATGCGGTACTTGGCCAAGTAGCGCCATGTGCCAAGCATAGCGATGTACGACCCGAACCGGTATTCGGCCGAGCATGCTCGCTCATTACTACCTGTATTCCTAGCGACTGAAAATTAAATTGGCCTCCTCAAAGGGCCTATGCAAACGGCAGGTGTCACGCATGAGCTGCCACTGGCTAAGGTCAAAGTTACACTGAGGAGTGCTCCTGTCTGCCTGCATCTTCAAGAAATCGGTCAAGGGTTTCATCTGCTTATACAGTCATTCCAACATGTGGAAGGTGGAGTTCCAAAGTGTGGAAATGTCACATATGAGATGATTTAGGGGAACACCATTCTGCCTTTTTAGCATGTCGTATTTAGGATGTCGTATTTTGCACGGTAAGAGTGACTGAAATTCATGCACAGTTTCATTGATATTTTCTGGACATCTTGCAGTTGGGTGGAAGACTTCAGGGACCATTAATAATTAATCAGTTCTGTTATACATAGATATACTGTGCATCAAACTCATTGTTGACTGCCGGTCTAATGTATAGGCACATTTACCTAGTTCACCTACTTCTCCATTAATAATTAATCTGTTCTGTGATACATAGACGTACTGTGCATCAGACTCATTGTCAACAGCCGGTCTACTATATTAGCACGTTTACCTAGTTCACCTACTGCGCCATTAATAATGAATCTATTCTGTCATACATAGACTTACTTTGCATCAGACTTAGTCTCAACAGGCGGTCTAATATATAGGCACGTTTACCTAGTGCGCCATTAATAATTAATCTGTTCAGTTATACATAGGCTTACTGTACATCAAACTCCTTGTCAATAGGTGGTCTAATATATAGACATATTTATCTAGTTCACCTGCTCCACTGTTCATAATTAATTGGACACTATAGCCAACGGACAGTTGCCTAGGCCCTCAAAACGGGCAGTGCCATAATGTTACTGTAGACAGCATAAGTAGCAGCAGAAGAAGGGAAGCCTCGTAGCAGCAGCCCCGTCAACAAGCCAGAGCTGCAAGTGTTATCCAGCGGTCATGTTTTGACCAACAATCCAGCTGTATTGGAATGGTTGACTCGCTCTTCAACATAATCTCAATTGACAACAGATACACACAGCCAGGAATCATACCTAGTTGGCATGGCCCAGGAATAACCTCTGTGTCCTCACTTGTCCTGCAGCTGCCTCTTTGTTTTGCACTGCTAGTTGTTTCCTGACAGATAGGCTCCCGAGTAGCAGATGGTCTACCCCGGGCACGTTTGGCTCCAGATCTCCCACTGCTTCTACCCTGCTGGCTCATCGGCATGCTGCCACCATCACCCTCTGATGATGATAATGTACCCTCTTCACCTGGCTCCCATGTGCAATCGGCTACAACATCATCCACCAATGTCTGTTCGTCACTTATATCACCCTCACCAGTCTCAAGGCCACGCTCCTGACCGCACCCAACATGTGCTCCCACCCGACTGTCATCATTGCTAGTTGCACGAAGGACGCAGCGAACCTCTTCTCCAAATCTGTGCTGGCCTGTAGCTGCTGACTGTCCTCAATAAGCTCATCTTCACAGAAAAGTGGAGCGGAGCAGAGCCGGCAGCATGCATTACTTCCCGAGCAGAAGGAGCAGGAAAAAAATGAGGCAGTTGCAGGACATGTAAGGGCACAGAGGTTGTTCCTGGGCCATGCCAACTAAGTATGATTCCTGGCTGTGTATATCTGTTGTCACCTGAGATGATGTTGAAGAGCGAGTCCACCATTCCAGTACTGCTGGATTGTTGGCAAAACATGACCACTGTATGACACTGGCAGCTCTGGCCTGTTGCTGCGACTGCTGCTACCACCCTCCCTAGCATATTTTAACAGTTCATCTTTCTCAATAACTGCGGCAGGCAGTGAGATGGCACTAATATAGTTATGTTCAGCTGACATTAGCACATCGCTAATGTCAGCCAGCTTAATACTCATTTTTCAGGTGACAGAAACCATTTAGGTATGAATGGAGCAGCAAATGAACTAGAAAACATGTCTATATATTAGACCGCCTGTTGACAAGGAGTCTGAGGCACAGTAAGTCTATATATGACTGAACAGATTAATTATTAATGGAGAAGTAGGTGAACTAGGTAAATACACATTTTCCTTCGATCTATCGATGAGGTGAGTCAGACGTCCCGGTGAGGCGGAGTATAGGCTGCACTGTCTTATACAATGGACGCTGTGCATTTCAAGCCCCGATACGTAGGTTTCGGGGCAGCATATTTGCCACAAATGGTGGCACTTTGTGCTGAAACCTACAATGATTGTATGCCATACACAATGGCCATTTGTAGAGGCCAGCCTCCATTCTGGATTCACTGATATCTAGGAGTGCTTCTGACTGGTGATCGTCTTCCCTGGCCTTGGCCGCACCTTCAGTCCATAACTTATTGATGATGATATGTTCATCACTCCCTATTACTGGACACTGTACCCTGACTTTGTGTACATTATACCAAAGTGTCCAAGACTGACAGGAGAAGCAGAAGCTACAGGAGAAAGTGCAGAGGTGATGTTATGTGTGATTCCCCTCCATGGTGCCCCATCACCATCTTGTGGAGGACTGCAGTGTCATATTGGCTTATGCAATGGTAACTGATGTTTGTCAGTTCTTCATGGCTGTTGATAACTTCTTGTTGTTTTCTGCCATTCTTGGTGTCCCAGGTGACATGATGTGTTATTATGGTCCCAACTGTAACACTGGGGGATAAGTATAGAGTCTCAGCTACGGAAAGTTCCGATCAGTCATTACTACCAGCTCATCAAGAGAACCAGCAGCTGAGAGGACGAAGGTTAAGAAGACATTGGACATCAGCCCCAGGTCCAGAGGTAAGTGGGAAAACCCCCAGCAGACTCTTCAATCTTTTTAGACCCTGATTCCCATGTCTGGAGCTATCACTCTTATTCCTCCAGGACATTACCTTGCACAGACTTGGGGATACAGTCAGAGATTTTGTGCACATTAACTTTTTGTCACCTTTTGCTATGAATTGTGACAAAAACTGTGGTGAGATGTGCAATGATCTCAAATATGTGTGCAGTGAGGATGAGAGTGGTAGTGTCTCTGTCTATATGATCCATCCCAGTGGTCTCCCCAAGCCGTCACTCTCTAGGGGCAGTACAGTAAAAGGGCAGCACACACTTTCTTCAAACAAAAAAATAGTGATTATGTCACAATAACAATGGGCTATATCAATATTACATCCAACAAGATCACAATGTCTGTCAACCATACAGCAAAGTGGCAATAATAGTAAGACTTAATACTAAATACCGATCTCACACCGGGTGAAAAATGGAGGATATGACCCAGTAGTCTCAATATATTAATACACTATATGTGTGACAGACAAAGGGGGAAGTGGATATGGTTAATGTCTGTAGCATATACTATATCCAATATCATAAATTGGTGGTACCAATATATAAAATATAAAAATATAAAAACATAAAATATATAATTGCCTCAATGCATTGAGTTAGCGTTTGTTATTTATGTACAATTCAGGTCACAGTTCTCCTTTGTTGGTCCTTCCTTGATGATAGGAGCTTAATAATGATCCATCTATTATATCCACTGTTGGTGGTATAGTGTACGCCGATCCTGCGTCCCACGTGATAACAGTGAGGCTACAAGTATTTGATTGTAATATAGTATACTCACTGTGAGTAATATAATATAGACCAACCGTGCGTCCCACGTGGTGACAGTAAGGTAACGGTGAGGCTTCTCTTACCTCCACCGCTCCGTGTATGGCGAGAGCAGGTAACTGTTGCAGCCGCTCGTACCAGTGTCTCACGTGGTATCGTTAGCTGCACTCGGCGGTCCACGTGTTACGCTGCAGATATACTCGAGCCAGTCGGCTGTAGTTAGGTCGTACTTACAATGTCCGTGGAGCACTCCACCTTTCTTGTTATTAATTCTGTAATACCAAACGTGTTTCGGAGTTTGCCCAACTCCTTCTTCAGTGGTCATGTTTCCTCAAAAGTCCCCCCACTTATTTACCCAAGTTCAGTCTTTCCCAAGACCCAAAATGGATTCTTGATTAACACCAACTCAAAATGTTGTCATATTTTGAGAATATGTTTTATCCATATCTCATTCATATATCTGAAAGTTTGGGTCCCTTTCTTATTTACTCACAATGTCCTCTCCCCCAATCGGAAAGATACAAAAAAGAAGCATGCGGTTTTGATGCATTTTCGATACATTTTTTTGTCCAAATATGCAGGTTTTCTTTGCATACAGTTGCTCCTTACTTCATATAATGACCCTATGTAATCATTTTTATTATATATGATATTTGCAAAATGTTATAAATAAAAATATATAAATAAAAAAATAATAAAATAAACAGATGCAATCTTGCCGATATAGGCATATAAAGTGATGTAATCATGTGACAAATCAATGTCTTCTTAATCATTATAACTTATTGAATTGACAGGGTGAGTCATACAGACATTGCACCTTATTTCAGAATAAGCAGGGTGGTGAGCCGCTGTTATATAGATATATCTATTCTACCAATAATGCCTTCAATAGCATGTCGGCGTGCAGGTTCATCGATACCACTGCCAAGACATTCCTGTAATGGTGGTTGCTGACGGCCAATGTTCCCCTACTCAATGCCGCGGTCCTAGGCTCCATGTTCAGGTGAGCACTGTCCTCTCTGAATGTATTTTTGTCCACATTCTATCTGCATTTTTTGCTGGATGGATACAAACCCATTTACTTCCACGGGGCTCCAAAAGATGTGGACAGCTCTCAGTGTGCTGTCTGCCTCTGTATGTGCAACTGGTGGCCGCACCTCAGGGCCCTCCTATATCGCGTCCCAGGTTTAGTAGGGATGGCGAGCGGTGTAGTGCGGCCTAAATGTCTCTTTATGTGTCACGGTGCTCCTACTTGGATACCGCTGGACCCCAGGCTTTGGCTCCGAAGCAATAAACAGGGGGAATAATTGAAGGATTTGAAGGAATAACTTGAGTCCAGACCTTGCAATGGCAGCTTTACTTTGAATAAACGTCTCTTCAAACAGTTTTCAGGCCTTGGCTTGGTTCCAGCAGGCTTTAGCATTACACTGGCAGGCAAACCCAACCCTGCTTTATCTCTTTCTCTCTGCTGTACTGACAGGCTAGCTTAGTAACTTTGCTTTACTTCTTTATGATGCACTTCACTCTTGTATTTAGACTTATGTTTTGCCAAAAAGTAGGTTGGAATCCTGTCAGCTCCAACATGGAGTCTCAACAAGCACAAACCAGAACTGCCACATCTCGGTTTGGTAGCAAGCAGGACTGGCCTACTTCTACCCCTCACATTTTTGAAAATATTTTTTACATTTTTTTCATAGGACAACACAGAAGACCTGACACTTTGATACAATGTACAGTAGTCAGTGTACGGCTTGCATAACAGTGTAAATTGGATGTGCCCTCAAAAAACTCTACACACATCCATTAATGTCTAAACCTCTGGCAACTAAAGAGAGTACACCCCTAAGTGACAATGGCCAAATTGTGCCCAATTAGCCATTTTCCCTCCCCGGTGTCTTGTGACTCATTAGTGTGACAAGGTCTCAGGTGTGAATGGGGAGCAGGTGGGTTACATTTGGTGTTATCTCTCTCACTCTCTCCCACTGGTCACTGGAAGTCCAGAATGGCTCCTCATGGCAAAGAACTCTCTGAGGATCTGAAAAAAAGTATTGTTGCTCTACATAAAGATGGCCTAGAACAGTGGTGGCGAACCTATGGCACGGGTGCCAGAAGCGGCACTCAGAGCCCTTTCTGTGGGCACTCACGCCCTGGAAAAAGTCTATGGTGTACCAATATGCATTAGACTTTTCCTGCCATTCATCAGCGCAGGGCGCACTATGAACAGCACAGGCAGCGCACTGAATATAGGCCGGCCGGCTATTATAGCTAAAGGATAAAGTACATGGAAGATATACTATACTAGACTGTAGCATTCAGGTTAAATTGTGTGTTGGCACTTTGTGATAAATAAGTGGGTTTTGGGTTGCAGTTTGGGCACTCGGTCTCTAAAAGGTTCGCCATCACTGGCCTAGAATATAAGAAGATTGCCAACCCTCTGAAACTGAGCTGCAGCACGGTGGCCAAGACCATTCAGCGGTTTAACAAGACAGGTTCCACTCAGAAGAGGCCTCACCATGGTCCACCAAATAAGTTGAGTGCACGTGCTCAACGTCATATCCAGAGGTTGTATGAGTGCTGTCAGCATTGCTGCAGAGGTTACAGGGGTGGGTGGTCAGCCTGTCAGTGCTCAGCGTCATATCCAGAGGTTGTATGAGTGCTGCCAGCATTGCTGCAGAGGTTACAGGGGTGGGGGGTCAGCCTGTCAGTGCTCAGCGTCATATCCAGAGGTTGTATGAGTGCTGCCAGCATTGCTGCAGAGGTTACAGGGGTGGGGGGTCAGCCTGTCAGTGCTCAGCGTCATATCCAGAGGTTGTATGAGTGCTGCCAGCATTGCTGCAGAGGTTACAGGGGTGGGGGTCAGCCTGTCAGTGCTCAGCGTCATATCCAGAGGTTGTATGAGTGCTGCCAGCATTGCTGCAGAGGTTACAGGGGTGGGGGTGTCAGCCTGTCAGTGCTCAGCGTCATATCCAGAGGTTGTATGAGTGCTGCCAGCATTGCTGCAGAGGTTACAGGGATGGGGGGGTCAGCCTGTCAGTGCTCAGCATCATATCCAGAGGCTGTATGAGTGCTGCCAGCATTGCTGCAGAGGTTACAGGGGTGGGGGGTCAGCCTGTCAGTGCTCAGCGTCATATCCAGAGGATGTATGAGTGCTGCCAGCATTGCTGCAGAGGTTACAGGGGTGGGGGGTCAGCCTGTCAGTGCTCAGCGTCATATCCAGAGGATGTATGAGTGCTGCCAGCATTGCTCCAGAGGTTACAGGGGTGGGGGTCAGCCTGTCAGTGCTCAGCGTCATATCCAGAGGCTTGTATGAGTGCTGCCAGCATTGCTGCAGAGGTTACAGGGGTGGGGGGTCAGCCTGTCAGTGCTCAGCGTCATATCCAGAGGTTGTATGAGTGCTGCCAGCATTGCTGCAGAGGTTACAGGGGTGGGGGGTCAGCCTGTCAGTGCTCAGCGTCATATCCAGAGGTTGTATGAGTGCTGCCAGCATTGCTGCAGAGGTTACAGGGGTGGTGGGTCAGCCTGTCAGTGCTCAGCAGCATATCCAGAGGTTGTATGAGTGCTGCCAGCATTGCTGCAGAGGTTACAGGGGTGGGGGTCAGCCTGTCAGTGCTCAGCGTCATATCCAGAGGTTGTATGAGTGCTGCCAGCATTGCTGCAGAGGTTACAGGGGTGGGGGGTCAGCCTGTCAGTGCTCAGCGTCATATCCAGAGGTTGTATGAGTGCTGCCAGCATTGCTGCAGAGGTTACAGGGGTGGGGGGTCAGCCTGTCAGTGCTCAGCGTCATATCCAGAGGTTGTATGAGTGCTGCCAGCATTGCTGCAGAGGTTACAGGGGTGGGGGGTCAGCCTGTCAGTGCTCAGCGTCATATCCAGAGGTTGTATGAGTGCTGCCAGCATTGCTGCAGAGGTTACAGGGGTGGGGGTCAGCCTGTCAGTGCTCAGCGTCATATCCAGAGGTTGTATGAGTGCTGCCAGCATTGCTGCAGAGGTTACAGGGGTGGGGGGTCAGCCTGTCAGTGCTCAGCGTCATATCCAGAGGTTGTATGAGTGCTGCCAGCATTGCTGCAGAGGTTACAGGGGTGGGGGGTCAGCCTGTCAGTGCTCAGCGTCATATCCAGAGGTTGTATGAGTGCTGCCAGCATTGCTGCAGAGGTTACAGGGGTGGGGGGTCAGCCTGTCAGTGCTCAGCGTCATATCCAGAGGTTGTATGAGTGCTGCCAGCATTGCTGCAGAGGTTACAGGGGTGGGGGGTCAGCCTGTCAGTGCTCAGCGTCATATCCAGAGGTTGTATGAGTGCTGCCAGCATTGCTGCAGAGGTTACAGGGGTGGGGGGTCAGCCTGTCAGTGCTCAGCGTCATATCCAGAGGTTGTATGAGTGCTGCCAGCATTGCTGCAGAGGTTACAGGGGTGGGGGGTCAGCCTGTCAGTGCTCAGCGTCATATCCAGAGGTTGTATGAGTGCTGCCAGCATTGCTGCAGAGGTTACAGGGGTGGGGGGTCAGCCTGTCAGTGCTCAGCGTCATATCCAGAGGTTGTATGAGTGCTGCCAGCATTGCTGCAGAGGTTACAGGGGTGGGGGGTCAGCCTGTCAGTGCTCAGCGTCATATCCAGAGGTTGTATGAGTGCTGCCAGCATTGCTGCAGAGGTTACAGGGGTGGGGGGTCAGCCTGTCAGTGCTCAGCGTCATATCCAGAGGTTGTATGAGTGCTGCCAGCATTGCTGCAGAGGTTACAGGGGTGGGGGGTCAGCCTGTCAGTGCTCAGCGTCATATCCAGAGGTTGTATGAGTGCTGCCAGCATTGCTGCAGAGGTTACAGGGGTGGGGGGTCAGCCTGTCAGTGCTCAGCGTCATATCCAGAGGTTGTATGAGTGCTGCCAGCATTGCTGCAGAGGTTACAGGGGTGGGGGGTCAGCCTGTCAGTGCTCAGCGTCATATCCAGAGGTTGTATGAGTGCTGCCAGCATTGCTGCAGAGGTTACAGGGGTGGGGGGTCAGCCTGTCAGTGCTCAGCGTCATATCCAGAGGTTGTATGAGTGCTGCCAGCATTGCTGCAGAGGTTACAGGGGTGGGGGGTCAGCCTGTCAGTGCTCAGCGTCATATCCAGAGGTTGTATGAGTGCTGCCAGCATTGCTGCAGAGGTTACAGGGGTGGGGGGTCAGCCTGTCAGTGCTCAGCGTCATATCCAGAGGTTGTATGAGTGCTGCCAGCATTGCTGCAGAGGTTACAGGGGTGGGGGGTCAGCCTGTCAGTGCTCAGCGTCATATCCAGAGGTTGTATGAGTGCTGCCAGCATTGCTGCAGAGGTTACAGGGGTGGGGGGTCAGCCTGTCAGTGCTCAGCGTCATATCCAGAGGTTGTATGAGTGCTGCCAGCATTGCTGCAGAGGTTACAGGGGTGGGGGGTCAGCCTGTCAGTGCTCAGCGTCATATCCAGAGGTTGTATGAGTGCTGCCAGCATTGCTGCAGAGGTTACAGGGGTGGGGGGTCAGCCTGTCAGTGCTCAGCGTCATATCCAGAGGTTGTATGAGTGCTGCCAGCATTGCTGCAGAGGTTACAGGGGTGGGGGGTCAGCCTGTCAGTGCTCAGCGTCATATCCAGAGGTTGTATGAGTGCTGCCAGCATTGCTGCAGAGGTTACAGGGGTGGGGGGTCAGCCTGTCAGTGCTCAGCGTCATATCCAGAGGTTGTATGAGTGCTGCCAGCATTGCTGCAGAGGTTACAGGGGTGGGGGGTCAGCCTGTCAGTGCTCAGCGTCATATCCAGAGGTTGTATGAGTGCTGCCAGCATTGCTGCAGAGGTTACAGGGGTGGGGGGTCAGCCTGTCAGTGCTCAGCGTCATATCCAGAGGTTGTATGAGTGCTGCCAGCATTGCTGCAGAGGTTACAGGGGTGGGGGGTCAGCCTGTCAGTGCTCAGCGTCATATCCAGAGGTTGTATGAGTGCTGCCAGCATTGCTGCAGAGGTTACAGGGGTGGGGGGTCAGCCTGTCAGTGCTCAGCGTCATATCCAGAGGTTGTATGAGTGCTGCCAGCATTGCTGCAGAGGTTACAGGGGTGGGGGGTCAGCCTGTCAGTGCTCAGCGTCATATCCAGAGGTTGTATGAGTGCTGCCAGCATTGCTGCAGAGGTTACAGGGGTGGGGGGTCAGCCTGTCAGTGCTCAGCGTCATATCCAGAGGTTGTATGAGTGCTGCCAGCATTGCTGCAGAGGTTACAGGGGTGGGGGGTCAGCCTGTCAGTGCTCAGCGTCATATCCAGAGGTTGTATGAGTGCTGCCAGCATTGCTGCAGAGGTTACAGGGGTGGGGGGTCAGCCTGTCAGTGCTCAGCGTCATATCCAGAGGTTGTATGAGTGCTGCCAGCATTGCTGCAGAGGTTACAGGGGTGGGGGGTCAGCCTGTCAGTGCTCAGCGTCATATCCAGAGGTTGTATGAGTGCTGCCAGCATTGCTGCAGAGGTTACAGGGGTGGGGGGTCAGCCTGTCAGTGCTCAGCGTCATATCCAGAGGTTGTATGAGTGCTGCCAGCATTGCTGCAGAGGTTACAGGGGTGGGGGGTCAGCCTGTCAGTGCTCAGCGTCATATCCAGAGGTTGTATGAGTGCTGCCAGCATTGCTGCAGAGGTTACAGGGGTGGGGGGTCAGCCTGTCAGTGCTCAGCGTCATATCCAGAGGTTGTATGAGTGCTGCCAGCATTGCTGCAGAGGTTACAGGGGTGGGGGGTCAGCCTGTCAGTGCTCAGCGTCATATCCAGAGGTTGTATGAGTGCTGCCAGCATTGCTGCAGAGGTTACAGGGGTGGGGGGTCAGCCTGTCAGTGCTCAGCGTCATATCCAGAGGTTGTATGAGTGCTGCCAGCATTGCTGCAGAGGTTACAGGGGTGGGGGGTCAGCCTGTCAGTGCTCAGCGTCATATCCAGAGGTTGTATGAGTGCTGCCAGCATTGCTGCAGAGGTTACAGGGGTGGGGGGTCAGCCTGTCAGTGCTCAGCGTCATATCCAGAGGTTGTATGAGTGCTGCCAGCATTGCTGCAGAGGTTACAGGGGTGGGGGGTCAGCCTGTCAGTGCTCAGCGTCATATCCAGAGGTTGTATGAGTGCTGCCAGCATTGCTGCAGAGGTTACAGGGGTGGGGGGTCAGCCTGTCAGTGCTCAGCGTCATATCCAGAGGTTGTATGAGTGCTGCCAGCATTGCTGCAGAGGTTACAGGGGTGGGGGGTCAGCCTGTCAGTGCTCAGCGTCATATCCAGAGGTTGTATGAGTGCTGCCAGCATTGCTGCAGAGGTTACAGGGGTGGGGGGTCAGCCTGTCAGTGCTCAGCGTCATATCCAGAGGTTGTATGAGTGCTGCCAGCATTGCTGCAGAGGTTACAGGGGTGGGGGGTCAGCCTGTCAGTGCTCAGCGTCATATCCAGAGGTTGTATGAGTGCTGCCAGCATTGCTGCAGAGGTTACAGGGGTGGGGGGTCAGCCTGTCAGTGCTCAGCGTCATATCCAGAGGTTGTATGAGTGCTGCCAGCATTGCTGCAGAGGTTACAGGGGTGGGGGGTCAGCCTGTCAGTGCTCAGCGTCATATCCAGAGGTTGTATGAGTGCTGCCAGCATTGCTGCAGAGGTTACAGGGGTGGGGGGTCAGCCTGTCAGTGCTCAGCGTCATATCCAGAGGTTGTATGAGTGCTGCCAGCATTGCTGCAGAGGTTACAGGGGTGGGGGGTCAGCCTGTCAGTGCTCAGCGTCATATCCAGAGGTTGTATGAGTGCTGCCAGCATTGCTGCAGAGGTTACAGGGGTGGGGGGTCAGCCTGTCAGTGCTCAGCGTCATATCCAGAGGTTGTATGAGTGCTGCCAGCATTGCTGCAGAGGTTACAGGGGTGGGGGGTCAGCCTGTCAGTGCTCAGCGTCATATCCAGAGGTTGTATGAGTGCTGCCAGCATTGCTGCAGAGGTTACAGGGGTGGGGGGTCAGCCTGTCAGTGCTCAGCGTCATATCCAGAGGTTGTATGAGTGCTGCCAGCATTGCTGCAGAGGTTACAGGGGTGGGGGGTCAGCCTGTCAGTGCTCAGCGTCATATCCAGAGGTTGTATGAGTGCTGCCAGCATTGCTGCAGAGGTTACAGGGGTGGGGGGTCAGCCTGTCAGTGCTCAGCGTCATATCCAGAGGTTGTATGAGTGCTGCCAGCATTGCTGCAGAGGTTACAGGGTGGGGGGTCAGCCTGTCAGTGCTCAGCGTCATATCCAGAGGTTGTATGAGTGCTGCCAGCATTGCTGCAGAGGTTACAGGGGTGGGGGGTCAGCCTGTCAGTGCTCAGCGTCATATCCAGAGGTTGTATGAGTGCTGCCAGCATTGCTGCAGAGGTTACAGGGGTGGGGGGTCAGCCTGTCAGTGCTCAGCGTCATATCCAGAGGTTGTATGAGTGCTGCCAGCATTGCTGCAGAGGTTACAGGGGTGGGGGGTCAGCCTGTCAGTGCTCAGCGTCATATCCAGAGGTTGTATGAGTGCTGCCAGCATTGCTGCAGAGGTTACAGGGGTGGGGGGTCAGCCTGTCAGTGCTCAGCGTCATATCCAGAGGTTGTATGAGTGCTGCCAGCATTGCTGCAGAGGTTACAGGGGTGGGGGGTCAGCCTGTCAGTGCTCAGCGTCATATCCAGAGGTTGTATGAGTGCTGCCAGCATTGCTGCAGAGGTTACAGGGGTGGGGGTCAGCCTGTCAGTGCTCAGCGTCATATCCAGAGGTTGTATGAGTGCTGCCAGCATTGCTGCAGAGGTTACAGGGGTGGGGGGTCAGCCTGTCAGTGCTCAGCGTCATATCCAGAGGTTGTATGAGTGCTGCCAGCATTGCTGCAGAGGTTACAGGGGTGGGGGGTCAGCCTGTCAGTGCTCAGCGTCATATCCAGAGGTTGTATGAGTGCTGCCAGCATTGCTGCAGAGGTTACAGGGGTGGGGGGTCAGCCTGTCAGTGCTCAGCGTCATATCCAGAGGTTGTATGAGTGCTGCCAGCATTGCTGCAGAGGTTACAGGGGTGGGGGGTCAGCCTGTCAGTGCTCAGCGTCATATCCAGAGGTTGTATGAGTGCTGCCAGCATTGCTGCAGAGGTTACAGGGGTGGGGGGTCAGCCTGTCAGTGCTCAGCGTCATATCCAGAGGTTGTATGAGTGCTGCCAGCATTGCTGCAGAGGTTACAGGGGTGGGGGGTCAGCCTGTCAGTGCTCAGCGTCATATCCAGAGGTTGTATGAGTGCTGCCAGCATTGCTGCAGAGGTTACAGGGGTGGGGGGTCAGCCTGTCAGTGCTCAGCGTCATATCCAGAGGTTGTATGAGTGCTGCCAGCATTGCTGCAGAGGTTACAGGGGTGGGGGGTCAGCCTGTCAGTGCTCAGCGTCATATCCAGAGGTTGTATGAGTGCTGCCAGCATTGCTGCAGAGGTTACAGGGGTGGGGGGTCAGCCTGTCAGTGCTCAGCGTCATATCCAGAGGTTGTATGAGTGCTGCCAGCATTGCTGCAGAGGTTACAGGGGTGGGGGGTCAGCCTGTCAGTGCTCAGCGTCATATCCAGAGGTTGTATGAGTGCTGCCAGCATTGCTGCAGAGGTTACAGGGGTGGGGGGTCAGCCTGTCAGTGCTCAGCGTCATATCCAGAGGTTGTATGAGTGCTGCCAGCATTGCTGCAGAGGTTACAGGGGTGGGGGGTCAGCCTGTCAGTGCTCAGCGTCATATCCAGAGGTTGTATGAGTGCTGCCAGCATTGCTGCAGAGGTTACAGGGGTGGGGGGGTCAGCCTGTCAGTGCTCAGCGTCATATCCAGAGGTTGTATGAGTGCTGCCAGCATTGCTGCAGAGGTTACAGGGGTGGGGGGTCAGCCTGTCAGTGCTCAGCGTCATATCCAGAGGTTGTATGAGTGCTGCCAGCATTGCTGCAGAGGTTACAGGGGTGGGGGGTCAGCCTGTCAGTGCTCAGCGTCATATCCAGAGGTTGTATGAGTGCTGCCAGCATTGCTGCAGAGGTTACAGGGGTGGGGGGTCAGCCTGTCAGTGCTCAGCGTCATATCCAGAGGTTGTATGAGTGCTGCCAGCATTGCTGCAGAGGTTACAGGGGTGGGGGGTCAGCCTGTCAGTGCTCAGCGTCATATCCAGAGGTTGTATGAGTGCTGCCAGCATTGCTGCAGAGGTTACAGGGGTGGGGGGTCAGCCTGTCAGTGCTCAGCGTCATATCCAGAGGTTGTATGAGTGCTGCCAGCATTGCTGCAGAGGTTACAGGGGTGGGGGGTCAGCCTGTCAGTGCTCAGCGTCATATCCAGAGGTTGTATGAGTGCTGCCAGCATTGCTGCAGAGGTTACAGGGGTGGGGGGGTCAGCCTGTCAGTGCTCAGCGTCATATCCAGAGGTTGTATGAGTGCTGCCAGCATTGCTGCAGAGGTTACAGGGGTGGGGGGTCAGCCTGTCAGTGCTCAGCGTCATATCCAGAGGTTGTATGAGTGCTGCCAGCATTGCTGCAGAGGTTACAGGGGTGGGGGGTCAGCCTGTCAGTGCTCAGCGTCATATCCAGAGGTTGTATGAGTGCTGCCAGCATTGCTGCAGAGGTTACAGGGGTGGGGGTCAGCCTGTCAGTGCTCAGCGTCATATCCAGAGGTGTATGAGTGCTGCCAGCATTGCTGCAGAGGTTACAGGGGTGGGGGGTCAGCCTGTCAGTGCTCAGCGTCATATCCAGAGGTTGTATGAGTGCTGCCAGCATTGCTGCAGAGGTTACAGGGGTGGGGGGTCAGCCTGTCAGTGCTCAGCGTCATATCCAGAGGTTGTATGAGTGCTGCCAGCATTGCTGCAGAGGTTACAGGGGGGGGGGGTCAGCCTGTCAGTGCTCAGCGTCATATCCAGAGGTTGTATGAGTGCTGCCAGCATTGCTGCAGAGGTTACAGGGGTGGGGGGTCAGCCTGTCAGTGCTCAGCGTCATATCCAGAGGTTGTATGAGTGCTGCCAGCATTGCTGCAGAGGTTACAGGGGTGGGGGGTCAGCCTGTCAGTGCTCAGCGTCATATCCAGAGGTTGTATGAGTGCTGCCAGCATTGCTGCAGAGGTTACAGGGGTGGGGGGTCAGCCTGTCAGTGCTCAGCGTCATATCCAGAGGCTGTATGAGTGCTGCCAGCATTGCTGCAGAGGTTACAGGGGTGGGGGGTCAGCCTGTCAGTGCTCAGCGTCATATCCAGAGGTTGTATGAGTGCTGCCAGCATTGCTGCAGAGGTTACAGGGGTGGGGGGTCAGCCTGTCAGTGCTCAGCGTCATATCCAGAGGTTGTATGAGTGCTGCCAGCATTGCTGCAGAGGTTACAGGGGTGGGGGGTCAGCCTGTCAGTGCTCAGCGTCATATCCAGAGGTTGTATGAGTGCTGCCAGCATTGCTGCAGAGGTTACAGAGGTAGGGGGGTCGCTGTCAGTGCTCAGCGTCTATCCAGAGGTTGTATGAGTGCTGCCAGCATTGCTGCAGAGGGTTACAGGGGGTGGAGGGGGGGGTCAGCCTGTCAGTGCTCAGCGCCAATATGCTAGAGTTTGTATGGAGTGCTGCCAGCATTGGCTGCAGAGGTTTACAGGGGGAGGTATGGGGTGTCCGCCTGTCAGTGCTCAGCGTCATAATCCAGAGGCTGTATGAGTGCTGTCAGCATTGCTGCAAGGGTTACAGGGGGTGGGGGGGTCAGCCTGTCAGTGCTCAGGCGTCATATCCAGAGGCTGGATGAGTGCTGTCGCAGATTGCTGGCAGAGGTTACAGGGGTGGGGGTGCAAGTCCTGTCCAGTGCTCAGCGGTCATATTTCAGGAGGTTGTATGAGTGCTGCAGCATTGCTGCAACAGTTACAGGATGGGGGGGTCAGCCTGTCCAGTGCTCAGCGTCCAATATCCAGATGTTGTGTATGAGTGCTGCCAGCATTGCTGCAGAGGTATACAGGTTTGGGGGGGTCAGCCCTGTAAGTGCCTCCAGCGTCATATCCAGAGGTTGTAGA